>NC_065585.1:57565000-58772916 GCF_024542745.1 Macaca thibetana thibetana
CCTAGGGTAAGAAATTGGGAGTGGGTTGGGTGGTTCTAGTTCAAGGTCTCTCATGAGGTTGCTGTCAAATTGTCTGCCAGGGCTACCGCTGTCTCAAGGCTCAATGGAGGCTGGAAAGTGCACTTGGCAGATCACTCACTTGGTTGTTGCTAGGCTTTTAGTTCCTTGGTGGCTGTTGCCCAGAGGCCCCAGGACTCTCCATAGGGCTGCTTACAACATAACATCTAGCTTTCCAGAGTGAATAATACAAGAGAGAAAGAAAAAATAAGAGCAAGGATTTCATGGCAAACCTCTTGTATACACTCCTCTAATGACTGAGGCTCTCAGGGGAAGCCCTGTTATTACAATCAGTGTTACCAGGAGTACAGACTAAAACTGAATTGTTGAAAAAAAAATAACGAAATTATTTCTATTATTGTTGACCTTTTATGAAAGGAAAACATTAATTAAAGCCAGGTCAAATAAAAAAAATGCCTCCCTGATCTCTGAATAAGAGATCCTAAAATTATAGGTAATATAGTAGAAAAACTAAGTTCCGAAGAAAATGGGAGAGAATATATGAAAGAAAGTAAAATTCAATTATATTTTGTTAAAAATCACCAGAATCCACAATGATTGAGCTCAACATTACTGTGTGACATTATTCTATAATAACTGATTTGTAAAATTTTCTATTTTGGTTATTCTATTTTTAAAACTATCTAAAATCTTATAGACAGAGACAAGAAATAAGTTTTAAAAAATGATATCCTAAAAAAATATAAAGAGAAAAAACAATGAGTTCCTAAAAAGAAAGATGAAAAGAGGACAGGAAAAAAAGAAGAAGTAATAGTTTATTAGAAATGAAGAGCAATCTCACTCATAAGCGGGAGCTGAAAATGAGAACATGTGGACACAGGGAGGGGAACATCACACAATGGGGCCTATTGGGGAGTGGGAGGCTAGAGGAGGGATAGCATTAGGAGAAATACCTAATGTAGGTGACAGGTTGACGGGTGCAGGAAACCACCATGGCATATGTATACCTATGTAGCAAACCTGCATGTTCTGCACATGTATCCCAGAACTTAAAGTATAACAATAATATATAAGAAATGAAGAGCAATGGAGGTTGTATATAAGTAAAGGGGTTTTCCCCCATTTTTAAGCCAAAAATCATTCAAATGGGGCACTCTGGTGGGTTCTGGAGTTTTTCTGCTTGAAGATATTCATAAAGAAACTAAGAAAATATTTTTACAAAGTATTTCAGATGTTTACCTGCCTAAAGGCGGGCAGCTTGAACAGAAAATTTCTCAACGCCCTTATATTTTATCTTATAATTCTATAATTTCATGGTAATTCAAACCACTTTATACTGTCACTATTCTCTATTTATGTGAACAGGCATCAACTCCTGTATCTTATTTCATTTATAATACAAGAGCTTGAAAAGCACCTTCAGACAGCAATTTGTACATGATCTGATATATTTTTACGGTTTTGTAAGCATGAAAGATTTAAAAGAACTGTACCAAGGGCTGCATTATTTATAAAGGGAAGGTACGAAACAGCATGTTGTAAAAGAAATTAAAACAGAAAAGCAGTAGAATGCTAGTAAAAGTCTCCATTTTTACTGTATTTTCAGACAAAAACCAAATCTAAACTTGGAGATGGTGATGAAGGATCATATGAACTTCCAGCAACCACTAAGAAAATTCCTTTGTTATCATAATGAAAAAGATCACATGATATACCCAAAAACTTTGCTTTATTTTCACGTAGGGACATACTGAGGCCTTGGCAAAGTAAACATCAATTGGTTGGTTTACTATGGCCTAGCCTTTTCCTTATGCTTCCTGTTAACAACAAATTGAGAAACAAATTAAGCAGCAAAAAAGAACTTTAACATTTACTAAAATACTAACCTATGTGTGTCTCCATTTCCTTATCTGTAAAGTAGGGAATAATAATGGAACTTACTGTATGAGGTTGTTGAGAGAATGAAATGAGTTGATCCATTTGAAGGCTCATAAGTGCTTATTTATATTAATTATTACTATAGCAAAGACTTTCTTAACCGATCACTGATAATATATTAACAAAATTAACCAATGTTCTCCACATCCTATGTAAAACATAGTAATTAATACTATGACTAAATTAAACCAATTTAATAAACCAAAGCAAACTAAAGTGTATGTAGATAGAAGGCTCCCATTACACTCATTAGAAAAATCAAGTAGACTTCTTTTTTTATTTGATTTTGAAAAAAGCTTAAGTGTTGTACACAGTGCTTTTGACTGTAGTTCATGCCAGAAAGAAGACACACAATGTCAAGTTCCCAATCTGATACATTAACATCTGACAAATTAATATGCAGTATATGTTTTAAGACTATAATGTTTAAGATACATGTATATATAATTTCCCATAATTTTTAAATTTAACTTTTTGCATTAGCTGATTGTATGCTGATGTACATTATCTAGTATAGAGGAAGATATTAATAACAAAGAAAGCAGAGAATAACCAAGGAAAGAAAATATTTGGCTAAGTTAGCGTGATTAGGTTGCAGAACAAAAGTGCAAACTTTGTAATGCATGTAATACATTTGCAAATAAATAATTTGAATACTTAATAAATAAATTAATATTATCAATAAAGAGAATGCTATTTACTTGGAAATTTTGCTGAATATCTTTGATATTTTTACAAAAATGAATTGTGATATTCTAAAACATTGTTGCTTAAACCAGAGAATACATTTAGATGATTTATATGAAAAAATTCTTTAAAAATAAAGATGCTTTCTGCTTTTAGATCACATTGAAAATTTCTTTAAGTTCTTATTCTACTTGAGTTTTTAAAAAAGCCTTGGACATTGTGCACAGTGCTTCTGATTGTAGTTCATGCCAGAAAGAAGACACAGAATGTCAATTTTCCCAATTGTGGGACTCATCTGATACATTAACATCTGGTAAATTAACATGCATTATATGTTTTAAGATTATCATGTTTAAGGTATATGTACATATAATTTTTAATAATTTTTAATTTTTAATTTAGCTAACATTTTGCATTAGCTAATTAATTACTGATTTCAATTCTGTTTGAAAGAGGGCTTACAAAGTTTTCTTTCTTAAATTGGAGTAAAAAGCATATGAATTTCCTTTATATCATTATTTTCTCCTGCATTCATGTACTTGAATATTTCATAATATGTATGTGTGAATGGGAGACAGGGGAATGGAGACAGTGCTAAAGGAGAGGATTCTATGAACAGTGAAGTTAGCTGAGGGTTTATGATTGGCAAAGAGGGATTTGGGGGTTTTTATGGCTGTAGATCAGAAGACTCAGAGTGCTGAAAGTTTGTATGCTGATGTAGATTATCTAGTACGGAGGAAGACATTAATAACAGAGAAGAGAGAATAACTAAGGGAAGAAAATATTTGGCTAAGTTAGTGTGATTGGGTTGCAGAACAAAAGTGGATTGTGTATTATTTGACTTTGATAGAAGGATACTCTTTGCTTAAACAAGAAATGTAAAAACAAAATTCCCAGAAACCTATCTATCTGTGTCTCTATCTACACACACACACGTTATTTATAAATAACACAATTTTTGGTTTCTATCTCCAGCTCCATCTGGAGCTCCAGCTCTAACTAATTTGAAAACAATTAAAATCTGCAACTGGATGAAATTTGAATTCCTACAAGATTCCAAATAGATCTAGTTTCCATAGTTCTCCACATTTTGGAGTGTCCTTTGTCAGAATTACATATGGATGAACAGAGTTAGAGATAAGTTTGACACATATTATCAGAAGATCTAAGGATATTTGAACTAATCATATTTTCTCATCATAAGTGGTTAAATGGTCAGTATATGTGAAAGCAACTCAGTAGAAACAATTGAATCCTCTTGCTTCCTCTCTACCTATGATTGGCCCAAGCCCTTTCAATGTTTTCTTCTAAATATCTCCAAATCTGTATTTACTTATCTAACTGCACTAGCATGGCTTAGTTCAAGCTCTCATTTTATCTCACTTGGGTGATTGGTGTGGTTTTCTGTGTTCTTGCTTCTAGTGTATCCACTCTTGTGATCTTCTGAAAACATAAATATAATGGCATCATTTGCCTATCTAAAACCATTTTGTGACTCTGTGACATGTAGGCCTCACAGGACAAAACCCAAGACCCCAATATGGCATATATGGCTAACCATGATGTAGGTCTCACTCAGGACAAGCTATATAATTTTCCCAAAGCAATGAAAATTATATATGAAAATGTGGGCCGGGCGCGGTGGCTCATGCCTGTAATCCTAGCACTTTGGGAGGCCAAGGCGGGCGGATCATGAGGTCAGGAGATGGATACCATCCTGGCTAACATGGTGAAACCCCGTCTCCACCAAAAAATACAAAAAATTAGCCGGGCATGGTGGCGGGCGCCTGTAGTCCCAGCTACTCAGGAGGCTGAGGTGGAGCTTGCAGTGAGCCAACATTGAGCCACTGCCCTCCAGCCTGGGCGACTGAGCGAAACTCCGTCTCAAAAGACAAAAAAAAAAAAAAAAAAAAAAAAAAAAAAAAAAAAAAAAAAAAAAAAAAGAAAGAAAACGTGGGGGGTGACATTATTAATAAATTCAGAATTTCAAGGTGGTGACAGAAAATCATTCAACCTAGCATGAGGTTTTCCAAGCACAAAACTCTGTGCTATCAAACATGGTATCATAACCATGAAGCTGGTCTTGATCTCACCACTTACCACATAATCTTTTAAAATTTCCTGACAAGTAGCCTCTGGTGTAGGAATTGCTGACAATCATGTGTCACTTTCATACGTGTTTATACTGCTTATGAAAGTTCTATGTGTCATAACTTAGTATGATTTTAGATCAAATTATATTTGTTTAGGTTACAAATGTTAAAAGAATTTGAAACAATTTTGTATTTGAAGATAGTTAAAATGGTCAAATGGTGTTATTAAAATGTTTTATTACATAGAAAGCATGTAGTGTGAAACTCAGTTTGAAACCCACCCTAATTAAATTGAGAAATTAGAAAAATTTTCTGCCTCTAGCAAGGGATGATGAACCAAATTAGATTTTTATGTTTCTATTGATGTTTTCATCTCTACCATCTCTATCATTACTTATTCTTATATTAGAAGTTTTCCAGAGAGTGTATGGATAAGTTATTACTGTGAAGCATTAAATCAAGTCTAACCAGAAATAATAATTTTGAACATCAAATGGTTAAACAATATGAGATATTATAGGCCCTTTAATAGAAAGACATGTTATAGGAATTGGAAGGACTCATGACATCAAAGAAAACGTATCAAAATGGTGATGATAATGATTGAAGAGTTATAGTAGCATTAATTTTAAAATAGTCTAATTTAGAATCATGAGTAAGTTTGAATTCATGAAATAACACTTTTTTTGGGTAGTATATTAGGTAGACATTCTCCCTGCTTACATATAGCGTGAAGTGCATGGCAAATAAATTTTGCTTTGTGAACAAGTCTAACATAAGAAAAACTGTTTTGTTTCATAGTTTTGAAAAGCAAAAACAAACTAAAAATAGTTTGAAACAAAAATTGAAACAAAAATGTTTAAATTTTATACTTCCTCTAATAAGCCAATGAATGTTATTTTATTTTAGTATCTCTAGTTTGGATTTACGCATCAGAAATCATTTTACTTAAAAATCTTTGGCCCTTTAAAACTTGTTGTTATTGAAGATATTTTTATCTCCTTTTATGATACAAGGCCTTAATAAAGGAACTTGAAAAATTAATAGAAGGAAAATTTAGTTGTCTAAAATATACGTAAAATTAATTTATATAAATAAATTAGTAGGAAGTTAATATACAGGAAAAAACAAAGGTTAAGGCAATTTGGTAGATGGTTATAGTAATTTCAAATAAAAAACTAAAAAGATTCAATAATGCATGCTGAAATCCCCAGCTTCTTACGAGCTGGTATTTTTAATAACTGACTAAGGTGTCCTTGAGGTTCCTAGGAATGCTGGTCCAGTAATGGTCCCATTTTCCAAAGCCTGGAATAATTCCATTATAATACAAGGAGTTTTTCACAGTCTTATCCTGAAAAAAAAAAAAAAAATTCACAGAACTTCTAAGGATAGAATTTTTACCTTAGCAAAATATATAGAAAATATAATTTTTATATAATTTTTTATTTAAGAAACTATTTCAATGTTTATATCTATAAATTATTTCTGTATGAGGCTAATTTTTAAGTTTTAAAAACAAATATATGGAGAAATATGAATATAATTTTATGTTAATAAAGCATGCTTTTTTTCTGAGATCCTTAAACTCTACATGTGGTATTTGGTTTATCTTCCTGTTATTGATACTGAACAGATAACAAGAAATTATTTGCCTTATTTTTATATTTTGCCAAGATAATAAATTCTTTCAATTACTGGACTAGCTTGCATAATCAATTTAATATTTGATGCCTTCTCTTTGGGACTGCCATATGGGTACATCTCTATGGTGCCCCTGCATAGAAGAGGCTTAGACTTCTCTGCAACACTGATGCCAAGGGTAGCTGTGTAACTTGCTTTGGTCGATGCAATGAGAGGAGACACGTGGTGTGCCATTTATATGAAGCAGCCATCAAGCCTTTCCTGCACTGTCTGTCTTTTCTCCCCATTAATGTAATACTCTGCATCCAAGCACGATGCAGTCAACCATCGTGCAAGTGACAAGTGATTGAGAAGTGAATCTTTGTTGTTGAAAGTAACTGAGGTTTTGGCAATCATTTGTACTATTGCAAAATTTAGCTTAATCTGAAGAATTACATTAATATTTTTGAAACATATCTTGTTCTATACTTGATTTTGTTCATATTTACTTTATTTGTAAAAACAGATAATAAAATAAAAGCCATAGGGAGTAAAACACATTTATAAATAAGCAGAAGAAATGAATTTGTATTGATTGCCTACTGTCTCAACCTCATAACCACCCTGAAACATGGGGAGTGTCTGACTGATTTTTAGATGAGGACGCTAAGGCAGTTTTTAATTAAAAAAAACTCTAGCTGACTCCTGGGATAATAATAATTACAATGTCAAATGTATGTATATATAATTAATACATATGTAATATGTAATATATATAAAATTATATTTTAATTTTTGGAACAGAAATATTTTGCAACGAATGCCCCATCAACAACTATGAAATCAATTATATTCATGTTAATATGAATTTAATTGATGGATAATATAGTTAAGCTGAAACTGTATCCAGCCTCATAAAGAATATGGTACCTATTATTAGAGCACAGTTTTGTGTTTATTACTGCTTCTAGTTCAGTAAGCTTACACTGTTGTATGTAGTATGTTAATTTACTTATTATACCACATTTCTCCTTTTGAAGGATTGATACACTATTTTTTGGACTTAACATCCTACCATTGGAGTGTTTTTCCATCCAATTGGTCCAAAGGAGAAAGTTACATATGAAATTTCTTAACTTTTTCCCCATAAAACTTAAGTAATTAAAACAGTACTATTTAAAAACAGAGACAATGACTCTCTGCAGTAAGTGGATACTTAAAAGTGGTAATCCAAATAGTTAAGGATACATTTACATTACTTTTCTGTAAACATTGAAAGTGACAAGCAGTCTTAATATATAGATTTACAATAAAGAGATATATGATATCATACAGATATAGTGGTTTCTTGAAATCTGAACATACGGAACCTATGAAAACAGTGTTAAGTAGCCTGTTGAGTCATACAGCTCAACAGTGTTGTGAAGCCCAGATTTGAATCCGATTGAGTCTTCTTTTCATGTTCCCATAAAATTAAAAGCTCTGACTATAGCATGATCCTGTTTAAGTAAATAGCTCAAAAAGCCCACAAAACTTATAATCTAATAATAATAACTGAAAACAGGAAGAACTGTGTTGACCAAAAGAATAGCAGAATGTCAGAGAAATATATCAATATGGAGAATATAAATCACAGATTCAGAAGCAGACACCAATAGAAGTAACAGGTTTTTTGGAGAATTAATGTCAAACTCATTTATATTTCCATATCTTTTATTTATATTCCTATACTTGTAAAAATGATTGGCAATAACATACAGTAAAAGAAACAATAAAAATAAGAAAGACCAGTAAAGCCAGGTAAAAGGACAGAAGAAAAATAACAATAAAATAAGAACACTAGTTTGACAGAAGTTACTGTACTTTAGCACAAAACATAATTCTGACTTCATAGTCAAATTAAAATGATATTCTGTGAATTTTATACCTCCCATTTCTTAATAAAATTAATCTATTTATTAAAGTTAGACACCATTGATAAGATATAGATAGCATAATAATAGTGTTTCAGGGAAAGTAAACTTATTCAGTGGTTCCAGAATTTACCCTACTATTGAACAAAAAAGTAACATTACTTTTATTTTTCTCAATTAAATTTAATCTACTCCAAAAATTCACTCTCTGGACTTATAGGAAATTGAATGTAGTCACTCTTAGATATCACTAACATTCTATTCACAATAGTGTCAATGTTATGAGCCTGATGTAATTTAAGCCTTTGAGAAGGCTTGCCTGGTTTCTCTGCATGGTCAATGAAATGCTTTGCTTTGAGGCCACTCATCTCTTAACTGCGGGTGGCCATCCTCATAAGATGTCATTGTCTGCAGTCCACCCTCTCCAGGTGCACCACGAAGTAATTTTCTCAGAAGTGTGCTGCCTCAGTGGGTACTATGAGGGAGCTGGCACAGGGCCTCTCTCTTGTAGAACATATGAGATCTCAATTCCTCTTGAAATTTTGTGAGAAGCTCTTGAGATAACCTTCTTTTTCTTCATCTTCCACCAACTACATACACGCTTTCCTATATCCTCTCCTTCCCTGAATTGATTGTAAATATTCTCCCACTAAAGTCCTATTATAAAGACAATGCTTTTGGGAGTCGGAAAATTGGATGTGGTATTCAGTTTATTCTTTTTATGCTTACTAATTTATTTTGTCAGATAAACTTTTTTTAAAAAAAGGTTAAGTCTTAAGGATAGTCAGAGTTAAGTTTTACTGATTTGTTGCTGGTGTTATGTCAGACTTGGAATTATAGCATTTTACTACTTATTCTGTTTACACCAGTAAGTTTTAATTATCGAAGACAGAGAAAATGGAAAAATTAAAAGAAAATTATTCTTCTCCCAAAAATAAGGTGCTAGAAAATGGTCCGAAACATATTAACTTGTCTTATACCACCATCCATTCTCTTTTTTTCTCTCAATGTGGTAAAATATACATAACATAAAACTGACCATTTTCATTCTTTTTAAGTGTGTAGTTCAGTGGTATCAACATTGTGGGGTAACCGTCATCACAGTCTACCTCTAAACTTGTCATAGTTCCAATCTGAAACTCTCTATCCACTAAATAATACTTCCTCATTCTGCTCTCCCCTCAATCACAGATAACCACCATTTTTCCTCCTGTCTCTGTGAATCTGAGAAAGATTTGACTCTTCCAAATACTTCATATAAGTGGAATCGTACATATTTGTCCTTTTGTTTCTGACTTATCTCACTTAGCATAATGTCTTGATGGTTGATCCACGTTAGAGCGTGTATCAGGACCTCAATCACTCAGTTGTATTCAGCTTATTTATTTAGCTAGACAATATAACTATGTTTGTTTGGAAACAAAGTTAAGAAAGGAATTAGAATTAATGAGCTTAGTGAACAGCAAATTAAAGCATATCTTTTGAGAGAGACAGAGAGGGAGAGAAAGAGAAATGGCCTGGGGAGCAGACAGGGAAACTGCAGAAGCTGATATTATAGTACTTGTATTTTTTTCCATTGCACTGGAAAATTAATTTGAACACTTTTCAGCACTTCTTCATTCGTGGTTTACATTGGACACAGAGCTTTTTAGATTTATTGCTTGGTTTGAAAATGGACAAAAACTTTATAACAGCCTCCCTATCCATCCTCTCTTTTCCAAATCTTGTGAAAACCAGCAGGTTTTTCTATTAAAAACCTAGTCATGTGAATCCTGTAAGAAGATGTCATTGTTATAAAACAATATAGTGAGTGGTGAGGACAAAGACTGCCAAGTTAAACACAAAGGGTGAAAAATCTGTCCACATGTTCCCACACCCTTAGATACTTATTCCAGTGTGAATTGCCTGTGAGTTTCTTATGACAAAACTTGGCCCACCAGGCAGTTCATCCTCAGAAGGGCTCAGCTCTCTCCAGAAACTGCATTCATATTTCCCAGATGATTATGGCTTTTATCAAAAGCAGAAGTTGAAGAACAGGAAAGCTCAGCATCAGAAAAGTAGTCCAGCCCTGAGGACGAGTTTCACCTGCAGGCCAGTAATGGTAAGGGCTAGAGAGCAAGGCAGTTGCTGGGTTTGGGTGCTCAAAGATGGGAAAAGGCAGTGCTTATCAGATCACAAATGATTTTCTTATTCTGGAAATAAACAGCGTATTTGCAATCTTAGTTTATGTTTTTTGTCTTTAAAATATATAAGGCAAATGTATCAATAAATGCATAGTACTCAGGACAAAAATAAAGTACTCTAAATGTGTGCATAATATTGGTATAGCTATAGATGTGTCTCTACCTATAGGCCCATAATATATATATATATATTTTAATAGGTATTTGTGAATCCTTCTTATAACTTTCTTGCATATACAGATAAACTTATTGGAAATTTAAAGATTACCCAGCAGATGTAGCCCCCTGCTGCAATGACCAGTCCATGCAGCCCTAACTCTGGAAAGCAGCACTTGTCAACTTCATAATTTTTATTGGCTACATAGGTATCTCGTCCCACCATGAGGATGAGATCAGAAAGCCTTTTTCTTGTTGATGAGCCTACCCTGTGATTGCTGTTTTGTAAACCCACCTGCCTGTTTTGATACTTAAGAAATTACATTGAGTCTCAGGGGCCAAACAGCATTGCCACCCTTTGCTTGGGGTGTACGTGGTGACTTCTAAATTGCAATTTGTGGCTATCAAAATATTTCATTTGTGGCCTGGCTTTGCCTTTTCCATGCTGAATCATGCTATATAAAACCATTTGTCATTTTTTCCTTCATATGTATGTCAGACTTGGTTTTCTAAGTTCAAAATATTCAACCAGACAAACAATAAACCCTAGAGCATTGTCTCCTTACAAGGCCTTTAAGCCTTTTCTTCCACTGGGGCTTAATATCCTGGCTTCTCTCCTCAATATTTGTGGTAATAATGCACTCTCTATTTCATATGAAGTGACTTTCTAACTATCACTGATTAAGCTGTTCTTCCTCAGTGCCCTGATTTATATCCCTGAATTTTTCATCCTCCTACCAGTGATAAACCAAAACAAGCCCTTTGCATATAATGAATTGGCCTATGTACAATGCAGACAGATGTGTTATATCATTAAACACTGTGTTAAATAACTCTTGAATTACAGTTGAACTGAGGAAATACTTACATCCTTATATTAGGAATCATGGAAGTTGTTTGGGGTTTTACATTGAAGGAAGAGTCACAGAACTATATATATTCAAGATAAGACAGACTATTCATAATGCACAACATCAACATTAAGGTTTCTTTCACAAACAGAAAAACAAGGGAATTACAAATTCTCCCCGTAGAATGCAGTTCCTTGATTATATACTGTTACCACTCTACAACTTCCACATCATATATTAAAATCTAAAAAATTCTAAGCTCTGAAAGAAAAAGCTGTACAATAGAAACGTCCACATTTAAGATGGGTTGTGGTATAAAACAAGAAGCAATAAAGCTACAAAAATAAAACACCTCATATATAGTTTGCTCTTAGTAGGCATATCTTAAATGTAGTATTGAATTGCAACACATTTTAATCTGATAGAAAAGTGGTGAATGTGAGAATTTAGAATTATCTGTGTCTGTGTAGAGCTTATATGCCCAAATATCTCTACAAATAATTGAGTGGGTCTGAGATATATGTCTATTCACATACATGAAAGAAAAGAGGGGAAAAAGGATTATCAGAAGTGTTAAGCAAATAGAATCAAAAAAATAAGTTATTTTAAAATAGCCATTGACTATAGGTTTATTCTTAAGATAGTGAAGGAAACTCAGATAATTCAAAGGAAAAACTGTCAGATGAACCCATTATTTTGCCTCATATTCCTAGTTCTTTTCTTTTACAGCACCCTTTAGAGCACATCTCACAATGCTATATATACACTTATTTGGGGATACATAATTTTTGTAATTTTTATGTTCCCCATTAGATAGACCCTGAAAATCTATATAAACAGGAAGTGTTTCATTTTTATTTACTGCTGATTACTTAGCCAGACACAGAGTAGTGCTCAAAAAATACCAGTAAATTGTATGAAAGTTTTTCTTCTTTTTTACATTTCAGGAAATAAGAACTCATCTGTTTTTAAATAAATGTTGTTGTGTATATTTAAGGTTTAACAACATGATGTTATAAAATACATATAGACAATAAAGTGGTTACTATACGGAAGCAAATTAAAATATCTATCATATCACATAGTTACTTTTATTTTTGTGACAAGAGCAGCTAAAGTCCACTATTTAACAAAAATCTCAAGTATCTCCCAATTTTTTTGCCTATAGTCCTCCTGTTATACATTAGCTTTATAGACTTGTTCATTCTACGTATCTGCTACTTTGTGTCCTTGGCCAAATCTCTGTTTGTTATACCCCTAGCCCCACCCATGGACTCTTCTATTTTCTATGTGTTTTGAATTATCCAAGGATTTATTCATTTTCATCATTTAACTCATGTTTACTGAAGGCCTGCCTATGTATCATTTCTGTTTTTTATACTGTACATGCCTCTATAAACAAGATACCTTCTCTTCAAGGAGCCTAAATTCCTAACGTTCAGAGGAAGAGACAAACTGAAGGACAAGTTTGGCCCTGAGACAACGTTCACAAAAAGATGAGAGGAATGAAAAAAAAAGCATCAATTCTCCATTTAAAAGCTATAGATATAGCTTAAGTAATTAATGATGAATATTTCTTTTCATAATATTCTCAATGGGAAGAATAAGCAAATGTAAATTTTATGATAAAAAGATCAACCAATAGTTGGTACAATAAGCAAAACAAAATTTTCACTGTACAGTAATATATTTCATTTCAGTCATGAAGACTAGCCTGAGGCATCAGGTCAATTAATGTAATAACTTGGTACATAGAGACTTAGCCATAACAAGTAAAATTTAATTTAGTGGTCTCATGCTAATCATCAAGGGTTCAGAAGACAGCAACAACATAATTAAAGAAAAGGAAAATAGAATTTATGAGGTTAACTGAAGGAACTACTGCAATATAGCCCAGAAAAGGAAGGCTAAAAGATGTTTAATTTCATTTTTTTCTAACACTTGAAAGAATATAGAAGAGGTATGATATTAGGGCCAAATAACTGGTATGAATGTTAATACAAGTGTGCTAATAAAAAATGTACAACTAGGGAATTTGGGTATTTTATATTTATTGACATTTTTTCCATAATATTATGTGATTTTTGCTCTGGAGTTATGGACAAGAAATAATTAACCATAGGCTATAACATAAATGAATAGAAAGTGCTTTGTTTTCTCTGTGATTATTATTTATTTATTTATTTATTTATTTATTTATTTATTTTACAGAGATGGAGTCTACTCTGTCACCTAGGCTGGAGTGCAGTGGCATGCTCACAGCTCATTACAGTCTTGAATCCTGGTCATGTGATCCTCCTATCTCAGCCTCCCAAGGAGTTAGGACTCTGGGGTGCTCCACCACCTGGTTGTGAGGGTATTTTTGTGGGGTTACTTGAGTTGTGCTTTTGTAGCACAGATTGGAGATGTGCAATAAATCGTGACCATGCTGTCTCTTCTTGAAAAGAAGTATCCATAAATACTTTAAATAGGTTAAAATAAGCCTAATAAACTGCAACAGACACCATTAATCATTTAGTATGCCCACTAAAAATTAGACTACCAATTTTTCTCACTGGACTCCTTTTCCTAAATTCACAAAACCATTTAATGCATGAGAAATTCATAGCTAAATACCAGAGCTGAGTCCATGATTTGTACTTTTATTTCTGCAACCTATTGAATATTTACATTAAAAATTTCTGAATATAGTTTGTAAGCTAACGCGGAGTGATTACTTCAGATATTTTGAAAAGTAATTTCATGCTCATTTTTTTCTAGTGGTTTTATATGCTTTAGTTTCTTAACACTAAAACGATTTATTCTCTGACTCACAATTCTACTCTGATTCATACTACTTTAATATTTCATTCAAAGATGATTAGATTAACAAAAAAACAAAAAAACTTATTCTGAATACAAATGAGTAAAATAGATAGATGTTACTGTTATCATCCTATCAATTTTAGTTCAACCTGCTAAAATGACTCAACTATTTTAAGATTATGAAACCAAAACGTGATAAAAGCATTAAACAATTTATTTCTCAAAGTAATTTTTTTCCAGTTCTATAGTCAAGTTAACGTTGAGTCGTTATTAGGTTTCCCTGTGTGTTCATGGTTATTTGATATTCTATGGTCTCTGTTCACAAGTACCTTAAAGTATATTTTAAAAGATAATGGGAGGCATCTATATAAAACATTAGGCAATATTAGTTCAATACATAACCAAGTGTCTAATTGTATATTATAGACTATATTTGTTCACTAAGAGAGGACTATTAGTGCTAGTGAGGGGCAATCAGGGAATGTTTTATAAAATATGGAGGATATTGTAGCTTGAAAGAAGACTGGAATTGGTTGAAGAAAGACTGAAATTGGTTCAGAGAAGTCAAGGAAAATACAAATAACAGACTCAGAATTTGTGCTGGAAGAGTAAGAAAACTAAACTCAAGGCTGGGTGTGGGTGGCTCACGCCTGTAATCCCAGCACTTTGGGAGGGCCAAGGCAGGTGGATTACAAGGTCAGGAGTTCAAGACTAGCCTGGCCAACATGGTGAAACTTGTCTCTACTAAAAGTACCAAAATTAGCTGGGTGTGGTGGCGCGTGCCTGTAATCCCACCTACTCTACTTGGGAGGCTGAGGCAGGAGAATCGCTTGAAGCTGGGAGGCGGAGGATGCAGTGAGCTGAGATCGCGCCACTGCACTCCAGCCTGGTGACAGAGCGAGACTCCGTCTCAAAACAAGAGAAAACTAAACTCAATCGGATGGTCATAAAGGCAAAACTTTGGGAAAATTAAGTGCAAAAACCTGAATGGTTCATTGAAGAGTTCAAACTTGCTCAGAAGAGCCAAAGAGTTGATTACAGACACGAATGCAGGGACATCGGGTAGCAAGACTGCATGGTATATATTCTCTAAATGAAAAAATAAACAAGAAGCATAGGCATCAAATACTGTTCACTGGAAAAGTTAATTTAGGAGAACCAGCAAGAAAATATAGAAAGATTATACTGGCAAATCCAAGATATGTTTGTGTTGCTGTTAGCAATACAGAAGATATTGTTGCTAGTAATACTAATCTCATTAATGATATTTTTTTCTCCAAATTTCTACCTTTTACTTAATCTTCCACAGTAGGTCTAAGTGGTTGCCCCACCTCTCCTAACTCCACCCCCACCACAGGTGCACAATCTCACAGGAAGCCCTGGTGGGTTGGAGTGGGCTCGCAGTACTGTTAGGGCTGACACCTTGCATCTCTTCCCAGCTGCATGTAAGTGGCTATAACGGGATTATTTACAACATGAAAACTGGAAAATGCTACAAATCAAGAGTTTTGGCAGAGTAAAGGGAAACAGTTTTGTAAACATTGATTAACACACCACTGTGCACAACTATGTATTTTACCATATTCTTTTCAATTTTTTCTTAGTTACAATTTTTGTTCTCAGCTTCTTAGTTTTTACGAACCAATAAGAAAAATGGTTATAGAATATTTATACTGCTTAAGGCTAGTAGACTAGAAAACATGAACATGAAAGCTCATAATCTATTCTTGTTAGTGGAATGTAATGTCCACAGACTATGAAATCTGATGGAGTTACTCCCATAAAAATGTTTTCTAAATGCCTAGTTTTTCCAATATTCCCTGATGGATACACTATGGGAAGAAAAAAAATCAAGATTGACTTCCATGATAAATCTCTGGTGCTAGAACGGATATCCTGCAAGAAGCAATCATCAAATACCAGGTAACAAGACATCTTTAACAAGAATTCCTGTTTCAGGTAAATTTACACAGTGGGCAAATCATCCAGATTTTAGGACTTGGGATAAGAGCAACAATCTTCAGACAAATCTCTGCAAATCACTCTTCATAAATTGCTTTCACAATAACTTTAATAAATCTGAGATGCTGATATATCCAGCTAGGAGATCACTGAATCCTTTTGTAAACATATGATGACACTGTGACTGACAGCAGGGTATCATCAAAGAAACAACTGCTTGAATAAAGGAAGAAACTTGAGCTCCCAGATTTGCCAGGAAACTTACTTCCATATAGATTGGGGGTGACAGCAACAAAGTTATTGCCCATTTTTTTCTGTGCCACTTCAGAAGTAATAGCATCTACAGATGATAGGCATGTCATTCATTCATTTACTCAACATAAAAATTAAGTTCTTATTATGTGGCAGGGAATGCACCTGTCACTATCTGTCGCCTATTGAAATTATGGTCTATTAGTGAAAAAGACAATTAGCAGTTACAAATCAGTTCAAGGTAAAGGTGTTTCAGACAAGAGAGAGAATGTCCTTTTAGGGAATTGAAAGAAATTCAGTAGGGCAGGAGATGTTGTTAGGGGCAAAATTAATTACCAAACTGCATGTAATTCAAAAAATGAAATTGGTATGTTTTCTTAAGAAAAATAGGAAAGTATAAAATGTTTTCTTTATTTAATATGACATATAGGAGTAAAGAAATGACATTTTATTTTAGAAGGAACTAGAATGTAAAAGGAACAATATGTGTATATTTCAACAATAGACTTAGGCTTCATATTTTAGTAAATTAATATATTTGGAAAAATGCAGATCCCTGATGGGAACTAAATAAGTCCTCTAGACTGACAATAATATGTGTAAACTCATAAGAATTAGCTTACCAGGAACAGAAAATTAGAAATTTGTCAAGGCAAGAGCAAACTGCCCTTCTGCCAAAGATTGCATCATTGCAGATGGTTATGTAAGGTGGTGTTTTAACATGGGAATTCATCCCACTTTTTGCTTCATTGTCTGCCTCTTAACAGAAACAAATATCTGGAAAGTTTTCCTGCCCTACTTTTTCATACTAAGTCGGTGAGTGTCCCTACACTTTTCTGCACGCCCATGACACAAAGAGAGGAAGAAACTTAAAGCCACATTGAAGATGTGCAGCACTTACCTATAGTGTTCCAGGCTCAGAGCCCAAGGTGGAGCTGTTTGAAAAACGATTACCCTTCTATTTATCTGAGGAGTCCACTGGAGGATATTTGTTTAAAAGAATGCCCTACTTAAAATCTCTGCCTGCCATTTTTAATTTCTGTTGATGGTGTGGTATCTCATAGATATTAAGCTACTGTGTTAGCCAAAAAATTAAAGAGAAGCTGTTTCTTTAAAAGACAACATATTATCTTAGCTCTTTATGTTGTATTCCTTTTGTATTTTCTACTACATGAGAGACTGTATTTCTCAGCTGCTTAAAACTCTCCAAGTTATCTTTATTTTTTTTCTCAATATATTCAAAGATGTACTTAACTGAGATCTTTAAAGAGTTCCACCCACCGTGTGTATCTTACAGAAGGTGTTGGATAAGCAATGAAGACATGAGACATAATGACAGTGGTGATGATGATTCTGGTAGTCAAATTTTCAAAGTGCAAAAAATGTGGATTAATCCCATATCAGTATTAAAATCACCATAGTCACTATTTTTTTCCCTTGACATGCACATTACAAAATAGTTCATTATTCTCGCTTGCCAACTGCATTCTATAGCAGAAAGCACTATAAAATTGTGAAGAGCTCATACTTTCAATTGGGTAAACCTGAGTCAGATTACTGGCAGTTTTAGTAACTACTTATGTTACTCAGACAAGTTCCTTAATTTCTCCAGTCCTTAGAGGCCTCTTCCATAAAACAAGAAAAGGAACAACTATAGTTAAAGGCGCTGAATGAGACAACATACATAAACTGCTTAGCATATTGTAGGTACTTAATGCATTTTCTTCCCTCTAAATTTGGAGGAAAAAATGTGGACTTACTACAAATTTATTTTACATGCTCTTTTCAGATATAAAGGACTAAAGAATATGTTTTCAGTAGAAATATATTCTTTAACATTCATTCATTATAAAAGTTTAATTTCCCTTAATATTTATATTTATCACTAATTTAATATATTCTGTTATAAGAGTAATTAATTATACTATTTATTTTGTTGGTATATATTATTATACCTTGTAATCTTTCCATTCTTTTTGTTGTTCCTTTTTCAAATATTCATTTTTGACATCCTCCTACAAAGGAATACAAGATTAGATTGAATAAATGAGCCCTTTTTCCAATTATTTAGTATTCTATACCATGGATTCTTCCACTAAATTCATAATTAAAGCAAACCTTGACATGTTTAATTGTGGGCAGCTGGAAAATAACAGCAGAGGCATTGAATAGGCACATAGTAAAAAGAAATAGGATAACTTATTGGAACAACCCAAAAATGTGAAGAATAAAGTGAAACTTTCAGAAAAACAATATAAAAAAATAGCTATATTGGTACTTATATGACAAATTATCATATATAAAGAATTTAGCTATGTTTATATAAAGCAAGACACACCCATACCCTCCCCACTCCAAGTACATACAAGTTTTCCCAGGTATTCTTGTATCTTAATAACACTACCATTTTATAAAATGGAAACAAGTAAAAAACAGAGAAGTGAGATTTTTTAAGATTTGTTCCCCATTTTAAAATTAAAGATTTGACCAACATGGTCTCTATATTGCTATGTGACACTAAGATCATTATTCCATTTCTTCTGTGTATATCATCCTTTTTGTTTTGCTGTTTTAAAATTCAAATTGCAAACATGAGTGAATATAAATCTACACATAAGTTGAATAAATGATTATATACTATACATACAAAATTTCAAACCCACAACTTTCTTACCAATAATCTAACACAGAGCTTTAGTTCTCAAATGAAAAAGGGCATTTTTACATTTTAGAAGGATGTGATTATGCTTCTACTACATTTTACATATTTTAGAAGGACTCAATTAAATATATAAATGTAAAAACAGATTTCTTAAGCAGAAAAAGGAGTACACTACTTAACATTCCAACTATTCATATAAAAACCTGCAATAGTACCTTATGGCCTATTGATGATCAAAATAAGTCAAATGATAGTGAATCTGATTTCATACACTGTCACATATAATACAAGTATAAAAGGCATACAATGTACAACAGCTTATTTCTCTTCTTGAATATGGTCTGTCACTTAACATGGTAAGTTTTCAGCTCAACATGACAGTAACTTGTCACAGTTAATTTTTTAAAAATCAAACAAATTAATAGAGGGTAAGAAACACGGACTATTCATTTCAACAAAATATGAATGAATTCAAACAACACTATGCATAATTTAAATATTAGCTAATTCTACAGACACATAAGTATCTGCCTGTGTTCACAACTTACATATGTTTTTTAGTGTTTGAAAACCAGTTTACAGTAATTCCTGTATGATAAATACTGAATGAAATCACTTTTGTTTTTTCTCAGAGACTCATCATAGGTTGGCATTTTCTTTTAAAATTATGTCTGTAATAATTCTCAATGTGAAGGAAACTTTAGGATTAATTATAGTGGAAATAGCTTTTTTGACATTATTATTCCTCAAACAAGGACAATTTACTGGATAGCTTCACATTGTAGAATAACTAATGACCCCATCTCTTTTTGGCACTCCAAATTAAACATCTTTCAATGAAAACAAAAAACAGATGTTCAACATTAGCAGATGTCCAGGGTGACACACTAAACATATGCAGGGAGTGGAAATCCTAGCTCCACTCACATGTGTGAGAAATGCTGACCAGTGCATGGAGGATTTCCAAGCACCATCACTTGGTTTTGTAAGAATAGAATTTCATTCATGTATTAGATAATGAGATCCTCCCACATTCCAATGTCTTTCATGTGCCAAATCTATTTTTTTCAACAAAGTGTAATGATCTACTAGAAATTTTAGACCACAGTTTTCTTATTTTTGTATTATGTCTACATAAAAGAACAAAATAAGCAAAGAACTATAATATACAAAAATAATTTTTCTGCACTATCAAAATAAATTCTTAAATTTATCTATTTTCCTTAAATTCCAAGTGGCTTCCACCATTATTCACTTTGAGCCTACTCAAATGCCATCTTCTCAGTGTAGACTTCCCTTGTTCAATTCAGGCAGAATCTCTGAATTGAACTATCTATTTTTCTCCCCACTGGAAGATTTGTGAAGGCAAGGAGTCATCTGATTTATGATTCTATTTCCAGTGCCTAGAATAGAGGAGGTGGTAGATACTCAACAAATTACTTGTTGATTATTTGGAAGAAGATCTAAACGGTCATTATTGCCTCCTCCCTTTTTCTATTACTTTATTTTGGGAGTTTATGGGAGGTCATTCCTCACCAATCAGTGCCACAGTACTTTAAATAATGTCTCTAAGGTTTTTCCATGTTCTTACATGTAACAGTTTGTTATTTTTTACAAATGAGTAGTATTCCAGTATCCTCATGAACTTCACTTTGTTGATTCATTTTTCTGTTGAGGAATATTTCTGTTTTTCAATTGTTCTATTATTAAGACTTAGACTGCTATGAACATTCTTGTAAAAATCTTTTGTGTTTCTTTTTGACACTTCCGTTAAATACTTAGGAATGGAGATGCTGAGCCATAGGGTAGATGTAGGTCTAACTTTAAAGGAAATAGTCAAAGATTTCTCCAAACTTGTGTAATTTTACACTAACATCAGCAATGTAGAGTAGTTCCAATTGCTCATCACCTCACCCTGTCACATGCCAACTTATGACACCAAAGTTATAATTGCCTATGTTTAGTTCTGGAATCTTTATGGGTCTGCACTTTATGTGCAATGTGTTTGATCTGTCTTGAATTACTATTATATTATTCTTTTTTTCTTAAAGTGAAGCTAATGATTATTGTTCATTTTTCCCATGCAAAAATATTTATTTGTATCTTACCTCTATCATATTTAAATTTTAGCCATATTGGAAAATATAAAATAATATCTACCTGTGGTTTTAAATCAAATTTCCCTAATAATTAATGTTGTTGAACACTACTTTATGTGTTTACTGGACATTTTCATATCTTCTTCTGCAAAGTGTCAGTCAGGTGTTTTGCCCATTTTATAATTGGGTATTTTTCTTACTACTGTTGGTGCATAATAGTACTTTACACATTCTGCATACACATCCTTATTCATATTTATGTACTGTGAATATTTTCTAAGACCTTTCTGCTGATTATATTAATCCTGTCTTCTTATGAGTAGATATTGATGAAGCCCACATTATAACTTAAGAAAATTTTATATCAGTGGCTTTTTTTTTGCCCTGCCAAAGGCATATTTCCCCACACCAAATTCATAAATATATTCTCCTATGTTTTATTCTAGAATCTTTAAGTTTCTGGGATTTATGCTTGTTTGATAAGTCTTGAATTTTTCTTCCTTTTTATAAAGATAGAGGTTTAAGTCCATTTATTTTCCATAGAAATGTTTTGTTATAAAGATTATCTTTTTCTCTTTGAATTGACTGGAGTTTTGTAAAAAATCTATTAAGAACACAAGTGAGTCTAGTGTCGTACTATATTTGTTCCATTATTTTACTTGTCTCTGTGTATGTCAATATGAAATTTTGTTGATCATTGCAACTTTATTGTAAGTCTTGAAATAAAGGGCGATTCCTCCAGTTTTGTTCTTTTTCATTATTTATTTGATTATTATGCATCATTTGTCTTTTCCCTTGAATTTTAGAACAGCTTGATGGTTTCTTCAAAATAAACATAAGAGAGCGATTCCTTTGTGTTCATAAATAAACTTGGAAGAATGAACATCTTAAACATATTAAGTCTGTTAATCCATGAACATGGTATTAATTTTCATTTACTTCAGTGCCTTTAAGTTCATGTAATAATGTTTTCTAGTTGTCAGTGTAGCAATTATATACCTTTTCTTTATATTTATTGTGAAGTTTTGCACATATTGTTTTAGATTTAATCCTAAATGTTTTACGTTTTCTGATACTACTCTAAATGTTATCTTTTTTCCCAATTGTTCTTTGTTATTACATCAAAATACAACTGCTTTTTGTATATGGATGTCATAGTATCATTTGAGTAGGGTATTCTACATATACAATTGTGTTGTCTGGAAACAGGCAGTTTTACTTCTTCCTTTCCCAACTTTATGTTTTTAATTTATTTTTTTCTTGTCTTTTTGTGCTGTATTGGCTTCCAGTGCAATGTTGAATAGAAATGGTAACAGTCTTGCCTTCTCTTAGGTGAAATGAGTTTCAACATTAAGTGTAATGTTAGGTTAAAGTTTCTACTAACATTTATTGGATTGAAAAGTTCCTTTCACTTCTAAGTTTCCTGAGAGTTTTTGTCTAAAGATTGCTTATTTTTTCTGCAATCTACTGAGATGTTCATATGTTTTTATCTTGTATTCTGTTAGTGTAGTGAATTATATTGATTGTTTTAAATGTTACAACAACCTTGTACTTCTGATAAAATGACACGTTAATTATATATCATCCTTTTTATACATGGCTAGATTTGACTTGCTAATATCTTGTTAAATGTTTTTATGTATCTTCAAGAGGGACATTTCTAATTTTCTTTTCTTGTAATGCTATTGTTAGGTATGAATAAGGGTAATGCTAACTTCATGAAGTGTGTGATATATCCCCACACACTATATTTTCTGAAAGAGTGTACATTACTGATATTATGTCTTCTTTGAATATGTGATGAAATTCATTATTGAAGACATCTGGGCCTATAGTTTACATTGTGGGAAAGTTTTTTATTATTATTATTACAAGTTTAATTTCTATAATACATGTAGTATCACTTAGGATTTTTTATTTGTCTGGTTTTGGGTATAATTAGCTCTTTTTTTAATATAACATTTTTTCATTATACTTTAAGTTCTGGGATACATATGCAGAATGTGCAGTTTTGTTACATAGGTATACACATGCCATAGTGGTTTGCTGCATCCATCAACCCGTCATCTACATTAGGTATTTCTCCTAATGCTATCCCTCCCCTAGCCCTCCACCCCCAGACAGGCCCTGGTGTGTGATATGCCCCTCCCTGTGTCCATGTGTTCTCATTGTTCAACTCCCACTTATGAGTGAGAATATGCGGTGTTTGGTTTTTGTTCCTGTGTTAGTTTGCTGAGAATGATGGTTTCCACCTTTATCCATGTCCCTGCAAAAGATATTAACTCATCCTTTTTATGGCTGCATAGTATTCCATGGTGTATATATGCCACATTTTTGTCCAGTTTATCATTGATGAGTGTTTGGGTTGGTTCCAAGTCTTTGGTATTGTGAACAGTGCTGCAATAAACATACATGTGCATATGTCTTTATAGTAGAATGATTTATAATCGTTTAGGCATATACCCAGTAATGGGATTGCTGGGTCAAATGGTATTTCTGATTCTAGATCCTTGAAGAATTGCCACACTGTCTTCCACAATGGTTGAACTAATTTACACTCCCACCAACAGTGTAAAGGCGTTCCTATTTCTCCACATCCTCTCCAGCATCTGTTGCTTCTTGACTTTTCAATGATCATCATTCTAACTGGTGTGAGATGGTATCTCATTGTGGTTTTGATTTGCATTTCTCTATTGACCAGCAATAATGAGAATTTTTCATATGTTTTTTGGCTGTGGTGTGCTGTATTCAGGAGACCCATCTCACATGCAAAGACACACATAGGCTCAAAATAAAGGGATGGAGGAATATTTACCAAGCAAATGGAAAGCAAAAAAAAAAAAAAAAAAAAAAAAAAAAAAAAAAAAAAAAAAAAAAAAAAAGAAAGAAAGAAAAGAAAAGCAAGCAAGCAAGCAGGGGTTGCAATCCTAGTCTCTGATAAAACAGACTTTAAACAAGCAAAGATCAAAAAACACAAACAAGGACATTGCATAATGGTAAAGGGATCAATGCAACAGAGGAGCTAACTATCCAACCAATACAGGAGAACCCAGATTCATAAAGCAAGTTCTGAGAGACATACAAAGAGACTTAGACTCCCACACAATAATAGTTTATGGTTGATCATATAAAAGTAGAGATAAATAAATTTTTGCCAAGTTCATGTTAAACAATGGGTTGTTTTTACAAAACAAAAACAAAAAGTCATTAAAAAATGGGGAAATTCTAATCAACATTGATATTTTAAAGTAACAAATGTCTTTTTTTGGCAGATGACATGTTGTAATAGCTTTGTTCAAATTTTGTTATATGAAGTTCTCTACATAAGGCATTTTCATACAAAATGCTTTTTCTCCAATTCTTATTTAAATAAAATTAGATGATTTTAGTACAGTTATAATACAGGAACTATAAAATAATCTAGAACTGATGATATTGATTCTACTCTTAGGTAGCAAATGTTAGTTAAATAATTTTATTCCTATTTAAAGTAGCCCAATCATCACCTATAATTCCAAGTCTCTCACAAAATACGGTCTCTGAAAAACATGAGGCACCTGGAGGAAAATAAATAAAATGGTAATTGCATATACACTTTAAAAAATATACAGTAATTGTGAGTGAAATATAATAACGAAAGGATAGATTCTGATCATCTAAGCATAGCATTCATGTTCCAACAAAGCTGTTGCATTATCTGACAGATTAAAAAGTCATAAATAATAATAAAATTGTATTGTACTGTTTCTTTGATTTTATAAAGAATCTCCATTTAGAGTATAATTAATGAATAAGACAGACAAAAAGGCAGACACACAGAGACAAAAAAGAGAGAAGTTACTTAAAAAAAAATACAGTAGAATCTTTCATTCAGCAAAAGCGAAACATCAAGTAGCTTTTAAAATAATTACTCTAATCTGAAACAAAGAAACATGACTTTTGACCCCAGTATTTGTACAGAAGAAAAATGTAGGAAAATAGAATATTTGAAACCAAATCTTAGATACCACTAACTCTAGCTCTACATTATTTGAATTCCCTCTATAATAGTCCTGACATATGGCATTACGGTGCCTGCTTGAACACTTCCAAAGGATAGGGTATTACTACTTCACTGGTGAGTATGGGCCAGTCCTGGATAGATAGGTTCTATAAAATGCTGTCTATAGTTACTTGAAATCAAACATCACAGAACTTTTAACCGTTAGTTCTTATTCTGTGATCTAGGAAAATGAATACATTGATACTTTCTGCATGAGAGATTTTAAAATATGAATGTTGGATATAATGTAATCCATCTTATTTTCTCTATTCTGAGCATCTTTTTATGTTTCGATCAATACTCTGATATTTCCAATTAAATTACTGGTTCATCCCTCTAAAATGCCTGTGCTATTTCTAACCAGAAAAATACATGTGGAATGAGAAACTACCTACTTGGCATTTATGATATTATGTTTAACATAGAAATAATGCAGTAAAAATAACATACAACAATACTGAAATCTGTTAACCTCAGATCTCTCATAGAATTCTGAATAAACATATCTTTTGTTCGTATTCATTACATATATTTTTCGAAAGAATGATGACATTGTTATCTCATGGAATTTGGCAACCTCAGTTTCTCAGTAATATATACATGTACACACACACACACACACACATATATATACATATATGACATAGAGTTATTAGGATTTGGATTACCAGGCATTTTATGTGCAGTAAATTATTTTAAACTTCTTTTTCACAGTAAAGATAGTGAAAGTAATAGATAAAATTCTCTAAGTTCTATGATCCAAGAACTTTGCTTCTCTAAAAACTGTTCCTACTTATCATTTGATGATGTGGAATAAACTTTGGAAAACATTCTTGTAGTTTCAAAAAAACATACCATTTTAAGTAAATCATTGTATGTATTTGCAAAACCTAGTATTAAATTCCATCAGTATTCAGACTAACATGTTTAACCAATGTTTTGTTGCTGTGAATAAAAATAAATTGATTTGCTTATTTATATTAGAAACTCTGAATGAAAATGGGAAAAGTGAGTACCTGTGAACAACAAAGAAAAAGTTAGATGTCAACCTTTGCCATTTGAATTGATACACCTACTTACTCTTAAAGAAATGCCAAGTGTACATTTCCACTCAGAACCATATCCAGAGGAAAGCTTCCTCAAGCATGTAAGTGTTCCTGCTTAATTAGTCCTTGACATCTATTGTTCATGAACCCTAAGCTGGAGAGGGTTCATAATTCTTATGAACATTCATTGAGATTCCCTCCATTCATTGAGGGAAAACATTCATTGAGATACCTCCAATTTGACATGGCTAGCAGAATACAATGACCATATTTCATTGAAATGGATGAAAGCGTACTAATATAAGATCAAAATGATAGCATGTTGGTAAGGAGGGGAGAACAGACCAGTAAGATGTTGTATAAGACAGAAAACACATGAAATATGATAAAGATAATGATAATTTCATTTTATAATTTTAGATAGGAAAAATAATACTTTTCCTAGAGAAGAAATATTTGCTTGGGAGATCAGCTAGTTAATGAATATATTAGGTGGCATCTGCAAATATTTCTTCATGCTCCAAGTGCTGACTTCAGTATGAATCTTCAGAATAAAGTTAAATAATTCCACAATTGGAATTATAAATGAGTTTTAATTCAGAATAAGCCCAGAATAGGTTTTGTGTCAGAGACACAGTGTAGCATATCAGAACTTAAACCACCATGTCACCACCACTCTGCATAAATGTCTCCCAGAAATCTCAAGAACCAGGCTATATGACAAGGGTAAACTCTGCAAAATCCCCCTGTCACCCACTTTTTATACATGGCAGCAGGGCTAAGGCTCCCATAAGCAGAATTGGCATTTCTTGATTTTCTACAAAGTTAACATCGAGTTGAAAATAAGCACTTCAGCTACCAAGCTGGAGTCTTATCTACAATGATGGATATAAATTCAGGAACCGAAAATAAAAAAAAAATCATGAGCATGATAGATATACTTCACAACATATTATTCTTAGATATTAAAAACACAACTAGGTAAATTTTCAATGTTATACACTGGATGATTAGTAGAATTGATATTATTGATGATTCACCCTGGTAAACTGTAAGATTGAACTGAAGTTTTACCTCAACACATTAAAAAGTGCAAAGAAAACAAAATGAAAAGAATGAGAGTAAAGTTAGAAATGTGAAGAGTAAATCAGGGATTTTCAAGATTCATTTCACATGTGCCAACAAGAGATAACAGAGAGATTAGAGCCGTTAAAGTATGACGACTAAGTGTTCACATGCCACCACTACGTTTCTGAATTAATCTCCTTCCGTTTTAATCTATGCTCATTCTATGCCAGCCACACTGGCTTATTCTCTTCTTTAAACTTGTTTACCATGTTCTCAAGTCACATAAAAGGTGAATCTTTGCATGTGGCTGTTCCCTCTTTCTGAAACACTTTTCCCTAAAATGTTTGGCTCATTCACTCAATTCCTTCAGGATTCTATTCAATGTCAGCATATCCATAAGACCTTCCCCACCTACATTTTATAAACTAACACCCTCCAGTGCTGGGCACTCCATCCTGGGTCTCCACTATATTTATCCCCACAATGGGAAATGCATAAATAACCAAACCATTCAGTTGTTTATTGTCAGTTTCCTTCACCAGACTGCAGGCACTTCCTCTGTTTTGCTACCTACTATGTTCTCTGTAATCGGAGCATTGACTGGAACACAGTAGGAACTTACTTGTTAAATAAATGAATTAATGATAGGCACCAAAGAAATGTTCCCAAGCTTTGAAACTTAGGATGGAACTGTGGAACTATGGATTTGGAACACATCTTAGTGATGAGAAAACAGTTCAACTTTTATCATCAAAGAACCCACAATGCCTGATCAACATGGAGAAAACCTGTCTCTACTAAAAATACAAACAATTAGTTGGGCATGGTGTAATCCTAGCTACTCAGGAGGCTGAGGCAGGAGAATTGATTGAACCCGGGAGGTGGAGGTTGCAGTGAGCCGAGATTGTTCCATTCTGCTCCAGTCTGGGCAACAAGAGCAAAACTCCATCTCAAATATATATATTTATTTTGTTAAACCAATTACCTCAATACTAAAGGACGGAAAAAACAGAAAATAGACAAATAAAATATAAGAAATAAAATCAGTCTGGCTTCAGATCATTTATCTGTAAGAATGAGCAATGATGCATTAATGTAATATTGAAGGCTATTTACCCAACTTAACTGGCATTATAAATTGAAAATAAAAAATTTAGGCACATAAAAACTGTAAAAAAAGAAAACCATTAAAAAAATCAAAGTGAGAAAATAGAACGTTGAAAGACCTAAGAAATAGAAATAAATGACGAGTTGATGGGTGCAGCACACCAACATGGCACAAGTATACATATGTAACAAACCTGCACGTTATGCACATGTACCCTACAACTTAAAGTATAATAATAATAAATAAATTAAAAAAAAAGAAATAAATTCAAGGCTAAAAATAAATATTATTTATTACTAATAAATAAATAATTATCAATCATTGGAAATGTGGCTTTGAAATATTTAAATTAAGAAATTACTGATAAAAGAGAGTCAGGATTGAAGAAATTACTAGTATTCCTGTACTAATTTTCCACATAACTTAAATAAGAACCATACACGAAATGGTAGGCAAAACAGTAATGTACTTTATTCAGATAATATGTGTTAATATTTCAAAATTCATTGTGAATGTGGAAAAAGAAATATATGTCTGAACCATTGAACAATATGCTTATTGTGATTTCTGTACACAGATGTTTCTAGTAGAAACATTTTACTTTATTTTGCATTGGAGGGGAAATATTAGGGAGCCAGGAGGGCCTTAGATTTTAATTAAGTTGTGTCTGTGTATTTTATCATTGAAACATAAAAGTCATGATTTTGGAAAAAGTTACTGTATCTCTATAGACAAGAGTATTAAGGACAATCTACAAAGAAAACTTTTTTCAACCCCAAATTATGTCAAAACATATTTTTTTGTAACAAAATAGTTTTTAAGGGATTCACTTTGAAAACAGCTATTGAACCATGTTCAGTCAGATATACTATTTATTTTCTATATTTACCAAAATAATAAAAGTATATATTATTATAATGGTTTCAAAAATATAAAAATAAATGCAATTAAAATAAAAATTCCTACCTTCTAACACCTTCCAGTCCCACTTCCACTTTATAAGGACCAGTTGACAGACTTGACAAGTTCTAGGAACATGCAACTTGAAAGTTTGATAACGAAAATACAGTTTCCTAAAGACATACTGTCAAATAAATTGCTCATAAGGACACCAAAAAGATTTCTTGAGCGAATTATGTGATTTTCTTGTTCAAGACAGGAAACCAAACCAACTCAATGCTAATTGTGCTGAGAACATGTATCCTCAGATTGTGTACTTTTTATTTTATTTTATTTTTATTTGAGACAGAATCTCGCTCTGTCTCCAGGCTGGAGTGCAGTGGCACAATCTTGGCTCACTGCAACCTCTCCTCTCACTGCAACATCTCCTGCCTCAGCCTCCCAAGTGGCTGGGACTACACGCATGTGCCACCATGCACAGCTAATTTTTGTATTTTTAGTAGAGATGAGGTTTAATTGTCTAATGCATAATTGATACATAAATGCATTACTAGAAGAAATGTTGCTGGTTTGTACTTTGATAATTCTAAATGAAATCAACTTAGTTTTTATGTTAAAATAACAGTCTTAAATTTATAGCAATTATCCCTACTTACAAAATACGACAGGTGTACCAGGTTGACTTTTACATTTACCTCATGCTAACACATTAGTAGAAGTTAGAGATATAAAGAGGAAGATACTTTTCCTGTACTTAAGCAGCTTATGTTTTTTCATTTTTAAAAAATTTTATTGATGCGTAAGAATTGTTCATATTTATGGGGTACATGTAGTATTTTAATACATGCATACAATGTGTAATGATCCAATCAGGGCAATTACCTACTAGTAATTTCTTCAATCTTGACTCCCTTTTATTAATAATTTCTTAATTTAAATATTTCAAAGCCACAATTTCAAAGATTATACTTATAATTTCTTTGTGTTGGGAACATTCTAAATCTTCTCTCCTAGCTATTTTGAAATATACAGTAAATTATTCTTAACTGTTGTCACCCTACTGTGCTGTGAAACACTAGAACTTATTCTTTCTATCTAAGTATATTTTTATACCTGTTAACCAATCTCTCTTCATTCTCCCTCCACCCTTCCCAACCTTCGGTAACCACTATTCTACTTTCTAGCTCCATGAGTGCAACTATTTTAGCTCCCACACATGAATGAAAATAGCGAATATTTGTCTTTTTATGCCAGGCTTATCTCACTTAACATAATGACCTCCAGTTCCATCTATGTTGCTGCAAATGACAGGATTGTATTCCTTTTTATATCTGAATAATATACAATAGAATAATATACAATAGAATATTATTCAGATATAAAAAGGAATAAAATAAAATTTTATATATAATAGTTTCCTTATCCATTCATCCACTAATAGACACTTAGTTTTCTTCCATATCATAGCTATTATGAATATTACTGCTATAAACATGGCAGCCCAGGTATATGTTTGACATACTGAGTCCCTTTCCTTTGATTATACATCCAGTAGTGAGATTGCTGGATTACATAGTGGATCTATTTTTAATTTTTTTTTTTAAGTAGTACAACCACTACTAAACAGTGATGAAACCACTGTTTTCCATAGTGGTTGTACTAATTTATATTTCCATTAACAGTATATTAGCATTCCCCTTTCTCTGCATTCTCTCCAACACTACTTGTTATCATCTGACTTTTTTTAAATTAAGAAATGGTGTCTCATATTAGCCCGGCTGGACTCGAACTCCTGGGCTCACATCATCCTCCTGCCTCAGTCTCCCAAGTCATGAGGCTACAGTTGTGTGTCACGGTGCTCAGTCTCCTTTGACTTTTTGATAAAGGCTAACCTACCAAATAGAAGACGATGCCTCATTGTGATTTTTATTTGCATTTCACTGATTATTAGTGATGGTGATAATTTTTTCATGTACTTGTTAGCCATTCGTATGTCTTCTTTCATGAAATATCCATTCAGATCATCTGCAGTTTTTTAAATTATTTTTTTTGTTTGTTTGTTTTGTTTTGTTTTGTTTTTTGCCATGGAGTTATTTGAGTTCCTTACATATTCTGATTATTAATTCCCTGTTGAGTAGCTTGCTAATAATTTCTCCCATACTATAGGTTGTCTCTTCACTCTGTTGAGTATTTTCTTTGCTGTCCAGAAGCTTTTTAGTTTGAAGTCATCCTATCGGTCTCTTTTTGCTTTTGTTGCCTGTGTTTTTGAGGTCTTGCCCGAAAATCCATTGCCCAGAACAATGTCTTAAGATATTTCTCCAAGCAGCTTATATTTTAGTAGAAAGAAATGGTTACATACAAGTTATACATAAATTTAAATTATATGTCAGGGACAAAAGCAGAATATAACACGTAAGAGACAGCAAAACCTTCACAGCAAGTGGCTGTCATGGAGCAAAGAGTGCTGAGGACATTGGAAAAGAAAGACTTCAGAGAGAAAGTTTCATATAGGCAGGATTTCAAAGGTGAACTTAGGCTAATGAGAGAATGCAACATAGACAAGGCACAGACGTGTGAAATAAGATGGTGTATTTAGGAAATTTCAAGCAATTTAGCATGAGCATTGATATGGTCTGGCTCTGTGTCCCCACCCAAATCTCATCTTGAATTGTAATCTGAATGGTAAGCCCCATGTGTTAGGGGAGGGACCTTGTAGGAGGTAATTGGATCATGGGGGCAGTTTCCTCATGCTGCTCTCATGATAGTGAGTGAGTTCTCATGAGCTCTGATGGTTTTATAAAGGGCTGTTTCCCCTTTTCTCTGCACTTCTCTCTCCTGCTGCTTTGTGAAGAACACCTTTGCTTCCCTTTCCGCCATGATTTTAAGTTTCCTGAGGCCTCCCCAGCCATGTGGAACTGTGAGTCAATTAAATCTCTTTCCTTTAAAGATTATCCAGTCTTGGGCATTTCTTTATATCAGTGTGAAAACAGACTAATACAAACATAAAGAATAAATAGCAGGAGAAAATGCTGGAGAAATCGGCAGGGGCTTTTAGTAACTAAGTCACTTGGACTTTCACATATGAGCTATGGATATGAATGAATGGGTTTTAGACGTGATAGGCATTTAATAATATGCAAGTCTATATAAGACTTTCTAAATCATCTATAATCATGTATTGAATGTGCTGTGTAAGCAATATGAGCTTCTCTTACATATCTCACTATATGTAACCCAGACCCATGGGTAATAATTTTTTCATCTATAAAGTAAATCATTAATTTATTCATTTAGAAATGTTTACTATGTATTTTATTATGTGCCATATACAAGAGTAACATAACTAAACATGTAAAACCATCCTCTCAGAGAGTTTAAAGTCTGGTGATTGTAGGGGAAAATATACAAATTAAAACATCCCAATAAATATTTACATCATATGATGTAGATGATGTAGAAGCAAATGGGGAAGGTGATCAGTGGTCAGTAACTTCAAGGATCAGCAAAGTCTCACGAATGCAAGTGACACTGGAGCTTATTCTGAAGGATAAGTCTATCTCACAAGTTATGAAATTAAAAAAAGAATATTCATGGCCAAGGGCAGTGGCTGATGGTCCCAGCACTTTGGGAGGATGAGGTGGGTGGATTGCTTGAGCCCAAGAATTTGAAACCAGCCTGGGCAAGGTGATGAAACCCCATCTTTATAAAAAATACAAAAAAAATATTTAGCAGGGCATGGGGGTGCACAACTTTCATCCTAACTAGTTGGGAGGCTGAGGTGGGAAAAATCACTTGAGCCTGGGAAGTGGAGGCTGGAGTGAGCCAAGATCATGCCACTGCACTCCAGTCTGGATGAAAGAGCAAGATTTTTTTTCAAAAAGAAAAAAAACACAAAAAGAAAAAAAGGATATTGAAGGCAGAGCAAGCAGCGTAAGTACAGACACAGATACACAAGTCAGCACACTTACAACCAAAAGGAATTCAGTGTGGTAGGATAAAAGAGTTTCAAAGTGCTCAGTAAAGAGAGATAAGGGGCAAGAGAAATGGGCAGGAGCTTATCTGTTTTTATACCATGTTAAGAAATTTAGTTTTGGTTCTATAAGCAAAGAGTAGTCACTGGAAAAAATGTAAAACATATAACGTGTCATAATCAGAGGTGTTTATTTAGACAGTTTTCTCTGGAAACAGTACAGAGAATAATTAGTAGAGGTTAAAAGCATTGTGTCTAAAATCAGACAGACAAGCATAGCTTTAAGTGTCATTTCCAGCCCTGTCAGCTGTGCAGCTTTGGATAAATCCTTCATCTTTCTGAGTCTCAGTTTCATCATCTTCAAAATGGGAATCATAATTCTCTGTGTTTCATAGGATAGTCATGGAGTTAAAAAAAATAGATGTAAACCGTTTAGTACACTTTCTAGCAGTTTTGTGGATGATAAAGAACATTACTCCCACACGTAAGAAAACAACTAAAGTATACATCAGTGTGGCCCAAATTTTACCTCCATTAAGGTATTACATAACTTTATCCTCAAATAGATTATGAAAACCGCTAAAGCGATGGGATTTTCTTATTTAATTCTCGTATTCCCAAGAATTTAAAAAAAGCTTTTCTAAATGTAAGTGTTCTATAAAAGTCTGTTAAAGACTACAGATAAAATCTTAGACACATAAATGGCTACTTTTGACATTTTAATCTAACATTTATGAACAAGTAACTTGTCAGATTTGCTTGATATTCATCTTTTCTAAACTATAACCTTTTTACAAATATCCTTTTATTATGTTTTATTAAATTTAGAATAATTAAATCTCATAAGCATCATTTATTTTGTAACAAGTTACTTTTGTAATTCAGTAGTTTTGCTATTGTGGTGAGAATAAATGAATCAGTAAATTCAGATTTGCTTTCTTTCATTGTCAGAATTATGACAGAAGTATGCATAAAACATCATTTTGGTTCCTCTAATAATGTTAAATTTTATTATTTTTCAGCTTGATATACAATGTTATCTATAAATACGTATTATCAGACAGTCTGTAGTATATATGTGTCTATCTTGAAATATAAAGCATCATGTTTAATCTTGAGGTCTGAAAAGTGGCTCTTTAGGAACACGCTATATATCTGTATCTACATCTATATCTATCTATGTCTATAAAATATAACCAACCCTCATTTTTCCAATATTCTATTATATATACAGCAACTATTTCTCAGATCTCCCTTCCTCCAACTTCAGCATTTTTAGAACGGGATAGCCCCTTTCAGAGTCTAGATATGAAAAAAAAAAAATAGAAGAAAACCTCCGAGCAGGTCATCCACATACTCAGGCAAGTTCATTATAGTTTTTGTTGTTCTGCAATGTTATTCTATTATTATGTATAGCGCTACTATTTTTTCTCACAAGCTATGTATCATCTTTGTTTAAAAGCCATGATTCCAAAGGAAGAGCTAGGTGTCTACTTTCTCCTGCCTTCCACAGGGTTGTTGAATGGTTTCTAGCTTGGCCTAAATTTGTCCTGATTGTTTTGTGGTTGGTGTTGGTGTAATAAAAAGAATCCTGCATTTGAAAGTAGGAAATTGGATAATATGCTTGTGCTTTTGGCTGCAAAATATAGGCAGGCTGTCACACTTTATGCAATCTACAACTTTCACGTGGCCTCTGTGCACACTGACTAGGCTGCATTGAGATAGTCCAGATGTGACAGATGCATGAATCCCACTGAGCTGATCTTTATTCTGGAGGAAATCCCAGAATATTCTGGCCAGATAGAGGTGAAAGAAAAAGCTTAGAGTTACATCATGTACAAATTTTAGTCCGGAAGTAATAATGAATTGCTTGCTTTGTTTATTTATATTTGATATTTATAAGACAACACCCATTGTGAAATGCCATAGGGTATATATATTATGAAAAATAAACAAAATGTTAAAAGCCAAAAGTCATTTTTCATTAACATATCAATTGTGAAAAGTTCAACAGAACAGATGTCTCTAGTTTTGTGCCCAGAAGTTCAATGAACTGGAGTTCTATAAGGTCAAGAGAAAAATGAAACAGTGCAACTGACTAAAGGCCTTGAGACTCTAAACAGGAGGACTCTTGTTGATTTTACCCTCTGTGCTTGTACATAGATATAGATATCCCTCTAAAAATATCAAAGGCTCATGCCATATGGAGGTTTATAGAATATATTAAAATTGTATTACTGAAGAGTTACATTTATGTTATATCATTTCAATATACAAGTTCTGAAGCCACTGAACTAAGCATACCTGGCATAAGTCACCAACATCAAACCCTTCCTATACTCGTACCACCAATCCATTTTCACAAGTTATTTGCATGAAACATGGACTATATAAATTCCTACTTAAAAATCCCTATGGCATTCTAGTGATGCTAGGAGGAGATTCTGATGAATAAAAATCAAGCCTCTTGCAAAATGTGACACCAGATAACTTCCCAGCCTCCTGTCTCATATAAATCTATCACATTCTCTCCATTTCAACCTTGTGTTTTCGTTACTAAGTTAATGCTTCAATGTGGTGCTCCAAATTTAGATTATCACCCCACTTCCTACCATCACCATATAAAAAGGCCTACTTATTCTTCTATACTTAGATAATATACTACATTTTTCATGTAGATTCACTCCCTCTACACTTCCTTATAATTTCCACCACCAAAACTATTTGTTCCTTCCTCCTAGCCCCCTGTTCTGGGAAAGAATGCATTGAAGCCTTATACGTTCATGGCTTAAAGAAATTCAAGGTTCATTCAATATATGTATATAAAGTCTGTAGGTAACTGGTCCAATTCATCAATGTAGTTAAGAAATGGGCTGTTGCTGTCTTTATGGTACAACATCTCTTTTTGTGCTACATGGTCACAATATAGTTACAGCCTGTATTCTAGCAGAAAGAATGGGAAGAGCCAAAAACCTTTTTCTACCGAGATATTGTCTATTTCTGTAAAAGCCAAGCCCTCTACAGAGAATACCTTTAAATACTTCATTGGTTGGAACTAGGCCACATGATCATCACTACCAGCAAAAGAGTCTGAGAATATAAATATTTTTAAATTTCAGAATCTGGAGAAAAGACTGAAAACATGGGGATGTGAGGGACTTCAAACTATCTCCCAAACTGCCATAAAATTGAACAGTTTTGCTATTGGATCACAGGTGTGTTAGAGTCTGTGTCTAATTTCGAGTCCCTTGAAGAAAAGGGCCATTACTTTAATAATTTCATCCCTGATGTCAAGAGCATTTTCAAACTCTGTTTCATAAATTGATAGTGCCAAGAAGGAGAAGATGTCCTTGTTAAAACCCCTGGCTTTGAATGAGACACTAGAGGGCTATATACTAGAAGAGGGAGATCTGAAAATAGACTAGTCTTGATTAAATCAAAGTAATCTTCCCATCACTTTTCTGCCAACTAGAAAAAAAAGATGATACTCTCTCTGAAACAAAATAACATTATTCAGAGGTTTTGTAAGTATTTTATATACAAAGTCCAACATTCATCTAAATGTATCCATATTAATTTCCTATTATTGCTGTAACAAGTAACCACTAACTTACTGGTAAATTATTCTCTTAAAATAAGTTTCATTGGACTGAAATCATGTTGTCAGTAGGGATGAACTCTCTCCAGAGGCTCTAGGAGCGCATCCATGTACTTACTTTTTCCAGATTCTGGAAGCTCTACTATTTCCTTAGTTTGTGGCCCCACATCACATTGCCTTTTCTCCCTCTCCTTGCATTACCACATCATCATCTTTCATTTCCTCTTCTGTCTTCAAATCTCCCTTTATCCTCTTATAAGTATACATTGCATACACAGGGCCCACTGGAGGGTCCAGATAATGGAACGAATTTTTAAATAACTATGATATTAATAGATAAAAATATAATGAATACTCCAGAAAACTGGAATTATAAAAATAAATATCACAGAAATAAATATATAAATTTAAAAGAAAATTAGAAAAAGTATAGATTAGTAAACTGGAAGATGTATCAACAGAAAACATCTAAGTTACCACAGACAGAAAAACTAGCATAAAAAATACACAAAAGAGGATATACATTATAGAAACATATTAAATAGGCCTAATGTACTTGACATCAAAGTCCCAGGAATAGAAAAGAAAAATACTAAAGCAGAAGAAGTATTTGAAGAATTATTGGTAGAGATTTCCAAAAACTAACAATAATATTAAGTTATGGGCTCAAAAATCTCTCTTAACCTTAATAAAGATCTATCTCTAGATAGATACATCTACGGATAAAGAAAGACTGATATAGATAGATAGATAGATAGATAGATAGATAGATAGATAGATATCTAAAGAAATTCACATCTAGATACATAATAGTTTGAAAACCTAAGACTAAAATCTACCAAAATTGAACCATAAAGAAATAGAAAATCTGAGCAGAAAAATGATGAGAACCAAAACTGGAGTAGTAATAAGTCTCCCATCAAAGAAAAGCCAAGGACTTGATGGCTTCACTGCTGAATTCTACCAAACATTTAAAGAAGAAATAACACCAATTCTATGCAAACTATATCAAAAAATTTAAAAGGAGGAAATTCTTCCTAATTTATACTACTAACATAGCATTACACTGTCACCAAATCCAGATAAGGACATTTAAAAACAGAAGACTGCTGGGCAATATCCTTGATGAACATAGATGCAGAAATCCTCAACAAAATACTAGAAGACTGAATTGAACACACATTAAAAACATCATTCACCATGATCAAGTGGATTCATTCAGAGATGCAAAGATGATTTAACATATGCAAATTAATAAACAAGATATATCACATCAAAGGAATCAAGAACTATAACCATGTGATCATTTTAATAGATGCTGAAAAAGAAATGAAAAAAAATTCAATATTCCTTTATGACAAAAACTCTTAACAAATTAGGTATAGAAGAACATACCTCAACACAATAAAGGTCATATATGACAAACTCACAGCTAATATCACATTGAATGGGGAAAAAATGAAAGCCTTTCCACTAAACTCTGGACAAGACAAGAACATCCATTTTCAACACCTCTATTCAACGTAGTACTGGAACCCTAGCCAGATCAATTAGGCATGAGAAAAAAAGGGCATCCATATTGTAAAGGAAGAAGTCAAATTATCCTTGTTTGGAGGTGACATAATTTTATATTTAGAAAAACCTAATTACTCCACAGAAAACTGTTAGAAGGAATAAACGAATTAAGTAAATTTACAGAATACAAAATAAACATACAAAAATCAGTAGTGTTTATATACACTAACAGCAATCAATCTGAAAAAAATATCAAAAAAAACCACCATTTACCATAGCTACAAAAAGCCCTACCTAGAAATAGATTTAACCAAAGAAGCAAAAGATCTCTACAAGGAAAACAAAAAAACACTGATGAAAGCAATTAAAGATGACACAAGGAAATGAAAGATATCCCATGCTTATAGATTGTAAGAATATTATAAAAAAGTCTATACTACCTAAAGTGAGATTCAATGCATTTCCTATCAAAATACCAAGAACCATTCTTCACAGAGACAGAAAAAACAATCCTTAAATTCATATGGAACTACAGACAACCCCAAATTGTAAAAGCAACTTTGAACAAAAAGAGCAAAGCTAGACGTATCACATTACCTGATTATACTATAAATTATACTACAAAGCTTTTATAACCAAAACAGCATGATACTGTCATTAAAAACAGACACATAGATCAATGGAACAGAATAAAGAACTCAGAAACAAACCCATGTACTTACAGCCAATTCATTGTTGACAAAGACACCAAGAGCATACATTGGGGAAATGACAGACTCTAATAATAGTGCTGGGAAAACTGAATATTCATATGCACAAGAATAAAACTAGTGCCCAATCTTTCATCATGTATAAAAACCAACTCAAAATGGATTGAAGACTTAAATGTATGACTGAAACTATGAAAAGAAAACACTGGGGAAACACTACAGGACATTGATCTGGGCAAAACTCTTTTGGGTAAGACTTCAAAAGTATAGGCAACAGAAGCAGAAATGGAGAAATTTGATTATATCAAGCTAAAAATCCTCTGCCTAACAAAGAAAACGGTCAATACAGTGAAGAGACAGCTTACAGAATGGGAGAAAATATTTGTAAACCATTCATCCAATAAGGGACTAATATCCAGAATATACAAGGAACTCAAACAACCCAACAGCAAATAAATAAATAAATAAATAAATAAATAAATAAATAATCACGTTTTAAAATGGTAAAAGGAAATGAATAGGTATTTATCAAGCAAAGACATACAAACAGCCAACAAGTATATGAAAAAAAAAAAAAAGCTTAACATCAGTAATCATCAGGGAAATTCAGATCAAAACAACAATGTGATATCACCTCACATTTGGTAGAATGACGTCTATCAGTGAAGATAACAAGTGCTGAAGAGGATGGAGAGAGAGGAAAATGCTAGTACACTGTTGGTAGAAATGTAAATTAGTACAGACACTACAGAAAATATTATGGAAGTTCCTAAAAAATCTAAAAGTGTATCTACCGTGTAATCCAGCAATTCCACTGACGAGTATATATCCAAAAGAAAAAATATATATATTTTGAAGAACTATCTGAACTCCCATGTTTCCTGCAGCACTATTTATAATACAACATATGCAAGCAACTTGTGTCCATCAGCAGATGAATGGATAAAGAAAATGTGCTATATCCACCCAATGGAATATTATTCCATCATACAAAATTAAATCCTGTCATTTGCAGCAACCTGGATGGAAGGGGAGGTTCCATAATGTTAAATAAAATAAGCCAGAAACAGAAAGACAAATATGATATGTTTTCCCTCATGTGTGGGAGCTAAAACAGTGGATCTCATGGTGGTGGAGAGTAGAAAGGTGACTACCTGAGGCTGGGAAGGGAAGTGGAAAGAAAGGGATAAACAGAAGTTGGTTAAGGGGTACAAAAATACAGATAAATAGAAGCTATGAGTTCTAGTATTTGGTAGTATAGTAGAGAAATAATAGTGACTAAAGATCGTCGGTTTCAAAATAACTAGAAGAGAAAAATTGCAATGTTGCCAACACAAAGAAAAGATAAACATTTAGGGTAATGAATACTCCAAATTACCTGATTTTATCATTACTCATTATAAACAGGTATCAAAATATCATATGTACTCCCAAAATATGTACAAGTATAATAAATCAATTAAAATAAATAAAATATCTACAACTAGTCAAAGAATAAACATTACCTTCAAAAAGGAACAAGACTTACACTGTCTTCTCAACTACAATGTAAAAGGCACAAAATAATGAAAGTAAATGGACAGATTTCTTGAAAAATACAATTTACTAGAAGCAACATTAAAAGACATTTTAAAATATAAATAACTTTATATTAAAGGATTTAATCTATGACCCAGGGCCCACTTGGCTACTCAATTAAATTTTATAAAAATCTAAAAAAGAAATAATGCCATTTTAGAATAAACTCTTTCATAGAATTGTTTAAAAGCTTCTGAAAATATTTTAAAAACCCAGTATAACATTTGTACAAAATGGACAAATATGTTAAAAGAAAGAGGCCGGGCATGCTGGCTCCTACCTGAAATACCAGCACTTTAGGAAGCCAAGAAAGGATCATTGCTTGAGCCCAGGAGTTAGAGGCTAGCCTGGGCAATATAGCAAGACCCTTGTCTCAACAAAAATAAAATTAGCCAGTCATGGTGGTACACACTAGTAGTCCTAGCTGCTCAGGATGCTGAGGCAGAAGGATTGCTTGAGTACAGAAGTTTGAGTCTGTAGTGAGCTGTGATTATGCCACTGTACTTTAGCCTGGATGACAGTGAGACCCTATCTCTAAAAATAAAAATTGAAAAAATTTAAGGAAAGAAAAATGACACCGCCATCACACTTATTTAGATCCCAAAATTTTAAATAAGGAATTACTATATTCAACTCAGATTTATAATAAAACAATATCAAATTGATTTTATTACATAAGCTAATGTTACTTTAACATGTGAAAAGGCATCAGAATCTTATTTTAAAATAACAAAGATAAATTTTATTATTCTTTCAGAATAATAAATGCAGAACAGTTTCTATAATTTAACATTCATTTAATAAAAGCCCTCAGCAAACCAAAAATTTAGAGAATTCTCTTGATCTGACAGGGTACATACATACAAACATGTAGCAAACATAGTGAAAGATTGAAACTCTTTTGTCATCACTTCATTCATTTATCACCGGTTTGTTTGGATGTACAAACCAGTGTAATGAGTCAGAAAAATACATTTTAAAACATAAGGGATAAAAAGAATGAATAAATATGTCATTTTACATATCCAAATAAGGCATGATTGTATTCACCAGCACAAATACACACACATTTATATAAACACATACACACATATACCCATATACATATATTTTATTTTGGATATGTATAGTTAATTTTATATTTTATAGTAAAACTTATTCTGTATTTTATATAATTGTAATATATAGGTCTTATTTCAATCCCTTTGAGAATGATGACATTGTGTTTAAACGGGCAATAGCCTGATTAGATTTACGTTGCAAGTTCCAACACGCCCTGTATGGACTATGGTTCATAGTCTGTTCAGTTTTCAGTCTTTGAAGTGCTCCTTGATGTGTGGCAATCCAGTGGCCAGCAAGGTGGTGGTCTATCTGCTGACTCAGCTTCAGTCTTTTTTAATGCCTAGGAAGAACAAATCTTTGCATGTGTGGCTCTAGTGTGCGCTTAGGAATTCTCAAATTTATGGGGTCACTTTCATGAGTGCTTTCATTTATCTCTCTGTTATTTTCCAGTTCCCTGTGGTTCTTCTTCCCATGTCTTTGGCCAGAAAGCTTAGGCATTAGTTACCTCACTCTGCTTTGTAATTCTGAGGCTGTGCCCACCTACTGGGCCAAGCAACGTGAATAACAAAGGAGAAAAACGGTAAACTCATGCCGGTTTGGTATAATTTTGAATTCTGATCTTCTTCCCCAATTTAAACGTCATTGTTTACCTTTCAGAATGGTCAATAGTTATGATATGCTTTCTGTTCAGATTCTATAGCTGCATTTAGAAAGAGAGTTAGGGAAGAGTCCAGGTAGTTCTTTCCTGGAACTAGAATTCACAGCAGTATTCTTAATAACTAAAAACTTAAAAAAAAAACTGCTTATAAATGGTGGAATCAATTGTATATAATTGTACCATGAAATAGTAGCATGTTTACATCATGAATTATAATTTGTCAGTGTAAAAGAACCAACAGCTGCTATACACATCAGTGCTGATTGATAGATTACATAGACAGCACTAGCAAGGCAAAGCCAGTGGCAAAATAATGCACAGTACGTAGTACCATTTATATAAAGTTCAAGAACAGGTAAAACTAACCTTATCAGAAAATTAGACAGATTGTTAACTTTGGGGAAGATGAATGATTGGGAGTAGAAATGAAGGAGGTTTTTTTGAGTGCTAGTAGTATTCTATATTAGGAACTTTGAAGTGGTTATGTGAGTGCTGCCACTTAATACAAATTCATTGTCCAGTACACTTAAGAACTGTATGATTTTATTATATGCATATGATAATTTAATCTAAAAGTTTACAAGTATATTTTAAGAATGGAATGCCACAAACACTGGTCATATCACATTGATATTTTGATTTTTATGTTACAAATTTCCAGGATTACTGTAATTGCTATACAGTTCATGTATATCATTGTTATAAGTTCAATTTTGCAAATTTCTATGTCTACCAGCCCATCACTCAAATTCTCTTTACTTCCTGTCTTTTCCATTCTCACCTTTTTTCTCTCTCATATACATATACGTAGAGTTCTTAGGCAATTAAATCCTGAATCATTTTAAAGACAGATCTAAACATAGCTAAATATTTATCACTATGTGAAAGTATGTGGAAAAAAACATGAATAAGTGACTTTAGATTTTTAGTAAACCCTCTAAATGTGAAGAACACTAATCTTCTAAGATATGAAAAAAAAATCCAATTCTAAAGTAGGAAATTATATTTTTCCTTAGAATTGCAGCCTTTGGTCCTGAGAATAAATTCATGGCCATTAGAAAGTCACTACATATGTGGAAGTGATAAGCACTGAATTAAGTCAGTGTGACTAACAATAGAACCTGTCCTATATTAGACTGTCAATATTTGTCTATGGAATAAAAAATAAATATTTCATATGGTGACCTGAATTTCCTACGAAATTGAGTTTAGACAATTACGATGGAAACTTTTGGGTCATTAGGTCTCTGGGGGTTGTCAACACAGTTAAGTAGTAGAGCTTTGGTAAACTCCTCTGTCATTTTGTTAAATACAGATTTTATCATATGACATGATTTATTTATGGATAAATACATTTATCAGTATTTCTTATAAATTTACAATAAGAAAAGCCTAACAACATTAATTATACATCGAATAACAGGCATAAATTCACCAATTTGCGTTCGCTATCTGTACTTTGTGCATTTCGTGAGTAATAATATATTGTATCCTACATACACAAGTAAATGGCAAAAATGATAGTTTCATTGTAAATTCAAAAGCATGGCTGCCTTGTTTTCTTCAAAACTACAACTTCTGTTAAAACAATAGAGAATCTTTTTATTGTTTTTAAATTATTTATGCAAAAATGATTGTTCCAATAAGGGAAACGTCTTGAAAACCTGTTTTTAAAAGCATAAATCATTGCCACATTCTGGAAATTTGCTTTAGATTATTTTGTCTTCTGGAAAACTGTAATTAAAAGATAATTTCTCACGATAATTATGCATGAAAAGAATATTAAATCAAGAATACTTTTAAAAGAGATTTGTCCAAATTAGAATCAGAGTACTTTTCAAATGGAACTTAATACTTGTTTTTCACTTCTTAAACTTTATAATTGATATGGTAGAAATATAAAGTAACACAGTCATGCTAGAGTGTTGGAAAATTCTTCTGTGTTTCTAGCTTTTATCTACATTTCTCTTGAAGAAAACTTCAGTTTGCAATTTAAAAATCATGTATCATACAGTTTGAACAATCTATTGTAATTATAATGTTTATGACTGGAAATGTAACAGAATAAATTGACTATATTAAAAAATTAAGTGCTGGTCTATTGAGATTATTTAAAAGATACCTAAAAATAACAGTCTATTTTATCTACTTAATTAAAATATTTTATGAATTATATTAATAGTATAATTATTTCTTCAGTCCATTCTCCTTTATTATACATTATTATTAAGCAAATGAACAAAAAAAATACTGTTTCTAAAATTATCTGGTAATAATCTTATTTTTATATTTCTTTATTTATTATAGAAACCATAAATTAAATAACACACTAGTAATCAAAAGAATATTATCACAAAATTATATCATTTTGGTTATATTGATTACAATTAAAATGATTTAAATTAGATAGTTGGCACTAGGTAATAAATCTGGATTCAGTTTATTTATTGTTTGTGTTAAAAGATGTATCTTTAAAGAGCTTCTTATTTGCCCATGCCTATGTCCTGAATGGTACTACCTAGGTTTTCCTCTAGGATTTTTATGGTACTAGGTCTAACATTTAAGTCTCTAATCCATCTTGAATTAATTTTCGTATAAGGAGTAAGGAAAGGATCCAGTTTCAGCTTTCTACTTATGGCTAGCCAATTTTCCCAGCACCATTTATTAAATAGGGAATCCTTTCCCCATTTCTTGTTTCTCTCAGGTTTGTCAAAGATCAGATGGCTGTAGATGTGTGGTATTATTTCTGAGGACTCTGTTCTGTTCCATTGGTCTATATCTCTGTTTTGGTACCAGTACCATGCTGTTTTGGTTACTGTAGCCTTGTAGTATAGTTTGAAGTCAGGTAGCGTGATGCCTCCAGCTTTGTTCTTTTGACTTAGGATTGTCTTGGAGATGCGGGCTCTTTTTTGGTTCCATATGAACTTTAAAGCAGTTTTTTCCAATTCTGTGAAGAAACTCATTGGTAGCTTGATGGGGATGGCATTGAATCTATAAATTACCTTGGGCAGTATGGCCATTTTCACGATATTGATTCTTCCTATCCATGAGCATGTTATGTTCTTCCATTTGTTTGTGTCCTCTTTTATTTCACTGAGCAGTGGTTTGTAGTTCTCCTTGAAGAGGTCCTTTACATCCCTTGTAAGTTGGATTCCTAGGTCTTTTATTCTCTTTGAAGCAATTGTGAATGGAAGCTCATTCCTGATTTGGCTCTCTGTTTGTCTGTTACTGGTGTATAAGAATGCTTGTGATTTTTGCACATTAATTTTGTATCCTGAGACTTTGCTGAAGTTGCTTATCAGCTTAAGGAGATTTTGGGCTGAGACAATGGGGTTTTCTAAATATACAATCATGTCATCTGCAAACAGGGACAATTTGACTTCTTCTTTTCCTAACTGAATACCCTTGATTTCTTTCTCTTGCCTGATTGCCCTAGCCAGAACTTCCAACACTATGTTGAATAGGAGTGGTGAGAGAGGGCATCCCTGTCTTGTGCCATTTTTCAAAGGGAATTTTTCCAGTTTTTGCCCATTCAGTATGATATTGGCTGTGGGTTTGTCATAAATAGCTCTTATTATTTTGAGGTACGTTCCGGCAGCAAAAGCCAAAATTGACAAATGGGATCTCATTAAACTAAAGAGCTTCTGCACAGCAAAACAAACTACCATCAGAGTGAACAGGCAACCTACAGAATGGGAGAAAATTTTTGCAATCTACTCATCTGACAAAGGGCTAATATCCAGAACCTACAAAGAACCCAAACAAATTTACAAGAAAAAAACAAACAACCCCATCAAAAAGTGGGCAAAGGATATGAACAGACATTTCTCAAAAGAAGACATTCATACAGCCAACAGACACATGAAAAAATGCTCATCATCACTGGCCATCAGAGAAATGCAAATCAAAACCACAATGAGATACCATCTCACACCAGTTAGAATGGCGATCATTAAAAAGTCAAGAAACAACAGGTGCTGGACAGGATGTGGAGAAATAGGAACACTTTTACACTGTTGGTGGGATTGTAAACTAGTTCAACCATTATGGAAAACAGTATGGCAATTCCTCAAGGATCTAGAACTAGATGTACCATATGACCCAGCCATCCCATTACTGGGTATATACCCAAAGGATTATAAATTATGCTGCTATAAAGACACATGCATACGTATATTTATTGCAGCACTATTCACAATAGCAAAGACTTGGAATCAACCCAAATGTCCATCAGTGACAGATTGGATTAAGAAAATGTGGCACATATACAACATGGAATACTATGCAGCCATAAAAAAGGATGAGTTCGTGTCCTTTGTAGGGACATGGATGCAGCTGGAAACCATCATTCTTAGCAAACTATCACAAGAACAGAAAACCAAACACCGCATGTTCTCACTCATAGGTGGGAACTGAACAATGAGATCACTTGGACTCAGGAAGGGGAACATCACATACCGAGGCCTATCATGGGGAGGGGGGAGGGGGGAGGGATTGCATTGGGAGTTATACCTGATGTAAATGACGAGTTGATGGGTGCAGCACACCAACATGGCACAAGTATACATATGTAACAAACCTGCACGTTATGCACATGTACCCTACAACTTAAAGTATAATAATAATAAATAAATTTAAAAAAAGAGCTTCTTATTGTATATATACATATATGTGTGTATATATATAGCAACACATTACATATATATATACAACTTCAAAATAAAATACATGCTGACTGAAAAAAATTGGGACAGATGGAAAATGAGGATAGGAAAATGAGCTGATGTCAGAAGTGAGATGAGTATACTGAGCACATTACTAGTGTTCCTGTACATCTGATGGAGATGGGTCACAAATTTAGGCCAAAGCTTTCTAGTAGGATTGATCTAGAAGGATCAGTGATTCATTTAATGGGTCATAGTATCCTTGAAATAAAAACAAAGTAGTCATTCAGGAGAAGACCTATTCCTGGCACTAAAACCAGAAAAACATGTCCCATATTTCTTAATAAAAAGAATATTGGAAATTTCATCTGCACCTACATCCTTATAGTACTGTCAGAAGAGCTCTGACATTTCTGGTAATAATGTCCTCACATTAGGCTGTGCTATCACACAGAACACAATTTGGCAAAAGCCAAAGCAATCTAATATGGATGGACAGAGCCATCAGATAACATGGCTTCACCAAGCAATACACTGTGGTGTGCATATTTTCACCTTGTCTTAGAGGCTGTTTGTCTGCATGCATGTGTGCTCATGTGTTGATATGGATACCTCGATAAAAGGAGATACAATAACACTTTCAACAAAAATTTAGTCATTTATTATATCCATCTTTATTTTTGTATATTTTCCATAATATGTACATTTTAAAAGGGTTTTTTAAAGGAGAATTTTAAAAGTTTTATATCTAAGCAAAGGGCTAAATGGCATGTTTTCAAAACTTTTCAACCACCGATTCTTAACCGAGTGAAAATAAGTGACAGTTATTTCTGGGTTATCCTTCCTGACTTTTTCTAACATTACTCTTTTATTTTTTCTTATCCAGTACAAAACCAACTGTTTTAAGACCTAGTGGAACTAAAATAGGATTATCTTCATCTTTTGAAAGATAAGGGCTACAATAAGAAAAGTATACAGACTTAAACAGGCAACCTGGATTTGTCTAAGGGTCTTAAAAATTAGTTTGGCTTTTATTTCAGGACCAAACAACAAGAGTTTATTTATTTAAGTTTAGAATTGATGCCAGGAAAATGTTCCCAAGTTTGAAAGGAGTTTTCACATAATCTCTTATGAAATTTTTAAAAATGTAAGTGTCTGACATCCATTTGAAATATCCTGGGTTAGAAACTTCAGAGGGTCATGGGAGAAAAAATATAACCTCAGAAAGCCCCAGAGGGGAGCCTGTCATGTATTCCATGTTGAAACTCATGAATTTGTTTTGAATAAGCTAAATAGGAAAAAATATGAGAAAACAAAAATAATCCCTTTCTTTATTTTGAAAGTTCAGTCTTCTCTGTAACTTGTCACCCATCATGTGCCAAAAAAGAAGCTGGAAAAGATACACATACCACAGGCATTGTGGGGTGAAGAAACATTACGCCTACAAGCTTCTTCCGTTTTGCTAGCCCATGTTCTTTTCTGTCTTTAAATGTCAACAACTCAAGTAAGCGGGAAATGCCAAGAGCACAGTCTCCAGGCTGCATGTGTTCTCCTAGCTGTGTGTTGCCCTCTTCACTATTGCTGTGCTCCTGACTTCTGTCATGTGAAATGGGAGACATTGGAACATTTATCATAAACAGACTTTTTCAGAGAGAATTCAACCATTCCCTTTTTTGTATGCAACACATATGTTTTAATGGAGACTTTTCAGAAAATTTCAGCAAGCAACATATTCACTGGCAGATGAAACTCAGGACTAGGGAAGGCCCGAATAAGAAGAAACTTCTTAATTTTCCATCTGCCTTCCCATTTACTACATATTTCTTAAATAACTAGGGTAAACTTTTGACATTTATCTTTAAAAACTAAATCAAATTGTTCTGCTCTATTACAAATCTGATTTAGTTCAAGAGTAATCACAGAATGACTTTTCACCAGCTACAAAGTGTCCCAACTATCTTTTCACACTTTTAAAATTAATTACTATTCTTCCAATAAGTTTTATTCTATGCCTAGGGTAAAATTCATTATTATTTTGGTAGACAATTATATTAAACTTGACTTACTATGTTTTAAATGCTTTTTTCTTATTCACTCTGCTCCTTTTTTCAACTTAGTGAGTCATCCCTAATTCAACGTGTGGTCTTTAATCTCTCTATAACTTTTTTTTCCACATTCTGTCAACAATTACTCTTATATCTATGTTATTTCTGTTGCTTTCCCTGAACCTCATTTATTTACCAAATCATGGGCACCAATTACCTTCCTTGAAATAACTCAATTTATTCTACACAGTATCAATTGAGAGAAAACAGTTTTGCCACTTCTTGCCCCTGGCAAAATCTTAGAATATACAAGTTTAAAAGACAGGATAGTTAAACTAATTGTCTTACATAAAATTATTCCTGTGGTGAAAGACATGTGGGTGCAGAGGAGATTCTATTTCAATGTTTCAGATACTGGTGAGCTAACAGGTAGTCTTGGATCATTTTTGGGGAAAAACAATGTCAACCATTTTCTTCAAAATGTACTTTGAATTAGGCACATCCTTCAGATAAAAATCCATAATGAAGTGGTAGGACCAAAGAGAATATTAAAACTAACCTAGAGATCAGGTTTCACTTGATCTTTTTCAGTAAAATGTATTCAGAATTTCTGCTTCTGTACAGAGTAGGTTAGTTTGTGATAGACCATTGCTCCCGCTGAGCACAATTATGCTCCTGCTGAGCTGGGGGAAAAATTATGTCCCTAAAGTCTTCAGAGATGTGCTAATTTCATGAAGTCATAAAGGTATGGTAATCTAGAGAAGCTGAAGTATCAACGTGGAACTGACTACTATTTTGGGGTCTGTTACTGATGCTGCTCAAGGAATTTGCCTCGGCAGAGGAGGTACATTGCTAGAGAACAGAGAAACCAGCTGAGCTTTGGGTAGTCTCGCGTGTCCACAATGACAAAATTAGAGACTTTAAGGGACTTTAAGGGACTCAAACACATGATTATTCCATCAAGATGTCTGTGCAGGACAAGAGGCTCAAAAGCTAAGCCAAAAGCTGTTGGAAAAATGCTGAGATTTCATCAGTCTTCCTTAAAGAAACAAAATTAGAGTTTAGGACCTGACAGGGGTGAGGCAAGTGATATTTTCCAATCCCATTGAAAACCCTGAAGAGTAACAGGGATGAAGAAGTAGACTGAGGCTTGCCACTCTTGGGACATGAGCTCAATTTTCCCTGATTGCTTAAAGTGATCAATCCTCCATTCCAATTGCCTACAAAGAAATTAATAATCCTATCATGAAGAAGTTATTATTTGAAGTCTATAAAAGTTTTGTACAAAATATCCAGCATTCAACTGAAAATTACCAAGTATAAGAAGAGCAAGACTATGTGACAGAGAACCAGGAAAAAAAATACAATTAGATATCTTGATGCACCAAAGATTCAGATATTAACATTAGTAGACAAGAAGTTTAAAATAACTTTGATATGTTCAAGAAATAGTAGAAAAGTTGGACTAAAAGGATAAAAAATATAGAATATCACCTGATAATTGGGATCTATATAATTGGAAATGAAGAATTCAATAGATAGATCAACCCCAAATTAAAAAGAGCAGAAAATAGAATTAATAAACAGGAAGGAAGAGCAATTAAAATATGAGAACTGAAATAGAGATTAAAAGATTAAGAAATACCCAAAAAATATGTAGGAGGAAAGACACATACAGGCAAAATTTCTCATGTATGTTTAAATGGAGCCCCAAAAGGAGAGAAAAAAGAATGAGGCAGAGAATTATTTGATAAAATTCTGGCTGAAAATTTTCTCAAGCTAATGAAAGACAAATGCATACATTCAAAAAACCTGTAAAACCTGTAAAACCTAAACAGAAGAAGTAGGAATAAAACCAAAACCATATGTAAGCACACCAAAGTAAAACCAGTGAAAAGCAAAGATAAAAATAAAACCTTAAAATTACAGTAGGTTATTTTTGTAGATATTGACAAGCCAATTTGTTTCCAAAACTTAAATGTAAATCCAAAAGAGAGGGGAATTGATAAGACAGCCATGAGAAAGAACAAAGTAGGAGGATTTACTCCACTAAATATATCAAAATTTATATAAAAACCCCCAAATTAAATAACTGTGGCATCGAGATGGGGATGGACAAATGCAACTATTTTGTAAAATATAGAATATAATAACATATATACAGTCACCTAATTTATAACAATGGTGACAATGTAGTTTAGTGAGTAGATAATGGTCTTTTTTACACATGTGACTGAGAAAACTGAATATTCATATGGATAATAAAACTCTTCAACTTAAATTCACTCTATAGACAATTGTCAATTCCAGATTAATTGTAGGTTAACTGTAAAATGTAAATAATGATGTTTTTAGAAGTAAACACAGGAGAATTAAATGTTATTTGAACAGGTGGGCAGGAGTGAGGTCCTATTGGTAAAGGTTCTCTTTGTGGCACCATACATAAAAATTTGACTTTGTTTAATCATCCAATCATTATTCAGACAAAACTGAGCTATGTCTGAAACTCCCCATTTAATAAACTAGTCAAAGTAATTCCATGTATATTAGTCTGTTTTCATGCTGCTGATGAAGACATACCCAAGACTGGGCGATATACAAAAGAAAGAGGTTTATTAGACTCACAGTTCCATGTGGGTGGGGAGGCCTCACAATCATGGCAGAAGGTGAAAGGCACGTTTCACATAGCAGCAGACAAGAGAAGAGCGCTTGTGCAGGAAAACTCCCTTTTTTAAAACCATCAGATCTTGTGAGACTTATTAGCTATCACAAGAGCAGCAAGGGAAAGATCTGCCTCCATGGTAATTGAATAATTACCTCCCACTGAGTCCCTCCCACAACATGTGGGAATTGAGGATGAAATTTGGGTGGGGACACAGCCAAACCATATCACCATGTCTGTGGAAAAATGCTGATCAGTATGAAGCAAGTGCATAACATATGCAGGTGGGTGTTTTATAGAGATATATAACCTACTCATTTAATTTTGACCCTGCTGGAATTAGTTAAAATAATGCTAGCTTGTGCAAAGTACTGAAATAGATGCTCCTGCTGGGAAAAAAAGCAAAGTTCAAAGTAGCCTGAGAACTGTCACAAGCCACATAGTGACAAATGCACAATTAAAATTGAACACTTGAACAATCACTAACATATTGCCAGAATAAAGTAAGTTTCCTTTTATTTTTCCTGTGCTACATGCTTTAACAGATGTGGCTGGCTTAATATGTGGCATCTGTTCTTGCCTCCAGGAAACTGAAAATTTCAGTTGGCACATTTTTCTACTCAGAATTTAAAAATAAATCTATTTACATCAAAATCATTAGTGAGCAATTGAAGACTCTGAAGGAAGACAGAAGGTTTACTGTAAAACTGACACTTCAAACTGCTTAAAAGAACTTAATTAGAAATGTCTGTTTTCTTCTACATATCTCTAGACACACTTCCAACCTAGGAGTTTCTCCTTGCTTCATTTTGCTTTTCCCACTGCCTTTCAAATGTCTGCTATCCTGATACATCACACTCTCACTATGCCTGGATCCCTGGAAGGCATAATCCAGGTTTCTTAGGAGGGTGGCAGTTCTGGCCAGTTAGTCAGTCCTTTTCAGCATTTCCTATCCCCACTAATCGTGCTGAGTAACATCTATCACTGCTGTATTTCCTACAGAAAAAGATGTTTTCCTCTCTTTTCCTCCCTACCAGGAAAAAAAAAAAAAATCTTAAGGGGAAGACAACATCCAAGATTTACAAAGATTTAAGCTCCTGTCCCAACTAAGGAATTGAGGAGACTCTTTTCTACATACTTTTTGGACTATTGTTTCCTATCCCAGTCTGAAGGCTTAGCTATAAAGAAAGTGTCTTCCCTCAACTCCAAACTTGTCCTGCTTAGCTGACTCAGGCAAAGCTCCACTTGTATCAGCAGAGTCAGTAGTTAGAACTTAAATTCAGGGAATATGCAATTTTTGTTGGTACAAACTAGCAAATGCTCACCTCATAATGTCCTTCTCCTTGTGGTCACACACCAACTACCATCATTTGAGTCATTTGGTAACCATGGCAAGGAAACACTCATTGCACTTTCATCAAGATGATTTAATCCAAAAGACAACTGAAAGTTGCACCCTAATTCACAAATAGCAGATGAGCTCTCAAATTTTAACCCCAATGTTGCCCTCTTTGGGGGAACTACTGTTCTCATTATACTTTAGTCAAAAAGGAAGACACAGCATGTGTTCAAATTCAACCATAAGGAAACACTGAAAACATCAGAATGAGTCAGATGGATTTCACTAAGGATTTTGTTAGGAGACAGAGACATTTAGCACAACACTATAAACAATTTAATCTTTTAAAAACTCCTTTAGGTATTTCTGTTCCTCCCAGATCTTACTTGGGTAAACTGCCAATCCATTTCCTTCTCCCTTTGGCTTCTTTTAACATCCTTATATCACACATCACAGTCTGCCACCTTTTACAGACAACCACTCTCTATATATGGCCGTGAGGGCTGAGGTCATTTGGGTTTTGCAGTCTTTTCATGAGGAGCAATACCATCAGGCCATCTGGACTTCTCCAGACTCCTACGGAAGCTATTGTCTTGAATGTTGTTCATATTCATTATATTAACAACTTGTTCAAAGTTTTAATCACATTTCTTGTATAGGTTATTAAATATTCTAGAATGAACTAATGCATAGTGGTTCTTTATGCATTCTATGGGCATATTATAATATTAATTTTATAGAGGTTGGCATGAGGTGTATTTGTTCAAACTACAATATTTTATTCATATAAAATGGACACAATAAAACCAAAAAAAAAAAAAAGAGTGACCCCTGACCTTTGCAATATCTATTTAAATGTTTATATTCCTCTCTAAAAATGTAAAACTCTTTGAGGTAAGGATTATTACAAGAATAATTTTGTTGAGACAGACTGAAAGTTTTTTAAGGATGTTATAAATATTTTACCAAAAATAGTATCTTAGAGTAAAATTAAAACACATAAGTAGGTGGATGGTTCATTATAAGAACTTTTACAAATGTCTTATGTCATTATTTTCTAGAGCAGATAACATTACACTTATCTTAATATGAAGGCTACTAGACATTAAAAAAAATAAATAATAAATGTTTGCATTTAATTACTATGAAGAGTGACATTTATTATAACTTGAACATTTTACTTACATCTGTCAGATGGCCAAAAGTTGGTTTCGCTGTTTGGAGCATAAGTTGCTTGGTCACTGGGTCTAATTCTAGATGAAAACAAAAGAAAACACTTAGAATACCATCAAAAGATAATTTTTATAAATAAAAAGAGCAGCTAATAATCCTATTTTAATCAATATTTCAAAATAGTAGACAAAATTAAATTTCCCCTAATAATTAAATTGATTCATTAGTACTTCTTTCTAAGTTCACATTCACATACAACAAGATCATCCCATAAATTTTTAGTATCAATAATTTAGACTAATTTACACAATGTCCCACTTTTTATTCAGAAATTGGAAATTGTTTAGTACCTAACATGTGGCAGACATTAGTGGTTGTCTACCTCAAAGCCATTCATTTATCCGCTGGCAGATTCACTTTCCATGACAGAGGTTGAAACACTAGATATCTGAGGTTTTTTGTTTTTGTTTTTTTGAAGGTTTCTTTTTGGGGGGCGCCTTTTTTTGCAGGGGGATCTTATGCTCCTAAGATATAGGCATGTTACCCAAACCAAGAGCAGGTGGATAATTTCTTATTGAAGTATGGGCATGTTTGAGAATAAAAAGGAAGCATTCATAACTCTGCTTGCACAACAGAGTATATCTGGCTACCCTACCCAAATCAAACCAATAGGATTTAGGAGGAAGTATGCTGGGGGGGGTGCTTTGGGGAAGGTCAGTGATCCAGGAGACAAAAACAACCTATGATGATCAACTGCCCTTTATGTTTTGGACAAGGTTGTGTTAAATTTTTAAGCATGCAGCAGCATCTTGAAAGCATGAAAAACAAGACCAAGGACTACAGCCAACACACAGAAGACAGACGAGTGAAAATACAGAAAGAGCCAAAATCTTTGCTGACATAATGAAGAGTTTGTTTATTCTTACATGAAATCAAAAATAACTTTTTTCTTTACTTCACTTTTTACTTGTGATAAAAACATTTTAAATTATATATATAAACATAAATATTAACATGTAACACAATTTAGGACCATGGTGTTTTGTGCACAACTCATTCAAACAGTTGGGCAAACTGTTTTGGTCATTTTTCTTCCCTAGGCTTATGTAATCTCCATATTACATTTTTTTCCTTCAATATTCAAGACATAGATGAAAGCACTAACACTTTTAAGGTAAAGATGTAGTTTTAAGCCAGACTACGTATCGGTAACCCTATTAGCCAATCTTACACAGTCTACTGAATAATCAATATTCATAAAAAGCCATGGTGCAACTTAATATTTTGAAAACTAATATATGGTGCTCTAAATGACATAACTTTAAAAGCAGTGGAACAACTTTATAGTCCAAACTCATTTGATTGTAATGAGTAGAACACATTCAAGCCAGCTAACATACAAAAGATGTGTGTTCCAAAGGACATACAAAATAAGGTAGTAGACTCTCAGGGTATGGCGTAATGGGAATTGAGTCTGAAACCACATGTATCAGGAACGAAGGGTGTTCGCTCTTTACAGGGGGAACTGTGAGGTCCTTGTCATGCTGTTGACTTTGTTTTCCCTTCCATTATCTGCTCAATGCTTCCATAATCTCATCTTGTATAACGCCTAGTAAATATGGGAGCCCCAAGTCCAAGTTTACATGATTTTATTCAAGAAGCTAACAGTTGGCTCCACTAGTTGACAAAGTTTATATTATTTATTGAGAAAGGATGATTGGTTTTCCACACCTATAAATTTGTTTGTATTAGATTAAGGGTATATCCCTGGCCAAATTAAATCAATTAAGGAACTGTACCCTTTGGGTCTGTCAGTGGGATACATAAATGAATTTTTTTGGTACAAGAAGTGAGCCAAGGAAACTCAAATTTGATTATCCATACTAAGTGCTAGGTGCCAGATCACAGAATCTGCAATTGCCATCATTTCATGCAGTCCTCACAGAAATTGGTACCAGATAGGTAGCCTTGCAACAATTTTACAAATGAGAAATTGATGTCTCAGGAAAATTAAGCAATTGGCATTGCTAGGATTTTAGCTAAGTTCTGTCTAGCTTGATAAAAAAGTAAAAGTGGATAATTATCTCATAAGTTTCGGGTATTGGTTTTAATTGACATAGGGCACAACCCAGAATTGTGCAAAATTTCTCTCAATTTTATGGATGTGAAACTATAGGAACATCATTTTGTCATAATAAATGTTAGCATTATTATTCAAGTTTTTATACCAACCTTACCTTACTCAGATCATGATGTTGCATTTAATAATTTAGAAAATAAAGCAAACAATTTATAGTAGGGAAAGTAATATGTAGGTAAAACAAAATTAGGAATCAGTTGTGCCTAAAGCATTATTATAACATTATATTTAAATAGCAAAACCATAATAGCAGCATGAAAGAGAGTGGTCATTAAGTAGGTAGATTTTATTTGAAATGGGGTTGTCTCTCTCTATCTCAAGTAACTGTAAGAGACAGGAATCCAAAGTGGGAAGATGTCATCTCCGATTATCAGCAAACTTTGACACATAATAAAACTTTTCTCTTTTTTTCTTACAACATTTCAACAAACAAAGAGGCATACTTTAGCAAAGAGGGTGCAGAAATACCATGTGATTCCATTTCAGCAATTATGATAGCCATAAAAGAATGACTGTTTCCTTTTCTTTGTACCTTCAGAGAGACCTCAGGAGGGACAGCTGAAAAACTAATGTCAAATTGATCTACAGGATGTAATTTAAAAGATCCTGCTGTTATCAGGTTTTCCTAAAGAAGAATGCCCTCAAGAGTTGACATATTTTCATTACAATACTTACAGAAAGCTGTGAAACCTCAATTATAGCGATAGAAATAACACTGTATCTGAGTTCATTGAGCAAAAAAATGTAAAACTAAGAGTCTGAAAAGTGATGACCAAATGATGTCTATCATTTATTCTGTAAAAATGGTAAAATATATTAACACTTTGTTATTGTTAAATGAATCTTAAATTTTGTAATAAATCAAACTTGGTCATGATGTATAGTGTTTTCTATATATTTCTGGATTCAATATACTTACATATTGCTATATTACATATAATAAAAATATATATATTTTATTAATATATATTAAATATATATTATATATTAAAAATAATATATTATATATATTTTTAATTAATGAGGTTGGCCAATAATTTCTTATTTTGTAAAGCCCTTATCAGGTTTCAATATAAAGTTTATCATGGGTGAATTAAATAATTTAGGACCATTTTCTCCCTTGTCCTTTAGAAGGGTTTGTGTAGAGTTGACATGTCTTCCTTAAATTTTTCATAGAATTCACAGGAATTCATACTTTTAAAGTGAATGGGCATTTGTGGGAATATTTTAAATTACATATTCAGTCTATTTAATAGACAAACTTAGTCGCATAGTCTGTTTCATATTGTGAAGACTTCCTGGGATTACTGTATCAATTTCACTACTCTTTTCAGAGCTATCTTGTGATTTTGCTGATGATCTCCACTGTTGGTCTATATAACACATTCTGAATTTTTTGAAATGAGTTTTATGGCATAGGATCAATTTCTGTAAATATGTAACAACATGGACAACATGTCCAAATCTTATGCGTTCTTATTGTTTATTAAGATATACATACAATATGGGAGGCCGAGATGGGCGGATCACGAGGTCAGGAGATCGAGACCATCCTGGCTAACACGGTGAAACCCCGTCTCTACTAAAAAATACAAAAAACTAGCCGGGTGAGGTGGCGGGCGCCTGTAGTCCCAGCTACTCGGGAGGCTGAGGCAGGAGAATGGCGTAAACCCGGGAGGCGGAGCTTGCAGTGAGCTGAGATCTGGCCACTGCACCCCAGCCTGTGTGACAGAGCGAGACTCCATCCCCCCCCCAAAAAAAGATATACACATAATAAAATTTACAGCTTTAAACAGTACAATTTAGTGGTTTTCAGTGTATTCATACAACTGTGGAACCATATCTAATTCCAGATCATTTTCATACTGAAGAAAAATTCTGTATCTATTATCATTCACTGTCCATCCCTACTTCTCTTTAGATCCTAGCAAACACTAATCTTTCTGTGTCTATGATTTGCCTATTCCAGACATGTTATATAAATGCAGTCATATAATATGTAGCTTTTTGTGTCTGACTTTGTTAAGATTCATCTATGGTTTGTAGCATAAATCAGTACTTCATTAATTTTTATGAATGAATAATTATATATAACATGTCATATTTTCTTCATTCAACAGTTGGTGAACATTCAGGTTGTTTACACTTTGGCACTGTTATGAATAATGCTGCTATGAATATTCATGTAAAAGTTTTTATGCAAACGTATGTTTTCAATTCTCTTTGGTGTATACATAGAAGTGGAATTGCTGGGTCATATAAAAAGTCAATGGTTTGCTTTTCGAGGACTGCCAAAGTATTTTCCAAAACAGCTGCATCATTTTACATTTTCATCAGCTATGTATAAGGGTTTCAATTTCTTCACATACGCACAACTTTTATTACTGTCTGTATTTTATATTTTGATATCCTATTGGATGTAAAGTCGTATCACAATGTTTTTTGATTTGCTTTTCTCGCAATTTGAAGAACTTTGTATTTAAATCATTTGCCTATTTTTAAATAAGGTATTTTTGTTTTATTATTGAAGTATAATAGTTTTGAGTATATTCTAGAAACTAGATCCTATTCATATATGTGATTTGTGAATATTTTTTCCTATTTTGTAGGTTGTCTTTTCACTTTCTTGATAGTGTCCTTTGAAACATAAAAGTTTTTCATTTGTATAAAGTCCAGTTTATCTAATATTTCTTTGGTTGCTTGTGCTTTAAGTGTTATATCCTGGAAACCATTGCCTAGTGCAAAGTTATAAACATTTACATCTATGCTTCCTTCTAAGAGTTTTATAGACTTGTTAAATTTACAGTTTTGATGCTTAAATTTTTACATCATATAAGATTGGGGTCCTAATTCATTTTTTGCATGTAAATATTCGGTTGTCTCAGCACCATTTGTTGAAATTGTCTTGGTGTTCTTGTTGAAAGTCAATTGACCATAAATGTGTGGGTTTATTTCTGGACTCTCAGTTATATTCTATTAGTCTATATGTCTATCCTTATACCAGCACCACACAAATTTGACTAATGCAAACTCACACCCTGAAAGTGTGTGTGCTCTTAGTTTCATATTCGTTTGCAAGATGGTTGACTGTTCTGGGTCCTTAGTATTTCCATATTGATTTTAAGATCAGTTTATCAATTTCTGCAAAAAAGGAGAGCAGAAATTTTAATAGGAATTATGGCAAATCTGTAGATCAATTTAGGAAATATTGCCATCTTAACAATAGTAAATCTTCCAATTCATAAACACACAATGTCTTTCTATTTATTTAGGTTTTCTCTAATTTATTTCAATAATATTCTGTAGTTTTCTATATCCAAGTTAAACATTTATTTTTTAATATATTTCTAAGTATATTGTCATTTTGATACTATTAATTTTATTAATTTCATTTTTAGACTGTTCTTTGCTAGTGTATAGAAATAGAATTATTATATGTTGATCATGAATACTGCAATATTGGCAAACTCATTAGCTGGCTTTGTGTGTGTGTGTAAATTTTTTAGGATTTTTCTATAAACACAATTATATCGTCAGCAAAGAGAGGTGAGAGGTAATGTTACTTCTATTCCAATCTGGATATCTTTTCTTCCATTTACTTGCTGAATTTCCCAGGAGGCGATTTTTACCAGGTTGAGGAAATTCTCTTTTATTGCCAGTTCTTTCAGTACTTTTTATCATCAAAGAGATCATGTGGGTAATATGGTTTGGCTGTGTCCCCACCCAAATCTCATCTTGAATTGTAGCTCCCATAATCCCTACATGTCATGAGAGGGATCCAGTGGAGGCTGGCTTTTCCCATGCTGTTCTTGTAATAGTGAATGAGCCTCATGAAATCTGATGGTTTTCTGAAGGGCAGTTACCCTCCACATTCACTCTTGCCTGCAGCTATGTAAGATGTGCCTTTGCTCTTCCTTCACCTTCCACCATGATTACGAGACCTCCCTAGCCATGTGGAACTGTGAGTCCATTAAACTTCTTTTTCTTTATAAATTATGTCTTGGATACGTCTTTATTAGAAGCATGAGAACTGACTAATACAGTGGGTTTTGTTCTTTATCCCATGAGTATAGTGTATTACAATGATTCATATTACAATGAGATAATAGTTGATATTACATTCATGTATTATGTTGAATTTCAGATACAGACTGCATTTCTGGCTTAAATTCTATATGAACATGGTTTATCATCTTTTTTACATGGTGCAGAATTAAGTTTGTTGAGAATTTTTACATCTGTATTTATAAAATGTTGATCTGTAGTTTTCTTATCTTGTGACATCTTCATCTGTTTTTGGTAATACTCATAGAATGCATTGGAAAATGTTCACTTTTTTAGTTAGCCTATTATCTGCCTCAATTTGTATCCACAGCCTTCAGGAGCTCCCAGTGTAAACAATTGCCTCTCACTGTTTTCAACAAACACCCCTGGGAAAAAGGCTTTGTACTGGGTGGACTGAGTCATATAACAACAACCTTTCAAGTTGAGTCTTCCAGAGAATGACCACACATGTCAGAGAACGATGCTTGTTTTGGAGTGAGGCATTGAAAGGTTCCCAACCTGTTCTCGTCTCTTCAGTGACTGTCATACTTCTAGTTTTCTCCATTTACTGGGGGCTGTTGCTTTTCAAGGCTTCCCCAGAGCTAGATAGGGAATGTGGTTATAGGACAAGCTAAAATGCCACAAAGTTCATTGGTCTCATTGACATTCATCCATTCTTCTTGATAAATGCTCTCCAGATTGCTGCAAGCCTTGGTTAATTTGCAAATAACTGAAAACATTGGTTCTTACCACACTTTCATAGAAAATAGAATGTTTGAAGGTTCTTATTTTGTCACTTTTGGGGATGGTAGCTTCCTACTTATTTTTATCTTCTTATTCTATTATATATTGCAAGAGGTTTATTACATTCCTGATTAGAATTGTGGGGTTTTTTGGTCAAATTTTGCTTTATGTGGTTTGAAGACATATTGTTTAAAATATACAAATATGAAATTGTTATATAATTCTGAGAACATTGTTATATTGAGAAAGTGTTCCAACTTATTTATAGTAAAGCTTTTTTCCCCCCTTGAAATCTATTTTTGGGTTTGTATGTGTGTGTGGACGTAATTTTTTGTCACTGTCCATATGATATATGGTTGAAATTTGTTTTGCTTCTTATTTGGTTTCAATTTTTCCACTTTAGGTTATATACTTCTATTTTCCCTATTTGTCTTATCTTGCATCTTTTTATTATTCCATTCGGTAATTTATATAGCTTTTTACAGCTTTTTAAGCAGGAGGTTATTCTAAATAACATAGCTCTTTATGAAAGGAAACAATTCTCATTTCTTGAAGTTTGGACAGGAATCTAGAATGCTCATTAATGCTGTCTTGAAAAGAAGTAAATAGAAAGACAAGAAGAAAGCTTAACCAGTGTGTAGTTAGATTTCTAGGAAAAGTTTCAGGAATCGCAACTAGTCATTCAATACAGAGAAGAGTAAACAATACTGTAGTGTCACGGTGAGACTCAAAGTATTGCAAGGATGCATATATGTGTTGTGAGAGTGCTCCTTTGATAGGAACACTTGAAATTTCACCAGTACATAAAATTTCAGGAGCCTAACACAGAGCAATTTATGACAATCTTCAGAAATAACCTATGACCTCAAAACATTCTGTGAGGCAGTGGTTCTAACGTGCTCAGACCAGCAGCAGCAGTACCTTAGGACTCTGTTAATAATACAGATTCTTGGAACTCAACCTAGACTTACTGAATTAGACAGTCTGAGTATGGATACCAGTAATTGATATTCTCACAGAATTCCTTTAGTGCTCCTGGAGAGAACAACGACTACAGGGAAAACTAATGCCACATACACCAAAGCAGGTGCAGACTGTGGAAATCAATGTCCATGTGGGAGAGCACCTTTGAGGCTACACTCAGATCCTTGTAATATAGCAATGAGTTCCAGCTATTGCTCACATTTCTTGCCATCTGCAGAAATGGCACTGAGAAGGTCCCTCTTCATTTTGTCTATCTTGCTGCCAGAAGAAACATATCTGCAGCATCCAGCCACCCACTTCTCTGAGGGCGAAGGGGAATAACAGTTCCAGGTCAGACCTATAAGTCATTTAAGGAAATTCTGCCTGTGAAGCTCTGTGTTTATCATATGATGGATTCTCCATTCAAAAAACATACCTCAAGCAGCTTGCAAAATAGGATAAAGATAATGTATACTAAATTGTAAAAAAAATCCTTTTTAAATAACACATTTTTTACTTTAGTTTTCAAGTCACACTAGTAATTTTGAAACAAGCTAAAGTTATAAAGAAAAATGCATAACAATGATAATGAGTAATGTTTAATTAATGAACAGTTGTGGTAATAGTACAAGAAGATATATTATTATTATATGAGTTACATTATATAAGTTGTAGTATTAGCATATGCCAACCAACCCCTACTTTCTTAACCTTCCACCACAGTACATATTAATTTCTAAGTGTGTACATTGTAGATGCATTAAGATAGAACAGCAAAAACAAAAGCAAACAAACAAAACAGAAGAATTCTGACCACTTGGCAAATATAATAATATCTTAAGCATTTATGCTTTCAGTGGCTAAGCTGTTTGGAGTCACCAATAATTGAAGGGTTTTAATTGAATCACAGTATAAAATCTACCAAGGTAAATACCTGAAACAAAATGACACTAGGTGTTAAAAGTTAAACAATCTTTTAAGTGGATGAAGACTTGAATCATTTTAAAACACAGCTACAGAAATTTATAAGTAGTGAGTGTGAAAAAAATAGAACCTTGGGGCCCCAAAACTCACCATATAAAAGGGAAAGTTAAGCTTGGAAAATGAGTCACACAATACTGCCTTCCTTTTGTTCCCAGACAGCTGTAATTTCACAACCCTGTGTCATAGCCTCATCCACAAGCAAGGATATAAGGCCACGTATCTCCCCACATAGTCTCTCTCACAAATCGTTCACTAGGAGTAATTGAGAGCCCCTTGTGAGCCCCTAAATCTTTTAGAATACATACCCCCCTATAAACTAGACATAAACCGGAGTTCTGTTGTATCTCACCATTACTAGCTTATCTTCACAGGTACAGGACAAGGACAGGACCAGAAATCATCCCTCCACCTACCCTGAGACAAATTCATAATTGACTTTTTCTCTATTCCTTCTTTTTGCATTTTTACCTTATCTAAGAGCCTCACAAAAATGTAACAATTTGTGTCACTGCCTAACCTACCTCCCTCTTTTCTCTTCTTCTTCTTCTTGTTTCCCTTTTAAATACTGAAGTTCCCCCAAATCTTCTTCGGAAAAGCACATGTCACAGATACTCCTGTGACTGTGTTTTCCCTGGATGAGTCCTCAAACTTTGGCTAAATAAACGTCTATCAATTGAGACACCTGTCTCAGTCACTCTTTGCTTAACACAAGAAACACAAATGTGAAAACATGGTATCTATTAGCACACTGAAGTTCCTATTTCTCTTGGTGATTTTTCTTGGTGAAGTCTAGCCTCATGTGCACTCGGGAAGTAATTATTAGAACAGGGACCATGTGGGTGAGTGTCTTTCAAAGCATGAACACATAGGCATGTTTTAATGAAATCACTTGCGCATGATAGGCACATTACTTTTATTCTGACATTTGAGAAGCAAATCCTGGCCATATTGAGTAACCAGAAGTGATATATTGACATAGTATTACTGATCTGTTTTTGTTAATTTTATATTTTGCTTTGAATACAGATGTCATTTCATCTTAGTTTCAATATTTAGAAGGAACACACATACCAAAACACATGATATATCAAGGATTTGGATGTTAGATGATGATGGCGATTATATACAAACAAACAGCATTTTCCAAGTTTGCCTTAAGCAGACAAAATGAAGGAGAACAGTATCTTAATTTGAAGTAAAAAATGAAAAAAACTTAGGTTCCTTAATTTTTTTAAAACATTTTAGCATTATAAATCTAAGATACTAAGTAATTCCTGATTATCATAAAAGGGTATTTGTGCCCCAGAAGCACTAATGAATGTCAAGGGAATCCCCAGAAAATTTCATTCAGTTGTAATTATAAGAACAACAAAAAATGTTATGTCAAACACTTCTCCTATACAAGCAAAACTATTTTTAAAAAATTGCTCATGTTTAAACAATAATATTGTTTAGGTTTCTATGCCCTTCATGGTCACTCATTATATTATTATTGAAAAATGATATTAGAATATCACTAAGATGGCATTTATCATATCACTATTATTGTTGCCCTAATGAAAAAATACAACTAACTTACAGGAACCTTTTCAGTACATAACTTGGTGGTGAAAATTTAGAAAACATCAATGGGTGTAATACAATTATTATAGTAATGGATGTAAAAAAAAAATCTAAAAAAGCCCAATGCATGTCTTATGTCAGGAAAGGCTAAAAAACTGTCAATAAGTGGATATACATAAAACTTCAGTACATTTAATTTTAATAAGTGACATTATTAACTGTATATATATAAACTATAAACTATATATTAACTATATATTAACATATTAACTGTGTGTGTGTGTGTGTATATATATATATATGACATAGCTAGGCTAATCCTGCCTGTGAAATGCTTGGGCAAAGCTATAGAAAGGAAAAAAGTGGAATTTTGTATTGAATCACAAGTTAAACATAGGGTTGTAAGAAATTCTGTTGTTTATTCACTCTGTGAATGTGTTCAGCCTCAACTATATGCCAGAAATGAGGATAAATAAAACATAGCCTCTGACCTTGGATGGCTATACACTCTATTGGTAGAGACAAGTAAGTAAAGCAATAATGAAATAAAATATGACAAATGCAAGCATACCTGTATTTCCGGAGTTATTGCAGGTTTTGTTCCAGACCACCAACTATCATAATAAAATGAGTCACACAAATTTTGGTTTCCCAGAGCATATAAAAGTTATGTTTAAACCATACTGTAGTGTATAGTCTATTAAGTGCAATAGCAGTATGTCTAAAAAATGTGCATACACCAATTTAAAAATACTTTCTTGCTTAAAAAAAGCTTAACAATCATCTGAGCTTTCAGTAAGTCATAATCTTTTTGCAGATGGAGGGTCTTTTCTTGATGTGGACAGCTGCAGATTGATCAGGGTGGTAGTTGCCAATAGTTGAGGTGGCTGTGGCAGTTTCTCAAAACACGACAATGAAACAATGAAATTTGCTCATCAGTTGACTCTTCCTTTCACAAAAGATTCCTCTGTAGCAGCAATGCTCTTTCCTGGCATTTTACTCACAGTAGAACTTCTTTCAAAACTGCAGTCAATCCTCTCAAATCCTGTCATTGCTTCACTAACTAAGTTTATGTAATATTCTAAATTTTTCATTGTGATTTCAACAATGTTCACATCATCTTCACTAGGAGTTGATCTATCTCAAGAAACCACTTTCCTTGCTTATTTATAAGCATCACCTCATGTATTCAAATTTTATTATGAGATTGCAGCAATTTAGTTACTCCTGTTAATATTGATGTATCGGCCTCCTCCCATGAATCACCACATTCTTAACAGCATCTAGAATAGTAAATTCTTTACAGAAGATTTTCATTTGCTTTGCCCAGAACCATCAGAGAAATCACTATCTATGGGAGCTATAGCATAATGAAATGTATTTTTTAAATAATATGACTTGAAAGTCAAAATTACTTTTTGATCCTTGGGCTGTAGAATAAATGTTGTGGTAGCAGGCATGCAGACCTCCATCAGCGCTCTTGGTTGATTATGTGCATTTTAAATGAATCTTTTCTTCTGAGTAGTAGGTCTCAATTCTGGGCTTAAAATATTCAGTGAACCATGCTGTAAACAGATGGGCTGTCATCCAGACTTTTATGTTTCATTTATGTAGTACAGGAAGAGTAAAAGAGTAAATTTAACTTAATTCTTTTTTTTTTTTTTTTTGAGACAGAGTCTCACTCTGTCACCCAGGCTGGAGTGTGGTGGCATGATATCGGCTCACTGCAACCTCCCTCTCCTGGGTTCAAATGATTCTCCTACCTCAGCCTCCTGAGTAGCTGGGACTACAGGTGCATACCACCACACCCAGCTAATTTTTTCTATTTTAGTAGAGACGGGGTTTCACTGTGTTGCGCAGGCTGGTCTCAAACTCCTGAGCTCTGGCAATCCTCCTGCTTCAGTCTCCCTAAGTACTAGGATTACAGGCATGAGCCACCACGCCCAGACAACTTAATTCCTTAGCTTAATTCTTAAGCCCCTGGGTTTTCAGACTGGCAAATGAGGATTGGCTTCAACTTGAAGTCATCAGCTTTATTAGGCCCTAACAGGAGAATCAGTCTATTATTTGAAGTTTTCAAACCAGGCATTGACTTCTCTTCACCTGCTATGAAAGTTGAAGATGGCATATGCTTCCAAAATTGGACTGTTTTGTCTATTGTTTACTGTGGAATAATAGTAAACTGGATAATTTGCAGGAGTTTCTACATCAGCTCTTGCTGCTTCACCTTAAACTTTTATGTTATGAACATGACTTCTTTCCTTAAACCTCATGAACAAACCTCTGTTGGCTTTCAAATTTCTGCAGCTTCCTCACCTCTTTCAGTCTTTATAGAATTGAACAGTTAGGACCTTGCTCTACATGCTGTGACTTAAGGGAAAGTTGTGGCTGATTTGATCTTCTATTCAGATCATTAAAGCTTTCTCTGTATCAGCAGTAAGACTGTTGCTTTCTTATCATTTGCATGTTTACCAGAGTAAAACTTTTTAATTTTCTTCAAGAACTTTTCCTTTGCATTCAAAACATGGCTACTATTTAGCTAAAAACTTCCAGCCTTTCTCAGCTTTCGACATGCCTTCCTCATTAAGCTTAATCATTTCTACAGTTTGATTTAAAGTAAAAGCAATGCAACCCTTCCTTTCACTTGAACACTTAGAGGCCACTGTATGGTTATTAATTGGCCTAATTTGAATTTTCTTGGGCCTTAGGGTACAGGTAAGTCTGAGGAGAGAGAGACGGAGATGGGCGAATGACAAATTGGTGAAAGAGTCAAAACACATACATTTATTGATCAGGTTTGCAGTCTTATATGGATGCAGGTCATTGCACCCCAAAGCAATTACAATAGTAACATCAAAGGTCACTAATCCCAGATCACAATAAAAGATGTAATAATAATGAGAAGTTTGAGCTATTGAGAGAATTACTAAAATGTGACACAGAGACACAAAATTAGCACATACTTTGGAAAACTTGCACTGATAGACTTCCTTGATGCAGGGCTGTCACCAACCTCTAATCTGTTTTAAAAATGCAACATCTGTGAAACATGATATGGTGAAGCACAATAAAAGGAGGAATGAGTACAGGTATGCCTACACTGTCATTCATACTGAGAGATGCAAAGAGAAAAGCAGCCCAAAGTCCTTGAAAATAATTCATAAAGATGACTTAATTAAATAGAATATCAAGTTTAAGTAATGTGAGTTGGAATTCTGTTATTTCACTTGTTAGTTTAAATAATTAAATATTATCTATCTATCTATCCATCCTCACACACACATATACATGTATTTAAAAATAAAGCAACAGAAATGAAGAACTTGATAGGTGGGATTAACAAGAAGGTGAAATGGAGATAGCACATGAGAAAATGCTCAGTTTGAAGCATAGGAAGAAAACAGGTTGAAAAACACTGAGAAAACAATGTAAGAAAAGGTCTGACAAACATAGAAGCATAGTCCCATGAAGAAAGGAGATAATGAAGCAGAAGCAATGTTTGAGAAGGTAATTACCAAGAATTCAAACCATAGAAAGTAATGTTAAGGCAGATTATGGAACTAAAGGGGAAAGATAATCAACGAAGAAGAGTATCTAGAAGATAATACAGAAAGTTATCTTGAAAACAATGGAGTGAACAGAAATTTCTAAAGGGACAAAACAGATGTTATTCATAAAACAAAAAGAATTGTAAGTTGGACTGTATTAAAATTAAGAATATCTCACCTAATGACAACATGAAGACAACTGAAAAGCCAATTCAAAAGGGAGAGGATATTTGCTCAATCTAACTCGTGTGTATAAATAATTAAAGATCTACAAATCAATAAAAAATAGAAAGCAGTCATTATTCAAATGAGTAAATAACTTAAGTAGGCCCTTATTCAAGAGGATATCCATATTACAAATACATGTATTTTTAAATTGTTTAGCCTTACTATTCTGCAAGGTAATACAAATTGAAACTGTGAGATAGGGTTATCTACTTATCCAAATTACTAAAATAAAAGAAAAAGGAAAAAACCAATAGTTGACAAGGATTGAAAGCAACAGGAATTTTTATAGACAGTTGGTTGAAGTGAAAGTCCATACAAATCAATTTGAAAAATTGTTTCTCAGTATATACTAAAGCTGAACATATATAATAACTATAATCTAGAAATTCCATTCTGAGATACAGACCTACTTGAAATATATGCAATAAAAGTATTAACTAGAATGCAAGAATGTGCGTCACAGTATTTATTCATAATAGACACAAACTAGAAACAACCAATATCCATCAATAATATCATATAGTATATTCATACAAAAGTATATCATACAATAATAAACTAAGTACTGACTACTGACATAGCAACATGGATGAATCTTGAAAACACAAAAGTGAACAAAGGAGGTCATATACTAAATGATATACTGTGTTTCTTATACTAATTTTAAAACAAGTAAAACTTACTCATAATATTACCAGTGAGAAAGGTGATTAACTTTGAAGATACAGATAGGTGCAGTAATTAAGTAACTGAAAGAGGTTAAGGAAGGGCTTCTAGGGTGTTGCTAATTTGTGATCAGTATGGTGATTAACTGATGGGTTCATTTTATTAAAATTTATTTATGAGCTGTGTACTTTTGTATGTATGTATGTATGATAGCCTTCAGGTAAAAACAAAGTTTATTATGAGAAAAAAATGTTATTCCTTGATTTTATAATTAGAACCATAAAGGATAACTTCCTCCAGAGTAAATTACAAAATATTTTGAAATAACAAGATTATTCAAACTCTACTGATACTCATTTTAAAAGTCTGGTTTATACCCTAGTTCTCAATCTGGGGCTGTGGGTTATGGGCAGTCATGGAGATATTATTACCTGTGGCATGTGAATTAATATGTAAATGGAGGGCACGGTGGCTCACCCCTGTAATCCCGGCACTTTGGGAGGCCGAGGCGGGCGGATCACGAGGTCAGCAGTTTGAGACCAGCCTGACTAACATGGCGAAACCCCATCTCTACTAAAAATACAAAAATTAGCTGGGCGTGGTGGCGTGTGCTTGTAGTCTCAGCTACTTGGGAGGCTGAGGCGGGAGAATCACTTGAACCCGGGAGGCAGAAGTTGCAGTAAGCTGAGATCGCGCCACTGCACTCCAGCCTAGGTGACAGAGCCAGATTCCACCTAAAAAAAAAAAAAAAAAAAAAAAAAAAAAAAAAAAAATGTATACGGAGTATTACCTCTAGTGAATGAATATATTTAATTCATGTTATTTTTTAATGCATTGAGAATTTACTGCGATTAATGTAAACTTACTTAAAATGTTTAAATTTATAGTAGCTTTTTTCTATTACGTATTTTGTCAATCAATAGTTACCAAAAATAATATCATACTACAGATGTTTATGAATGATTTTCACTTTAAAAAAGTTTCCCCATACATGAACAAAGATTGGAATCAATGGCTTAGATAATGTATTTGGATATAGATCTCTAAACTAATGATCTTTTAAATTTCCTTTTGTTTGTATGATTATCTAATTAAGAAAATACATATTTCAAATGACATAAGCAATCAACATGTTTTAGGTTGATAAATCTTTAAAAACAGGCTCTGCTTCAATATCCACAGAGAAATATATTGAGAATAAGATGCAAAAGTGCAGGGATTTCAACTTGTCACTGGATGATCAATCTCCCTGAATACTATTTAAGTGTTATCAGATAACAGATGTTTAGTGTTTGACAGAGCTAAATTGTTAACTGGTGAAATAGATATCAATAATTCTAATATTTCTTATGTGGCTCACAATAGAATCTGTGCTGGTTTCAGAATCTCTGAAATAGTGACCAGGGTGTATTAGCCACAGAATACTGAATATAGCCTTTCCTTGTGCTATTGGCATTGTTAGTCACATTTCATGCCAAAGAAATGCTCATATCCTAGGCAAGGAATTTTCAAGAGCACATAATATGATAATGCCTATAGCATACTTTATTCCTTCCACGTGTTACTCTTGCAGACCATCACACTTGTAGTCTTTTACTCATCTGAATACTTCAAAAACTCAAAGATTAAGAAAAGTGGTAACTTTGTCTTAGGCAATAATAAACCACTTATGAATTATTGCTAAGTATATGCTGTAAACATGTGTGATTTTGTAACAAAATAAAAAAATATGCTTGCATTACATAATCTTATAGTAGTGTTTCTCTTAGGAATATTACTCTCTAAGGAGCATTATTTTCTTACTTAATCATCTGTTTGTAAATAATACTTACAATAATAATGCCACTATTTGCCAAACACTTTACATGCATCATTTCTAATCCACAGGATGAAATATTAAAGTTTACCATATTATTGATTTTTAAAAGTATATAAATTAAGTACTGGCCTTAAAAAATTATATAACTTCTAAGTGCTTGAGATTGGAATTACATTCAAATCTCTCAGTCCAAAGCCTAAATTTATTTTATTACATCTATTCCCTCACCTTTTTGTAACAATGGTTGAGTATATTAAGTCCTGCAAGTACAACTTTCAACAGAATCATTTCTTTTCTTTCCAAATGAATGAAAATGATTTACTTTTTCTTCAACTCAGTACTGATATGTAAGATAGCAGTTTTATGGCTCAAAAATATTTCTTGCTGCTTCCCAGTTAAAACTCAATCCGGTTATAATCAAAGCAATTGCCAAAAGTGAGTTGGTGGAGGCCTAGGTACGTACATATAGAGAAATACATATACAGAAGCAAAGATGCCATTTTAAAATGCAGCTCCATCACTTTTCAGAAAGTTTTGCAAAAACATTGTTGCCTACAGAAAAGCATTATAAGAAGGATGAATGACTAGACTAGTAACAGAGGATGCGGATAGTAAATTAAATGATAGTTATTTGCTAATATTCTTACATACTGGGAAGAGGACATGAGGATTTCCACTTCCAATCAAATATATAAGCAGCTAAACTCAAATTTAAACACAGATGTATATATTGTGGGTATACAGATCCATTTTTCCAAACAGGACATAAACGAACAAGAAGAACCACTTTTATATGCAAGAAATTTAGCACTAATTTGATCAGCATTCGTTGTATTAATTAACTCAAGGAATTTGCAGCAAGAAAATAACCAGTCCTTGCAAATGATTTCGACACCATAAATCTTGTTCTGTGAAAATTAGAGGGAAAGTTCGGGAAATGAAACTCAGTATCAAATTTTGTCAAGAATAAGAAAAAGGGCAGGATATTGCCACTTAAATGTACATAACAATTTCACCAACTGAGGTAACATGGCAATGATGAAAAGTGATGACCAATCACTTTTGGAATTGTTCGTTTGTTAGATATCACAAAACTACTAATTCAATATTGTATGAGCCATAAACAAGCTGTTCCAACTTTTGAACAAACCCCTGCTTCCCTAACCCTGCCACTGCCCACACTGGATCTCTTATACTTGCTGACATAAAACCTTCCATCTGAGTTGCTCCCCTGCTGTCTCCTTCTTCCCTCTTGATCTAATACCTTCCCTGAATCCGGCCTTTTGTCAGATAGTTCTCCGCTGGATTCCTCACCAGGATGCATGCAGCAAACCTCTCTCTAATAGTGCCCTCGTGTAAATTAAAAGAAACATCTTACCAATAAATCATGGTTATTTACTGCTCAGATAGCACTATTTGTAAGTAAATCACATCACGGGGGAGAGTGGCTTTCATAGATTGGGTCTGGTGCCCTGATCATAATTTTTCCTTACGTGAAATGCATCCAGGAATCCAAAAGAATTGCTAAAACTCAAATTATTTGTGTTGAAGCATATAAGAAACAATCTTGAAATTTTGGTCATTTATTGATTTGCTTAGAAAATACCTGATCTCTAGCTCTCGGTAGTAGTAGTAATTGTTGATGTAAACATAAATATAATAATAATGGTAATTTTTTTTAAAAAGCTACTTCCCTTTAATGAGTGCCTACCTTGTGCAAGAATAAGAATACAGATAATTAAGCCACATTTTGTATATGAGGAAACCCAGTGTGAGAGAAGTAAAGCAACATTCAGAAAATCTCAAAGAAAGCCTAAATGTATCTGGTTCATAAACTGTCTTAATTATTCTATGATGATAATGAACAAATAGTTAAGGGATGGAGTAATGCGTGGAAATTGAAACTAGGGTAATTGAAACCAGGGTAACTAAGTAATAGGTGGAGGTAACTCTTCTCTCTATTGACCATATTCCATTTTCGGTCTATCTACAGCAAGTGCCATATATTTCAGGAGAATGCTCTTGCCATTCCCTGTAGTGCTTGATGCTGTGCCCCAAAATAGATTAAACTAACTGCTGATGCAAACAAGATGTACAGCCCAACCTCTTGCTCACCAGCAGAAGTGTTTAATAATGGGTCTCAAACTATATTTTTGAAAGGCACATTGACAAAACATCAGCTGTAGTGATGTTTTAAAAAGTTAAATCATTTTTTTTTTATTTTCTATGTTAGTGCTTCTAATTACATCATTTTTAAGCATCTTTATGAGGAAACCTGAAAAGTCATTTATTAAGAAAGCAATAAATTCAATTTAACTAGTCAATTTGAATTCCTCCTTAATTGAATTTGATAAAATGTATAAATAAATACTTTCCTTGGAGAGACAACACAATTGCATGATATAAACATTATATCACCAAGTATGCTTGTGTGCTTGTACAGCAATAACTCCATTCTTCAGTATTTATTCCCCAAACTACATTTAACTATTGCAATAGGCTTCATTAGACGGCTTTGCTTCCATTCTATTTTCTGCTCTCATTTTCACCTTTTGTTCTACTCCACATATATCTGAGTACCAGTCTTTCCATTTCACTTCCCTAAAACACTTTAATGGCACTGGATTTCCAACTGGATGATTACAACTCCTTAACATAGCATAAAAAATCCCCTGAGATTAGGCCCTGGCCAGCTTTTCCAGTTTCATGCACCATGATATAATACATATCAGAGACTATAAGAGGAAACAATGGATAAAGTTTGGACTCCCACACAATTGATATTTTGCTTCTGTTCCTTTGCTCATGTTCGGTCCTTATGTCCATCTCAGCTACAGTTAAAAGAAAACCTATTCAAAAACACCAAGCCCAAATTGTCTAATCTAAATTATTAATATTTATGCTTTAAATAATAGGAAATTAATTTATGTACATTAATCCAGAGGCAGAGCACTTTCTTAAGTTGATTGTTCATGACTGCTCTTTTGTGAGAGTGAAAAAGAATGCTTCCTGAAAGGCTCATGCAAACCTTCTGATATGGTTTGACTGTATCCCCACCCAAATCTCATCTTGAATTTTAGTTCCCATAATCCCCACATGTTCTAGGGGGGACCCAGTGGGAGGTAATTGAATCATGGAGGTGGTTTTTTCCTGTGCTATTCTCATGATAGTGGAAACAGCTCATGAGATCTGACGGTTTTATAAAGGGCAGTTCCCCTGCACATGCTCTCCTGCCTGCCACCATGTAAGATGTGCCTTTGTTCCTCCTTCACCTTCCATCATGATTGTGAGTCCTCCCTAGCCATGTGGAACTGTAAGTACTTTATACCTCTTTTTCTTTATCAATTACCAGGTCTTGGATATTTCTTCATAACAGTATGAAAATGAACTAATACACTTTCCTTGAAATTATTTAGTCAGAATTAGGTTACATGTCCTCTTCTAAGCCAATTGTTCACAAGGAAGACAGGGCCCTTACATCATTCAGGCCTACCTGTTACTCTGTGTTTAATTATCAAATGATATTGGTGTTCCTTAATGTGGAAAAGCATAATTGATATCAGGAACTCAATATTTATGCATAGCTTTACTTGTTTAAAATTTTTTTTAAATCCATTCCTCTATGAAAATCATTAACATCTTAACAAATAAAACTAATTGAGATTTGCATCTAGCTCAAAGGTTAGGTAGATATTGTTTTGACATTTCTGTTAAGCATGGATGCAGATCCTCATGGCCCAGCAACCTCTGACTGAAATATGCATCATTGATAAAAGGGTCAACAACAACAAAAAATAACATAAATAAAAAACAAGAATGAGAAACAATGCATAATGTTCAGTAGTATAGAATACATATCCTGTTGGATCCAAAGGCACAGTGAAAAGTCTCTCTCAGCACTGAAGGGGGTTCCTTGGTCACCCAATAGAGCAGTCCAAGCTTCTAGCATCTGTGGTTAACTTTGGTCCATTTTTCCTTTGTGGCCATATCTGGGAGGGGCATTATGACACTTTCCTCTTCCAAAGGAATCAAAGTGTTAGCATTCTCTTTGATTTTGAGGTAAATTTAGGGAATTGGAGATTGCCTTAGGAATTAAATATCTCAGGTTCTAGTCTGTGATATTTAGATTTATTCATTTCAATGTGGTTATCTTAAAAACCTCAATAGGCTTCCAATATATTTGCTTTGGGTTTATTTGGTTGGCTAGAAATCCATCCAAAGATTATATTTATATGTAGCTTTGAAGTGTAGGAATTTCTGTTGCCTCACAGCAAGCTTTTGTACACTAATCACTCTCTAGTTCACAAAGCGATGGCTTTAAACTGAGATAAATTAAAACCTGGAATATGATTCTGTCCTTTAGCCTGAATCCCAGAGACTTCTTCAGTAGAAATCATTTCTCAAAAATTACCTAGAGATGTTTTTAAGAAACAATGCCTAATCCACTTTCCGAAATAAATTAATTAAATAAGAATTTCAGGGGCTGGCAACAAAGCATAATTATACTTTAAAAAGCAATAAGCAGCCAAAGTTGAAATCACTGTGTTAACCAGAGGTATTGCAAGCGGTTTAAGAGTTTAGATTTATCTTTTACTTATCTCAGAGGATAAGTAATTTTTCCTTTGAGAATTCTTCTATATTTCCACCTCAGAATTATCAGATCTTAAATGTGTATTACAGACTATTTTCCACAATGCAAACAATCAAATTATCAATCTTGTAGTCAATTTGGATAGCAGTGACAGGGAGAAATGTCATCTATTATTAAAACCATCCTTTTGTTGGTTCCTTGTGTCCTGAACTTGGGTCTATCTTGAAAAATTTTATTGACGGCCATTAGAATTAATCAACACACTGCTACATGCTGATATTTTTCTAACAAGTTCTTTAAGATATTGCTCTTATTTCAAATGTAGAATGTCATAATTTAACCAAATATTGATTTTTTTCTTTTCAGTTTTCTACCCAAGAACGGTAGCCTTTCAGGAATTCAACTCTACACATTAAGGTGTATCAACACCAGAATCCAGTCCTGGTATGAGATTTTTAAATAATCCTCTCAGTTGTAAATCAGAAAAATTATTAGTTTGGTGCAAAAGTAATTGCCATTAAAAGTAATGGGAAAAATGCAATTACCTTTGCACCAAACATAAATCTGGTTAACTTAGGTAGAAAAGGTTTTTAGTAGATGGATAATTGGTAGTTCACAAAATCTATGAGAATCCTGGGGAGTTGCCGTCAGACAGGCACAAAAGAAGGCGAGGCTCAAGAAGGATCTTGCCCCTGGAACAACCTATGGAATGTGATATTGCTGGTGCCATGACCACTGATTATCTGTGAATTAGGCAACATGTATTTGGGGGTTTCCAATTCTTGTTTCCCTTTCCAGTGGTCCCGGTTATGTCCTGCCTTTAACATTTTCTGATGTCATTGCCCTTCTTTCTCCTTAGGAAAAAAAAAAAAGTGTCTGGGAAAGATCTGCTGTAAATAATTAATTGCAGTGATGGTTCTGGGTTACTCTACTTCAGCTGTACCAGTTAAAACATTGAAATACTTTTTCACCAGTTGAGTTAAATAATCACTGTCCAAGCACCCTAACTATCCTACCAGCGCCTAAGCTGCTCCAGATCCCATAACGCCCCACTGCTAAATACATGATGGTTCACTGGTCAGGGATCCTTAGGATCCTGTTCTGAAAAGCATTCCTTTGAAAGGATCAGAGCTTAGGCTTTACCAAGGGATAAATATTTTGAATAATACTCCTGCTCTCATTTGATTGAACTTTTGGCATTAAGGGCTTTATATTAGGTTCATAAATTATCCAGGATAACTCAGACTGTAAGTGCTGGCCCAGGATTTGAAATCTAGCAGTCTCATTCCAGAGGCAAAGCCCTTAAAATTGTTTTGATTTATTTCAGACAAGTTTACCTCCAATTAAGTGATTTCCTTCATAATGTTCCCAAATGAAGAGGTGGGTGGTGTTGGGGAGAACAGAGAAAGGACTCAGGAAGGGTCCTAGTGACCCTAAATCAGTCCTATTGTGCACATGCACAGTGTCCAAGGCTGACCCTGCCACGACTGGGTATCCTCAGGACAAGCACACATTTGGCAGCTGTTTTAAAATTCTTACTTATTGAGTTCCATGTTTCATATTTGAATATAAAAGAAACAAATCAATAGTAACAAAAATAACCATCAGTTATTGAATCATCTCAGTTTAAACTAGTGGAGTACCTGCAAATTAAGACATGAAAATAAAACAGAAATATACTGTTCCATTATAATGAAATCAATAAATAAAATAAATAGTTTTCTTTTTGCATCTTTAATTTCTAGGAGTTGGGTAGGGTAGGGAGGGGATCTCCTTGATTCAAATAAAGAATTAGCAGTGAAGAATAACAATCTCTCTGACAAGTAGAAAAAGTATCCCACTAACGGGATAATTTTCTTCACAGGAGAATAGGTGGGTCCGATAGTTGTTTTAGATTTACTGCCTCCCTTGGTCTGAAAAGAATATTAACAATAGAGTTAAAGCCCAATACGTCATAGGAGAAACTTTAAAAATGGCATGTAGAAGCTTAAGGCAAAATATGTTTACTTCTTAATGTACTGAGCATAGGAGACGTGGTGAATTTAAACTTCTAAGACAGAGGAATTATATCCAACCATATAGGCCTCCCTGAGACTTGGGGTGATGAAAGGCATGCATGGAATATAATAAAAGGAGGATGAATCAGGTTTTTCAAAGAAGGATTATGTAAAGCAATCCAAGGTTTTATAGAAATGTAGGCAACTGAGAGTGAAAATATGCTGAAAAGCATTTGGAAAAATTGAGAGGGATCACCAGAATGTATATTTTTATGCAGGTTAAACATATGCCACTCAAACAGGCACACACAGAAAATGTTTATTATATTTTTTAGTACATATCAACAAACTGGTCCACATATAGGCTCATGTAGAACTACAGAATTTCTATTTTCTCTGGCAGTCCATTTTCTCTGAAAAAGAGGGCCCTGTATTTGGCAACAAATAGGAATACAATTGGATGGTTCCAGAAATGGAAAAATGTCTAATTTTTAAAGCTCACCAAAATCTATACATGAATGCTTAAATATCTCCAGAAAATAGATTTATAAGAAAATAAGAAAATATTTCAAATCCATTAATATAACATGAGAATCCTTGCAAAAATGTAGTGTTTGCTGATAACACCAGTATAAACCAGCCCATATTATAAATATGCTGATATCTAAAAACTTAGAGAAAAGTGATGATGTATTAGTCCATTTTCACTGATAAAGATATACCCGAGACTCAGCAATTTACAAAAGAAAGAGGTTTATTGGACTTATGGTTCCACATGGCTGGGGAGGCCTCATAATCATGGCAGAAGGCAAGGAGGAGCAAGTCACATCTTACATGGACGGCAGCAGGCAAAGAGAGAGTTTGTGCAGAGAAACTCTCATTTTTGAAAGCGTCAGATCTTGTGAGACCCATTCACTATCATGAGAACAGCATGGGAAAGACCCGCCCCCATGATTCAGTCATCTCCTACTGGTTCCCTCCCACAACACAAGGGAATTATGGGAGCTAAAAAATGAGATTTGGGTGGGAACAAGAGCAGACTATATCGGATGATAATAACTTAATAATCAATTTGTGATAACAGCAAAATTAAAGCCATGACCACAATTGCATATATGTGGTTATTTTATCCTGCACTAAAAGAAAGATAATCTACCTGAATTCTGAATACTGTGAATTAAAAATATATATATTTCACTATATTTCTAGCACTCTCCAAGAAAGATATAATGTCTGTCTCTTGTCATGAACTATCTGGCATTAGTAGAGGTAAATTTAGTTTTGTGGCAAAGTTATATTTCATCAATATTTCCCAGCACTTAGGCAAAACATGCTTGAATATCATGTCTTGCACTGATTTCACTCTTACAAAACAAATGATAATTTGGTTTATCAATATTGCCTTATTAGAGGACTGGCTCAAGATGATGGATGAAGCACACTAACTAGGAAAGTGGGTATTCTGAACAAGTGATGCAAACATTTCTAGTCATGGGAGGCTGTTCGTTTCTCCTAATAATATAAATAATATTATCACTTGCCTAATTCCAGTGTAAATAAACTTTCCAGCTCTGAAAGAAATAGTGCATAAAATAACCCAAATATATGGAAAATAAATAAATAAGGCAAGAGTGGCTCTAACGAATACAAAGCTGGCACTGTAAAATGAGCAACAGTCAAATCATCAAGAGTCTAGAGACAGACCAAAAATTGTATTTTAGAAGCTTGCATCTAAAACCAAAGGTTAAATAATAGATTTTAAAATACATAATATTTGGGAAATTAGTTATACATGATTTGTTGAAGGAGGGATTAATCCATGAATTATATGAAGAGAAGTTTCAGATGATTTAAATAACTACTTGAAAAAAAAGAAAACAAACTATAACACATTATAAAGAAAACCAAGAAGTCACAAAGAGGAAAGGAGAATGATAGCTCTAAACACTTTATTTTTTTATTTATTTATTTTTTTGAGACGGAGTCTCGCTCTGTCACCCAGGCTGGAGTGCAGTGGCCGGATCTCAGCTCACTGCAAGCTCCGCCTCCCGGGTTCACGCCATTCTCCTGCCTCAGCCTCCCGAGTAGCTGGGACTACAGGCACCTGCCACCTCGCCCGGCTAGTTTTTTCTTTTTTTTGTATTTTTTAGTAGAGACGGGGTTTCACCGCGTTAGCCAGGATGGTCTCGATCTCCTGACCTCGTGATCCACCCATCTTGGCCTCCCAAAGTGCTGGGATTACAGGCTTGAGCCACTGCGCCCAGCCAGCTCTAAATACTTTAAACGAGGGGGTGGTATTTGAAAATATTACAAAACAGACAATAGATGGACTGAAGAAATTATTTCCAATATATATAAAAGGAAAACTTTTAATACAACTGACATGATAAAATTAATATGAATTGATTAAAAAAGGACAAATAAATGAAAACAAATAGATAAGAGCTATAATAGGTCATAGTAGAACTGGAAATGAAAATATCAAATAAATATATGAGATATTCAACAATAATAAGAAAATGCAAATTAAAATGATATATAAACACAAATATAAAAGTCAATTCTTCTTATTCCTGGTAAATATCTATGCCATGGAAGACTTAACAATGAAGTAAGGAACACAGGCATACATAGTATTATAAATAACACATGTTTAAGGAACCACCAGCAAAAGCAGCTGATTCTAAGTTAGGCATGTATATTGCAGTAAAAGGAGGTAACATTTTAAGTGAGAATGATTTAAGGGCAATTCTATAGTCCTAAATAACAATGAAAAGGTGTTTGGGGAAAAGTTAATTGCTATAACTGCATAGATTGTTATATGAAACTATAGACAAACACCCCCAAAGATCTGAAGAAGATTGTTGTATCTCATATGTCAAAATGGTCCTAAGGAAGGAATGAGATTGAGGAAAACACATTAAAGGGCTATATTCAAAGCTCCACAAATATTTCCTCTTCTATACATAGTCATTCATTAGATAGTGGTATCTTTATCTGTTGTATTAGTCATTTCTCATTCTGCTCATAAAGACATACCTGAGCCTGAGTAATTTATAAAAGAATGAGGCTTAATTGACTCACAGTTCTTCAGGGCTGGGAAGGCCCCAGGAAACTTACAATTATGGCAGAAGGGGAAGTAAACATGTCCTTCTTCACATGGTGGCAGTAAGGAGAGGTGCTGAGCGAAGGAGGTGCAAAGTCCCTTATAAAACCATCAGATCCTGTGAGAACTCACTCACTATAATGAGGACAGTAGGAAGGTAACCACCCCCATGATTCAATTATCTCTCACCAGGTCCCTCCCAAGACACGTGGGGATTAGGGGAACTATGATTCAAGATGAGATTTGGGTGGGGATACCAAATCATATCTTCTGTGTTGCATTAACCTCTATGAACTTCTAAAATGCATGGGAAATACTGTGTTTTTATGCCTATGATACCACCCCCTCTACTGCTTTTAGAGAGAATGATCATTAGCCTTCCTAATATTCTCAGAAGAGTTAACACAAAGTACCACTGTTTTAAAGATAGCAATACTTTTAATATTTTTATACTTCTATTATACTCAGAAATAACTTTATAAAACCTTTATTATAGCATTTTCACATTACTTGGCATGTTTCTTAAATGAACATTTCAATATATTATATTACATATGGCATATTCCTCAAATATTGTTCCCTTTCCTCTTCTCCAGAACTTGTGTTCTAAAATCCAGAGTAGCAGCAAGACTATTATTTTCACTACTGGCAAAAAATATATACTGTGCCAATATCACAAGCATACAGGCAGCTATGTATCTGCGTAACATTTCAATTCATCTATGATTACTTGTTTTTTCAACTTTAAAATATATAATGCAAAAGTTGTACTAATGAAAGTAGAGAGCAGAATGGTGCTCACCTAAGATTACTTATTATCATGTTAAAAGGACTCTATACTCATATTTGCCTAGTTCAAAGCATATATTTAATTTTATGTTTTTGTATTTTGAGTAAAAAAACATTAAGCAAAGTGCTTTTGAGCTGTCAATCTATGCTTAGCAGGCAAAGTGGGGACACAATGTTAAAACAATATCATTTTACTTTAATTCAATTACTTAATTTGGTGCTTTAGTGACTTTACTTAATGGAAATAATGTCTCACCTTGCTTTGCTTTATTTTGGTAGTAATAAAAATAACACTTTTCTTTGTCCAGAGTGAAAAATAGTGTAAAATACCCATTTTCTTTTAAAAACCAGCAGAAAAAGAGCCATAAAATTTAAAAATTTATAAAACTTAACCAAACAGATGAGTTTAATTATCGTAAACTTAAAATGATTTGTTAAAAAATAAGAATTCATGTTTTCTTTTTGTGTATGGATAATTGCCCTCTAACTAGAAAAATAAAACACAGGTATTTTGCAATCTTAACTATTCTGAAAACAAAACACACATCTATGAAGAAGGTAGATGTTTATCATCAAGGCATTGACTGTACAGTTAAAAGCAGATAAAAGAACAGTAATAATTGTGCTAACCTTTCTCACCCCTTATTCTTTTATGTGGGGGAAGGGTTGCGTGTGGTATATTTGAGGAAGGCAGAGAGAGAGAATAAGGGTAGAATGCAAATCATGACAAACAAGATAAAAATAGAAAAGTGTCAGGATAAGATGGTTTACGTTTGGGATTCAAATTTCTGAATTTAAATTGCGGATAGACCTGACTATATGTCAAGTTGAACTATCCTGCCTCTTTTTATTCCCCAGTCCTCTCATCTATACATGTATTATGATAAGAACTGAAGCCAATTACTTGATATTTAGCAATGTTTTGTATTGTCAGGAATCTTATTTTATTTCACTAAGCAGTTTGTAATGCTTTAAGGTAATTCTGATTTTAAATAGTCCGTAGTATAGCGTGCTCATAAAATATTCAATGTGGATGATTGTTACGCCCTATCAACAAATGGTAAAATATAGTCTGTGATCATGTCCATAAAAACAAGCATGTACCTTATAAATTATTGTTACTATTATTTTATTTTTAAACTAGAAGTTGATTGGACTCTCTTCTCCATTCAGACTGGTCATTTACGCAAGCAAGTGTATTACATATTGTGCTCCCGGGATACTGGCCTTTGGATAGTGTTTTTTTTATTCACTGTTTTCTAAATAGCCAATGTGCAATTCAGTCTTTCCACTAATATTCACATTTGTTTTCTCCAATTTTGATTATCTGTCTCTCTTCCACTAATGTATTCAAATCTGCTCTGTTTTGAAGCCTAGAAGAAGTGTCATTTCATAAACATTCTCTGACTGTGCCTGTTCAGGGTGGTTTTCTCTCTCTTCTCAGGCACAGTTCTTAAGATTTTAACCACTCATCTTGGCATTTAAGTTGCACTAGTCTATTGCGCATCCTATATTGGTCCCTTAGTACTTTTATATTTCTGTCATTTGTTGTCACTGACTTTTTTTGCGCAAGCCAAACTATTATTCTGTCCAAACCACAATTTCTTTGGGGAAATCAACCATGGTTTATAGTTGTTTTGCAATTCCCAAAGCCTACTCCTGATTACGGAGTAGGTGCTTTATTAAAAAAAGTATACTCATGTTGAATAAAATATAATGACTAATAATAATTTAGGGCATATGTCTACTTTCAAATCTTGATCTTTATTTCTCTAGTAAGGAATTAAGATGACTTGGTCACATCTTATCTAATTGGCAGCACAGATGGACTGTTTCTGGAGGAAGAACATTACCAAAAGAGCAAAAAACATTACCTAGTCACAGTATGACCTATGTTTGAGTCCAGTCAGAGCAAATTATTTCTCTCGCTTTCTCCTAAATAGGGAACTGCTGTCTCCCTGCTTACTGGAACATCCACTTGGTAATATTCTACTCTCTGTAGAGCTAACATGCCTAAAAATAATCTCTTGATCCCAGTCACAAATTACTCTACTTTCAATCTTTTAGATTCCAGTAAATGACATGCTCATATTTATAATTCCTCGGTCCTAAGCCTTAGGAGTCATCACACAGTCCTAACATCAAAAACCTCTAAATAAATCTTCAAAATGTTAAGTAGAACCACTTGAAATTCTCTTTTTATAAATAAAAAATAGTTAAATGCTAGCCATGTCATGGTTTACCCTGATGCATCTAGAATCAGACTTCCCATCACCTTCAATATTCCCAAGATAGTCCCAGACATCATCATCTCTTAGAAAAAAATATTAACTGCTTTATTGGGATATAATTCATGTACAACACTGTTTACCCATTTGGAAGTAAACAATTTATTGTTTTTCATTATATTCACAGAGTTGGGCAATCATCACTGGAATCTAATTTGGAATGTTTTTGTCACCCCCAAAAGAAACACATACAATTTACTGGTCACTCTTCATTCCTCTCCACCCTCTTCCTCATGCCTAGCAACCACTAATCTACTTTCTGCTACAGATTTGCCTATTCTGTGCACTTCATATCAATGAAATCATACAATATGTGATCTTTTGTTTCTAGCTTCTTTCACTTAGCAAAAAGTTTTCAAGGTTCATCTAGGTTATTTCATGTATCAGAACTTCATTCCTTTTTATTGCTGAATATTCAAGAATATGCATATACCATTTTAATTTATCCCTTCATTGGTTAATGAACTTTTTAGTTGTTTCTGCCTTTTGGCTATTATGAGTAATGCTCGTACAAACTTTAATTCATGTACAAGATTTTGCATGTACATATATTTTCATTTGTCTTGGATATAGACCTAGGGGTAGAAATGCTCAGTAACATAGTAAATATATGTTGAACTTATTGGGAAACTGCCACGTTGTTTTCAAAGTGGCTGTACCACTTCACATTTCCATAAGCTATGTATGAGAGCACCATTTTTTTCACATCTTTGACAACACTTATTATTGTCTATATTTTATATTTTTTTCACCATAGCAGGTATGAAATCTTATCTCACTGCTGTTCTGATTTTCATCTTCCTAATAACTAGTGATAGTGAGTACCTTTTTCTGTGCTTATCAGCCATTCTTCTTTGGAGAAAGGCCTGTTCCAGTCCTTCATTAATTTTTAATTACACAGTTGTGTTTCTTTTTACATGCTGGGTATAAAGTCTTTGTCAAAGAAATTATCTGCAATTTTCTTACATTCTGTGGATTCACATCACTTTCTTGACAGTGCCATTTGCAGCACAAAAGTTTTTTTATTTTTATGGAGGCCAAATTATTTTATTTCGTTTCATTTTTTGGTTGGGCTTTTCTGTCTGTAAAGGGTTTGCTTCACCCAAGGTCACGAAGATTTACTTCTAAATTTTCTTCTAAGAGTTCTACAGTTTTAGTTCTTACAATTAAGTCTATAATCTCTATGACCCATTTAGAGTTAATTTTTGTGCAAACTGTGGATACAAAGTTGGATCCTTCAAAATGGGATTCAACTATCCCATTATCTCAGCATCGTTTGTTGAAAAGATTATTCTTTCCCCCATTGAATTATCTCAGCAACATGTCAAAAAAAATCAACTAGCCATAAAAATAAGTTTTACTTCTGGACATTCAATTACATTCCATTGTTACATATGTCTACCCTTTTTTTGCCAATACCATACAGCTTTGTAGTAAGTTTTGAAATTGGGAAGTGTAGGTCTGTCTGCTTTGTTTTCTTTCAAGATTATTCTGGCAACTTTGAAACTCTTGTGTTTCCATACGAATTTTAGGATTAGCCTGTGGCTTTCTGAAAATAATCAAGCTGGGGTTTTTATAGGGACTGCATTGAATCTGTGGGTCAATTTGGGATCTGCCATCATTATCTTTTACATGGACTTTTTAATGCCCTCCCAAATGATCTCACTTCAGTCCTTGTCCCCCAAATCTCTTTTGCACATAGAACCCAAGTGATTATTTGAAAACTTAAGTCAGATCATCTCATCATCTCACTCCTCTGCTTACAAATCTCCAATGCCTTTCTGTTTCATTCAGAATTAAATCTAAAGTCCTTACCAAGGTTCTATGGTCTCACATTTACTTTTCCCCTGCTATTACTCTGATTCCATATTTTACAATGTCCCCTTTCACTCACTCATTTCAACTACACATAACTTATCATCAATCATCCCATGCATGATCCACTTCAGATAATGTTATACTCTCTTTGTTCACTCTACCTATATTGTTCTATCTATAGACCTTTCACTTCCTTCAGGTCTCAGGTATAATGTCATATTATTGGACCCATGATCTTATACATAGAGGCATACCCATTTGATAGTCCTTAGTAAGTGGAAAAAACCATACATTTACTTAATACCTACCATGTGTCTGATACAATGTTAGGTACTCTAAAAGTGTTTGTTAATCTTTCAGAGATAAATAATTAAGGCTTTATGCAATTTAATTTTTCTGTCATTCCTACATGGAGGAACTATAGAGTGAACATTCAAACTGAGATCTGCCTTGATCTCCTAATTTAAAAGATAATTTCTCCATCAACTTTAATTTCTGATCTTTCTCTTCAGAGCACTTACCACTGCCTAATGTATCGTATATACCATATAATATTATATATATTTTCTAAGTATAATCTTCTCCCAATATAATGTAAGTTTCATGAAAACAAGAATTTGGTTATGTTCAGTATTTTATTCTCAGTTCTTAGAAGAGTGCCTGTCACATATGAAATATTCAATAAATGTCTGTTGAAAGATTAAGCATATATCTTAAAATATCTAATGGCTACAGATAAAATGGCCAAATTTAGCCAAATTATCCATTAGATAATGGTACATGCAAATAACACATAATTAAAACTTTTCTTGTCCTTTTATGTTCAATATTTCATATTATTCAATCAGTATGTATACTATAAAGGACATGCCAAATGATTTTGGAGGCAGACTAACATAACTCATTCTTAATTGAATGACCCTTTTTAAAATCTTATTTTCAACAAGTCAAAAATACTAATGTCTTGTAATCATTACCAGTCCTGGCAAGCAATAAAATTTAGATAGCCATGATCTAAAATGAGATAATCACTGACATCTTATAAATAGCATTTTAAACTAAAAAGCCAAAAAGGATTTAACTTGTTCACAATTCTATTTTTAACTCTGAGTGATGTGGAACGTGCCGCTGGACAAGTCATTTATCTTTTCTAACCTTAGGTTGTGTTTCCTTAAAACAAAGCTAATACAACTTGGTGCTATGTATAGTTTCTTGTGCATTTGGCAGTGTTGGGAAAGGTGACATAATTCTAAACACAGGTTCATTTTTTACTTGAGAATTGCCACTCCAATGAAAACAATTCCTGTGGGGGGAAAGCTTTCAATGCTAGTAGAAAGAAACACATTAATAGTGTAAGAATGAAAACTAACAGATACGTAAATGCACGGGCAGCAGTATGTTAAAGTGGACATGATTGGAAAGCAGACAGACCTCAGTTTTAACATTGACTCTATATTTCCTCCATGTAGGAATGATAGAAAAATTAAACTGCATAAAGCCTTAGTTCTTTATCTGTAAAATAATATCAAACATTTTTAGAGCACCTAATACTGTGTCAGACACATGGTAGGTATTGAATCAATGTGTTTTTTCCCCTTACTAAGGACTATCAAATGGGCATGGCAACAGGTATAAGATCATGGGTCTAATGAAAAGATACGCTGAAACTATGTTACAATATGAAGCATGTGTTATAAATTCTGAAATTAGTAGCATTTCCATTGTTATTTTTTAAATTAACTGATATTCTCCATAATATACTTACATCAAGGAAATGAAGACTTTATTACAAAATGGAATATTTTGAAAGATGAAAAAAGCACAAGGTCTTTGAAGGTCTCAAATAAATTTAGAACCAAGACAGCTATTCAATATCTTTTTGCCCTTTGCATATTCTTTATAGATTATTTTTAAATCCCAAAGACATATGTGGTCCTCAATCCAAACCCTGACAATCAAAAATGACAAACCGAGGAGTATGTTTCCATCCTTTCGTCCATGGTCATATAAACATTTACATATAACTTTTAATTTTTTGTTTACAACTACTTTATATATGTATGGAAACACTTGGAAAAAAACCTTCGTATCAACAGAGGTGAATCTAACAATGATAACTATATTTTAGTATCCAAACCAAGAAAGACTGCTAATAAAAATTGTGTTTGAAAGGAAATTCTAAACTGGGACTTTCCCAGGGAATCCAGGATATGTAGTCACAATAGACCAAACTCATTGCTGGTAGTTTGATAGCTTTCCAGAATGCAATTATTCCATTATTTAGTCAATACTTTCTTAACTGATGCCCACTGAGGTTGTTTCTAGATCTAGGCCACTTCAAAATGCAAACAAAAGAAGTTATGAAATAAATACTCATTTTTTGGTAATTATTTTCCTACAGAATAGAACCCTAAAATTACATTGCTGAACCAGAGGGGTTATGCTTTACAATAAAAAAATAATATTGTCAGAGCTTATTCTAGAAAGAATGTAACACTTTACACCCCCTCTAATGACATGTAAGAGTGATCATTTGTCCACAAGGAAAATCCTATAATTATATGGATTGATTTGATCCTTTCTTCTAATCAAATTACGGTTTTTGTAGTAATATTATGTTTCTTGCTGATATTTTAAATTGGTAATTATTTTTTCTAAATTGCTGGTATTCATTGTTTCATATGAATGCAAAATCATCTTACCTATTTTGTATCTAACCAGTTAGCTGGAAGTCCATAGGAAGTGCCAAAATGCTGAACAGAGCTGTATTAAATTCCACGAACATTTTGGAAAAGGTGACATTTTGTTAACCAATGGATAAATTATATGTCTATATTTATTTGTTTTATATTATTTAATACAATTTTTATAGTTGTTTTAATATAGACTGACTGTGGTTGAGTCACTCTTCTACTTATTTTTTAAAATGTTATATTATCATGATAAGAACACTTAACATGAGATATACCCTCAACACAAATTTTTAAGTATACAATACAATATTGATGACTATAGGTAGAATGTTGTACAGCAGATCTATAGAACTTATTTATCTTGTATAACTGAAACTTTATGCCCATGGATTAGTAGGTTCCCATTTCCCATGCCTCAACCCCTTGTAACCACCATTCCACTTTTGAATTCTATAAATTTGACCATTTTAGATACCTCGTATGAGTGGTCAGGTTTGGGTATTCTGTGACAGGCTTATTTCATGTAGCATAATGTTCTAAGGCTCATCTATCCTATTACACATTGCAGAATTTCCTTTTTAAGGCTGAATAGCATTCCATTTTATGTACATATTTTAATTGATTTATCTATAAATAATTTCCCAGATATTAGCTATTATGCATAATGCTGCAATTAACATGGTACTGCTAATATCTCTTTGAGATCCCAATTAAAATTCCTGTAGAAAATATCTAGAAGTGGGACGCTAGATCAAATGGTCTACTGTTAATTGTTTAAGGGACGTCCATACTGTTTTCCATAGTGGCTACACCAATTTGTGCTCCCAACAACAGGGTGCAAAAAGTCCAGTTTCTCCACATCCATGTCAACACTTTTCTTTTGTGTTTTTTAAATATAAGCAATGCTAATAGGTATGAGGTAATATTTCATTGTGGTTTTGATTTGCATTTTCCTGATGATTAGTGGCATTGGACATTTTAAAAATACACGTGTTGGCCATTTGTATGTCTTTTTTAGAGAAATGTATATTCAAGTCTTTATCCTATTTTTAAATTGGGCTATTATTTTTAGCTATTGAATTGGAATATTGTTTTATATATTTTGGAGATTAACCTTTTATCAGATGCACAGTTTCCAATATTTTCTCCCATTCTATAGGTTGCCTTTGCACTGGTGATTGGTTCCTTTGCTGTGCAAACGTTTTCTAGTTTGATGTAGTCCCACTGGTTTATTTTTGTTTTTGTTGCCTGTGCTTTTGGTGTCACATCTATGAAGTCATTGCCAAGACAAATGCGAAAATATTTTTCTGTATGTATTCTTCTAAGAGTTTTACATTACAATTCTTACATTTATGTCTTTAGTCCATTTTTAGTTGATTATTAAGTGCAGTGCAAGATAAGGGTCCAATTTTATTCTTGAATATGGATATCCAATTTTTCAATGCTATTTTTGTAGAGATTAAATTAGTAAAACAACTCCATCTACAACAGCACTAAAATAAAATAAAATAAAATAAAATACTTAGAATAAACATAGCTAAGAAGGTAAAAGACTTGTTTACTGAAAACTACAAAACACCAAATAAAGAAATTAAAGAACACAAACAAATGCAAAGACATCTCATGTTCACAGATTGGAAGATAATATTATAAAAATGTCCCTATTACCCAATGAGACCTATAGAGTCAATAAAATTTCTATTAAAATCCTAAAGGTTTTTTTTTTTCAGAAATAGACAAAACAATTTTATATTTCATATGGAACCATAAAAGATTACAAATAACCAAATCAATCTGGAGAAAGAAGGATGAAGTTGGAAACATCATACCACCTGCTTTCAAAATACCTTACAAAGCTACAGTAATCAAAAGAGTATGGTATTGCATAAAGGCAATCATATAGACTAATAGAACACAATATTAAATACAGAAATAAATCCATGTATATATGATCAACTGATATTCAACAAAGGTGCCATGAACACTCTTATTTTCAACTATTATCATTTCCATTTCTAACTGTATATACTATTTCTACATACATTTCTAACTGTAATTAGATATACATTTCCAACTGTAATACTATTTAGCTAGAGAAGCTATTACATTTTGCATTTCTATCTTGACATTTGACATTTTAATATTATTAGTACAAGTTATTAAATTATATTAATCATTTAGCTAGTAATAAATATTCTTGTTTGTGTATGTAATTATAATAAGCAAATACAGATATTTGGTTCTTTTTTCTAAGTTTCCTTACTAGTTTATATTATTGTCTTGCATTATCTAAAATCTCCCAAGTGGTACCAGTGGATGAGGTCAGACATTTTTGTCCTAATCTAGATTTTACCACTTAGTAGATGTTTCTAATTTGTTTCTGGTAAATCATTTGGTCACATTTAAGTATTTTTTGTGTATTTTCCTTTTACTCAGAATTTTTCTGAGGATTTGCTACTAAGCTCTAGATAATGTATTACACCTGTGTTTCTATAATTCTACTTCACCTCCCTTATTTTTTTAGAAAATTATTTCATTCTTTATATATAAAACAGATTCAATCAATGTAATTTTACAAATATTATAAATGTGCTTCTTTAAAAAAACTTTGTTGGTATCTGACAGTGCAATAATGTTTCATTATTAATTTAATTTGCACTTTTATGACCATTATATTATTTACTAATGTTTCTCTTTTATTTTTTCATCAAAAATGAATGCAATTCTCTAGTCATCAAGATCTATTTCTCATGGATATTTTTATGTAAATTAAACATACAAATATCAACACTTAGTATTGCATATGAGCCAGAATAGTTGGGTTACAAGATGTGCTCTAATAGTAGTTAGACATGTGTCCTCAAGTAAATTATTTCTTCTTTCTAAGGTTCTGATTTTTAATCTATAAAATAGGAAGCTTGAGTAACAGCATGGGATCTGGACAGAATTGGGTCTGAATTCTGGCTCCGACACTTACAAATTTCTATGTATTTGTGCAAGTTACTTATGCTTTATAAGCTTTTGTTGCCTTACCTATAAAATGGGTTTAATAAACTTAACTAAAATTTTCATTAAGATGAAATGAAATGATGCAGAAAAACACTTTAATATAGTAAATAATCGCTGCTTTAGCTATTAAATTAAGGTAAAGATTTCTATGAAAGTACCCAAATATAGAACTCTATGAATACATATGTCCAAATGTGTTCCAAGCATATTACTATGTGGTTTCACATCTGTCAGGATATTTTTAGAAGATAATTAATTTTAGGCCAGTTTTTACTGTCCAAAAAGTTAGTATGTGTCATGGGCTGAATGATTATGTCCCTCAAAAATTCATAGGTTGAAATCCTAACCTCCAATGTGACGGTATTAGTAGGTTTCTTTTGGCAAGTAATTAGGTGCTGAAGGTCGAGCTCTCACAAATTAGTACCCTTATAAGAGCTTGCTCTCTATTCTCAGCCATGTGAGAATACAAGGAGAAGACAGCTATTTTTGCAAACCAGGGATGTACCCTCACTAGACACCAGATCAGCCAGGGACTTGATCTTGGACTTCTTACCCTCCAAAACTATGGGAAAATAAACGTTTGTTGTTTAAGCCACCCAGCCCATGGTAATGCACTGAAGCAGTGTGAACTGAGAGCTCATCTAAACTATATTTCCTTTATAGTCACAATCTACAGTAAGTGATAGAACACGCTGCTGAATCTTTGAACTAAAAAGTTCATCTCTGCTTTTATTTGATGTTATAATCCTTCATATTGCATAATTTTTAAATTTGCTAATCAACATAATTAAATATTAGCCTATTAAATTTTTATCACAGAAAGTACAATTCTTCCTGCAAGAAATCTATTTCTCTTTTATCAACATAGTCTGAGTAAATACAAGGCCTGAAAAAATACAGATATGGGATCTTGAATATATTTTCCAAAAGCATATCAGGAAAGTATTTAGTGACAGAATTCAGTGTTCCTTTGCAAGAGAAATTGAAAACTTCAACTCAAATTTAACTTCTCATATAATGTAACTATAAGTAATTTTTGAGGATTTCATTTATGCAGACATTTTAAAAATAATAGATGAAAGTTTTATCTTGCAAGACATAAGGAATTTCATTCATTTCTTTGAAGCTTTGGAATGGTTTCTATACCAATATTCCAATCTAATAACTTTGATTCAGTTCCTATGATAGCCTAAGAAAATAGAATCTGTGTGATACCCAAACTAGATATAAAAACTTATAAGGAATGCTATGCTTTTGGAAAAGATGGTCATTGTAAACTTTCTCAGTAAATTCACTGATACATTTATCTACAGATATTTCTAAGCCTTGTTCTATTAAGTCTTGGTGGGCATTTATCTAATATAGTTTACAAAAGTTAATTTTGATTATCGGTTTGTCTAACTTTTTGCTTTATCTTTGAAATGTGCTAAATTCTACTTACCTCCCTCTGTGTTAACAGACAGCACACAGCTTACCCTATGACATTTGTTAAGTTCCTGGAAATTTGTAACTAAACTATCAGCTGTTTTTAAAAACAACGTTGTCAGAGGATTGTGAAAGTGCATTAATTAAAAAACTAAGAGCTGAATTCATGTACATATGTCCTTATAATACCATTCAAAAACCATATTAAAACTTAGATGCAATAGTATATACCTTCTTTATGCACATATATTTTCATTTCTAAATGTACTGTATAATTATTTTTGAGTGGAAGATTTCTAAATGTTAAGAACAAAAGAATAATCACAAAAAGCATATTTATTTTATGTTCTAATCCAGAAATCATTACTTTTTTTGAGAACTCCTCAGAAAACCTTGAGTTTGTGCCAGTTGTATGACTCAGTGTAGCACTTGGTAGTTGCTATAACAAACTAAAATCTTGGTTGCTTAATTCAACAAATGTTTATTTGTCACTTACACAAAGTCCAATACAGATGTTTCTAGCTAAGCTATTTTTCTGAGCAATTCAATCCAAGAAAAGAATTCCAAGGTCTAGGTTGTCATCATCATATGATTCTGCTATTTTGGAGTACTTCATTTCCAGACAGTGAGTGAGATCATAGAAAAATCATATATTTCATGGCCAGGCAATAATATGTTCCCTCTATTCTGTTAACCAGAGCCAGTTACATGGCTCCAATCTAACTGCAAGAGAGGCTGGGAAGTTTAACGTGCCTCGGTACTGATGAAGACAAAAGTGGGAGTTGTTCAGTCCCTAATCTTTTCCATACAAGGTGTACCAGTCTAGAACCCTTTTGAGCATGTAAAAATTGGCAATGAAAATGAAAATCCTCAGTAATAGTTTGTTATACTAAAGTTATCCTTATTAGGATCTTGGTTTAAGGAACTGTATCTTAAAAGTGGTATTTTTTTATCATTTGTGCATAACTCTGTGAATTTTATCAAATTTCTTAGGAAACACATTTTATTTTATTACAGCCATCCTAAAAATTGAGTAAAAATCAAAATTTAGCAATCCACCACGATTTGATATCAGAAATACCCAAGAAAAACACTATTGCACAGTAACAGACAGATGAAGTGCACAGTAAATATTCACCGTTATGATTATATTCCAGTGGTTATGCTTCATATTGGAAATAGTTGTCATGTACATGTTGACGGGGCACATTATTGCCTCCATTCTGATTTTCTTTTTTTATGAATTATTTTGTAAGGAATTTTTTAGGGGATTAGTTTTGCCAAATAATATAATAAACCAAAAGAGAGAAATGTATATACTATAAAAGCCTAGTTGGAATTACCAGTAGCTGCAACACTGAATTCATCAGATGCAAACTGTTGTAGTTTCTAACAATTAAGCAACGTTTTGCAATACAAATATGAAAATTCATCAGGAAATATGTGATAACAAGTTTATAAAATTACATTTGTATAGGCATAGACTTGGGTTCTATCTAAAAAATATTGAAGTTTAAGGTTTACACAGAAAGTTGGCCTGAAATTTCATATAAACTTATCCTAAAAATACACATATTTTTTAAATATAACATTTGGTTGTTTTGAACTTGATATCTGACTAATATTGTTTGCTAAACCAGTTAGGCTTTCTGGCCTGAATTGGCAATTTCCTATAAGCTAACATTTATTGTAATTTTCTTTCATCTACAGATAATTAGAATTTTGGAGCATACAAAGTATTTGCTAAGTGAAGATACACAACCTATAACTTTATATAGCTGTCATCTAAAGTCCTTGCTGAAAAACCAATTACATTTAAGGCATCATAATTACAAGAGTGTAAAATCAAAATCTGTGAATGTTAAGAATTAAAACCGAACTAATTATTGGTCTCAAAATGTTTCATGTTTAGGTAAGTGAGAGATGCATCAAGGGCTTGTGATAATGCCTTAAAAAAATTCTGCCTAGCAGCACTCCAAAACATGTTACTTGCAGTTAGGGTCAACAATACATTTCGATATTGCCTAAGTGATCAGTGGCATCACCATTAAACTAATACTTCTATAATTCTGGGTCAGTTGAAGTATCATTGGTCATTAATCATCATTTTCAGAAAAGTCCACTTTTCAATAACATTTGCTTTTTTTCTTGAGAGAAAAATATGAGCCAATAATTAAACCCACAACTTCCAATTTAAAAATATGTAAGCTCAGCCTTTATTTATTACTGGAAGAATTCATCCATCCGAATACTTGATACAGTCGTAATTTTTAAAAGTACACATAAAGTATGTAGAATAAAAAGTTATAATCTAACTACTGTAATAAACAATATCACTTAAGTATTAATTAAAACTAATTAAAGTAACAAATGTAAGGTAGGCAGAAAAAGGAAGAAAATAATCACATGAGTTTACTCAGGTAAAGGAAGCTACCACAGTTATATGCAAAGTTGACATTGCTCATCCTGGGACCCAAAAAAAGTGGAAAATACCATGGCTTATACCATCTATAAAAAGGAAACATAATTTACATACAGAAATAAATTTGTTTTAGATATCTAGTGAAAATTTGGCATATATGAGGTGATTGAACCTAAATTATTAATAATTTTGCCACATAAAAGTTTGAGAATTTTAATAATCATTGATAGGTAAGAGCATCAGAAAAAAGGTCACTTAAAGACACATGCACACGTATGTTTATTGCAGCACTATTCACAATAGCAAAGACTTGGAATCAACCCAAATGTCCATCAGTGACAGACTGGATTAAGAAAATGTGGCACATATACACCATGGAATACTATGCAGCTATAAAAAAGGATGAGTTTGTGTCCTTTGTAGGGATATGGATGCAGCTGGAAACCATCATTCTTAGCAAACTATCACAAGAACAGAAAACCAAACACCGCATGTTCTCACTCATAGGTGGAAACTGAACAATGAGATCACTTGGACTCGGGAAGGGGAACATCACACACCGGGGCCTATCATGGGAAGGGGGGAGTGGGGAGGGATTGCACTGGGAGTTATACCTGATGTAAATGACGAGTTGATGGGTGCTGACGAGTTGATGGGTGCAGCACAGCAACATGGCACAAGTATACATATGTAACAAACCTGCACGTTATGCACATGTACCCTAGAACTTAAAGTATAATAATAATAAAAAATAAATTAAAAAAAAAGAAAAAAGGTCACTTATTTGTGGACAAATAAAGTACTATGTAACAAAAAAGCTATTACTAGATTGACTGATTTTCAATGTCATCATTGTTTATAATAGCATAGATTCTTTTCTACCTATCATAATCTTCTAAGAACTCAATCTTGAAGACAGTGTTTATGGTGACTCTAAAACAGAAAATCAACCCAGAGTTTCTGAAGAAATTTGGAAATCAGTGGATTGTGAACAAATATTATAAAATATTTACTATTTATCAAGTGAGGAACCAGAAATAATGACAGAAAACTAGCATTTGATGGGAAACATCAGCGTATAGATTTAAGAACCTCAGAAAAATGACAAGTAGGATAAACTAAAAGATATCTACAACAGGACCCATCACAAATTGTCAAAAAACAAAAACAAAATCTTGAAAGCAGCACTAGAAAAGTGACAAATCATCCACAAATGATACTCAATGGTATTAACAGCAATTTCTCATTAGAAACTATAGTGGCCAGAAGGAGGAGGAATAACATGCTCAAAGTGCTGAAAGAAAAAGACTATCAGCCAAGAATTCTAAATCTAACAAAACTAATCTTCAAACATGAAAAAGAAATAAAGAAGTTTCCAGATAAATAAAGACTGAGAGAACTTGTCACCTGCAGAGTTGCTGTACGAGAAATAAGATCTTCAGACTGAAACTGAAGGACAGTATGTGGTAATTCAGTTCCACATGAAAAATAAAGAGCATGAGCAGAGGTAATTACATGGGTAAGTATAAAACACAGTATAACTGTATATTGTAACTCTTTTCAATCTCAAGAAAGAACATAGGTGACTCAAACAGCATGTGGGGAATGGTAGAATTGACCTAGGAAACCAAATCTTACACTTGAGTTCAAGGATTCTTAGCTATATCAATGTAATGAATCCTAGTCAAAGAAAAATATGGTTCCTTCCTAAATACATGTGAACATTGAAGCCCATTATTAAATATTATTTAGCCAAAAATCTAGCCAAAATTTATACAATTATGGCTAAAATATATGGAATAAAATAACTACCTGAGGATAATGGATTAGAAAGATGATTGAGTTATCAGCTAAACTATTAGTAAAGTATAGCCATTGTAATATGGATCCTGGAGACAGAGTGTTAGGGTTTGATTCCTGGTTGCAACTCTTAATAGCTCTGTAATATTAAGCAAGTCATGAGAAGGAAAAGAGGGAGGGGAGGGAAGGCGAATCTGTCATTTGGAAGCTGGCCTGGCATGTTCAGTTGGCCACATAATTCTCCTATGGCAGATTTGCACAGAATGTAACCCTCCGATATGTTGTCCATAAGCACAAAATGAGACAAGCAAGTCATTTCATAATTTTGTCTAAGCACAGACAAAAGCAAAGTCAGCTTGACACCTACAAAAATACTAAATATCCATCTTTTGGCTAATATAGAGGTGCTATCTCTCTCTCTCTCTCGCTGTCTCTCTCTCTCTGTCTCTGTCTCCCTCTCTTTTTGAGATAGGTTTATGTTCTGTCACCCAGGCTGGAGTGAAGTGGCTGAATCATAGCTCAGTGCAGCCTCAAACTCCTGGTTCAAGGGATCCTCCTGCCTTAGTCCACCAAGTAGCCGGGACTGCAGGTGTGAGGCAGCATGCCCAGCTAACTTTTTACTATTTTTTTAGAGACAGGGTCTCACTATGTTGCCCAGTCTGTTCTCCATCTCGTGGCCTCAAACAATTCTCACCTCAGCCTCCTAAAATGTTGGAATTACAGGTATGAGCTGCCATGCCCAATCTACTTCTTTATTAATTACATACTTATCTTCACTCTAGTCTGCCCTTTCAAAACTTAAGATTTATTGAGATATATTGCTTTTTGACAGCATTCAATCGAGAACAAATTTCTACTTTCTTAGACTACTCCCCAAGTCACCCAACTAAAACCCAAATTCTATAACATGCTCTTGTTTTTGTTTTTTTGTTTTTTGTTTTTTTAGATGGAGTCTCGCTCTGTCACCCAGGCTGGGGTGCAATGGTGTAATCTAGGCTCACTGCAACCTCCGCCTCCTGGGTTCAAGTGATTCTCCTGCCTCAGCCTCCTGAGTAGCCGGGACTACAGGTGCATGCCACCATGCCCAGCTAATTTTTGTCTTTTTAGTTGAGATGGGGTTTCACTATGTTGGCAATCAAACTCCTGACCTCATGATCTGCCTGCCTCTGCCTCCCAAAGTGCGGGGTTATAGGTGTGAGCCACCACGTCCGGCCAACATATTCTTTTAATGTCCTTTTGCTGAGACAATCTATGGTTCTCCATAGTGTATGTTCTCTCTCATCCCAGTGAGTAACAAACCCAATTCAGTCAACCACAGAAGTATCCCTCATGACCTTTGGATAGACAGCATTGATATCACTTAACCTTTCTATACTTTATTCTCCTGATCTACAAAGTAGGGCCATTAAATGCACATTTCTCAATGGGTTGTTGTGAACATTTGATTAGATAAAACATATAAAGTATGTAGAATAATGTGTGGAACACAGTGAATACTCCAAGGTAATTAAAAAGTGGGAGAATCAGCTCAGAATCCAAGGCAGTACATCTCATAACAAGGTACCAATTTTTTTTAATAGATGTGGAGAAGCAGAAATGCACATTGAAGGTATAAAAATGTTGAGAATAGAGATTAATAGAAGATTTTTGAAGCAGATTTCTCTGAAGAGTCTGTTCTAAGCCTCACCATCTGCAAGGGGATATAATGAGAAATATCTCTTCATCACCTCAACTGAAAGAGGGGATCTTCAAAAAGCCCACCTGAAGAGCTTTATATACATTCTGAGAAGTTAAAAACCACGGTAGAGTACACTATTGTCTGACTAGACCTTGTAAAGGTAAGAGACAAGCTAGTTGACAGTTGACAAACAAGCTACATAAGTGGCTGCCCAGAAATTGGACTGTCCTCTCAAAGTTTGTGAAGACAAAGAATATAGGAGTGTCTTCCTATGTAGACTTTCCGATGTAGGCCACATATAATCTCATGTGTAAAATACAGCCAGGATAAAGTCCCACTGGTATTATATTAGTGAGAGAGGAGGCTGAGAGTGAAGTACCCTCAGCAGAGGAAATCTGAAATTATCTCTGGATTCCCAGGGAGGAAAATGTACTACCTTATTAAGGAATTACAGGCGAATATTCCCCAACATTAAGGGATATCCAAAACTCTTTGAAGGTGCTCACTAAAAAGGCTTAGCTTGAAACAACTGTCAAACACATAGTGAAAAAACAGTTTATAACAGTAACGATTAAGAACATTTTCCCTTCCTTTCTTATTTGTTTGCCATCCTCTTCTCCCCAGTATCCCATGCTGCCTCATAGCAGAGAAATCAGAAATCAGAACCATAAATAGAAAGGCAGTGGAAAGCAGAGATACCTGTCATGCTCTCCGTACCCACTGCTGACCTCCAGCACTGTGGTAGCAGAGTTCTAAAGTGGCCCCCATGACCTTCAGCCCATGGTGTTATTCTTGTGATTATGTTATATTATACAGTACAGGGATTTTGCAGATGCAATTAAGGATTCTAACCAGTTAACCTTACAATGGGCAGGTTATCTGGGTGGGCCTAGCCCAATCACATGAATTATTTAAACACAAAGAGTTTTCTTCAGCTGGCAGGGAAGAGAAAGATTCAAAATGAGAGAGAAGGTGAACAGAAGGAATTCTTCATTGCTGAGATGCAGAGGGCCAGATGGATGGAGCAGCCTCTGATGGCTGAGAGTGACCCTCAAGTAACAACCAGCAAGAAAACAGGGATTTCAGTTCTGCAGCTGCAAGGAAATGAAATCTACCAATTTGAATGGACTTGGAGGTGAACTCTTCTCCACAGCCCTAAAATTAGATCACAGCTTGGCCAACACTTTGATTTTAGCCATGTGAAACTCTAAGAATAGAACCCAGTTGAACCAGCCCAGACATCTGACCTACAAAACTGTGAGATGATAAATGAGTATTGTTTAAAGCTGCTAAATTTATGGTAATTTGTTATGTAGCAAAAGGAAATTAATACACACATATAGCTGGCCTATCAACCTACAATGAAGTCTGGATACTGGCTTCTTACCAGGCTAGATTTATTATTATCCCAACTGAGAATATTTGGCAACTAAAAATGATTTATAGGGCATTTTATAACTTAAGAGTGATCATAAAATCATTACATCGAGTTTTCAAAGGGCAGGAAAAGAACTTCTCCAACTGAACAAATAATAAAGAATGTGGGAGACATTATAAAATTCCTTTGTAAATGCTTCCTGTGAGTTGTAATTGTTCAGCAAACCAATTATTTATTGGAAATCTAATAATTGCTTCTGGTTATATTTTAATAGAGGCATGCACAAACCCATATTAATGTTAATTTTAAAATCTACGACAGGAAAACAAAGTTACTATATTGAAATTTTTAATCTAAATACATCAAAATTGTGTGAGATTATTGTTACCAATAACAAATAACCCTACTTACAAGTGGACCTTATTGTTAGACATGGCATGGCAATGTAAACATAGAACCTTTGAATCAATGAATATAAAATTCACAAAGGATCACATTTTACAGTGGAACAAGTGGTTTCAAGTATAGCAAATCTGAATATGAAAACATGATATTCAACATTTTACTGATTTTTTTATGGGCTAAAATCAACTTTGCCATCTTCAAGTTAAAATGGTTTAACTACACATCTGACAAAGGTCTAATATCTAGAATCTATAAGTAACTTAAACAAATGTACAAGCAAAAAACAAACAACACCATCAAAAACTGAGCAAAAGACATAAACAGACACTTTAACATACACACGGTCAACAAGCATGCGATAAAAAGCACAATATCACTAATAATTAGAGAAAAGAAAATCAAAACCTCAATAAGATGTCATCTCACACCAGTCAGAATAGCATTTTGACTGAATTACTAGAAAGTAAAAAAATAACAGATGCTGGTGAGGTTGTGGAGAAAAAGGAACACTTTTACACTGTTGGTGCAGGTATAAATTAGGTTCAACCATTATAGAAAGCAGTGTGGCAATCCCTCAAAGACTTAAAACAAGAACTACCATTTGATCCAGCAATCTCAACACTGGGTATATACCGAGAAGAATATAAATAGTTCTATTATACAGACACATGCACAGCGATGTTCATTGCAACAGTGTTCATAGTAGCAAAGACATGGAATCAACCTAAATGCCCATCAACAATAGACTGGATAAAGAAAATGTGATACATATATACCATGGAATACTATGGAGCCATAAAAGAGAATGAGCTCATGTCCTTTGCAGGAATGTGGATGGAACTGGAGGACATTATCCTTACAAACTAATGCAGGAACAGAAAACCAAATACAGCATGTTTTCACTTGTAAATGGGAGCTAAATAATAAGAACACACGAACACTTAAGGGAGAACAACACACACTGGGACCTATCAGAGAGGAGGAGGGTGGGAAGGGAGAGAGGATCAGGAAAAATAACTAATGGGAACTAGGCTTGATACCTAGGTGACAAAATAATCTGTACACCAAACACCTGAGTCATTTGTTTACCTATAAAACAAACTTGCATATGTACTCCTGAACATAAAAGCTAAAATATTTAAAAAATGAAAATAAAAAGATAATTTGATTTGAAAGAATTAAAAAGTAAAACAGTTTAATACCTTTGTTAGAGAAAAAAAATATCTAAAAGCCTAACTCAAGCAAAAACATTAACTTCTTCTTACAAAACAAACAAAAACTTTACAAAGTTTATGAGTGGTCAAATACATACCGTCAGGCTAAAATATCAAGGTCAACATTATATTCTGAGTAATGTCATCTTTTCCACACATTAGGTGTGTGTGTATATACATATATATAACACACACATATAGAAACTTATAAATATATGTGATATACAATATTTTATGAGATAATCTCTCCAAGTAAAAATTAATTTTAAATGTCAGCAAGACATTCAAAATGTTTAGCTAGTTTTCTCATTAACAAAAGAGTCTAATACATCTATAAAATAACTAATGGAATAAAACAATATGTTGAGAAACAGCTTAGAAAACAACAAAAGCATTTGAGCCAGCAAATGGTTGTCAAAGATTTGTCCAAAACTTTTCATTTGTTTAAAAAAACACACAAACCCCAAATTTCCTAGGCAATACCATTCAGGACATAGGCATGGGCAAAGACTTCATGAATAAAACATGAAAAGCAATGGCAACAAAAGCCAAAATTGACAAATGGGATCTAATTAAATTAAAGAGCTTCTGAACAGCAAAACAAACTATCATCAGAGTGAACAGGCAACCTACAGAATGGGAAAAAATTTTTGCAATCTATCCATCTGACAAAGGGCTAATATACAGAAATCCACAAGGAACTTAAACAAATTCACAAGAAAAAAAAAAAAAAAAAAAAAAACAACCCCATCAAAAAGTGGGTGAAAAGTATGAACAGACACTTCACAAAAGAAGACATTTATGCAGCCAACAAACATATGAAAAAAATCTCATCATCACTGGTCATTAGAGAAATGCAAATCAAAAGCACAATAAGATACCATCTCATGCCAGTTAGAATGGTGATCATTAAAAAGTTAGGAAGCAACAGATGCTGGAGAGGATCTGGAGAAATACGAACACTTTTACACTGTAGGTGGGAGTGTAAATTAGTTCAACCATTGTGGGAGACAGTGTGGTGATTCCTCAAGGATCTGTAACCAGAAATACCATTTGACCCAGCAATTCCATTACTGGGTATATACCCAAAGGATGATAAATCATTCTACTATAAAGACACATGCATGTGTATGTTTATTGTGGCACTGTTCACAATAGCAAAGACTGGGAACCAACCCAATTGATAGACTTGATAAAGAAAATGTGGCACATATACACCATGGAATACTATGTGGCCATAAAAAAGATGAGTTCATGTCCTTTGCAGGGACATGGATGACGCTGGAAACCATCATTCTCAGTAAACTAACACAAGAACAGAAAACCAGACACTTCATGTTCTCACTCAGAAGTGGGAGTTGAACAATGAGAACACATGGACACAGGGAGGGGCACATCACACACCAGGGCCTGTTGCGGGGTTGGGGGATAGAGGGGGGATAGCATTAGGAGAAATACCTAATATAAATGATGGGTTGATGGGTGCAGCACACCACCATGGGACGTGTCTATGTATGTAACAAACGTGCACGTTCTGTATATGTACCCCAGAACTTAAAGTACAATAAAAAAAGAAAATGTTAGAACATGCAATTTGAATGAACTCCATAAGATTGATGCAAGTCAAATCACCTATAATAACCTATTTAATAAGCAATGTTATGTGTATCTGACTTGGAAAAACAAAATTGGTATCTAAAAGGATATAAATTTAATGTTAGGCATGGACTCACAGAGGGTTTGGATGGCTGCCTGGTCTTTTCTGAGTCCTTAAAGATTCCATTACTAAAAACTGCCATCCATGACATACCATGGAGTAGACAAAATGGTGTAAATTCCTCTAAATGGGCATCTTTGGTAGAATGTAACTTTATTGGCTTGGCACAAATGGAAATAAGGTTATGATTAAAACTCTATCTCAAGCATTAGCTACTATAGCTAAGTTTACTGCAAAGGCTATAGGTGCCCAACAAACTTTTCTAAACTCGCTTGCTAATTTTTTTTGTAGATAATCAAGTTGCCTTGGACTGCCTGTTGGATGAACAAGGGGCAGTGTGTACAATAGCTAACACTTCTTCCTGAACTTGGATAAACACATCTGGTATTGCAAAACCTCATTGTCACTGAATGACCTCTTGCAGTATTCTCATTCAAGCATTCTTCAGTCCCTTGGCAATATGATTGTAATGACTGAAAGAGGGAGCCTGTGCCACTGTTTCTACCATCATCTTCACCAAAACCAAAATATGGTCTTCATGATGTGTGGAGACTCCTCACATGCATTGCAGTGAACATTCCTTGTAGATCAGAAAACCCTGACTGAGAAAGCTCATTTTTGAAAAGCAACCTAAAGAGTGTCATTGAAGTAGATTTTAAGTAAGCATATAATTGTTTTCATGGTTGTCACTGGACTCAATCTCAGGAAATGGAATGAGAGACATTCTTAAACAAAGAAGCCAGGATAGTGGAATTAAAAGGGTTTCATCTCAGTGCTTCCACAAGTATGAAGTGCATACATTTATAATGTTCACTTATCACAGGGTAAATATAAAACTGATTCATTTAAATAATGTTATTTTTCAAGAATTCAAGGAACACAGAATTTTGTGAAATCTTGTATTTTTACTTAAGTGTCTTTTTTTTTCTTTCTAATTCTACCTCCCTGCCATCTATTACTTTATAAACCAATTGATACATAAGTAGTTTCTTGGGGGATGACATATTAGCTAAAGATTTCCTATGTAGTGAATGAGAATTTTGGAGCATTTGGAGTAAATTTTCCCAGTATTTGAGGATTTCCCACTTCCTAAAACTATACGAACATTAGATATCAATATTTGTAAGCATTGATAATGTAATTTATAGTGAAATTGTTTTTTCATCTATTACTGGTAAGCTATATTATCTTCACATAGCCTTGTAAATCATTTGCATTATTTCATTTTCCTCTGATTTTATTTTCACTTCTCTTGTAATGTTAGTCTCCTTGTTACTGATTTCTAAGAGCTCAAGTATCATTAAAGATATTAACATTTCATTCTGCTTTGCAAATAAAATATTATTTTTTTCCTAAAAAACATTTCACTCAAATTTGTAACTTGCACTTTTAAAATTTAATATGTATTAGTAATTAATAAAAGTATAAGAGGAGTAGATACTTTTAAGTATTTTTATCTGATTTAAAAATAAGTGTCCCATCTTATTTTGAACTTGGAATTGTATATATCAAAATTTTAAATCACAATGCAAAAATGCAAAAGGGGAAAGAGTAGTGTATTCCCTGTGGCAAAATGTTCAAGAGCTTAAATCCTTTTGATTAGCTTTGTTAATTTAACAAGGAGAATCTTGGCTATAACTTTTCTTGTCATTAAGGTGAAATACTGATGTGTTGGGAAGAAGTTTTTGAATCCGAATATATTTATTGCCCCTGAAATGCTTAACAGATATATCTGCAGTAAAAAATCTGACCTCCTATGCTTTGTATTAAGCATTATGAGAGATAGTCTTTGGGCATTCTTCCTTTTTAAAAACAAGCAGAAACTTTCAGATAGTTTATACCAATAACACCTTGGAATTGAAATTTTCCTTTTGGGTACGGCAAGTTAAGTACATTAGCTATCCCGTATTTTTCAATCATAAGTTGTTGAATGAGATATAATGAAAAACAGCAGTAATTCATTTTATAGATAAAAAGCAATTTTTTCTCTTTACAAAAGTAGTACACTTGTTTTAATGGTGGAATGAGAATTTCAGACATCAGTAAAATTAAAATAGTTATATTGCCTTGCAATTATCTTTACCTTGAATGACTTGAGTAATAAGCTCTGCATCTGGACAAAGATATGTTAACTTTATAAAAATAACAATCAGATAAAAACTACATTCTCAGTAGCATGTGAAAAACAGAGGAAATTTATATTTTCTTAAGCTTAATAATGCTATTCTCATTCTTATTTAGATGTTCAAGGCAATGTCTGAGAAGTATGCATATAGATTAAAAAAAGATATTTCCTAACTTCCAAACGTTAACCACCAAAATGAACAAAATTTTAAAATTTTGATATAATTTTGATATCACTCCTCAAGTCCTTGTAAATATTACAAAACTAACTACTGCATACATCTTACTGTATTTTATATATAGACAGTTACATATGTAATTCCTTGGTAGAGCATTTAACATTTATGAAGTCTTTAATATTCTCTAGATTCTATTCTACCTATCCTGAAGTACAGGTATAGTGAGCGAATTGTTCTCTTTGGGTATTTACGAAATATTGTTGATTCATTCTAGGGGAACTGGATCTTTACATGATTTATATGAGATCAAATAGAGAGTATAACCCATATGCCTAGAGAAAGATAAGCATTAATTTATTTTTTCAGTACGGAAACCCAACGGACAGTAATACCTTTATAGTTCTAAACACATTGCTATAATTAATAATTCTTGAAAAATTAGAAAGTGAAGGCAACATAACCAACTTATAATGCAGGATTCTATTGGAACATAATGATTTTATTTATTTTTATTTATTTTTAGTGGACCTTCTCAAATTTAGATTATTCCTAACACCTATGTAATATAACAGCTAATAATGACACTTGATAGCAAGATGACGTAACATGGAGTTTGCTCACGCTGAGTTTTCTAGCACAGCATTTTCATTTGTCTTCAACTTGATATTTTTAACACTCATTTTACTTTTTCTTGAGTCCTATCCTATGCTATTTCATAGAGGTGGATCTATATGTCAAAAAATAAACAAAGCAGATGCAGACAGGATATAGCAGATTAAATGCATATTAATATCATTGTTCTTCATGTGTGAAAATTATTTCAGCAAAATTAACCATTAATTTTTCATTAGAATTATCTAGCCCTTAAAGCATACCTTTAACTATCTTGAAATAGAATATGAAATATTAGAATGTAGAAATAAAATGTTTTTTGAAATAAACACAGTATTTTATTTCCTTGTAAATTTTGAAAAGAAAGCAAAATCTAGTCCTCAAGCACATTTCTATTTAGAGAATGTTTAATTAGGTACACACCATGTCAGCAGCTTTAGAACATCACTCTCAAATGAACAGACTATGGAATGAATTTAAAATATAAATAGTACACACACAAACATTACTAAATTCCATACAATACCAAGTGTTTGAATGTTAGGCTGCCAGATGACAAAGGGATTCTATTAAGTGACTGAAACACTTTTGTATGTGACAATTAATTTTATGTGCCACCTTGACTGGGATCAGGGATGCCCAGATAGCTGGTAAAACATTTCCAGATGTGTTTTTGAGGGTGTTTTTTAGACAGATTAGCATTTGAATCAGTAGAGACGAAGTAAGGAAAATCCACCAACACCAATGCAGACAGATAACACCTAATCCATTGCGAGCCTGAACAGTTTAAAAAGGCAGAGGAATTCTGTCTATCTCTTCTTGAGCTAAGATGGCCATCTTCTCCAGTACTTGAATACTAGCATTCCTGGTTCTCTGGCCTTCAGAGTCCAGGACTTAATACAACTGCCTCCTGTCTGCCCTCTCCAGTTTTCAAGCCTCACACCCTCAGTTCCCTTGGTTCTCAGACTTTCAGACACAACCCAAATTATAACACTGGCTTTCCTGATTCTCCAGCTTGCTGAAAGCATATCATAGGACTTTGTGTCCTCTACAATCATATTACCCAATCCCCATAATAGATTTCCTCTTGTATATTTATATATATCCTATTGGCTCTGTTTTTCTGAAGAAATTTGAAAAATACAATGTGTGAAATGTTGATTTACATAAAAGAGTCCACAGTGTATTTGCCTTGCACCAGTTAACATCATTAATATAGGAAAAGAAAAACAGCTTATATTAAGTGAGAATATTATAATTTTAATTGATGGTTAGTAATTATTTTTAAGCAATGTTTATCTTGAGGGAGGTTGTATTTGAATGCCACAGAAGAAAATAAAATTAACAAACGCCATTTCAGATTTACAACTTTTAAAATTAGATATATGAATTTGAATTTTTTTTTTTCATTTTGAGTTAGTGTTATGCAAGTACTGGTAACACATTTTGTAAGAGACTGTATTAGTAAGTTTTGCATTGCTATAAAGGAATACCCAAGGCTGGGTATTCCTTTGCATTGCTATAATGGAATGAGGAAAGAGGTTTATTTGGCTGATAGTTCTGCAAGTTATACAAGCATGGCAGCACCAGTATCTTCTTGGCTACTGATGAGGCCTCAGGAATCTTGTTCATGGCGGAAGGTAGAGAAGGAGCAGGCATGTCACAGGGCAAGAGAGGGAGCAAGAGAGAGAAAAGGAGCTGCTAGTCCTCTTTAAACAACCAGCTCTCATGTGAACTCACAGAACAACAATTCACTCTTTACCATGAAGATGATGCCAAGCCCTTTATTAGGGATCTGCTCCAATAACAAAAACACCCCTCACCAGTCCCCATCTCTAACATTGAGGATCACTCTTCAACCTGAGATTTGGAGGGGACAGACATCTAAACTATATCATTCTGTTCCTGGCCTCCAATATCTCATGTTCTTCTCACTTTGCAATATAAAATCACCCTTTCCCAACAGTCCCATGGTCTTAACTCATTCTAGCATCAGCTCAAAAGTCCAAAGTCCAAAGTTCCATGTGAGACTCAAGACACATTCTTTCCACCTATGAGCCTGTAAGACTGAAAACAAGTTATTAATTTCCAAGATACAATGGTGCTAAAGGAATCAGGTAAACATTCCTATTCCAAGACAGAAATAAGACAAAAGATAGAGGGAACATTCCCCATGCATGTCTGAAACCCAGAAAAGCAGGTATTAAAATTTTAAACCTCCAAAATCATCTCTGTTGACTCTAATTCTGGGTACACTGGTGCAAGGGGTGAGTTTCCAAGGCCTTGGGCAGCTCCACCCCTGCAGCTTTGCTGGATGCAGCCCACGTGGCTTCTTTCATGGGTTGGAGTTAAATGCCTGTAGCTTTTCCAGGCTCACACTGCAAGCTGCCCATGGCTCTACCATTCTCAGGTCTGGAGGGTGGCAGCCCACTGCTTACAACTCACTAGGCAGTGCCCTGATGGGGGACTTTGTGTGGTAGCTCCAATCCCAAATTTCCTTTTGGCACTTCTCTTGTAGAGGCTCTCTGTGAGGCCTCTGCCCCTGCAGGGACGTTCTCTCTGGGTACGTAGGCTTTCTGATACATTCTCTGTAATCTAGGTAGAATATAGCAAGCATCCTTCACTCTTGCATTTTGTATACCTGCAGACCCAACTCCATGTGGAAGCCACAAAAGGCTTACAGCTTATACTCTCTGGAGCAGTAGCCCATGCTGTATCTAGGACAAAGAGCCCAGGCTGGATCTGCTTGAATTCTGAGAGCAGTATCCTGAGGTGGCATAGGGCAGCAGTATCCTTGGCCTGGCTCCCCAAACCATTCTTTCCTACTAGGCATCTAGGCCTGTGATGGGAGGAGCTGTCTTCAAGATTTCTGAAATGCCTTTGAGGACTTTCTCCCATTATCTTGACTATTGGCACTTCTCTCCCTTTTAGTCCAGCTAATCTCTCTAGCAAGTTGCTGCTCCATAGTGCATTTAAATTCCTCTCTAGAAAATGCACTTTCCTTCTCTTCCACATAGCTAGGGTGTGAATTTTTCAATTTTTATGCTCTGTTTCCTTTTTAATTATAAGTTCCAACGTTAAGTCATCTTTTATGCTCGTATATGATTGCAGGTTGTTGGATGCAGCCACACTACTTCTTGAATGTTTTGCTGCTTAGATATTTCTTCCACCAGATACCCTAGGTCACCACTCTTAAGTTTAACCTGCCACAAATCTTTAGGGCATGGACACAATGCAGCCAAGATTTTTGCTAGGGCATAACAAAGATACACTTTACTCCATTTTCCAATAGATTCCTCATTTCCATCTAAGGCCTCATAAGCCTGGCCTTCACCATCCAGATTTCTATCAGTATTTTGTTCACAACCATTTAGCAAGTGCTAAGAAGTTTTAAACTTTCATTCATCTGCTGTCTTCTTCTGAGACTTTCAAACTCTTCTAATCTCTGCTTGCTACCCAGTTCCAAAGCTGCTTCCCATTTTCATGTATCTTTATAGCAATGTCCCATGTCTGCATTAGTCAGTTTTGTGTCATTGTTAATGAATACCTGAGTCTGGTAATTTATAAAGAAAATACGTTTATTTGGCTCAAAATTTGACAGGGTCTACAAGTATGGCAACAACATCTGCTTGGCTTCTGGTGAGGACTTTATTCATGAAAATATTCAGGAAGATTTTATTCATGGTGGAAGATGGAAGAGGAGCAGGTGTGTCACATGGTGAGAGAATGAGCAAGAGAAAGATGCCAGACTCTTTTAAAGAGGCAGCTCTTTCATGAACTAATAGAGTGAGAACTCACTCATTACCCAGGGAGGACATTAAGCCATTCATCAGGGATCCATCCCCGTGATACAAAAACCTCCCATTAGGCTGCAGCTCCAACATTGAGGATGACGTTTCAACATGAAATTTGGAAAGGACAAACATCCAAATCATGTCAGAGACATAAAACATAATTGAAATTCAGGATAGCAGTATTCAGTCAAATCTTATATGGTTTATCATGAACATCTTTCAATTTAGCTTGTTGAAGCTTATCTCTCACCCATGGTAATGTCTACACATTTCTCTTCTTCATCCTTTATTCCCAGTTTTATTGTACATACCTACAATTTTCTTTAATATTCTATTATGTTATAACTTATTAGCTTCTATTAATTTCTCCTTCATATTCAATTGCATTTCCAATTTGAGTATTTATAGTATTTGGAGGGCCGAACACAGGTGGCTTTATTATTATTCTGTTATTATTAGTAGAACTCTAAAATTTTAGATAAAGTCTTATACACTAGCAGTCTTAGATTTTCATATATGCTTGATCTTAATTAAACATTGAGGATGTTACAGACTTGACCTGAACCAAAAACATAAAAGCAATAACCTTAGAGACGAAAGCCAGAAGATGTCCCAGAAAAGGGAGCGTTGCTATTAATGATAACCTGGGAATTGGCAGAGAGATTTTAGTAATTTAAAAACAAAGTCTTTTGAAATATTGCTAATATATTCTAACACCACACAATTAATTCAGAATATATTATAGTATAGCTACTGTATGTTGTCTTTATACATAACATACAAACACACAGACTTGAGTATCCCAATTTGTCTGTGAAATATCTCTACTCTTTTAAAAAACTCATCCAATAAAATGGTATAACAGTTAAAAGATATTTATGCACTTACCAAATAGGTCCTTATCTTCAATGATTGCCATCTCCACCTCTTTTTCAGTAATGATTGTGCATGTGAAAGGAACTTGAAGAAGGACGCTAATCTCACCAAAGGACTCCTTCTCCTTAAGTTGACCCATATAAACAAGTTTGTGAGATCTTTTCTGTTAAAAAAAAATATATTATTGATGCTTAACCATACAATGAATCAGTATTGGTTTTATCAGAAACTCACTCTAAACCGTTTAACGATATGATATTTAAAATAAATTAGCAACTGTATTCAAATTAGATAAAAATTTACTTACATAGGTGTTTCAATTATATTAGAGAAATAGTAAACTCATAGATAACGTAGGCATATCTAAGGTAATTGAAAGCATTTTCATTTAGAATCCACAAAGATGTTTAGGAAATAATGAACTAATTCCACTTTTCAAGGATCTAGGATATCATTTTATGATAGTTTCATTTAAGATGTTTCATAGTTTCATTTAAGATGTTTTGTTAACTACCATTTGTTACATCAGCCCTAGTCACAAGGCACTCTTGTTGAACCCACAGGGGAGAAGTAAAATAAGCAGAAAATTTCAGGGCCAGAACTGATGGTATTAAGTGAAAAAGGAGGGATTATTCCCTGTCTTTTCTGTTTAAGTACAAAAGAAACATGGAAAATGAGTTTGACTCAGGGAACTAGAATTTTGATTCAAATAAGAGACCTTGTGGAGAAGGGCCTACAGGATGTTCAATATGAATGGTTCTGGAGAAAATGTTGAGACCTCAAATTACCTTTGCCGGGAGATTTGCTAGGAGTTGATGACCACTAAGATATATAAAAGAGAATGTAGTCCTCAGGTAGAAGAGTGACAAGAACTTGGAAGAGGCAAAAGCCTTTACTAAGTATCCTGGAGTCAAATCCAATATAACTTGAATATTTGTACCTATATACATGGCAAATCTTTACACTGAATATGACCAGTGCAGCAGAATTCAAGTTAGTTTACATATTTAATTGAATTCCTTTGAAGACTCCCTGAACAACTAATGATTAGTTCTGATTTTTCTATCACACATTACATATTTGTGCCTCTTCTAGAACTTCATAAAAATGAAATTATATAGAATGTACTCATTCAGGTTTGGCATTTTGGCCCAACGTAATATGTTTGAGATTCTTACAAGTATCCATGATTATTTTTACTGCTATGTGGCATTTTATAGTATAAATACACTGTAACATCTCTATTCATTCAACTGTCAGTGGACATGTGGATTACTTCCAGTTTTTAGTTTGTAAGAATTCATACAAGTTTGTTGTTGTTGTTGTTGTTGTTGTTGTTGTTTTGAGACACAGTCTTGCTCTGTTGCCAGGCTGGAATGTAGTGGCACAATCTCAGCTCACTGCAACCTCCACCTCCCAGGTTCAGTGATTCTCCTGCCTCAGCCTTCCGAGCAGCTGGGACTACAGGCATGCATCACCATGCCCAGATAATTTTTGTATTTTTAAGTAAAGATGGGGTTTTACCATGTTGACCAGGATGATCTCGATGTCTTGACCTCTTAATCTGCCCACCTCGGCCTCCCAAAGTGCTGGGATTACAGGTGTGAGCCACTATGCCCAGCCCTAGAATTCATGTAAGTCTTTGTGTAGACATATGTTTTCACTTTTCTGGAGAAACTATCTAGAGTGGAATTAAGTCAAATGATTAAGTGCATCTTAGCTAATCTGATATGTTTGTCATAGTACTTGGCTGTGGTTTTAATTTGCATTTCTCTGATGAATAAGAATGTAAAGCATATTTTACCGTGTTCATTGATCATTTGTATATCTTACAAATCAATATATCTTACAACTTATATTCTTATATCTTAAGACTAAATAAACCAAAAGTAAACAATTTCAAAAAATTGAACAGAAATTTCACAAACTAACACAAATAAATGTCTAGTAAGTACATGAAAAGGTGTCCAACACTCTTTATTCTTTAGAGTAGATTAATTGATTAAAAAGAATACATAAGTTGAAAACTTACCACTTTATTTGATTGTAGTTTCACAAATCCTATAATACTTCTATAAATGTTACAACATCCAGAATTAATATAACCCACAAAAGAAATTATATTTCCACTTTCCACTATCACTGAAAAGAAGAGAGATAGTTCATTTCACACATTCTTGTCTTTAATAAATTATCTTAGATATTTTATCAACAAAAGTTAATGTTATTTAATTCAATAACTATTAATGGTAAGTTTCTTAATAGATTCCAGTTTATAGACAGTACTTAACACAATATTTAAAAAATTACGCCCATTATTTATATCTTTAACATAATACATGTAACATTGCAAACACAAGACTTTGGCAGTAAAGGCACTGATATGCTAGCATACTATACGAGGCAGGAAGGAAAGGGGAATATGGAAGAAACCTTGGTCTGTAGCATTTGCTGAGTTCCAAGGTTTAAATATTTCCACCATAGCTCATTTCAAATTTCTGACAGTTTAATAACAAACTCACAATATTGATAAATATTTGAAAATTGGCTCTCCAGAACCTGTATCTTGGGCTGTACCAACACTCTACTGATTACAATTACAGTAGGAGTTAAAAGCAAGGGCTTTGAGGACACATTGGCCCACTTTGAACCTAGTCCACTACTTTCTATGCCACCTTAGATAAATGACATGATCCCTCTGAGCTTCAAATTTTTCATCTTTAAAATGGAAAAATTAATTAAGAGTCCTTACTTTAAGCCTTATATAAACCACATGGGTCATATAAAGTATTTAGCATGTTGCCTGGTACATAGTACAACATAATATCATATTATTACAATAAATCAATGTTACTATCATTAGTCTTTCAAACTTGTAAAGTCACTCTAAGGCCGAGATACATTTGAAGGTGAACTCTATTATAACTTTGTAACTATCGATGTATTAAAATAAAAATCCCTTGATCTACATAACATTTTAAATTATCAACATGATGTAAATACTTAAATCAATTGGCAATATATAAATTAAAATTAGTATTTCAAATTATTTTCTACTGTATGAATTCTGAAACATATCAATATTTAATTCTGAAAACTTTAAACACAGCAGTAGTAACCTAAATATAAAGACACATATATAACTTTCTCATAATTTTATAAAGTATATAAACTATTAAAAACAAGTTTTTAGATCACTTGAAGGCATTCCTGTTTGTTTTCTGGCATAAAAGAGCATATATCAACATAATAAAGATTACTGATGTTACCAAAATAATAAAGAAACTAGAGCATAGCATAATTCTTTAAAAATTATGGCTAAAATAAGAACATGGTAACAATTGTTAAATATAATTTACCACTAGCAAAAAATAAACATCAACATACAATGGAAAAAGTACTTCAAGATAAATGAAGTGGGATTCAATACTTTTGCTGGCATAATTATGAGGATAGCCTATTTTTTTCTCCTCATGTCATAGCTACCTCGAAGTTTATAGTAAAAAATTTAAAGGTTATTCTACTGTTGTCAATCATTTATTTTGTTGAAATAAAAATTTATGGTAATTCTTTTTTTACAGCAGAAAATGATATTAAAATTATCTTACAATGTAAAAGTATAATGTATGTGTAGAATTATGTGAAACATTTTCTCACAGATTTTTCTCTTAAAAGTAAGAGGAACTCCTCTATCAAAACATATGATAGTAGAAACTATGTAACTTCTTTTAGTCAATCCTCAAGGATATAAAGAAAGGCATAGAAGCTGCTAGCAATTGTTATAGATAAGGAAATAATGCACTTAAACATGTACTAAAGAAATCCATTATTTTTAACTATCAGACCTGTACTACTCTAATTCTTGAAAGTCAAACCCTTTGTAGATCACAGAGATGTATATATAACAACAAAGAGGAAGAAGGCCCCAGGAATTTTTCTTTGTGTTGAAGTCAAGCCAAAATTGGAAAAGCCAAACCATTGTTGCAAAATCTATGACGCAGTCTCATTCCCTAGAGGGAGAATTGGCTACTTGAATCATTGTCTCTGGTCTTTATGATAATCATAGCAAATGTTCATCTCAATGAAGACAATAAAGCAAACCTTTCTGACCTAGGTAAAGAGGTTGAATTTAAATACATATAAAAATTGTATCTTCTGGTCAGGCACGGTGGCTGACGCCTGTAATCCCAGCACTTTGGGAGGCCCAGGCGGGCGGATCACCTGCCTCAGGAGTTTGAGACCACCTGGCCAACATGGCGAAACCCCGTCTCTACTAAAAGTACAAAAACTAGTTGGGCTTGACGGTGGGCACCTGCAATCCCAGCTAATTGGCAGGCTGAGGCAGAATAGCTTGAACCCAGGAGGCGGAGGTTGCAGTGAGCTGAGCTCGTGCCACTGCACTCCCACCTGAGCGACACAACGAGACTCCGCCTCAAAAAAAATTGTATCTTCACACTTAAATAAGAACATTTAAATATTAATATTACTATTTTGGACTAGAAACAGAATCATGCAATTACTCGCCACCCTCATTGTTGTTCCTAATTTTACTCATTCAGCCTCTGATCATGTTTTCCATTTTGAAGAACTTATGCTGTCAAGATAAATGTTATTTGCATACCCTTTCCTCCTCCCTTATATAGAAAATGACAAATAACCTACGATGATCTGCAGAATTATAACACATTTTTAAACGAAAAGATTTAATCATGAACTACATAGACCAAATTTTATTTATTATTATCTCAAAGTCATATTCATTTATGTTTACAAAATGTAGTGGAATTTGTAGTTAAAAGTAATATTTTAAAGACCCTTATCAAGACTCAGACTCGAAAGACCTGAAAGCATTAGATCATTATGAAAAGAACAAACTTGATATTATATTAAGGCAAATGAAAAGAAGAAGATCAGAAGGATTCACAGAAATTAAACAATCAGGCATTGTTCCTTTTCTTTCTATTGTTTATCATATGCCCAGAAATAGTCCCAAGTCTAATAAAACCATTTTATTCTAATTCTAAAGTCAGACAGAAGAAGTTATGAAAAGAATAATAATTCCCTACTGGCTATTAGCATCAGCACTGGGATAGTGAAGGTCTCAGTTTAAATAGAAACTAATGATTAGAGAGGTTATTAAAGGACGTTCTCTTATTTTAAGATAAACCTCAGTCTACTAGCCTAACATACCAAAACAGGTTTGGAACAGGAATATATCTCAGGATGGACAAACGTGAGGCAGCTTTGAGCATGACATCCATTAGCTGAGTGAATGCCTCTCCTTGTAAAGATAGACTACTAGAGGAAGAAAAGTATAAAATAATAGTACCAATTAATTTTATGTTTGAACTTTATTTTCCCTTTTGAGAATTTTTTCTGAATATATTCTCCTTCCAAATATATATATTTTGCTTTAAAAATGTTAAGAAAGAACTTGGTTAGAAAGGGCTTTACATTTACTATCTCTGTAATGGTCCATACCAGTGCGAATACCGTGTAAACATCAATACTTTACCCAATATTAAACACTATCTCTTTATTAGTAAAAATGTATATTTATTCGCAGATAAATATAGATAGCATTTATAGCCCTGTAAAGCAAATTCTTAAATATAAGGGCATCTGAGAAGAATCAAGTTTGATTAATTTCCAATTATACAATGCCTTCTGAATTCTATGGCACATTTAAAGAGGTTGTTCTCCTAAAGAATGAATACTATACATAAAATACCCTCTGTATATTAACTACCTGTCACTTGGCATAAGAAAAAATAAATGTACATGTATTCTATTTTATTTTATTTTATTTTATTTTATTTTATTTTATTTTGAGACAGAGTCTCGCTCTGTCACCCAGGCTGGAGTGCAGTGGCCGGATCTTAGCTCACTGCAAGCTCGGCCTCCCGGGTTCACGCCATTCTCCTGCCTCAGCCTCCCGAGTAGCTGGGACTACAGGCGCCCGCCACCTCGCCCGGCTAGTTTTTTTTTTGTTGTTGTTGTTGTTGTTTTGTATTTTTTAGTAGAGACGGGGTTTCACCGTGTTAGCCAGGATGGTCTCGATCTCCTGACCTTGTGATCCACCCGTCTCGGCCTCCCAAAGTGCTGGGATTACAGGCTTGAGCCACCGCGCCAGGCCACATTTATTCTAATGTTACAAATGTGTGATTTGGAAAATAGTTATAGACAAATCTGAGGAAATCTAGAGAAATATGAATTAAAAAATTACATTTTGAATATGCCTCAGAGACTTCCAATCAAAGAACTTACTAAAATAATATATTTATAAAATTAGTCATGGAAATTATCAGAATATGGTTACTCACTGCAAAACAGGGAAGATGAAGAAGGGCAATATTTGGTGTCAGAGATCCCCTCTTACTATCTATTGCTCCCACATTTACCCCATCCTCCCCTTCTCAGCAGGCAACATAGGACAAATGCTAGGGCTATGGAGCCATCCACAGATCAAGGAAGAAGAGATTATCCAGATTTCATGTCCAGCCCAATAACCAAGGAAACCATACGTTTATCTCATCTTTCTTACTAACTTTAAATCTTTGCCCAAATCTCACAATCCTAATGAGATCACCGTGACTACTCTATGCAATGGTTTAATCTGCTCCTTCTAGCTTTTTCATCCTTCTCTGTAGCTATCTCCAAGGTTTGTGTTGCCATCTAAGTTATTGATTTGTTTATTGCACTTATTGTATATTATGTTTTCTATCCATTGGGATGCAAGCTCCATCAAGGCAAAGATATTTATCTTTTGTTCACTCATGTATCTACATATAGTCACTCAACAAACATTTGTTGGATGAATGCATATTCTCAAGAATATCAATATTAAACAAAGGTTTTCTTGAGCATAAGAGAAAGCTCAGAATATGATGGTTTAGATATTTCTGAAATCCTTCCTCAAGTAGCCCTACTAAAACTTCTGAATAATATATTTAAAACTATATGAGGTAGCAGAACAGCAACAGAATTTATCAAAAAACATGAATAAAAAGAAAGTGTACAGTTAGATCTGTCTGGGGGTGGGTAAAAAAGCCCTGGAGGCAATGGCAAAGTATGTGTGAAAGATCAAATGTGGAAATCCTCCTACGGAAACTCCCAAAGAGCAATACTCTCAGTGGGTGAACTAGAAAAAGCCCACCTCAGAAAAAGAGCTCCTGGAGATATTTTCCTCTCTTGGTCCTGGCTCTGAATTAAATGAAAGAAGAAAAAGGTAACAAGTCTCTGTAATTCTCACTCATGATATTGGGGCTAGAATCCATACCACCTGTGAGGCAATAAAATCCTTTAATTAAACATTTATTTTCAAACCATACTGGGTTTTAGTGACTCTAAATGCTTGGAATAAAGGAAAATAAATTCTTTCTGAATGAATTAACCTTATCCCAAGCTTCAAAGACTCTCTATATATAAGATGCTATTTTAGGGAATATAAACTCTCAATGAAATAGATGCTGTAGAGCAAATATAGTAGTATATCAACACATAGTCACTATACTCTTAAAAACTTGTCTACATATATATATATACACACACGCATATATGCAGACACACTATTATACATGTTTGTGTGTGTATATATGTATACTTTCTATGTGTAGCAAATATACACATATATAAAGACATCACAATGATCAAATAGCAAATATAAGACTATACTTATGGAAGAAAAAGAGACTCATAATTGGCCAACTGGATTACAAAAAATAACTGTATAGAAATTTTAGAAAAAATATAATTAATAAAAATATTAAATGAATTAAATATTAAACAGAAATATCAAACCTAGATTCTCAAATTTTACGAAAAAAATCAAGCATAACGGCGGACACGGTGACTCACGCCTGTAATCCCAGCACTTTGGGAGGCTGGGCGGACGGATCACCTGGAGGTCGGGAGTTCAAGACCAGCCAACATGGAGAAACACCATCTCTACTAAAAACACAAAATTTTCCAAGCCTGGTGGCTCATGCCTGTAATCCCAGCTACTTGAGAGGCTCAGGCAGGAGAATCACTTAAACCAGGAGGCAGAGGTTGTGGTGAGCCGAGATCTCGCCATTGCACTCCAGCCTGGGCAACAAGAGTGAAACTCCGTCCCCCAACAAATAAAAGAAGGAAAAAAAAAAAAAGAAAGAAAATTAAGTATAATATGACTTTTTATATTATAATCAGGGCCATGAAACTGTAACACAACGAATACATTTCTATTTCAAAGCACTATGCATTTGAATATCAGTTTATTTTAATCAAAATTTAGAAATTAAATAGTCACCTCTTTATGCAAGGTAGAAATACTCCTTAACTGCTTTTTATTTTCAGTAGCCAAGAGACTTAATTACTCTGGGTATACTCATCAAGATTTTTATTGATACTCTGTTGAAATCACTAGTTTTGGTGGAATTTTATGTTTTTGATATTCCAATTTAATTTTTATTTGTAAGTCTTTTTTATGTTTGCTTCATAACAGGCTTGTACTTTCATTACTTTTCTTGCTTAGTTCAGTTTCGAATCTCTAAAATTCTGATACTATTTAAATGATATTTCTCATTATTTTGAACAATTATTGTTGATTATATAAATTATGACTTATTGATTGCCTGAAATGAAAACTGATTCTTGTTGATGTAGTCAGAGGGAAGGTTTTGAGGAAAAGACTGATATTTGACCCAAAGTCATTTACATTGGGTACCACAGTCAAAATAAATGAAGTCAAGTGACAGATACATGTGGGACTTCTGGCTATGCAGAAGGGGTAGAGCATTAAAAAAGAATTTAGATGGCAGTACCAAATGACTGATTAGATGCTAAGCAAATAGAAAATTAAAAGGGAAATGTTTCAAATAACATAAGAATTGTATGATTACCAAGTTCCAAAAATATGTCTGATTCACTAATATAACCCTTCAGTTTTTCTAGCACTATGTTGAATCTAAATACACATGGAATGATGTACTTAAATAGATAAGTGTATATACTTCATTTCAATAAGATATTGTGTGTTAGGGAAAGTGAGTATGTTAAGCCTGACTTCATTTCAATAAGATATTGTGTGTTAGGGAAAGTGAGTATGTTAAGCCTGACATTCTGAATCAAAATTCTATTTTAGCTGAAGTAGTTAAATGACTTTGTGTCACAGGGTTTGTTAGAGTATCAAAAGAGATGATCTAACTTAATGTGTAAGGCCCAGTGCATTATAACTAGTGCAAAATCAATAGAAGGAAAATATTTTCATATTTGTGTCAAAAAAAGAAGTTTCTAAGTTTTCAGTTTTGGTAATCATATTTAGTCATACATTCTAGTTAAACAGGGTAACTGTCCATGTAAATATTATACACCGATTAGTTACCTCATCCTAGCACTGCCTAACTACCTATAGTAATTTCAGTTTAATTATTTAAGCAGCATTGTTTCAGAAATGAATAACCACTATTAATTGAACTGGTCAAAGGAAGTACATGGATGGTACTGTACAATACATTCACTCATTTGTACCAAGTGTACAATATGATTATTTTTTTTGTTATGCGAAATAATGACTTACCTGATTAATTTCACAATAATTAATTTAGATTCAAGACATATTCTGCTTGGTTTATATTAAAGTAGTCTATACAGGGGCAGGGAAACCATTTGTAGTAAAGAGATTTATTTTATTACACCTTAGTTAAACTCAAATGAATTCGATCACTATATGTAAAATCATATTTCATACAGATAGTCGTCATCTAACTTTCATTTTTGTATACAATAGTGACAGTAAAAAAAAAAAGTGACAGTAAAAAAAAAAAAGAACAGGGGCGGAGCAAGATGGCCGAATAGGAACAGCTCCAGTCTCCAACTCCCAGAGCGAGCGAAACAGAAGACCGGTGATTTCTGCATTTTCAACTGAGGTACTGGGTTCATCTCACTGGGGAGTGCCAGACGATTGGTGCTGGTCAGCTGCTGCAGCCCGATCAGCCAGAGCTGAAGCAGGGCGAGGCATTGCCTCACCTGGGAAGCGCAAGGGGGAAGGGAATCCCTTTTCCTAGCCAGGGGAACTGAGACACACAACACCTGGAAAATCGGGTAACTCCCACCCCAATACTGCGCTTTAAGCAAACAGGCACACCAGGAGATCATATCCCACACCTGGCCGGGAGGGTCCCACACCCACGGAGCCTCCCTCATTGCTAGCGCAGCAGTCTGTGATCTACCGGCAAGGCAGCAGCGAGGCTGGGGGAGGGGCGCCCGCCATTGCTGAGGCTTAAGTAGGTAAACAAAGCTGCTGGGAAGCTCGAACTGGGTGGAGCTCACAGCAGCTCAAGGAAACCTGCCTGTCTCTGTAGACTCCACCTCTGAGGACAGGGCACAGTAAACAATAACAAACACAGCCGAAACCTCAGCAGATGCAAACGACTCTGTCTGACAGCTTTGAAGAGAGCAGTGGATCTCCCAACACGGAGGTTGAGATCTGAGAAGGGACAGACTCCCTGCTCAAGTGGGTCCCTGACCCCCAAGTAGCCTAACTGGGAGACATCCCCCACTAGGGGCAGTCTGACACCCCACACCTCACAGGGTGGAGTACAACCCTGAGAGGAAGCTTCCAAAGCAAGAATCAGACAGGTACACTCGCTGTTCAGAAATATTCTGTCTTCTGCAGCCTCTGCTGCTGATACCCAGGCAAACAGGGTCTGGAGTGGACCTCAGGCAATCTCCAACAGACCTACAGCTGAGGGTCCTGACTGTTAGAAGGAAAACTATCAAACAGGAAGGACACCTACACCAAAACCCCATCAGTACATCACCATCATCAAAGACCAGAGGCAGATAAAACCACAAAGATGGGGAAAAAGCAGGGCAGAAAAGCTGGAAATTCAAAAAATAAGAGCGCATCTCCCCCGGTAAAGGAGCGCAGCTCATCGCCAGCAACGGATCAAAGCTGGACGGAGAATGACTTTGAGGAGATGAGAGAAGAAGGCTTCAGTCCATCAAATTTCTCAGAGCTAAAGGAGGAATTACGTACCCAGTGCAAAGAAACTAAAAATCTTGAAAAAAAAGTGGAAGAATTGATGGCTAGAGTAATTAATGCAGAGAAGGTCATAAACGAAATGAAAGAGATGAAAACCATGACACGAGACATACGTGACAAATGCACAAGCTTCAGTAACCGACTCGATCAACTGGAAGAAAGAGTATCTGCGATTGAGGATCAAATGAATGAAATGAAGCGAGAAGAGAAACCAAAAGAAAAAAGAAGAAAAAGAAATGAACAAAGCCTGCAAGAAGTATGGGATTATGTAAAAAGACCAAATCTACGTCTGATTGGGGTGCCTGAAAGTGAGGGGGAAAATGGAACCAAGTTGGAAAACACTCTTCAGGATATCATCCAGGAGAACTTCCCCAGCCTAGTAGGGCAGGCCAACATTCAAATCCAGGAAATACAGAGAACGCCACAAAGATACTCCTCGAGAAGAGCAACTCCAAGACACATAATTGCCAGATTCACCAAAGTTGAAATGAAGGAAAAAATCTTAAGGGCAGCCAGAGAGAAAGGTCGGGTTACCCACAAAGAGAAGCCCATCAGACTAACAGCAGATCTCTCAGCAGAAACTCTCCAAGCCAGAAGAGAGTGGGGGCCAATATTCAACATTCTTAAAGAAAAGAATTTTCAACCCAGAATTTCATATCCAGCCAAACTAAGTTTCATAAGTGAAGGAGAAATAAAATCCTTTACAGATAAGCAAATGCTTAGAGATTTTGTCACCACTAGGCCTGCCTTACAAAAGACCCTGAAGGAAGCACTAAACATGGAAAGGAACAACCGGTACCAGCCATTGCAAAAACATGCCAAAATGTAAAGACCATTGATGCTAGGAAGAAACTGCATCAACTAACGAGCAAAATAACCAGTTAATATGATAATGGCAGGATCAAGTTCACACATAACAATCTTAACCTTAAACGTAAATGGACTAAATGCTCCAATTAAAAGACACAGACTGGCAAACTGGATAAAGAGTCAAGACCCATCAGTCTGCTGTATTCAGGAGACCCATCTCACACGCAGAGACATACATAGGCTCAAAATAAAGGGATGGAGGAAGATTTACCAAGCAAATGGAGAACAAAAAAAAGCGGGGGTTGCAATACTAGTCTCTGATAAAACAGACTTTAAACCATCAAAGATCAAAAGAGACAAAGAAGGCCATTACATAATGGTAAAGGGATCAATTCACAGGAAGAGCTAACTATCCTAAATATATATGCACCCAATACAGGAGCACCCAGATTCATAAAGCAAGTCCTTAGAGACTTACAAAGAGACTTAGACTCCAATACAATAATAATGGGAGACTTCAACACTCCACTGTCAACATTAGACAGATCAACAAGACAGAAAGTTAACAAGGATATCCAGGAATTGAACTCATCTCTGCAGCAAGCAGACGTAATAGACATCTATAGAACTCTCCACCCCAAATCAACAGAATATACATTCTTCTCAGCACCACATGGTACTTACTCCAAAATTGACCACGTAATTAGAAGTAAAGCACTCCTCAGCAAATGTACAAGAACAGAAATTATAACAAACTCTCAGACCACAGTGCAATCAAACTAGAACTCAGGACTAAGAAACTCAATCAAAACCACTCAACTACATGGAAACTGAACAACCTGCTCCTGAATGACTACTGGGTACATAACGAAATGAAGGCAGAAATAAAGATGTTCTTTGAAACCAATGAGAACAAAGATACAACATACCAGAATCTCTGGGACACATTTAAAGCAGTGTGTAGAGGGAAATTTATAGCACTAAATGCCCACAAGAGAAAGCAGGAAAGATCTAAAATTGACACTTTAGCATCGCAATTAAAAGAACTAGAGAAGCAAGAGCAAACACATTCGAAAGCTAGCAGAAGGCTAGAAATAACTAAGATCAGAGCAGAACTGAAGGAGATACAGACACAAAAAACTCTCCAAAAAATCAATGAATCCAGGAGTTGGTTTTTTGAAAAGATCAACAAAATTGACAGACCACTAGCAAGACTAATAAAGAAGAAAAGAGAGAAGAATCAAATCGACGCAATTAAAAATGATAAAGGGGATATCACCACCGACCCCACAGAAATACAAACTACCATCAGAGAATACTATAAACACCTCTATGCAAATAAACTGGAAAATCTAGAAGAAATGGATAATTTCCTGGACACTTACACTCTTCCAAGACTAAACCAGGAAGAAGTTGAATCCCTGAATAGACCAATAGCAGGCTCTGAAATTGAGGCAATAATTAATAGCCTACCAACCAAAAAAAGTCCAGGACCAGATGGATTCATAGCTGAATTCTACCAGAGGTATAAGGAGGAGTTGGTACCATTCCTTCTGAAACTATTCCAATCAATAGAAAAAGAGGGAATCCTCCCTAACTCATTTTATGAGGCCAACATCATCCTGATACCAAAGCCTGGCAGAGACACAACAAAAAAAGAGAATTTTAGACCAATATCCCTGATGAACATCGATGTAAAAATCCTCAATAAAATACTGGCAAACCGGATTCAGCAACACATCAAAAAGCTTATCCACCATGATCAAGTGGGCTTCATCCCTGGGATGCAAGGCTGGTTCAACATTCGCAAATCAATAAACATAATCCAGCATATAAACAGAACCAAAGACAAGAACCACATGATTATCTCAATAGATGCAGAAAAGGCTTTTGACAAAATTCAACAGCCCTTCATGCTAAAAACGCTCAATAAATTCGGTATTGATGGAACGTACCTCAAAATAATAAGAGCTATTTATGACAAACCCACAGCCAATATCATACTGAATGGGCAAAAACTGGAAAAATTCCCTTTGAAAACTGGCACAAGACAGGGATGCCCTCTCTCACCACTCCTATTCAACATAGTGTTGGAAGTTCTGGCTAGGGCAATCAGGCAAGAGAAAGAAATCAAGGGTATTCAGTTAGGAAAAGAAAAAGTCAAATTGTCCCTGTTGGCAGATGATATGATTGTATATTTAGAAAACCCCATTGTCTCAGCCCAAAATCTCCTTAAGCTGATAAGCAACTTCAGCAAAGTCTCAGGATACAAAATTAATGTGCAAAAATCACAAGCATTCTTATACACCAGTAACAGACAAACAGAGAGCCAAATCAGGAATGAACTTCCATTCACAATTGCTTCAAAGAGAATCAAATACCTAGGAATCCAACTTACAAGGGATGTAAAGGACCTCTTCAAGGAGAACTACAAACCACTGCTCAGTGAAATAAAAGAGGACACAAACAAATGGAAGAACATAGCATGCTCATGGATAGGAAGAATCAATATCGTGAAAATGGCCATACTGCCCAAGGTAATTTATAGATTCAATGCCATCCCCATCAAGCTACCAATGAGTTTCTTCACAGAATTGGAAAAAAACTGCTTTAAAGTTCATAGGGAACCAAAAAAGAGCCCGCATCTCCAAGACAATCCTAAGTCAAAAGAACAAAGCTGGAGGCATCACGCTACCTGACTTCAAACTATACTACAAGGCTACAGTAACCAAAACAGCATGGTACTGGTACCAAAACAGAGATATAGACCAATGGAACAGAACAGAGTCCTCAGAAATAATACCACACATCTACAGCCATCTGATCTTTGACAAACCTGAGAGAAACAAGAAATGGGGAAAGGATTCCCTATTTAATAAATGGTGCTGGGAAAATTGGCTAGCCATAAGTAGAAAGCTGAAACTGGATCCTTTCCTTACTCCTTATACGAAAATTAATTCAAGATGGATTAGAGACTTAAATGTTAGACCTAATACCATAAAAATCCTAGAGGAAAACCTAGGTAGTACCATTCAGGACATAGGCATGGGCAAAGACTTCATGTCTAAAACACCAAAAGCAACGGCAGCAAAAGCCAAAATTGACAAATGGGATCTCATTAAACTAAAGAGCTTCTGCACAGCAAAAGAAACTACCATCAGAGTAAACAGACAACCTACAGAATGGGAGAAAATTTTTGCAATCTACTCATCTGACAAAGGGCTAATATCCAGAACCTACAAAGAACTCAAACAAATTTACAAGAAAAAAACAAACCACCCCATCAAAAAGTGGGCAAAGGATATGAACAGACACTTCTCAAAAGAAGACATTCATACAGCCAACAGACACATGAAAAAATGCTCATCATCACTGGCCATCAGAGAAATGCAAATCAAAACCACAATGAGATACCATATCACACCAGTTAGAATGGCGATCATTAAAAAGTCAGGAAACAACAGGTGCTGGAGAGGATGTGGAGAAATAGGAACACTTTTACACTGTTGGTGGGATTGTAAACTAGTTCAACCATTATGGAAAACAGTATGGCGATTCCTCAAGGATCTAGAACTAGATGTACCATATGACCCAGCCATCCCATTACTGGGTATATACCCAAAGGATTATAAATTATGCTGCTATAAAGACACATGCACACGTATGTTTATTGCAGCACTATTCACAATAGCAAAGACTTGGAATCAACCCAAATGTCCATCAGTGACAGATTGGATTAAGAAAATGTGGCACATATACAACATGGAATACTATGCAGCCATCAAAAAGGATGAGTTTGTGTCCTTTGTAGGGACATGGATGCAGCTGGAAACCATCATTCTTAGCAAACTATCACAAGAACAGAAAACCAAACACCGCATGTTCTCACTCATAGGTGGGAACTGAACAATGAGATCACTTGGACTCAGGAAGGGGAACATCACACACCGGGGCCTATCATGGGGAGGGTGAAGGGGGAGCGGGGGGAGGGGGGAGGGATTGCATTGGGAGTTATACCTGATGTAAATGACGAGTTGATGGGTGCAGCACACCAACATGGCACAAGTATACATATGTAACAAACCTGCATGTTATGCACATGTACCCTACAACATAAAGTATAATAATAATAAATAAATTTAAAAAAAAATTAAAAAAATAAAAATAAAAAAAAAAAGTGAAATTTTTAAAAAACTATTTTTCAAAATCTCAAAATGATACGATAAAACCCATTTCTATTTTAAAATTGAAATATTCATGTTTCTCTTATTAGGCTTTGTAAACTTCTTAATACATCTCTCTTGTAATAGTATTTTTGATTATTCTGAAACTATTATTTTCCCCTTAATCTCATTATTTTGTATGTAGAACAACTCAGTAAAAATTTCTTACCCATATTTTCTTCTTTTTGATATTTCATTAATAACTAGTTCATTTGAAATAATTTTTGACAACATTATGTTGGGTTAAATAACTTGATTATTTTCCCTGTTTCTATAGATAATTTTCTAACACATTTTATTTTAAAAATTACTAGCCTTTTCCCACTGATTTGTGACACTTCCTCTGTTACAAACTGCATACCACTCTATACATTAGAATATTGAATATCTAGCACTCAAATCAAAACCTAAGCAAAGAGCATGAAAAAGTTGTTAGAGCCTTTATAGGAAGTAATTTATTTATTTATTTTGTTGATTGTATTTTTTTTTTATTATACTTAAAGTTCTGGGCTACATGTGGACAAAGTGCAGGTTTGTTACATATGTATACATGTGCCATGTTGGTGTGCTGCACCCATTAACTGGTCATTTACATTAGGTATATCTCCTAATGCTATCCCCCTCCCCTCCTCACACCTCACAACAGGCCCTGGTGTGCGACGTTCCCCTTCCTGTGTCCAAGTGATCTCATTGTTCAATCCCCACCTATGAGTGAGAACATGCGATGTTTGGTTTTTTGTCCTTGCAATGGTTTGCTGAGAATGATGGTTTCCACCTTCATCCATGTCCCTACAAAGGACATGAACTCATCCTTTTTTATGACTGCATAGTATTCCATAGTGTATATGTGCCACATTTTCTTAATCCAGTCTGTCACTGATGGACATTTGGGTTGATTCCAAGTCTTTGCTATTGTGAATAGTGCCACAATAAACATACATGTGCATGTGTCTTTATAGCTGCATGATTTATAATCCTTTGGGTATATACCCAGTAATGGGATGGCTGGGTCAAATGGTATTTCTAGTTCTAGATCCTTGAGGAATCGCCACACAGTCTTCCACAATGGTTGAACTAGTTTACAGTCCCACCAACAGTGGAAAAGTGTTCCTATTTCTCCACATCCTCTCTAGCACCTGTTGTTTCCTGACTTTTTAATGGTTGCCATTCTAACTGGTGTGATATGGTATCTCATTGTGGTTTTGATTTGCATTTCTCTGATGGCCAGTGATGATGAGCATTTTTTCATGTGTCTGTTGGCTGCATAAATGTCTTCTTTTGAGAAGTGTCTGTTCATATCCTTTGCCCATTTTTTGATGGGGTTGTCTTTTTCTTGTAAATTTGTTTGAGTTCTTTGTAGATTCTGGATATTAGCCCTTTGTCAGATGAGTAGATTGCAAACATTTTCTCCCATTCTGTAGGTTGCCTGTTCACTCTGATGGTAGTTTCTTTTGCTGTGCAGAAGCTCTTCAGTTTAATTAGATCCCATTTGTCAATTTTGGCTTTTGTTGCCATTGATTTGGTGCTTTAGACATGAAGAACTTGACCATGCCTATGTCCTGAAAGGTATTGCCCAGGTTTTTTTCTAGGGTTTTTATGGTTTTAGGTCTAACATTTAAGTCTTTAATCCATCTTGAAACAATTTTTGTATAAGGTGTAAGGAAGGGATCCAGTTTCAGCTTACTACATATGGCTAGTGAGTTTTCCCAGCACCATTTATTAAATAGGGAATCCTTGCCCCATTTCTTGTTTTTGTCAGGTTTGTCAAAGATCAGATGGTTGTAGATGTATGGTATTATTTCTGAGGGCTCTGTTCTGTTCCACCGGTCTATATCTCTGTTTTGGTAGCAGTACCATGCTGTTTTGGTTACTGTAGCCTTGTAGTATAGTTTGAAGTCAGGTAGGGTGATGCCTGCAGATTTGTTCTTTTGGCTTATGATTGACTTGGCAATGTGGGCTCTCTTTTGGTTCCATATGAACTTTAAAGTAGTTTTTCTAATTCTGTGAAGAAAGTCATTGGTTGCTTGATGGGGATGGCATTGAATCTGTAAATTACCTTGGGCAGTATGGCCATTTTCACAATATTGATTCTTCCTATCCATGGGCATGGAATGTTCTTCCATTTGTTTGTGTCCTCTTTGATTTCATTGAGCAGTGGTTTGTAGTTCTCCTTGAAGAGGTCCTTTACATCCCTTGTAAGTTGGATTCCTAGATATTTTATTCTCTTTGAAGCAATTGTGAATGGGGAGTTCAATCAGGATTTGGCTCTCTGTTTGTCTGTTATTGGTGTATAAGAATGCTTGTGATTTTTGCACATTGATTTTGTATCCTGAGACTTTGCTGAAGTTGCTTATCAGCTTAAGGAGATTTTGGGCTGAGACAATAGGGTATTCTAAATATACAATCATGTCATGTGCAAACAGGGACGATTTGACTTACTCTTTTCCTACTTGAATACCTTTATTTCTTTCTCCTGCCTGATTGCCCTGGTCGGAACTTCCAACACTATGTTGAATAGGAGTGGTGAAAGAGGGCATCCCTGACTTGTGCCAGTTTTCCAGGGGAATGCTTCCAGTTTTTTCCATTCAGTATGATATTGGCTGCAGGTTTCTTATCAATAGCACTTATTATTTTGAGATACATCCCATCAATACCTAACTTTTGAGAGTTTTTAGCATGAAGGGCTGTTGAATTTTGTCAAAAGCCTTTTCTGCATCTATTGAGATAATCTTGTGGTTTTTGTCTTTGGTTCTGTTTATATGCTGGATTACATTTATTGATTTCCATTTGTTGAAACAGCCTTGCATCCCAGGGAGGAAGCCCACTTGATCATGGTGGATAAGCTTTTTGATGTGCTGCTGGATTCCATTTGTCAGTATTTTATTGAGGATTTTTGCATCGATGTTTATCAGGGATTTTGGTCTAAAATTCTCTTTTTTTTGTTGTGTCTCTGCCAGGCTTTGGTATCAGGATGATGCTCATAAAATGAGTTAGGAAGGATTCGCTCTTTTTCTACTGATTGGAATAGTTTCAGAAGGAATGGAACCAGCTCCTCCTTGTACCTCTGGTAGAATTTGGCTGTGAATCCATCTGGTCCTGGACTTCTTTTGGTTGTAAGCTATTAATTATTGCCTCAATTTCAGAGCCTGTTATTGGTCTATTCAGAGATTCAACTTCTTCCTGGTTTAGTCTTGGGAGGCTGTATGTGTCCAGGAATTTTTCCATTTCTTCTAGATTTTCGAGTTTATTTTCATAGAGCTGTTTATAGTATTCTTTGATGGGAGTTTGCATTTCTGTGGGACCAATGGTGATATCTTTATCTTTTTTTATTGCATCTATTTGATTCTTCTCTCTTTATTTCTTTATTAGTCTTGCTAGTGGCCTATCAATTTTGTTGATCATTTCAAAAAACCAACTCCTGGATTCATTGAGTTTTTGAAGGGCTTTTTGTGTCTCTATCTCCTTCAGTTCTGCTCTGATCTTAGTTATTTCTTGCCTTCTGCTAGCTTTTGAAAGTGTTTACTCTTGCTTCTCTAGTTCTTTTAATTGTGATGTTAAGTTGCCAATTTTAGATCTTTCCTGCTTTCTCTTGTGGGTATTCAGTGCTATAAATTTCCCTCTACACACTGCTTTAAATATGTCCCGGAGATTCTGGTATGTTGTGTCTTTGTTCTCATTGGTTTCAAAGAACATCTTTATCTCTGCCTTCATTTCGTTATGTACCCAGTAGTCCTTCAGGAGCAGGTTGTTCAGTCTCCATGTAGTTGAGTGGTTTTGAGTGAGTTTCTTATTCCTGAGTTGTACTTTGATTGCACTGTGGTCTGAGAGACAGTTTGTTATAATTTCTGTTCTTGTACATTTGCTGAGGAGCGCTTTACTTCCAACTATGTGATCAATTTTGGAATAAGTGTGATGTGGTGCTGAGAAGAATGTATATTCTGTTGATTTGGCATGGAGAGTTCTTTAAATGTCTATTAGGTCTGCTTGGTGCAGAGCTGAGTTCAATTCTTGGATATCCTTGTTAACTCTCTGTCTTGTTGATCTGTCTAATGTTGACAGTGGGGTGTTAAAATCTCCCATTTTTATTGTTTGGGAGTCTAAGTCTATCTGTAGGTCTCTAAGGACTTGCTTTATGAATTTGGATGCTGCTGTGTTGGGTGCATATATATTTAGGATAGTTAGCTCTTCTTGTGGAATCGATTCCTTTACCATTATGTAATGGCCTTCTTTGTCTCTTTTGATATTTGTTGGTTTAAAGTCTGTTTTATCAGAGACTAGGATTGCAATCCCTGCTTTTTTTGTTTTCCATTTGCTTGGTAGATCTTCCTCTGTCCCTTTATTTTGAGCTTATGTGTGTCTCTGCACTTGAGATGGTATGCTGAATACAGTAGACTGATGGGTCTTGACTCTTTATCCAATTTGCTGGTTGTGTCTTTTAATTGGAGCATTTAGCCCATTTACATTTAAGGTTTATATTGTTATGTGTGATTTTGATCCTGTCGTTATGATATTAATTGGTTATTTTGCTCATTAGTTGGTGCAGTTTCTTCCTAGCATCAATGATCTTTACAATTTAACATGTTTTTTCAGTGGCTGGTACTGGTTGTTCCTTTCTATGTTTAGTGCTTCCTTCAGGAACTCTTGTATGTCAGGCCTGGTGGTGACAAAATCTCTCAGCATTTGCTTGTCTGTAAAGGATTTTATTTCTCCTTCACTTATGAAGCTTAGTTTGGCTGGATATAAAATTCTGGGTTGAAAATTCTGTTCTTTAAGAACACTGAATATTAGTCCCCACTCTCTTCTGGCTTGTAAGTTTCTGCTGAGAGATCCATTGTTAGTCTGATGCGCTTCCCTTTGTGGGCAACCCAACCTTTCTCTCTTGTTGCCCTTAACATTTTTTCCTTCATTTCAAGTTTGGTGAATCTGACAGTTATGTGTCTTGGAGTTGTTCTTCTCAAGGAGTATCTTTGTGGCGTTCTCTGTATTTCCTGAATTTGAATGTTGGCCTGCCTTCCTAGGTTGGGAAATTTCTCCTGGACAATATCCTGCAGAGTGTTTTCCAAATTGGTTCCATTCTCCCTGTCACTTTCAGGGACACCAATCAGATGTAGATTTGGTCTTTTCACATAGTCCCATGTTTCCTGTTGGCTTTGTTTGTTTCCTTTTACACTTTTTTCTCTAAACTTCTCTTCTCGCTTCATTTCATTCATTTGATCTTCAATCACTGAAACCCTTTCTTCCAGTTGTTCTAATCAGCTACTGAAGCTTGTGCGTTTGTCACGTAGTTCTTGTACCATGGTTTTCAGCTCCATCAGGTCATTTAAGGACTTCTCTACCCTGGTCATTCTAGTTAGCCATTTGTTTAATCTTTTTTCAAGGTTTTTAGCTTCTTTGTGATGGGTTTGAACTTCCTCCTTTAGCTTGGCGTAGTTTGATCATTTGAAGTCTTCTTCTCTCAACTCACCAAAGTCATTCTCTGTCCAGCTTTGTCCCATTGCTGGCGAGGAGCTGCGTTCCTTTGGAGGGGGAGAGGCACTCTGATTTTTAGAATTTTCAGCTTTTCTGCTGTTTCTTTCCCATCTTTGTGGTTTTACCTACCTTCGATCTTTGATGATGGTCACATACAGATGGGGTTTTGGTGTGGATGTCTTTTCTGTTTGTTAGTTTTCCTTCTAATAGTCAGGACCCTCAGCTACAGAACTGTTGGAGTTTGCTGGAGGTCCTCTCCAGACCCTGTTTGCCTGGATATCAGCAGCAGAGGCTGCAGAACAATGAATATTGCTGAACAGCAAATGTCGCTGCCTGATTGTTCCTCTGGAAGTTTCATCTCAGAGAGGTACCCGGCCATGTGAGGTGTCAGTCTGCCCCTACTGGAGGGTGTCTCCCAGTTAGGCTACTCGGTGGTCAGGGGCCCATTTGAGGAGGCACTCTGTTTGTTCTCAGATCTTAAACTCCATCCTGGGAGAACCACTACTCTTCAAAGCTGTCAGACAGGTACATTTAAGTCTGCAGAGGTTTCCCTGCCTTTTGTTTGGCTATGCCCTGCCCCCAGAGGTGGAGTCTACAGAGGCAGGCAGGCCTCCTTGAGCTGTGGTGGGCTCTACCCAGTTTGAGCTTCCTAGATACTTTGTTTACCTACTCAAGCCTCAGTAATGGTGGGCACCCCTCCCCCAGCCTCGCTGCTGCCTTGCAGTTCGATCTCAGACTGCTGTGCTAGCAATGAGCGTGTGGGACCCTCCAAGACAGGCACGGGATATAATCTCCTGGTGTGCCATTTGCTAAGACCCTTGGAAAAGCATAGTATTAGGGTGGAAGTGACCTGATTTTCCAGGTGCCGTCTGTCACAGCTTCCCTTGGCTAGGAAAGGGAATTCCCTGACCCCTTGTGCTTCCCGGGTGAGGCGATGCTTCGCCGTGCTTCAGCTCACGCTTAGTGCGCTGCACCCACTATCCTGCACACACTGTCAGACAAGCCCCTGTGAGATGAACCTGGTACCTCAGTTATAAATGCAGAAATCACCTGTCTTCTGTGTCACTCACGCTGGGAGTTGTAGACTGGAGCTGTTCCTATTTGGCCATCTTGGAACCATCCCAGAAGTAATTTATAATATGTGTCAAGAATGATATATTTATACACATTGAGGAAATACCACTAATTCTACAAAATTTTCTTAAGAAAAAAATCAGGTAAATATCTACATATTTATATATTAAATATACAAAACTGTATTTCAGACATTTTAGGAAATGTAAATGGTAATCAAAACGTAAATTATTAAGTTATGAAAGCCCATAGAATATATTATACTGTCAATAAATTAATAATTTTTAAAACAATTAATGATAGAAATATGCTCACTTTTCAACGTGCAATGAAAACGTGTTCCAGTAACTTTATAGTATTCAGTTTTGTTAAAATGTACAAAAGCTCTCTGCTTCTTAATTGAAAACTTAAACAACACATAGGAAAGGTTGACAGGAGATATTGACAAGAGTATAAGTTACATATGTTTTATAATCTTCTGTTTTTCTCAAATGTATACATAAAATTTACATTATTTTCATAATTGGATAACATAATTACATTTTCTAAAATAATTTTAAAATAACTGATTCATAATGTAGTATCTGAGAGAAATACATTCTAATTAAAGAATACAAATAAATTGGTTGTGAACAAGAAAGTGGAATAGGAAGCCCCAGACTCTTACTCTTCCCATGGAGACACTAATTCAACAAGAGTACAGAGATGAGCTTTCTTTTTTTCTTTCTTTCTTTTTTTTTTTTTTTTTTTTTTTGAGATGGAGTCTCACTCTGTTGCTTAGGCTGCAGTGCAGTGGCATGATCTCAGCTCACTGCAAGCTCTGCCTCCTGGGTTCTGGCCATTCTCCTGCCTCAGCCTCCTGAGTAGCTGGGACTACAGGCACCCACCACCTCTCCAGGCTAATTTTTTGTATTTTTAGTAGAGACGGGGTTTCACTGTGTTAGCCAGGATGGTCTGGATCTCCTGACCTTGTGATCTGCCTGCCTCGGTCTCCCAAAATGCTGGGATTAGAGGCGTGAGTCACCACACTCAGCCCAGATGAGTTTTCTTTGTAAGAAACCCATAAACCAATTAAGAGGCTTCTGTACCTGGGTGAGCATGAAACCACCACGTAGATTCTGTCTTAGTCTGTTTCATGCTACTATAATAGAATATCTAAGACTGGCTAATTGACAAAGAGCAGATACATATTTTTTTTTCACAATTCTGGAAGCTGATAAGACCAATATCAATGCACCAGAAGATATTTTGTCTGGTAAGGGCTTGCTCTCTACTTCCAAGATTATGTCTTGTTGCTATATCCTCCAGAGGACAGGAAACACTTTTCTTCACAAGAGATTAGAGCAAAAGGAAGAGAACAAGAGGGATTGGACTTGCCCTTTTATAATTGCACCGATCCCATCCAAGAGGTTGGAGCCCCTCTTGATTCAATTACTTCTTAAAGGTTCCACCTCTTAATACTATTACAATGGCAATAAAATTTTAACATGAGTTTTGTAGAATGCAAAGATTCAAACCATAGCAGAAGACTGTTAGAAGAGTTTACCCTACCCTCTTGCCATAGTGCTTCTACCCCCAGCACAGCCCTATGTGATTAAGAGAAAACTCCCAGCAACCAATTTCTCCGTAGGGATGGAAAAAAAGACTGGAACATACATTCAATGTTCACACTTTTAAAGAAGATAGGAGCTGCCAGAAGAACAGACATGGTCTTATCTCTCTCAGAGCACTGTTGAGATTCAGCATACTCTAGATATCTGGGTGTCACTGAGAAAAAAAGAGCTGGGAAGCATTCTGCTTCTCTAGAGGACCAGTGAGACAACAAGCAGACACTAGGGAGAGCAAGAGGTTATGAGTGCCTAAGAGGAAAAACCAAAAATAGAAAATATCTCAAATTAGAAATTTACAAGCACAAGTCCAAGAAGACACATCTACAGAAAAGGCTTGAGAAGCCCAAAGAATCTCTTGCCAGGCTAAGTGATAAAAAGTCCTTTCCCGTATGAACATATGTATGAAAAATTAAAGAGAGAGATAATTGTATTTTCAAATATGCAGACAGTAACATATATTTATAAGAAACATGAAAAAAATGGGAAAACCAATGAATCAAAATATAAATTAATAAATAAAACTTCAGAAGCTGAGGCTAAAGAAATGGAGGTATAGGAGTTACCCAACAAAAAATTCAAAATAATCATAAGCAACTTAAGAAAAACAATATGTGAACAAAATAAAAATTTTGATAAAGAGAAAATATAAAAAAGAATCAAACATTATAACTCAGGAATAGAATAACTGAATTAAAAATTCACTAGAGGGGATTAACTGCAGACTTTATCAAGCAAAGTAATCAGTGAACTGGAAGATAGTTAATTGGAAATTGTCCTGACAGAAGAGCTTAATAATAAGCAAAAGGTAAAAAAAAGCAATAGAAAACAAAACAAAACAAAACAAAAAAAACACAGAAAAAGAGTAAAAGACTGAAGAAAAATGAAATGATTTATGGATGTCATCAAGGTGACCAACATTTGCATTATGAGAGTTCTCGAAGGAGAAGAGAGAGAAAGAAACAGAAAGTTTATCTAAAGACATAAAGGTTGAAAACTTTCTGAACCTGAGGAAAGAAGTGGACATCCAGATTCAGGAAGCCCAATGCCTCCCAAATAAAATAAATCAAAAGAAGTCCACAGCCAGACAGATACAGAATCAAAGACAATTTGATTTTGATAGGCAAATTGTCAAAAGTCAAAGACAGAGTTAATTTTGAAAGCAGCAAGAGAAATGTGAATTATCACGGACTAGGAAACCTCCATATGACCATCAGCAGATTTCTCAGCAGAAACATTGAAGGTCAGAAGAAGATATAACATACTCAGTGTTGAAAGAAAAGTGCTGTCAACAAAGATTATTAGATGCAGCAAAACTATTCTTCAAAAATGAAACAGAGAGGGATGTTTCCAGACAAAGCTGAGCGAGTTCATTATAACCAGACCTGCCTTAGGCAAAAATATGCTAAAGGGAGTCCTTCAAGTTAAACTGAAAAGATGCGAAACCACAACATGAAAGCATATGAAATTATAAAAGTCACAAGTAAAGATTAATATAAAGACAAAAATAGAATACTGTAATACTATAACACTGATGCATAAATCACTATTAATTTTGATAAAGAAGTTAAAAGCAAAATGAATAAAAATTATAATTATATAAATATGTTAATAAATAAACAGTATCAGTAACATAAAATATGAGAAGGGAGAGCAGTAAGAGTGTAGACTCATTGTACGTAATGGCACTTAATTTGTTGTCAGTTTTAAATAGACAGTTATAACTATAAGGTGTTTTATATAAGCACCACAGTAACCAAAGGGAAAAAAGAAATATATATTAAAAATACAGAATAGAAAACTAGAAAGAAATCAAAGCACATCACTTTAAAAAAATTAACAAAATGAGATTTATGGTTTCTGACCCAGTGTATAAGAAGCTTGGAAGTCACCACTTTATCTTAATAACAAGCAAAATGCTGAACCAACTGAAATATTGGCAACTATCCATACATCCTTTAAAGAAGTGAGGTCATAGAGCAAACCATTGCCCAAGAAATTGGAGAGACTGATAGACAAAACGGAGAATCAAAACTTAACAGAGCAGAAACCCATAAGCTGAAATTTCCATGGGAAACTATGTGAGGATAGGGAAATCTGAATTGTAACTGACCAATTGTTGGAGCTTGGTGTGGGCCAGCCTGAGACATAAAAACTCCAGGGAGACCCCATCACTATGATGCTCACATTTTTATGAGGTTTTACATCCTGGACTTTTACCATGTACTTATAGTAAATATCAGATACTAATCACTTGGTTCTTCCAGTGAGGGGAGGGGAAGAACAATTTGAAATACTTCAGAGCATTTCATTCTCCTTAACAAGATCTTCTCTTAAGAGAAATGGTTTAATCAAAGTCTAATCTGCTTGACCTGAGGGAAGAAAAATATTCAACTCTAACTCTAGCTTCTCACTTGGAGGAAAGGAAATACCAAACTATAGCCCATTTTAGGCATCTGGTCTCACCTAAAGGAAGAGAAAACTGTGAAGCACATGTGAAGTTCACAGTTCAGAGACATGGGCTTACTAAAACACTGAGGTCTAAGTATAGGATTAAGAGCACTTTCCCTCACCCACACACCTTATCACCACATTACTAAAGGTCTATTTATACTAGTGTCTTCTATCCAGTACATCATGTCAGGCTCTGAAGAAAAATTACAAGACATATTAACATGACTGAAAATTTCTCCAAATGAATGTCAAAGATCAAACCACATATCCAGGAAGCTCAAAAAACACCAAACAAGATAGCTACAAAAATGAAAACCCAACCCACTAAACAACAACAAAACATATCTAGCTATATACTTTTTAAACTAGAAAAAAAATCAAAGAAAAATATAAAAGAGAGCAGAGTATAAAAAATACCTACAGAGGAAAATTACATCTGACTTCTCAGAAATCACGCAAACAAGAAGAGGTTGGAGTAAAATATTTAACATATTGCAAAACAAAACAAAACAACAACAAAAAACCCCACCAACCTTGAATTCTGTAACCTGAAAAATTATTGTTCAAAAGTAAAGAAGAAACAATAATTTTTCAACAAATGAGAGAATTTGTTGCCAGAAGACCTGCCTTGCAAGAAATATTAAAAGAAATGTTTAGAGAAAAGATATAAAACAGAAACTCATATCTACATAATGAAAGGAAGAGCATCAGAAAACAGATATTTATGCTTATGTATAAGTAAAATTAGCTATGGCAATGATGTAAAGGAAGAGAGGGAATAAATAGATTATTTTGTTCTTATAAGGTTACTGGAAGGTACTCCCACTTCCTGTCAAGTGGTAGTGTTATCTGAAATTAGAATCAGATTAGGTTTAAGTATATGTTGCAAACTTTAAGGCAACCTCCAATTTCTTTTAAGTACACCTGATATGTTCAATGAGGACATAAAAAATAGAATCATATAAAATAATAAAATTAGGAAAGCCAAAGACAGTGTGGAAGACAAAAATAGAAAAACAAGGGTGACAGATAGAAAACTAACAAATATTTGGGGGTGGGGCCAAGATGACTGACTAGAAGCAGCAACAATCAAAGGCTCCCATCAGAAAGATACAAAGCAGCAGGCAAATCCTGCACCCAGCAACGGAGGTATTCAGGTTCTGGCATTAGAACTGACTAGGTGGCTGACATGACCCAGGAAGAGGAAGAAAGAGCACTGTGGTGCAGTGGCCTACCTGAAAGCCACACGGGGCAGGGGAGCCGCCACCCCCAGCCAAGGGAGGTAGTGAGTGAGTGTGCTGCCCATCCTGGAAAACTGTAATTTTTCCACAAAAGTGTGCAACCCACAGATTGGAAGATCACATTCAGGAGCCCATGTTCCTGGGGCCTTGAGTCACAAACATGGAGCCACACAGATTCTCAACAGCCACTCAGCTAGAATCAACCTAAGCCAGGGGGTGGGAATGGCCATCACCACTGCTGAAGCTGCCTGCAGTCTAAGCCATCTGAGTTCCTTTGGGGAGGGATGGCAGCCAACACTGTGGCTGCAGGGCCTCCCTGCGGGAACTCCAACTCCAGCCAGAAGCTCAGGGACAGACCTCTGATGTCCCTGGGCCTGAGGCCCTAGTTGGAGGGGTAGCAGAAGTCCCCACAAACCAGCAGACTTAATCTTTCCTCCTTCTAGCTCTGATAACTCCGAGGAGCTCAGATGACTGTGTTTCCCTCTAGCAGAGCAAACACCCTCCACCAAGGGACAGTCAAAGTGCCTCGTTAAATGGGTCTTGCTTCCCATGCCACCAAGCTGGGTGAAATCCCACAACAGGGATTGTCAGACATCCTAAACAGGAGCACTCCTACTGGCATCAGGTTAGTACCCTTCAAGGTCAGAGTTCTCAGAGGAAGGAGCAGGCACCCATCTTTTCTGTTCTCCAGCCTCCCTGAGTGACATCTCCAGGTGTGGGAGTAAACCAGATGAATAGGGCCTGAAGTGAACCCCCAGCAAACTGCAGCAGCCCTACAGAATAGGGACCTGACTATTGAAAGAAAAACAATCAATCAGAAAGCAATGACAATAGCATCAACAAAAAAGTCACCAAAAACACCTCATCCAAGGGTTAGTAGCTTCAAAGATTGAAACTAGAGAAACTCATAAAGATGAGAAAGAATCAATGAAAAACGCTGAAAATCCAAAAGGCCAGAATGGCTCTTCTCCTTTAAATGATCATAACACCTCTCAAGCAAGGGTGCAGAACTGGACAGAGGATGAGATGGTTGAATTGATAGAAGTAGGTTTCAGAAGGTGGGTAAAAACAAACTTCACTGAGGTAAAGGAGCATGTTCTAACCCTATGCAAAAAAGCTGAGAACCTTGACAAAACGTTAGAGGAGCTCCTTATTGGAATTACCAGTTTAGAGAGAAACATAAATGACCTGATGGAGCTGAAAACCACAGCACAAGAACTTCGTGAAGCGTACACAAGGATCAATAGCCGAATCAATCAATCGGAAGAAAGAATATCAGAGATGTAAGACCATATTGCTGAAATAAGGCAGGCAGACAAGATTAGAGAAAAAAAGGGAAAAAGAAATGAACAACACCTCCGAGAAACATGAAACTATGTTAAAAGACTGAATACCTACAACTGATTAGAGTACCTGAAAGGGACAACGAGAATGGAACCAAGTTGTAAAGCACACTTTGGGTTATCATCCAGGAGAGCTTCCCCAACCCAGGAAGACAAGCCAACATTCAAATTCAGGAAATAAACAGAATCCCACTAAGATACTCCATGAGAAGATCAACCCCAAGACACATAATCATCAGATTCTCCAAGGTTGAAATGAATGAAAAAATGTTAAGGGTAGCCAGAGAGAAAGGTCAGGTCACCTACAAAGGGAAGGCCATCAGACTAATAGTGGATTTATCAGCAAAAACCCTACAAGTCAGAAGAGAGTGGGGCTAATATTCAACATTCTTAAACACAAGAATTTTCAACCCAGAATTTCATATCCAATCAAACTAAACTTCAGAAGCAAAGGAGAAATAAAATCCTTTTCAGACAAGCAAATGCTGAGGGAATTCATCACCACCAGACCTGCCTTGCAAGACATCCTGAAGGAAGCACTAAATATGGAAAGGAAAAACCAGTACTAGTCACTGTAAAACACACAAAAATATAAACATCAATGACACTATGAACAAACTGCAATAACTAGTGTGCAATATAACCAGCCAGCATCATGATGACAGGATCAAATTCACACACAACAATAGTAACCTTAAATGTAAATAAGCTAAATGCCTCAATTAAAAGACACAGACTGACAAACTGGATAAAGAGTCAAGACCCATTGGTGTGCTGTATTCAAAAGACCCCTCTTACGTGCAAAGACACACATAGGCTAAAAATAAAGGGATGGAGGAAAATTTACCAAACAAATGGAAAGCAGAAAAAAGCAAAGGTGGCAATCCTAGTCTCTGATAAAACAGACTTTTAATCAATAAAGATAAAAAAAGACAAAGAAGGGCATTACATAATGGTAAAGGGATCAATTCAACAAGAAGACCTAAGTATTCTAAATATATATACACCCAATACAGGAGCACCAAGATTCATAAAACAAGTTCTTAGAGAACTACAAAGAGACTTAGTCTCCCATGCAATAACAGTGGGAAACTTTAACACTCCACTGTCAATATTAGACAGATCAACAAGACAGAAAATTAACAAGGATAATCAGGATTCAAACTCAGCTCTGTATCAAGTGAACCTAATAGATACCTACAGAATTCTCCATCTCAAAACAACAGAATATACATTCTTCTCAGTGCCACATGGCACTACTCTCAAAACTACCACATAATTGGAAGTAAAATACTCCTCAGCAAATGCAAAAGAACTGAAATAATAACAGTCTCTCATACCACAGTGCAATCAAATTAGAACTCAGGATCAAGAAACTTGGCCAGGTGCAGTGGCTCACGCCTGTAATCCCAGCACTTTGGGAGGCCAAGGTGGGTGGATCATGAGGTCAAGGGACCAAGACCATCCTGACCAAAATGGTGAAACCCCCTCTCTACTAAAAATACAAAAAAATAGCTGGGCATGGTGGTGGGCACCTGTAGTCCCAGCTACTCGATATGCTGAGGCAGGAGAATCACTTGAACCCAGGAGGCGGAGGTTGCAGTGATCCGATGTTGTGCCACTGCACTGCACTCCAGCCTGGCAACAGAAAAAGACTCCATCTCAAAAAAAAAAAAAAGAAGAAAGAAAGAAAGAAACTCACCCAAAACCATACAACTACATGGAAATTGAACAACCTGCTCCTGAATGACTACTGGGTAAATAACAAAATTAAGGCAGAAATCAAGAAGTTCTTTGAAACCAATGAAAAGAAAGAAAAACATACCAGATTGTATATGTACCACATTTTCTTTTCTTTTTTTTTTTAATTATTATTATACTTTAAGTTCTAGGGTACATGTGGATAACGTGCAGGTTTGTTACATATGTATACCTGTGCCATGTTGGCGTGCTGGACCCATCAACTCGTCAGCACCCATCAACTCATCATTTACATCAGGTATAACTATCACGCAGCCATAATAAACAGTGAAATCTTGTCCTTTGCAGCAATATGGATACAGCTGGAGGCCATTATTCTAAGTGAATTAATATAGGAATGGAGAACTAAGTGTAAGTTCTCATAAGTGGGAGCACACAAGGGAACGGTAGACACTAGGGCCTACTTGAGAGTAGAGGGCAGGAGGAGGGTGAGGATAAAAAACTACCTATCAAGTACTATGTGCATTACTTGGGTGACAAAATAACCTGTACACCAAACCCATGTGACACGCAATTTACCCATGTAACAACCTGCACATGTACCACATGAACCGAAAATAAAAGTTGGAAGGAAAGAAAAAGAGAAAATATAGAGTACAAATTTCTCCCTTTTAGGAATTATTTTTTGGTTGCTCAAAATACGAGCTTGATTGTAAATGTTAAAGCGATAGTGAGGAAGATAGTATACTTTCTTTTTTCAATTTATAATGTTTGATACATATTTTATATTAATGTTGGAGTACATAAGTTTTAAAGATTTTCTATATCTTTATTAAGTCATTTATGTCACCTCTTATTCTATCATAAGCTGACTAATAAGATTGAGTCAAATGTTAAGCAATTCCATTTCATTAATTTTGTATTGCATTTGAAACTCTTTTGTGCATTTTGCCACTATAAAATGATCTTATCTATCCCACTTAATGTTTTTCCTTGTAAATTCCATCTTGCCCAGTATTTCTCTAGCCACTCTTACTTTTTTATATTAATATATAGTTTATACATCTTCTTATATGTATTTGTTAATCCTTTAACTTTTTATCTTTCAATTTTTATTTCTTCAATTTTTTATTTATCCTTTAATATTTGGAATTTGTTTTATTGAATTTTACCTTTGATAATTTGCAAAGCAGACATCATTCGTTTTAAACTAATTCAGTATATTTTTGATTCTTAAAACTATGGCAATTGAATTTTGAGAATAAAAAGTCTTTAGCATTCAAAAAAAAAAAAAAAAAGAAAAAAAAAAGAAAAACATACCAGAATCTCTGAGATGCAGCTAATGCACTATTAAGGGGGAAATTTATAGCACTAAATGCCCACATTGGAAAACTGGAAATATCTCAAATCAACACCCTAACATCATAATGAAAAGAACTAGAGAAGCAAGAGCAAACACATCCAAAAGCTAGCAGGAGACAAGAAATCACTGAGATGAGAGTGGAACTGAAGGAGATAGAGATATGAAAAATCTTCAAATAAATCAATGAATCCAGGAGCTGGTTTTTGGAAAAAATTAGAAAATAGACTGCTAGCTAGACTAATAAAGAAGAAAAGAAAGAAGAATCAAATAGACACAATAAAAACTGATAAAGGGGATATCAACACTGACCCCACAGAAGTACAAGCTACCATCAGAGAATAGTATAAACACCTCTATGCAAATAATCTAGAAAATCTAGAAGAAATTAATATATTCCTGGACACATATACCCTCCTAATTTGTTACTGAATTTGAGGCAGTAATAAATAGACTACCAACCAAAAAAAAAAAAAAAAAAAAAAAAAAAAAAGCGCCAAGGACCAGATAGATTCACAGCCAAATTCAACCAGAGGTAGAAAGAGGAGCTGGTACCATTCTTTCAGTAACTATTCCAAACAATTGAAAAGGAGGGACTCCTCCCTAACACATTTTATGAGGCCAGGATCATCCTGATACCAAAACCTGGCAGAACATGACAAAAAAAAAGAAAACTTCAGACCAACATCCCTGATGAACATCAATACAAAAATCCTCAATAAAATGCTGGCAAACCAAATCCAGAAGCACATCAAAAGCTTACCCACCATGATCAAGTTGGTTTCATCCCTGAGATGCAAGGCTTCTTTAACATCAATAAACATAATCCATCACATAAACATAACCAATAACAAAAACCACTTGATTATCTCAATAGGTGCAGAAAAAGCCTTCAATAAAATTCAACATCCTTCAAGTTAAAAACTCTCAATAAACTATTTATTGATGGAACATATCCTAAAATAATAAGAGCTATTTATGACAAACCCACAGCCAATATCATACTGAGTGGACAAAAGTTTGTAGTATTTCCACTGAAAACTGGCACAAGACAAGGATGCCCTCTCTCACCACTCTTATTCAACATAGTATTGGTAGTTCTGGCTACGGTAATTAGGCAAGAGAAAGAAATAAAGGGTATTCAAATAGAAAGAGATGAAGTAAAAATCATCTGTATTTGCAGATGACATTATAGTATATTTAGAAAAAACCCAATCGTCTCATCCCCAAAACTCCTTAAGTTGATAAGCAACTTCAGCAAAGTCTCAGGATAAAAAAATTGACGTGCAAAAATGACAAGCATTCCTATACACCAACAATCGACAAGCAGAGAGCCAAATCATGAATGAACTCCATTCACAATTGCTATGAAGAGAATAAAATATCTAGAAATACAGCTAACAAGGGATGTGAAGGACCTCTTCAAGGAGAACCGCAAACCACTGCTCAAGGAAATAAGAGAGGACACAAACAAATGGAAAAACATTCCATCCTCATGGACGGGAAGAATCAAGATCGTGAAAATGGTCATACTGCCCAAAGTAATTTATACATTCAATATTATTCCCATCAAACTACCATTTACATTCTTCAATAATTAGAAAAAACTACTTTAAAATTCAAGTGGAACCAAAAAAGGGCCCTCTTTGCAAAGACAATCCTAAGCAAAAAGAACAAAGCTGAAGGCATCTCCTGACGTCAAACTACACCACAAATCTACAGTAACCAAAACAGCATGGTACATGTACCAAAACAGACATATAGACCAATGAAACAGAATAGAGACCTCAGAAATAAGACCACACATCTACAACCATCTGATCTTCAACAAACCTAATAAAACCAAGCAAAGCAGAAAGGATTCCCTATAATAAACAGTGCTGCAAAAACTGGCTAGGCATATGCAGAAAACTGAAACTGGATCCCTTCCTTACACCTTATACAAAAATTAACTCAAGATGGATTAAAGACTTAAATGTAAAACTTCAAACCATAAAAACCCTAGGAGAAAACCTAGGCAATACCATTCAGGAAATAGGCAGGGTAAATATTTTATTATGAAATTACCAAAAGCAATTACAACAAAAGCTAAAACTGACAAATGAGATCTAATTAAACTAAAGAGTTTCCTTTTTTTCTCTCTCTCTCTTTAGACAGAGTTTCCCTTGTCCTCCCAGCTGGAGGGCAGTGGCACAATCTCAGCTTGGTGCAACCTCCGCCTCCTGGGTTCAAGCAATTCTCCTGCCTCAGCCTCCCAAATAAGTGGGATGACAGGTGCCCACAACCATGCCCAGCTAATTTTTGTATTTTTAGTAGAGAAAGGGTTTCACCATATTGGCTGGGCTGAACTTGAACTCCTAACTTCAAGCAATCCACCTGCCTCAGACTTCCAAAGTGCTGGGATTACAGGTATGAGCCACAATGCCTGGCCTTAAACTAAAGAGCTTCTGTACAGCAAAAGAAACTATAATCAGAGTGAACATGCAACCTACAGAATGGGAGAAAATTTTTGCAATCTACCCATCTGACAAATGTCTAATATCCAGAATTTACAGGGAATTTAAACAAATTTACAAGAATAAAGCAATGCCATCAAAAAGTGGGTAAATGATATGAACAGACACTTCTCAAGACATTTATGCTACCAACAGACATATGAAAAAAAGTTCGATATTACTGATCATTAGAGAAATGCAAATCAAAACTACAATGAGATACCATTTCATGCCAGTCAGAATGGTGATTATTAAAATGTCAAGAAACAACAGATACTGGCGAGGCTGTGGAGAAAAAGAAATGCTTTTACATTGTTGGTAGGAATGTAAATTAATTCAACAATTGTGGAAGACAGTGTGGTGATTCCTCAAGGATATAGAACTAGAAATAACATTTGACCCAGTAATCCCATTATTGGGTATATAACCAGAGGAACATAAATCATTCTATTATAAAGATACACACATATGCATGTTTAATGCAGCATTATTCACAATAGCAAACAAATGGAACCAACCCAAATGCCCATCAATGATGGACTGAATAAAGAAAATGTGGTATGTATACACCATGGAATACTATGCAGCTACAGAAAGGAATGAGATCATGTCCTTTGCAGGGACTTCAATGAAACTGGAAGACATCATCCTCAGCAAACTCACACAAGTACAGAAAACCAAACACTGCATATTCTCACTCATAAGTGGAAGTTGAACAATTAGAACACATGGACACAGGTAGGGGAACAACACACACCTGGGCCTGTCAGTGGGGTGCAAGGGGTGGGAAAGTCTCAGGACATACAGCTAATGCATGCAGGACTTAAAACCTAAATGAGGGGTTGATAGGTGCAGCAAACCACAGTGACACATGTATACCTGTGTAACAAACCTGCATGTTCTGCACATGTATCCTCAAACTTAAAGTAAAAAAATAAAGAATAAAAAAAGAAAACTAACAAATATGGTAAATATTAGCCCAACTATATCAATAATCACTTTGAATATCAATGATCTAAATGCACCAATTAAAAGACAGACATTGTCAGACTGAATCAAAGAATCAAGACCCAATTATATGTTGTCTATGAGAAACCTAATTTATGTTTAATATAAATCTATTATGTACATTTTATATATATGTATTTCATAGTTAAATTCTAATTCATATTTTAAGTCAACATCACCATCAATTATTTGGTATAATTGACATTTATGAACGACTTAATCCATTAACAACAGCATATATATTCTTATGCAAACATAGAACATTCACAAAGATACATCACATCTGGGTCCATAAAACGAAGCTTAAAAATGTGAAAGAAAAGAAATCATACAATTTCTTCTCTCCGAATAGAATGGAATTAATCTAGACTTCTGTAGCTAAGAGATAGCCAGAACAACTGAAAATATCTTGACATTTAAACAACACACTGCTAAACAACACATGGGTCAAAGATAAACTCTCAAGAGAAATTTTCAAATATGTTGAACTAACTGAAAGGAAAACAACTTATGAAAATTTATGAGATGCAGCAAAATCCATGCTTAGAGGGGAATCACATTAAGAAATCAGGAAAGGAAGAAGAAATTAATCCAAGTAAACATAAAAAAAATGGAACTAGTAGACTGGGCATGGTGGCTCACGCCTGTGATCCCAGCACTTTGGGAGGCTGAGGCAGGTGGATCACGAGGTCAGGAGATCAAGACCATCCTGGCCAACATGGTGAAACCCTGTCTTTACTAAAAATACAAAAAAATTAGCCGGGCATGGTAGCGGGTGCCTCTAGTCCTAGCTACTCGGGAGACTGAGGCAGGAGAATGGCGTGAACCCGGGAGGTGAGCTCCGTCTCAGAAAAAAAAAAGAAAAGAAAAGAACTAGTAAAATCAGAGCCAAAATTAATAAAATTGAAACCAGAAAATCAATAGAGAAAATCTACAAAACTAAAATCTGGTTTCCAAAAAGATCAATACAATTGATAAGCCTCTAGCCAGGCTAACTAAAAAAAAGAGAGAGGGAACACAAATTACCAGTATGGGAAATAAAATAGGGGACATCACTACAGATCTTATGAACATTAAAATAATAAATAATGGGATACTATGAATAATTATGCCCACAAATATGACAACCTAAATTAAAAACTAGACTAAAAGCCTACATTAAAAACTCTCAGTAGACCTTCGTCAACTTGATACAGAGTATCTACAAAACCCCAAGAGTTAAAATAATATTTAATGGTAAGAAACTAGGAGTATTTCTACTAAAATAAAGAACAAGGTAAGGATATCTCTTCTCACTACTCCTTTTAACATTATACTGGAAGTCCTAGCTAATACAGTAAAACAAGAAAGGAGAAAAATATATATGGATTTGGAAGTAAGAACTAAAACTGTCTTTGCTGATGACATAATCAGCTACATAGAAAATCTAAAATAATAGAGAAAAAATTCCTGGAACTAATAAGGGATAATACATAGGGTTGCAGATACAAGGTTAATATACACAAGTCAATTCTTTCCTATATACTAGCAACAAACAAATGGAATTTCAAATTAAAAACATATTATTTAATTATAAATTAGCACTTCCCACCAATGAAATAGTTACAAATCTAACAAAATGTATTTCTGTATGAATAAAACTATAAAGTTCTGATAAAATATATCAAAGAAGTACTAAATAACTGGAGAGATATTACATTTCATGAATACAAAGCTTCAATATTTTAAGATGTTAGACTCCCAAAATAATATACAGATGATATGCAATATCAATTAAAATTCCCATAAGCTACGTTGTAGACATAGAAAAACTAATTCAAAACTGTACATGGAGAGGTAAAATACCTAGAATATTGAAGAACAAAGTTGAAGGACTGACACAGCCAACTTTAAGAGTTATGACAGAGCTGCAATAATAGAGACAATGTGATAGTAACAAAAAGATATAGACAAATAGATCAATGTGAGCCCAGAAATGAACTCACATAAAAATAGTCAGCTGATCCTTGAAAAAGGAACAAAGGCAGTACAGTAGATAGTCTTTCCAAAGAACAGTGCTGATTAACTGCACATCCACATGCAAAAGAGCAAATCTAGATAAAGACCATACACTTTTCAAAAAAATTAAATCAAAATAGATAACAGACCTAAATTTAAAATAAAAAATATATAAAACTCTTATGAGGAAACTACAAAACTCCTAGGAAGGATTAACTCCTAGAAGATAGAAAATCTAGATGGCCTTGGGTTTGGTAATGACTATACAAAAACAAAAGCATGATCCATGCAAGAAATAATTGATAAGATTTTAATTAATTAATAAAGGGAATTAAGAAAACGTTCTAACCTACAGTAGCATCAAAAAGAATAAAATATTTATGAATAAAGTTACCATGAAAGTGAAAGGCTTGCATGCTGAAAAATATAATACATTGTTAAAAAATTAAAGAGGGCATAAATAAATAAAAAGATAAACTATGTTTATGAAATAGAAGACTTAGTCTTGTTAAAATGTCCACAATACCCAAAGTGATCTAAAGATTTGATGCAATTTGTATATAAAACCCAATGGCATTTTATAGATAAATAGACAAAATAATCCTAAAATTGATATCGAATCACAAAGGACTCCAAGTAGTCAAAACAATCTTGATAAAGAAGAACAAGGCCTCATAGTTTCTGATTCAAAACATATTGCAGAACTACAGTAATCAAAGCAGTATGTTACTAGCACAAAGACCAATTAAATATAATGAAAAGCCCAGAAAAAAAATGAAGCATAAAAAAAAACAAATTATGAAAAAAATAAACATAATTTTAAAAATTAAACATAAAATATTAAATATTAAATAATTAGTTAAAATATTAAACATAATTATATTTAAAATATTAAACATAATAAAAAGCCCAGAAAAAATTCACACATATGTTGTCAACTGATCTTGACAAGGGTGCCAAAAATAAACAATGAGGGAAAGATAGCCTCTTCAGTAAATGGTTTTAGAAAAACTGGATATCGAACAATGAGAACACATGGACACAGGGAGAAAGCATCACACACCAGGGCCTGTCGGGGGTTTGGAAGCAAGGGGAGGGAGAGCATCAGGCCGAACACCTAATGCATGCGAGGCTTAAAACCTAGATGACGGGTTGATAGGTACAGCAAACCACTATGGTATATACATACCTATGGAACAAATCTGCATTTTCTGCACATGTATCCCATAAATTAAAGTAAAATCTAAAAAATAGAAAAGAAAAACTGGATATCAACATGCAAAAAAAATCACATGGATTCTTATACAATACACAAAAATAAACTCAAAAATGGATTAAAGATAGTAACATAAAACTTTAAACTGCAAAACTCCTAGAAGAAAACACAAGAAAAAAGCCCAATGACATTGGTCTTAGCAATGATTTCTTGGATACGACACCAAAAGCACAGGTAACAAAAAGGCAAAAATAGACAAATGAGATTATATCAAATTAAAAAGTTGTTGTGTAGCAAAGGAAATAATCAACAGAGAAAAAGGCAGCCTATGGAATGAGAGAAAATATTTGCAAACTTTATACCTGATAAAGGGTTAATATCCAAAATATATAAGGAACATCTATAACTCAATAGCAAAAATCAAACAATCCTTTAAAAAAATGGGCAAGGGATTTGAATTTATTTCTCCAAAGAAATCCAAATGTAGAACAGGTATAAGAAAAGATGTTCAATATCACTAATTATTACAGAAACACAAATCAAAATCACAAAGAGATACTGCATTACAGATGTTGGGATGGCCCCAATCAAACAAACAAGCAAACAAACGCAAACCAGAAAACTACAAATCGGTAAGGACATGTTGAAAGTGAAACTCTTGTATACTGTTGGTGATAATGCGAAATGTTGCAGCTATTATGGAAAATAGTATGAAGATTCTTCAAAAAATTAAAAATAGAACTATCATGTGATTCAGCCATCTTACTTCTGGATATTTATTCAAAAGAATTGAAATCAGGATCTCAAAAAATATATATTTGCACTACTATGTCTGTTGCAGCATTATTCACAATGGCCAGGTGTTGAAAACTAAGTGATATTGACAAAAGAATGGGTAAATAAAATGTAGTAATTCATCTATAAATAAGAAGGAAATACTCTCATATTCTACAACATGGATGAAGTTTGAGAACATTATTCTAAGTGAAATAAGTCAGTCACAGAAGGACAAATACTGCATGATTTCACTACTATGAGGTCCCTAAAGTAACCATACTGATAGCAGAAAATAGAATGGTGTTTGCCAGGGGCTGTGGGGAAGGTGAAATGGGAAATTGTTGTGCAATGAATATAAAGTTTCAGTTATGCAAGGTGAAAATATTAGAGAGATATGCTGAACAACATTGTGATTGCAGTTAATAATACTGTAATGTGCACATAAAATTTGTTAGGATAGATCTCAAGTTTTTTTATCATGGTGAAAAATAAACACATAGGTTTTAAGGTGTAACTTTTGATGTCTTCTTCATCTAAATGTACCCTCAGTCACACATACATACACACACACACACACGCATACACACACACACTCTCTCTTTTGAAAAATAAGACCACTGAATTACAAGAAATCCTGTTAATCAGTGACTGACCTAAGGGAGGTGGCACATAATTTTAACTCTTGGCAAAATAATTTCCCTCTGTCAGAAACTCCAGAATTATGATCACATAAAATGTGTTTCCAGAAATCATTGAAGATAGTCTTAGTAAAGTTTTCAGCCAATTTTTATAAAGGTAATGAAAATATAAGTTATTTTTCAAGCTTAAAGATTGTATCTTATTGTTCTTTTTAACTAAACGGTAGAAACAAAAGTAAATCACTTAATGTAATTAAGTGACTAGGATGAACCTCCTATCACGTCCTTAACAAAGCCTGAAATATAGTGAACTTGACAAGACAAACAATAAAAAGTTAAGCTAGTATAAGAGAGTTAAAAGGTACTCATTTCAAGTCAGTTTTTAATTTTTCTCTTTTGGAGTTAAAAGAACATCTATCACAATGTCATGCAATGCAAACAGCAGACACTCAATATATTTTTGTTCAGATGGTGTGAAGTCTGGACTTGATTTTGGAATTCATTATTCTGAGAAGTTTCCAAGCTAGGGGACATACTTTTTGAAATTCAGATCATTTTAAAATAGTGCCATTCTCAAAAAGAGAAGGGAAAAGATAAAATTTTGTTGTTAAGAGATCAAGAACTTAAGACAAAATCCAATGCAAGGGTATCAAATAAATGATGTAGGCTCATACACATTACTTTTATCACTTATCTAAGCATAAAATGAACATTTATGAGCTATATGGAAACTCTTTTTTTTGAATGTTTAACTCAAACCCTACTACTTTCACTGTTAATTTTATTCTTATAGAGCATTATTATTTTTCAATCAACATATGTTAAAGAGGAAAAAATTAAATTGAGGTAAAAATATGTTACTTTTCTGTAGCATTGCATTTAGTTACTGAAAGTATATTTCCCCTGTCGCTACACAATTCTAGTAATAGTTTTGTTCTTTTATCCTGTAACCTTTTTGTAGAGTAGAAATTTTCCAATGAGGTAAAATTACCTTTTGCTTGCTCATTTTTTATTCTTCAAAGTTCATATAGGTTATTCTATGAGTACTCATCTAAACTCCACTTATGTGAGGTAAAATTTCTGCAAGTATTGCCAAAGGAGAAGAGAATTGTATTCATTACCTGTTGGTTTTATTACTGCTATAGGCAAGGCATTTAGAACAATGTAAAAATACCTATGGGAACATCAGGCTCATTGCCTTTTATTGGGCCCCAGTTTTATCGTCCATATTGGCCAACTCTACTTCCACATCAAGCATTGAATTATTACCCCTGCCTTGCTTCCTGCTCTAATACTATCCTCATGAAACTTCTCTGGTGAAGGTAACTAGCTTCATTCTAAATGGGAAATCAAGTGCTACATTATCAATCAATATCCTCCATGTTCTCTCAGCATTGAAGGGCCACCTCTCTCCTAATATCCTCTTCTTCCTTGATTTATACTAGTATTGCATTAAACACACACTATTATGTTGATCTCCTTTTAATGAACCCATGATTTTATTTACTGTTCTTTTAGTTGCTTAAAAATTTCTTGCTCCAAGTTTATTTCATTATGCTCATTCTTTTCTCTGATGAGCCTTAGCTCTCCCAAAACTCTTACAAGTTTGGCTGTCAGTCTTACATGAAATGTAGTGTGAAGGTGCTACTTCCAAAGAAAGAGTATGCTAAGGTGTGATTCAGATCACTTACCATGAATATCCTTCTTCTCTGTGAAAGCTGACTGGGGGTCTGCCTCATCAGCCTGGTACAATATATATTTTTGAAATCGTGTCAATTTCTATATTTATTGCAATTTTCCAATGTCCCCTCTGCCCATTCTCCTTCCTTCCTCTGAGAGTCTTCCAGGTTTTATTTCAGTATCATTCTCTTTAATTCTATCTAATTCCTTTACTGACTGCCTCCAGCGTTTCTGGGAAGCTGTATTGAGTGAGCATCCTTGCATGTGAGGAAAGCACCCAAAACTGAGAATAGTCATCCAGCGTTATTAGAGGGAACAACCTCTGATGTGCACACAGGGCTCCTTCAAAATGTATGGTGTATTGGACAGAGTTAGGAGAACAGTTTTTCCTCAGTAGTGGGGAAAATTAGACCTAAACTAAACACTGTTCTGATCCTGCCTGAGAAAGATTAAAAGCAAGACAAGAACATATAAAATTGTTGCTGAGTACTTAACAGTGTCCCAGAACAAAGCTCAAGAAAACTTACACATATTTAATCCAGCACCTAACAAAGTAAAATTTAAATGCTTGGAATCCAATGCAAAATTACAAAGCATGCAAAGAAACATGAGTATATAACCCATAATAAAGAGAAAAATTAATTAACTGAAACAAAACCAGAAATAAGAGAGAGATTAGAATCAGAAGACAATTGCATTAAAATCATTACCGAACACATAGCCCATAATGTTTATGAAGTTAGTGAAAAAATAGCATTTTAAGTAAAAACATAATATAAAAAAGATTCAAATTAAATTTCTAGAGATGAAACTAAAATGTCTGATTAAAAAATATAATGGCTCTGATGTATAGTAGATTAGACACTGCAGAAGAAAATATTGGTGACCTTTAAGACATACCAATAAAAATTCACCTAAAATAAGACAAAGAGAATAAAAAAAAATCAAGTATATACACATGCACATATACATATTAGAACAGAGAAATAGTGAAACATGGAACAAATTCAGTGGACCTAATCTTACGTATTTAGAGTATACCCAGAAAAGAGGAAGTAGGCATTTGAAGATGTAATTTCCAAAATTTTTCCACCCAGTATTTGATAAAAACTAATACTTCATCCAATAGTACCAGAATACACACTTTTATAAGTGTAATGGAACCCTTATCAACATAAACCCTATTCTGAGCCATAAAACAAGTCTAAATAAGGCAATTCAAATAATACAAAACATGATCTTCCACCAAAATGGCATTAAGTTCAAAGCCATTAAATGAAAAAATATGTGTAAAAATACAAAATACTTACAAAATTTATAATAACATAGCAAAAAAATGATAACTAAATATTTTCAAATAACAATAAAATTTAAAAATTTACTTGAAAATTAATATTTTCAAGTAAACCATGGGCCAAGGAGAAATCTACAGGAAAATTAGAAGGCATTTTGAGTGAGATGAAAACAAAAAGATAATATATCAAAATGTGTGTATCATCAAAAGCAGTACTTAGACAGTGTTAAATGGCTAGATTAAAAAATTAAAAAAGGTCTCAAATCAACAACTCTAGCTACTTCCTTAAGCTACTATAAGAGTGAATTAAACCCCAAACAGAGGAATTTAAATAATAAAAAAAAACAGGAGAAATCAATGAAAGAGAAAAGAGAAATTAATGGAGAAAATTAATGAAACCAAGGCTATTTCTTTGAGAAGATAAATAAAATTGATATTTTCTAGCTAGACAGTTCACCCCCCCCCAAATTTCTTATAACCTTCTGAGGTAAGTACCATTATTATCCCCATTTTACAAAGAAGAAAAATGAGGCCTAGAGAAGTTATGTAATTCATCTAAGGCCTCACAAATAGGACATAATACAACTAGACTTCAAACTTAAGCACTTGTGACTTCTTAAGTCACATTCTAAAATGCATTCCATCATATAATGAACATTTATATAATAAATTCATATAGATTAATACTTGTATATAAATAGGAGTTATAAATAGATACAAGGTAGATAACACAACTAAAATCAATCTCTACAAACATTCTGGCACTTTTTTATTTTTCAGTATATATTGGAAATCCTTGTACGTTTGCATCTGATCTTCCTCATTCTTCCTTATTGACTACAATCTCCCACTGTGTGAATGTTTCATAAGTTATTTAACCTGTGCCTTGATGGCCTCTTGTTTCCTACTACAAAAAAAAAGTGTAATAAAAATTATTGTACTTCTATCTTTGAACCTTTGAAAAACAAGTGTGGTTATATTGGTAGTATAAACTTTTAGACACACACTTTTTTAGTATTCAAATTTTTTACTTTTTATAGGTTTGGTTAACTCAGTCCTGAAACATGTTGCATCAATTGACACACCTACCTAAATTACATAAGATTCTTGTTTTCCAACTTGTAGGAAAATTTCATACATTAATAAAATTACAAAAAATTGCCATCTACACTTGCCCCCATTTCTCATGAGATCATACTTTATTTTATAGGTCTAGCAATACTGCAAGGCCAAGATTCCTGTTATTTCCAAATAAGATATAATGTATTAAAATTTGACATATGTACCTTCTTAAGATAATCAGCAAATATATTAAAATATTTAAATACAAAAAAATTGCCATTTTGATAAGTGAAAAATGGTAACTAAATATTTTCAAAATTATAAGTTAAATTGACTTAGGCAGGGATTTTTGTTCCTTTTAGAAACCATCTTTTCATTCTCTTAATTCTCTATTTCTCTTCACCTCCTTGAGATTTTACTATTTGTTAGTAAGAGTCATTTGTATATAAAGAAAAAGTTTCTTTCTTATGTATGCAACAATATTATCAGCTTGCTGTTGTGGATTATGACTTTATTAAACCTTTTGCCATGTAGAATACTAATTTTTTATTATTCTGAGATGAATCACTTCTCAGCCTTTTGGCTAAGACCAAGTATATTACTCTGAGATGAATATTTCAATTTATGATTTTTACCTATTTTATAGTTTTTAAATGTTTTATGAATACATAATTGTATATATTTATGGGGCACATCATGTGATAAGATACATACATAAATTGTGTAATGATCAAATCGAGGTAATTAGGAAATCCATCACCTCAAACATTTAATTTGTGTGTGTGTGTGATTGGAACATTCTAAATCTTCTCTTCTACCTACTTTAAAATATACAGTAAATTATAAATTATTATCACCCTACTGTGTATCAAACGCTGAGATATTCCTTCAATCTAACTATATTTTGAAACCATTAACCAAACTACACTTCCCAGATGCTATGGATATTTTACCCCTCCAAAACTCATGTTGAAATTTGATCTCCAATGTTGAAGGTTGAGCCTAATGGGAAGTTTTTGGGTCATGAGGGCTGATCCCTCATGAATAGATTAATGCCATCCCTGGGGGTAAGGCGTGAGTTCTCACTCTGTTACTTTCCACATGAGCTTGGCACCTCCCTACTCTTTGGCTTTGTCTCTCACCATGTGATCTCTGGTTCCCTTTTGCCTTCAGTCATGAGTGGAAACAATCTGAGGTCCTCACCAGAAGCCAAATAGATGCCTGCACCATGCTTCTTGTATGGCCTGAAGAACCATAAGCCAAAAAAATCTCTATTTTTAAAATAAATTACCTAGCTTCAATTATTCCTTTTTAGCAACACAAACAAACTAAGATACCAGAGGTAAGAAAATAAATCTATCAATTTTTTTTTTTTTTTTTTTTTTTTTTTTTTTTTTTTTTTTGAGACGGAGTCTCGCTCTGTCGCGCAGGCTGGAGTGCAGTGGCGCGATCTCGGCTCACTGCAAGCTCCGCCTCCTGGGTTCACGCCATTCTCCTGCCTCAGCCTCCCGAGTAGCTGGGACTACAGGCGCCCACAACCGCGCCCGGCTAATTTTTTGTATTTTTAGTAGAGACGGGGTTTCACCGTGGTCTCGATTTCCTGACCTTGTGATCCGCCCGCCTCGGCCTCCCAAAGTGCTGGGATTACAGGCGTGAGCCACCGCGCCTGGCCTCAATTTTTTATAGCTATGTTATCATAGCTTGTATAGAGCTTTGTGATCCAGCTGGAATGTATTCACCTCTATTCACTATTTGTCCAAAACAGAATATTTGTTAAACTATTTTTCCCTACTCTCTTTAAATAATACTTTTATTTTATGCCAAATTCTCATTTTTTCTTTCTTCCTTAGTCCTTCAATTAATCTGTCCATTAAAATATTTAATTTATGTTCCATTCTTTCAGTACTTTAAAGGTATTCTCTAAGTACTTTTGCTTGTTAAATTTTCCGTGTAGACATTAGAATCAATATAACAACCAAAAAATCCTACTATTTTTTAACGTTTACATTGGGCTAACAAATTTACTGATAAAAGACATCTTTGCATCAAAGCATATTCCTATCCAAGAACAACTTCTGTCTGAATTGTTGTCTTATTTTACATTATTTGAGGGTTTTTTGCTTGTTTGTTTCATATAGCACCTTTACATTTCTTGGTAACTTTTTTCTAGATATTTAGTATTTGGGGTGCTATCATATATGCAACCTCTTCTTCCTTTAAATTTGACAAACAGCTATTATAAAATAAATGTGTACATATTCATCTTGCAAGACTTTACCTCACTTAATTTTATATTTCTTAAAAATTTTCTCATTGACTTTCTATAGATATTCAAATCTGATAATATCATGAGAAAAAATAGTAATACTGCCTCCCCTTTTAACAATTTCATACTTACTATTTTAGTTAAAAATGTTAGCACACTCATCACTTTCATGGCAATGGTTCTGGTGTTTACTATAAGAATGTAGCTGACTTCTTAGATCATTTTATCATATCATGAAAGTTTTCATCTCTTCTTATTTTATTAGGAATATGTGTCAAAAAATTGATGAAACTATCCTCAAATCCTTTTTAGCTGTTATAAAGATAAGGATATGATTTTCCTCCCTTGACTTATATTTAAGTGAAATATAGTAATATCTTTTTTAAAAAAAATGAGATGTTTTAGTGAATTCCTAGAATAAATGAACTTTGTTTTGGGTGTGTTATTCTTTAAAGTGCTGCTAGATTATATTTCCAAATAGAATTTTTAAGATTTTTATATGTATATTCACATTTTAGATCCATAAATAATCTTTTTAAATATTATCTTTGTCAGTTTTAGCTCCCATATTATACTGAATTAGAAAAAAATGCATTGGTATCATCTACTTCTTGAAAATGTGATCAAATCAACTAACTTATGCATATTAAAACATTCATGCTATTATTACATGTGCTTTGGTACTCAAGAAGGATCTCTCCAATATTCCAGAAGAGGCTGCTATGAACAGTCTTCTAAGATGAACACACAAAGTAAAAATAGTTTAGACTAGAAAATGAAAGGTACAAAATTGGGGTAAACACAATTTTTTTGCCTTGGTATATACTATTATTAAAATTATTTTTGTTGCTGACATGTTTTCCCTACTGTCATTATATAAAAAGAATAGGTAAAATGTTAAAAACATTAAATGTATATAACCATTTAATCTTATTTTCTATATCTTTCTATTTAAGAACAAGTAATTGTAAAAGGTTGCATGTTACTTTTCTATCTAGTAAAGTGAACATAAGAACACAGTGTAACATAGCCGATCTTCCTGAGAAGAAGAAAAAACATCACTTTCTTCTCAAAGACTTCCCTTGTTATGCAGGACAGTGAATGAGTGGCTGAGACAGTTTGCTAAGTGATATTCTATGGTTCCATGCATTAAAAACTACTGATAGTTCCTTCATTATTGAAGAATTTGTTCAAGCAACATACATTGTATTTCTTCTCTTTGAAACTATCTTAAATATTTGAGAAATGGTATGAATAAATACGGGACCACAGTACTTCTTGAGTATAACTGCTTAAGTACATAAAATTGTTCTGTGTAAAATACTTGAATAACTCTCATTACATTATTCAGACACATGTCGTTTCTTCTTGGATAATAATTCAAATTTGATTTACATTTTACATTCTATGACAAATATTTTCTCCAAATAAGTCCCTGCAATATTTTCCAAAACAACATTTGTCCAACAAACACAAATGGATAAATATTAATGTAGTATGTGCAAAAAGCATCAAGCCTTTTCAAGTTCATTATCACTTTGTCCTTTCTAAAGTAGAAGTTGGAGACATGGTATTTTAGTAAAAAGCCTTGCCCATCTTTCTGAGTGAAGAGTGGATTAATGTTAAATAACATCAGAAAATGTTACTACCCTCACAAAGCAGCCAAAATTACATGATGAAAATAATTCAAAACACTTAAAGTATGTCGTTTGAGAAATTTTAGGCAGAACAATATATCATTGAATACTAACTGCATGTAAATGCCCAACTTTTCTGGGAGCAAATACACATCTCATAGCTCTATCTTCCTAAAAACTCCTGTAAAGTTTGGCAATCTAAGAAGACCAAAAGGGAAACGCAGGTCTTTGACATGGCTGCCCTCTACTGACCCAATATTTGTCTTGCTTTTAGAAAAAAACTTTTATGAAATATTCCTAGCTGAAATTTCTGAGTCTTCTAAAATGCTAGATTTGTTTTTCCACAAAACACCCCCAAACACTACTTTCATTAAAGCTAAAAAAAATCAATATATGACATTATGGAAAATTAATTCCTCATATGTTTCTTACTTACATATAGAAGTGCAAAAAAGTTAAAATAGGAAATAAGAATGCTGTAGTCAGAAAAGATAGATTGTCTCTAGCAGAGTCTTAGTTTTCTCTCTTTATAAAAGCAATGTCAAACCCTACTATATTTCACAGGATCTGAAGATTAGTTCATTTTTATCATTAACTCGTAGCCTGGGAAGCCTTGAATTAACATGTGTTTGGGATCCAAAATGTATAGAAATGCCACTGACATAAATTCAAGAGTGGCAATATTCAGTGATCAAACTAATCATGCAGCTATTGCCCCAAGAGAACAGAGAATGTGTGCACATGTAAGTCACACACAATACTTAGAAATGGTTAAAATGAAAGCATTGCAACCTTGCAATAAGGACTCATTTTGTTAAAAATAGTTTATGTCAAAATACTGATACAGTAGTTTTATTTTGGGAGGGAGGGGAATATATGTGTTATTGGGAAAATTACAATTTGCACCTTTCAGAGGAAAAATGCCTAAATTAGAGATTTTCTTTTTCATAATTTCAACTCTCATTTTAGATTCAGGGGTACATATGCAGGTTTGTTACAAAGGTATATCGCATGAAGCTGTGGTTTGGGGTACAATTGATCCTGTCAGCTAGGTAATGAGCATACTATCCAATAGTTAGTTTTTCAGTCCTTGTTCCCTTCTCTCCCTCCCCACTCTGGTAGTCCCCAATGTCTACTGTTGGCACCTTTATGTCCATGAGTATCCAATGTTTAGCTTCCACTTATAAGTAAGTACATGCAGTATTTTGTTTTCAGTTCCTGTGTTAATTTGCATAGGGTAATGGCCTCCTGCTGCATTCATATTGTTGCAAAGGACATGATTTTGCTCTTTTATATAGCTGCATACTATTTCATGGTATATATGTGTCACATTTTCTTTATCGAATACATTGTTGATGGGTAACTACGTTGATTTCATGTCTTTGCTATTGTGAATAGTACCGCAATGAACATACAAGTGCATGAGTCATTTTGGTAGAAAGATTTATTTTATTTTAGATATATACTCAAGAATGGGATTGTTGGATTTATTAGTAGTTCCATTTTTTCTTTGAAAATTCTGCAAACTGCTTTCCACAGTGGCTGAACTAATTTGCATCCCCATCAACTGTGAACAGGCATTTCCTTTTCTCTGAAGCCTCACCAGCATCTATTGTTTTTTGACTTTTTAATAATAGCCATTCTGACTAGTGGGAGATGGTATCTCATAGTTGTTTTGATTTGCATTTCTCTGATAATTAGTGATGTTGAGCATTTTTACATGTTTGTTAGCTTCATTTATGTCTTCTTTAAGAAGCCTCTGTTTATGTCTTTTGTCTACTTTTTAGGTGAGTTTTTTGTTTTTTGCTTGTTGAATTTTCTTATCGATTCTAGGTATCAGACCTTTGTTGGATATATTGTTTGTGAACATTTTCTCCCATTCTGTAGGTTGTCTGCTTATTCTGTTGATAGTTTCTTTTGTTGTGCAGAAGCTTTTTAGTTTAATTAGGTCCCACTTGTCAATTTTTGTTTTTGTTGTAATTGCTTTTGAGGACTTACCCATAAATTATTTCCCAAGGCCAATGTCCAGAACATTGTTTCCTAGGTTTTCTCCTAGGGTTCTTATAGTTTGAGGTCTTAGGTTTAAGTCTTCTCTGCATCTCAACTTAATTTTTATATATGGTGAAAAGAAGGGGTCCAGTTTTGTCTGCTTATGACTAGCCAGCTATTCCAATATCATTGCTTATTTTTGTCAACTTTGTCAAAGACTGACAGTTGCAGATGTGCAGCTTATTTTCTAGGTTCCCTATTCTGTTGCATTGGTCCATGTGTCTGTTTTTGTAAAGTTCTATGCTGTTTTAGTTTCTATAGCCTTATAGTATAGTTTGAAGTCTGGTAGTGTGATGCCTCTGGCCTTGTTCTTTTTGCTTAAAATTGCATTGGCTATTTGGCCCCTTTTTTTTGCTCCCTATACATTTTAGAATCGGTTATTTCAAATTCTGGGGAAAATGACATTGGTCATTTGATAGAAATAGTGTTGAAACTGAAGATTGTTTTGGGCAATGTGACCATTTTTAACAATATTGATTCTTCCAATCTATGAGGATGGAGTGTTTTTCCATTTGTTTGTGTCATTTGTGATTTTCTGAAGTAGTGTTTTCTAGTTTTCTGTATAGATGTCTTTCTTTCACCTCCTTGGCTAGATGTCTTCCTACATATTTATTTTTTTGTGTGGATATTGTAAATGGGATTGCATTTTTTATAGACAGTGTTGTACTCTATCACCTAGGCTGGAGTACAGTGGCATGATCACAACTCACTGCGCCCTCTACCTCCTGGGGTCAAATGAGCTTCCCTCCTCCATTTCCTGAGTGCTGGGACTATAGCATGTGCCATCACACCAAGTCAGCTTTTTAAACTTTTTTGTGGAGATGAAATCTCACTATGTTGCCAGGACTTGTCATAAACTCCTGGGCTCAAGTGATCCTCCCACTTTGGCCTCCCAAAATGCTGGAATTATAGGCATGAGCCACCATATCTATCTGGGATTGCATTCTTGATTTGATTCTCAGTTTGAACATTATTGGTATATGGAAATGCTACTGATTTTTGTACACTGATTTTGTATCTTGAAACACTACTGAAGTCATTTATCAGGGGCTTGTGGCAAAGTTGTTAAGGGTTTCTAGGTACAGAATCATTTCATCCATGAAGAGAAACGCTTTGACTTCTTCTTTCCTATTTGGACACCTTTTATTTATTTATTTATTTCTTGCCTGATTGCCCTGGCTAGGACTTCCAATATGGTGCTTTTAGAAGAAAGAGGGTAACAAAAGTATGACTTGCTTTTGAAAAATGGAGATGACTTACAGGTATCACTCTATCCAGGAGATGATTGATTTATATGTAGACATAAATACAGATTTATATGTAGATATAGTTATTCATAGGTATAAGTAATAAAGATATAGATACAGACACACCAATACAGATATAATTATGCAGATATGAGTTTTGTTTATGGAAGTCTACAAAAACTTTTCTCATCCTGTCAGTCTTCAGCAGGAGTCAATTTAGGAATTCTAGAAAATTCACACAGGGAATTATATTTCCTGAAATCATATGAAGGCAGTTATAAATAGAAATACACAAAGCAATAGCACTAGAAACATTACTGCCTCTGAGAAATTTGGAGGAAAATCTGTAATTTAAATGCTGACCCTAATAGAAGACAGCTAAAATGTTAAGTACCAAGAAATGCAAGAAATGACAGGTATAATTGGGGATACAGTAGCAAAGAGAAGCAGAGATGATTTGGTAATAAGAGGAAATCGATTATATTATCCCAGTTTTAATGGCTATTACAAAAAGACAATAATTAACAAATACTGATGAGAATGCAGAAAAAGGAGAAGTCTTATACATTGTTGGTAGGAATATAAATAAAGCCATTATTTACAAATATATGTAGGTTCCTCAAAACTGAAATTAGAACTATCACATGATCCAGCAACCCCACTACTATTTACCCAAAAGAAAGAGAATCAGCATTTCGAAGGGATACCTACACCCTGGTACTTAAGACAGCACTATTCACAATAGTCAAGTTCTGGAATCAATGTAAGTGCCCATCAAGAAATGAATGGATAAAGAAAACGTGGTATGCATACATAATAGAATACTATTGAGCTATAAAAAAAATAACTAAATGCTGTCATATGCAGCAATGTGGATAAAATTAGAAATCATTATATTAAATGAAATAAGCCAGGCACATAAAGACAAATATTGCATGTTCTCACTCATTTGTGGGAGCTAAAAAGGTGGATCTCACGGAGGTACAGAGTAGAATGATCAATATGAGAGGCTAGGAAGGGTTGGGGAGAGGTTGAAGAGAGATTGGTTAATGGGTACGAAATTATAGTTACATAAAAGGAACAAATTCTAGTGTTCCAAATCACAGTAGGGGGACTATAGTTAACAACAATATACTGGATATTTCAAAATAGCTGTAAGAAAAGATTTGAAATGTTTCTAACACAAAGAAATAACAAAAGTTTGAGATTATGGATATTTAAATACCCTGATTTGATCATGACACATTATATTCATTGTCAAAATATCACATTTACCCCATAAATATGTACAATTATTACAAGAAAGAAGAAATAGAATCATACAAAAAAAGACAAAGCATATCCAAGCTCAAAAGGAGACAATCCTATTAACTAATTCTGACTACCGCAGGAATATTTTAAAGATTATGAAATGTCTGACTCCCAGCTGGATGAAACATGACTTTTTTTTTTTTTTTTTTTGTAAAAATTGCAAGAGACACACCCATCCCCTTGGTAATCTAGGGTTTCAAGAAGGACTTCACCAATTCCTGGGGGCAGGTCTGTTGCCAAGCAATAACTGAACAACATATTCCATCCCCTGGCCCAAGTAAATTGTTCACTGTGTGCATGTGACCCAACTCCAGCCAGTAAGTCATAACAGATTTTTCCTAGAACAATCAGGAAAAGGGACTTTTTCACAGGGCTATAAAGACAATGTCGCTTGTTGGCTGTAAAGACAATGTAGCTACTTTTGCCATAACGTGGGGAAACTTCCTGGAGAAGGAAGATAATGCAAAGTGAAAAAAGAACAAAGGATTGGAAAATACAATCCTAGTGAAATTAGTTTAACTTGTGGATACAGGCATTAGTGAAAGATAAATGCCTGAACTTCCTAGTTGTATAAACCAATAAATTATTTTGTTTATTGTTATTTTCTCTTGCTTCATTGAGTTTGACTGCCATCACTTAAAATGGAAAGATATTAGTTTAGAATCCATGAAGCCTTCTTGCAATATCCTTGCTAAGTTCTTTTTTTTTTTTTTTTTTTTGAGATGGAGTTTCATTCTTTTGCCCAGGCCGGAATGCAATGGCACAATCTTGGCTCACTGTAACCTCCGCCTCCCAGGTTCAAGCAATTCTCCTGCCTCAGCTTCCCAAGTAGCTGAGATTACAGGCATGTGCCCCCATGCACAGCTAATTTTTGTATTTTTAGTAGAGATGAGACTTGGCCATGTTGGCCAGGCTGGTCTTGAAGTCCTGGGCTCAGCTGATCCACCTGCCTCAGCCTCCTGGGATTACATGCTGGGATTATAGGCATGAGTCACTGCACCCGGCCCTTGCTAAGTTCTGATCACTTAAGTTTTCAGCAAAAATTTCCTAACCAGATTCCATTTTACAAATCTACCAAATAACCTGACTTTACAAAGCATGACCCATACCTATGTCCCATTAAATACCTGCAGCTAGTGTACTACACTTTAATATCCTCATGTACTTCAATTAATGCCAGTTAAATTGTATTCTTCACAATAGTTGTGTTTGTTCCAAATTCTGTTTATACAATTTTCATTTGCATTATAAGTATATATTTAATCAAATGTTAAACCAACAATTATTTTATGTTCAAGAGAGCTCATGTTTTTATGAAATCTAGGGCGAATCTGTTAGAAAGACCTAAACATTGAGTTGCAAAATAATATCTTCTATTTAGATGTAGATAAGAGTCTGAGTAAAACAAAACAAATTTTTATGTTTATCTCATTTTATTTTTTTCTATCATTTTATTTTTGAGGTTAGGTAGTTTATTTATTCCAGATACAGTTATTGAGTACATTTTTTTCTGTTCCCCCATATCCTGGGGTAAATTGACTTTTATTTTATTTTATGTAAGTTATTTAGGTACAGGTGGTATTTGGTTATATGATTAAGTTCTTTAGTGGTGATTTGTGAGATTTTGGTACACCCATGATCCAAGCAGTAAATACTGCACCATATTTGTAGTCTTCCATCCCTCACCCCACTCCCACTCTTCCCCCATGTCCCCAAAGTTCATTGCATCATTCTTATGCCTTTGTGTCCTCATAGCTTAGTTCCCACATATCAGTGAGAACATATGATGTTTGGTTTTCCATCCTGTGTTACCTCACTTAGAATAACAGTCTTCAGTCTCATCCAGGTCACTACAAATGCTGTTAACTCATTCCTTTTAATGGCTGTGTAGTATTCCATCATATATATATTTTTTGCAGCTGTTGTAAAAGGGGTTGAGTTCTTGATTTGATTCTTCATTTATTCATTGTTGGTGTATAGAAGAGCTACTGATTTGTGCACATCAATCTTGCATTCAGAAACTTTGATGAATTCTTATATCAGTTCTAGGAGATTTCTGGAGGAATCCTTAGGGTTTGCAAGGTAAACGATCATCTCGTCAGCAAACAGTGGCAGTTTGACTTCCTCTTTACCAATTTGGATGTCTTTTATTTCTTTCTATTGTTTGATTGCTCTGGTTAGGATTTCCAGTACTATGTTGAAGAGGAGTGGTGAGAGTGGGCATCCTTGTCTTGTTCCAGTTCTCAGAAGGAATGTTTTCAACTTTTTCCCATTCAGTATTTTGTTGGCTGTGGGTTTGTCATACATGGCTTTTATTACATTAAGGTCTGTCCCTTGTATGCCGATATTGCTGAGAGTTTTAATCATAAAGTGATGCTGGATTTTGTTGAATGCTTTTTCTGCATCTATTGAAATGATTATGTGATTTTTGTTTTTAATTCTGTTTATGTGGTGTATCACATTTATTGACTTACATATGTTAAACTATCCCTGCATCCCTGGTATGAAACCCAAGTGATCATGATGGATTATGTTTTTGATATGTTGTTGGATTTAGTTAGCAAGTATTTTATTAAGGATTTTAGCATCTGTGTTCATCAAGGATATTGGTCTGTAGTTTTCTTTTTTGGTTATGTTCTTTCCTGGCTTTGGTATTAGGGGGATGCTGGCTTCATAAAATAAATTAAGAAGGTTTCTTTCTTTCTCTATCTTGAGGAATAGTTTCAAAAGGATTAGTACCAATTCTTTGAATGTTTGGTAGAATTCTGCTGTGAATCCATCTGGTGCTAGACTTTTTTTGTTGGTAATTTTTAAATTATCATTTCAATCTTGCTGCTTGTTATTAGTCTGTTCAGGTTATCTAATTCTTCCTGATTTAAGCTAGGAGGGTTGTATTTTTTCCAGGAATTTATCCATCTCTTCTAGGTCTTCTAGTTTATGTATGTAAAGGTGCTCACAGTAGCCTTGAGTGATCTTCTGTATTTCAGTGGTGTCAGTTGTAATATTTCCTGTTTTGTTTCTTAGTAAGGTTATTTGGATGTTCTCTCTTCTTCTCTTGGTTAATCATGCCAATAGTCTATCAATTTTATTTATTTTTTCAAATAACCAACATTTTGTTTCATCTTTTGCATTGTACAAAAGAAATTTTTAGTCTTCACAAAAGATTTTATTTGTTGACCCTCTTTAAATGAATTGATGCTAAAATTCTAAGGACACAAAAAAATTCAGATCTCCAATCAGTGGAACCATACTAAAATAAGAGGACTGCACACTCCAAACATTAGAAATAGAATGTGTGTGTGTGTGTGTGTGTACATATATATATGGAAATATATACATGTAAATACATAATATACACACACACACATATACATCTAACAATCTTCCACCTTGTCCTCTTGAGTAGCTGGGACTATGATCACTATCCATTGTGTTTGACTCCATGATAAACACTTTTAATTAAAATAAAACGCTTAAGCTATATATGTCATTTTATATGATTTTGTAATGCCATCAATTAAGTGACCAACTAGTGGCCCTAACATACCAGTATAGCTACAAAATTTTAGCTTCTTAGAAGTTAATGTGTCTAGTTTCCAACGGAACAATGTATAACTTTAGATTTTTTTTTTAAGTTTTTCAATATGGATTTTAAACTCAGTGATAACAGGTACTCATTTTGGTGATTCTCTAGAGTTTTGGGGTTTTATATATTGTAAATACTTATTGATGGAGATATAATTCATTGTCATTATAACATGCTGTGTCCATGTCTAATATCTGTGGCTATATATATGGACACAAAATAAATACTTTGTTAAAAAAGTTTCCATTTCTGAGAATAACATTAATAAAATCAATTTGAAAATATTTAAAAATACTTTATAATTCATAAAACTGTAATATTGATTTTTGATATCATATTTACATTTTTTAAACTGCAAGTAATGCTGACTCATGGATAACTGATTTGCATATGTTCTCCACATATTAACATTTGCCTGGTTAAACCAAGTGTCCCATGGGCTAAGAAAACTCTTCCTGTTTCCCTTTCACTATATTTTTCATTTTTTTCTCCATATTTCTAGGCCATTGGCCCTATTTATAATCCAAGCTCGAGTATATGATTTCAGAATGTTATATGTGGACGGAGAAGGGAACAGAGAGATGGACGATCACTGCATATACATAGTTTTGCTGGTTGTTCACTGCACAAGGACACCTGGCTGCAGGGTGTGGTGTGGCTGAAATCCAGCTGATGATCTTACCACTATGTGTTCCCTAGCATAGGGCCACATCTGCCACAAGAAAGTAGTACCTTTTTCTAACATACACCCAGGTGACAAATGATCTGGGACAATTTTTATAGCTATTGCTTACTTTGTCTCATATTTGGACTGAGTTTTCAGCCCTCATTCTGGTCTTCTCCAACAAACGAGGAACGCAATTAACTTATCAAATTAACAATCCAAAATCCTTTTAATCTATGATTTTCTGGGAAATGCATTTGGATCTAATTCAGGACTGCAAGTTCCCAAAGACGTATTTCATTTACATGAAAACTAGGGAAAGTCTATGTGAACAGTAGGAGAAGATGGAATGCTGTGAGGTGCTTTTTAACCATATGGCTATTTCTTTCTGTTTATTATAGCAATAAATGCTTCTTAAAACACCACTTTGGCATTTCTTTCCGAAAGAGAGAGTGAAGGAAAATCTACAAACTGTATTGTGATCAAACACGACCATCGGGACTAGAGAAACACGGCCAGGAGACGGGACAGGGGAGAAAATGTTGAAGGAGAGGAAGGAAGGTTAATCCTGAGACTCACAAAAGCAAATATTTGGAAAAAGTGGAATAGAGAACTGGCTTGAGTTTACAAATGCATAAATAAACCCCAGATTTTTGTACTGACTGGAGTCGTGATACTCTTACCTCTGCAAACCCATAGGCAGTTGCTTCAGACTTTTCCAAACACTAGAAAACCTCTTGAAGAAATCACATAATGTAACAGAAAGAAGATTTATTTTCACATTTATCAGTTCTGGATTTCAAACATGACATTTACCAAAAGTCTAACCTTGGAATGGTAAACGTTTGAGATTGAGTTTCTCTATTAATAAAGCAAATATACTTTTCTGATAGCGGTTTTGAGAAGTAAATGAGACAATGTGTGTGAAAGTAACTAGAAAGTAGCTGACACAGAGTAGATGTTCAATAAATGGCTGATTTTTCCCATACCCAATCTTTTGGACAAAGCAAAGAAACCAAGGCACATTTGGGCCAGGCATGATGGCTCACATCTGTAATCCCAGCACTTTGGGAGGCCGAGGTGGGTGAATCAAAAGGTCAGGAGTTCGAGACCAGCCTGGCCAACATGGTGAAACCTCATCTCTACTAAAACTACAAAAAGTTAGCTGGGCCTCATGGCAGGCACCTGTAATCCTGGCTACTCAGGAGGCTGAAGCAGGAGAATCACTTGAATCCTGGAGGGGAAAGTTGCAGTAAGCCAAGATTGTGCCACTGTACTCCAGTCCGAGCGACAATGAGAGGCTCTGTCTCAAAAAGAAAAAAAAAAGAAAAGAAAAGAAAAAAGAAAAGAAAAAGAGAAAAGAAACCATGGCACATTTGAAGCTAAAGGAATATCCATTTATGTTGTTCAATGGATCAAGGTGTAGTGGTCATGGGGAGAGGAGTAGCCCCTCATTTTCAGAAGCAGAGAAGGATACTTTAAGTCCTCCACTGCGCTTACAGGTACCGTGATTTAACAAGGTCTTGTGCCTTGTCCTGGGAACCTAAGCAGTCAGTACTATTTTCTTGAGGGGAGGGGAATACTATAGATTTCAAATTTATGACACCATGAATCTATATAATTTTTAAACTATAAACATGCATAATCTATTTGCAAGTAGGGTAAAACTTTGTGGAATATAAAATTACCTTTATAATAAAAAATGTAGCAATGTAGTTACAATAACAATAATAAAAGCAGATTTACAAAAAATTTGAAAATTACTTTCTCAAATAATTGTTATAAGATGCCTGTAAATATTGTTTCCCGATGTATTTAAAATAAAGTTCAGCTCATACAAATTTATATTAATAATAAAGCTCTTATTAATATGTTAATAATGTCTATATTAATAGGGCTCTTATTAATATAGATAATGTAGAGAGAATATATAGAATATATAATTCTAGATAAAATAAAGAATTCTAGATAGAATATAGAGATATAAACATCACTTCATGAAGCCCAGTAGCATCCATAAAGATCTAAGATATTTAATTCATAATCCTGGTATCTTGACAGATTTATTAGTACAACATAGTTTATTTTAAAATGAAAATTAAAATATTATAGGTAAATATGTTTTCATTTTCTTGAGATAATCTTCACACACACACACCCCACATTCTCACAAATGCATCCTTAAATGTGTGATTACAAACAAATTAGGGACATTCAAATATCAGAGTAAGAAAAAAACCTATATTGACATGGTTCACTCTCTTAGCTCTAGTTACTTTTTAGGAAGTTATTATTAAAATGATTTATAAGATTTTTTAAAAAGAAATCATAGTTAATCTTTACTGATAGCTTTAAAAATTGATATCTATGTATCTGTTATGCCAATATTTTTGCCTCTTTTTCTGTTTTACAGTTTCAGAAAGAGTATTGTATATTCTAAGACTGTGCTATCCCATATGGTAGCTGCTAGCCACATGTAGCTATTGAGCATTTAAAATGTGGCAAGGTCAAATAGAGATACACTGTAAGTGTAAAATAACACTGGATTTTGAAGACTTAATATGAAAACAAAATATGAAAAATGTACAAAGTGTCTAATTAGTAATTTTTATGTTGGTCACATATTAGATATGTATATGTGTTACATAAAATATATTATTTAATTTTTTACTTTTTTTTTTTTTTTTTTGGAGACGGAGTCTTCCTCAGTCACCCGGGCTGGAGTGCAGCGGCATGATCTCAGCTCACTGCAAGCTCTGCCTCCTGGGTTCAGGCCATTCTCCTGCCTCAGCCTCCCAAGTAGCTGGGACTACAGGTGGCCACCACCACTCCTGGCTAATATTTTTGTGTGTGAGTGTGTGTGTATTTTTAGTAGAGACAGGGTTTCACCATGTTAGCCAGGATGGTCTTGATCTCCTGACCTCGTGATTAGCCCACCTCGGCCACCCAAAGTGCTGGGATTACAGGCATGAGCCACTGCGCCAGTCTACTTTTTTACTTTTTAAATGTAGCTGCTAGAAAATTTAAAATGATATATGTGGCTTGCATTATATTTCTGTACTTATTGGCCTAAGATACTTCCTCAAACCATATATTATTACATTATGATACTTTATGAATTGTAGCCTGTTTTATGATTTAAAGCCTTATTTCTCTTTTTATAGACATCAGATATACAAAGGAAATGAATTCAGTGATCATTGGTCATGACAGCATTACCAAAGTATATAGACATATATATACACACACACCAAATTATATAGACATATATATATATATATAGACACTAATTACTTTTGCAACAGTCAATCTTGCTTCTTTATGTCCTCTTGTTAAACATACTCAGGATGTCACCATTCACAAAGACACCTTTTAGCCTTATTTACTTTTACACCCTAATGACCTGTCCTTAGAATTTGGAAGCAAGTAAGAACTTCTTTTCCATTTTCACTTCTTCCCCCTTTCTCCCTCCTCTACATACCTAACTGACTACTTCTATTATCTGGGGCTCTATCTTTATTCATTTTTATTCCTCCAAATGTTAAGAAATTTTCCATGCAGAAGGCATTCCCAAACACTTGTATTGCCAAAGTTCATAAAAACGGTCAAACCTAAGATGGCAAAGACTTATGCTAATGCACTCCAATGGGCAGAAGACAGGAATGGTGGATCGCAACATCCAATATGAATTGCTTCTTTATTAAAAAGATTGTTTTAGGTTTTTAGAAATCAAATTGTATTATAATTGTACCTATTTATTTATTTCATTATAAACATATATACTTATTATAGAATGTCTAGAATATACAGGAAAGCAGGAAAAAAGGCAATCAATAGCACCAAGCAGCAATAATCATTGTTAACAGTTTGCTTATACACAATATTCATAGTGAAACATAAGAGTTCACATTTTAAAAAGTTCTACTTTGGAAATTTTAGTAGAAATCACTTTTATTAAAATGAATGGTATTTGTAATTCAGCATTTCTCTAGATTTAAATGTTCACATATTTGTTTTGCTTAGAGAAAAAAAGTTTCAAATTTATTTTTAAATAGTTTGCTTCAAATGTGAGAAAATGAAATTATGCAGTTTTATTTTTTAGGTGAAGAGAAATGCAGCTTTCCTTCTAAATGTCAGAAGATACAGTACTAAAAGTTAATTGTAATAATAGGAAATACAGTTTATGTCATGACAAAATAAAGAAGCAATGGTCAATTGCCGGAAGTAGAAAGAGGTAGAAAAAAGAGTTCTATAAAGAGCTTCAGGAGTTGCCTGGGTTACTGATGAAAAGCTCTATCTGCTCATGGGGAATTTGAATAGATGAGTGTTCCATTATTAAAAGGTGTTTAATTTTATCTTATCTACTTCTGAGGGATTTGAATTAATTAAATAAATTTTTAATTTATTTTAATTTAATTATTATATAGCAGCTGGATAATTATTTAAATAAGCAGTACTTTTTTAACTTTACATAACTAATATACTGTTCACCTTTATCATATTATTAATAAAATCAGAAGGCTAAATTCTGAGTAAGAAATTAAACTATATACTTTCTACAAAGTATGTTTGAAGTATTCTATAGATATAAATATGTTTGCCAAATTCAAAACTGATTGAAAACAAAATCAGTGATTCTGTTGTGCATTGTTGTACTATAACATTATATTTTAATGATATTTCTAGACATAATACTTTTGAGGTAAATTATTAAAGCTTCTATGGTAATAATAGTAGAAGCTCTTTCCAGAGAATGTTAATGAAATTATTAAATTTTACATAGTCATTACACATTTCTATTACTAATTATTACTCTACCAAAAAGGTATACTACGAAATCATAAGAAAACAGTTATTTAAAAAAGAAGCTTCATGGAAAATAAATTGAAGGTTCTTGAATTGTTAAAAAAAAAAAAATCTAGCAGAAAAGTCAATGTTGAGGTACTGGATTATATTTAATTAATCTTGATAAATATTATTTAGAAAACAAAAAAATCCATATATGCTGAATTTGTACCTTTAGATGATCAATATCACCATAAATCCTTTCATAGTAAAAATATATATATATTACAGATAAAGCTGAAAAAATGGTAAACAGGCTCATAAGAAGCCTTGGGAGCATTTGCAAAATGGCAATAGCCAAAGTGCTTGAGTTTTAATGATAAAAGTAAGAGTAAAGGGAAAATAACGTTAATTAAGACTGTCAATGAAAACATGAATATAAATATCTTTCTACACATGAAGTGAGTCATTCAGGAAACTATCTTTATCCTTGGGCTTTGGGTAGGAAAATAAAAGCAACTCTCTTCTGAACATTGATAAATAGTGGCCTGTACTCACAAAAGACTTTGGAGACAGTGAGAAATACCAGGAAATGTGTATTCTAATGCTGCAGGTGGTGGGTGAGAGCACAGGTTCATTTAAACCCATGCTTGAGAATCCCTTCTCAGTGTCAGATGTGTGTTTAAACTGATATCCACAGACATATGCATCTGTGCAGCAACAGAGTACTCTGGTAGAGATCTGAAAAAACAAAACATCCCCAACATGCATAGACTGTCAGCATTGCAAAGAAGAAGAGGAAATGTATTTGAAAAGATCTATTCTGTACAATACTCCTGAATAATGAAAATATTCCTCATATTAATTTATTTCCATTATTACTGTCACTACTGCCTCTTATCTCCATTGCCTCTCATCTCTTTGCCTCTGGTACTACCAAAATTGACTTCTAATTGTTCTGGTTTTCTAGTACCTCTCTCCTTTCAACTATCACTCATATTGCTCTGCTGTTCCCCTAAACTTTGACTTTTTCAGGTCTCTTCTGTTATTCAAAACCTTTAATGATGTCAAATTGTCTGTAAGTTAAAGCCCAAGAATATGAATATGGTATTTAAAATGCCTGAGACTACAGAAAGTCTTACTGATCTCCCAATGCTCATGAATATTCATCTGATTAAATTGGACTGTTTGATCAACTTTTCTAAAGCAAGATCTGCAAAAACCATATATTGGCTTATGCTATTTTTCCTGCCTAGCATTATCACTCCTACTTTCAGTTCAACCACATCCAAAAAATCCTCTCTCCCATTCAGTTTCTACTGTGTCTGTGATATTTATTATGTTATATAATATATATGTCCATGAGGTAGTGAAAATCATTTTAAGACATGATATTTTGATCTATCTCACTTGTTTAACAATCACACTTTTTTGTATTTTTCTAATTATTAAATCTTTGAGATAAAAAAGGAAAGCTCAAACTGTCCTACATAGTAAGGACTACAGTGTAGCTACTCAAGCATTTAAGTGATTTTATTTTATTTTTGAGACGGAATCTTGCTCTGTCACCCAGGCTGGAGTGCTGCAGCATGATCTCAGCTCACTGCAATCTCCGCCTCCTGGTTCAAGAGATTCTCCTGCCTCAACCTCCTAAGTAGCTGGGATTACAGGCGCCTGCCACAGGGCCAGGCTAATTTTTGTACTTTTAGTAGAGACAGGGTTTTGCCATGTTGTCCAGGCTAGTCTCGAGCTCCTGACCTCAGGTGGTCCGCCCGCCTTGGCCTCCCAAAGTGCTGGGATTATGGGTGTGAGCCACTGTGCCCGGCATGACTTTAAGTGATTTTAAAATGTATTTCTTTTCATTGCCACGACAAAAGCAATTAGCAAGGTGTTCTGTACACAGATGTTAAAAATATGAAGAACAAACTTCATATTTCTTATGAAAAAAATTATTTTCTCAAATGAAAAATTTTTGAAAAAAGTAGTTATTCACAAAGGAGATCATTGGTAGAATGAACACCCAGTGCACAGTCCTTTGTTCCTAGGTACAGACAGCAGACTCTTGCTATCTAATTTCAATAAAAAATGGTTTATCAGAGGGTGTTAGGAAGCTCTAGTAGGGCCATAAAACTAGAATTCAATAATATAGAGCAAGAAAATACAGTAGCTAGCGGAAATGCCCACTCACAACACAGAGCTCTTCTAAAGGAAACCTCACTCCTGCGGCTGTGTGTCACTCATCATGTGTGATACAGGGGATGAACTTTAGAACCACCATGCTCATCACCATGTTCATCACCATGCTTGCAAGGAGAGTGGCTCCTGACTTCTTCCAAATACTGTAGAGAAATACACACTGGGCAGAATGGAGGCCACAATCAAAATTAAAACTTTTACAAAGGATTCTAGAATATGTAGTCTTTAGTTGTTTTTAGCTTTCACAGGTTGGTTAGAAGTGTTTGGAAGGGGCATTCAGCCATATAATGTACAGTATTCATCATTCGCCAAAATTTTTTCTTACAGTTGTATTAATAAGAACAATATGCATGATGACAAACTTAAGAAGGAGGGAGATTATACTTCAATTACATTTATCAGTGATCATTCCATTTCTCATACCCCATGTAGTAGAAAGCTTGCTGCATGCATAGTGAGAATTAAACATGATGACCAAAAATGAAAATTAGTTGATAGATTCTACAAATATTTTACTCCTGGTGATTCACTGAAGAGAATAGACTTCCTTTAACTATTGTTGTCCTTAATGCCGTGCTAATGTTTTCCTTATTTAACCTCACCTTAAATCCAAATTGCCTTTATTCTTCCTGGATTGTGAGTTTAAGACAGTATAACCTTTCAGCATTATCAATGGTTGATTTATTGCAACGATGCAATTCTGTAAAATGTCTCAAAGATAGCAAAGCAAAGCAACACACTGTGTTTTAATCAGGAGATTTATCAATAAATGTATTAAGATATTTTAAGATTGAATTAATGATAGCATTTTCCTCAAACAGAGAAAATTAATGCTAAGTGTTAATACAACCCATATGTACTGACCAGCAAAGAGTTAAATTTTCTTTTGGAAGAAAAAAGTCATAACTTTGGTCTAAGGGTAAACACTGACATCAAAATATTCATTAACTCATCAACAATATTTTCAAGGGCTTGTAAATTCTAGATACTTGTTGGGTACTAAAAAATAAGATGGTCTCATTCCAAAGAAACTGTAAGTCTAGTGGAAAAACTGACCCTTAAACTATTAATTATGACATAGCACAATGAGTGTTAAGATAGTACAAGGAAAGCCAGGCATGGTGGCATGTGCCTTTAGTCTCAGCTACTCGAATGGCTGAGGTGGAATGATCACTTGAGCCCACGAGTTTGAGTCCAGCCTGGGCAATATAATAAGACCTTGTCCCCCCGCCCCCTGTCCCCCACCAAAAAAAAAAAAAAGGTGATTACCAAAATAAGATAGGACAGGAGTTAGAAAACTTTACACCATGGACCAAATCTGACCCAAGGCCATTTTTTTTTTTTTTTTTTAATAACACTACAACTAAGGATGATTCTTACATTGTTAAAGGCTTTAAAAAGAAGAAGCGGGTGGATATGTAACAGAGGCACTATATGACCTACAAAGCTAATATTTAGTATCTGCTCTTTAGCAGAAAAAGTTCGTTGACCCTCATAGAGACAAAGAGGCATCTCTGCAAGCAAACAAAGAGCAATAGAATCTCAACTGGTCCAGAAAACATTATCTTAACAATAGTAAATGTCCTGAAATGAGGGGCAAGTAACTTCTCCAGGAAGAGGGAACAATATATGTAAAAGGCCTTAATGGCGATAGTGACATAGAAGAACTAATGAAAGTCCAGGTTGGCAGAAACACGAACGAAAAAGGAGAAGAATTATTAAAATTAAAACTTTGAGATATAGGTATGACCTAGATATAAATGGCCTTTCAAACTATATTAAGGATTTTGCATTTTACCTGAATAACAATGAGAGGACATTAACTATTTCTAAGTGGGTGAATAACAAGAAAAACTTTAAAACTGATTATCATAGCTAACAATATCGTAGAAAGGGAGTCAGAAACAGAAGAGATTAGTAGCAAACAGGGCTTTAAAGTATGTGACAGAAAATTCTAGTATTAGGTAAGAAAATAAGCAAACAGACACATTATACTAAAACTTCTTTAAGCGAAAGACAAGGAGAAAATATTGAAACCAGCAAGCAAAAGCCTTGTCACTTATAAGTGAATCCCAAAAAGATTAACAGCTGTCTTCTCATCAGAAACAATAATAGAAGCCAGAATAAAGTGGGATTGCATTTTTAAAATATACAAAATAACCCAATTTCAACTTCAAATCCTATACCCTGCAAAGCTGTCTTTCAAAAGTAAAGGAGAAATGAAGAAATTCTCAGTAAAAGAAAACCTGGCAGTATTTGTTACTAGCATATACTCCCTCAAAGAAATACTAAAAAAAGTTCTTCAGTCTGCAAACAAGCATCCTCACATAAAATTTTAATCCACATGAAAAATCAAAACATACCACTAAAGGTAAATGTGCAATTATAAAAGGTAAGATAAATACATATTTCTTATCCATTCTTCTCTTACTCATAGTGACTGTGTGAAATAATATGTGTATAATGTTGTTGGATATATAACATATAGAAATATTATATATTTGCCAATAGCAGCATAAGAAAGCAGGTGGGAGAAAACTGATACTGAACTAAGGAAAGCATATCAGATGGCAACTTGAGTCCACAGGAACAAATAAAAAGGACTAGAAATGGTAAATAAGATGTCTAATATAATGAACACTATAAATATATATTTGATTTCTTTTTTCTCTGTTTTTGAGACATAACTTTATATATTGTTGAATTTGTAACATACATAGCTGCAATCTGTATAATAGCAATAACATATAAAGGAGGAAATGGAAATAGAGCTATATAAGAGTCATATTTAAAACTGGAATAAAGTTAGTAAAAATCTGAAGTAGATTCTGCTGAATTGAAATGTATATGGTAAGCCCTAAAGCAACCATAAAAAATAACAAATATGGTGAAAAATTATTAAAAGAATGCTACACTAGAAAATATTGTCCAACACAAAAGAGACCAGTGAAGGATGAATGAAGGAACAAAAAGGCATCAGCATCACACGTACTTGAATCACTGGCACCTCCAGGTATCAAACTGGTTCTGGGATGCTCAAAGAGTGCCTCATGGGACTAAGACTTTTGATTCCCTGTAGAGTAAATTAAACTGGAAGAGACTGATGTCAAAAGGTTGAAGGGATGTAGACCCTATGTATTTTGTGACTGAAATACTCCACTTTTGGTTTCAGATAACTAGATATAATTTTGACTATTATTATTGTTACTATTATGATTTTCACATGTTTTATCTTTCTGCACTAAATTTGTTGATGTAATTTTTTTAGGTTTTCCAATTATCATGTTTGCTATATCAAATCCTACCTGGAGAAAGATGGGGGCATACTGACATTAGCAAGAAAACAACAAAATATGCATAAATAGTTAAATGTTTGCCAAGTCAGTTTACCATTTTTTATTATATTCATGATACACATGGGAACGAGGTGATTAGTGACCTAAGCTGGTTGTCACTTTCAAGTCATCCACATCTTGAAAGAATAACAACTGGGAAGACTTGTTATAAACTAGACACACCCAAATGATAAGCAACACTGTACATATTCACTACAATAAGGTTCCCTTAGCATATGAAGCAAAAGTAGGAAGACTTAAGAAGTTAACAAAGCAAATAGAGTCAGATACAAGCTTTACTTATTTCATTGATTGCCAAGGATTAATCCTAAACTCTGTCAAGCTTTTGAATAATTAACTAAATCCCTCTGAAACTCTATCTACTATACATATTTAAAATAAGATCAAAACACACATAATTATGCTTTGGAAATCATACTACTGCTAATTTTCAACCCAGATAATAAAAGTGTAATTTGAGCTACATTCTCTACATTCTCTGATAAAAATTCAAACTAAATCTTGAGTAAACAGTCAGGAAGTATTATAATCCAATTCTTCTCTTTGATATATCAAGTTTGTCACTATCATAAAAGAAAATTAGATGAATTTGACAGGGTTTATTCTTCACATAGGTATATTTATTTATAAAAACTACAGTCTTTCAGAACCCATAGGGCTTTGATGATTATCAGATGAAACTGTCAATCTTCTCTAAGGAAGATAAATATTTTCTAAAACTATGAAAGTACCACACATTTATATGTTTGGGAATAGGTGAGAAAACAATATTATTTTGACTTATTCAATAGACTCACAGACTGTCCAATGCAATTGGTAGTTTAACAAACACCACCATTTATTTTTCAAGATACTTACCAAAAAGAACTTGAATTCAATATTAGTCTAGGAAACAGTATGTTAACTTTCTCAGTATCTTTTTAGCTCTTTGATGCAAAATTTTAGTATTTTTGATTGATATTTTAGATCAAAAGAGAGATTATTATCATTAGTAATCAAATATATTAAAACACATAATCATTCTCCCCTTTCCAAATTTCATATTCTTTTGGATCACCTAATTTAAAATATCTTTATGATGGTCTCTTTCCTCCTTTTTAATCAACTCAAAAATATTAATATAATGATAGATTGGCAAGGATTGGATATTATATTTTTATTAAAAGCCTGTTAGAGAGGCAAGGATCAAAATTTGATATTTCTGATACAAAGTGGAAAACCTGTGACAAAACCGTGACAAATCCAAAACAACCATAAAAAATAAAGCAACCATGAAAAATAACAAATATGGTGAAAAAATATTAACAGAATTAATATGCTACGTTAGAAAATATTGTCCAAAACAAAAGAGAGCAGTGAAGGATGAATGAAGGAACAAAAAGGCATCACCATCACAGGTACTTGAATCACTGGCACCTCGAGGTATCAAACTGGTTCTGAGATGCTCATCTGTTTCTATGTAATGAACATGGGGAATTTAGAAATATTCAATTCCCGATTTTTTACAAGTCAGTTTACTACTTGCCTTCCATTTGTACTTTTGGTTAAAAAAAAATGCCATTTATAACTAATCAGGAAAAATACGTCATAAACAAAAGCATCATATTACAAATATTCAAATTTATGAGCAAAAATAGTTATTTGACTAAACATGGATTAAATGCTACATCTCAAAAACATGATAAATAAAATATAAATGCAAGCAGTAGAAGGAAATTTGGAACAAATATGAGAAATGTTTTAGATTCTCACCAAATTTAAGTGGTTTATTAGAGTATTCCTGTTTTTGAAGGATAAACTTCCCCTAATTATATTTACTTTTTTTCAATAAAAGAACTCCTGGTGTGCTGAACCTCATTTTCCTATGTTACAGTGTTTCCTTCAAAGGATACCTTAGCCAGATTTCATAAATACTCTGCCATGTTTTTATAGTTGCTGCCCAGAATTTACCAATTAGATTCATTTGTTTTAGAATTTTAATCTCAAACTTAAATTAAAAATGTCCCTCACTATAATTGTGGCTTTGCAGACTTGGGGTAGAAATATTTCTTTCAAACACTTCTTCTTCCATTATAATGTTAAGTTCTGGCTCCTTCACTGGCTGTGAGGAAAGAGAGGCGAGGTTACCATCCTCTCTCTGTTATCTGTGGCTGTCTCTCATGAAGCAATTGTGTTTCGTTACCAAAAGAGACCTAAAGCTCTGGCCCATCCTACCACAGCTCCTCTTGGGTTGGCAACCCTTGTTAAATTGGCTTTCATAGATGGACAAATCATGCAAAATGGCTCAATACCACCTACACTTTTTGTGTACACATAATGCAGGAAATCCGTGCATCCTTGCTATGCTGAATGTTGAAAATGTAGGTGCTTCACTGCTACTTTCTCTTATCTAGGCCTCACTCATTCTCCATAATTATTTTTTTCCATGGCTAATATGTGTAGCACAAGTACAGATTAGCAAACTTGCTGCTTAAATAGTTATCCACCCAGGAAAAAGGAAAAGAAAAAATGGTTTTTTTCCCTTTTCTCTCGTGTGAGTGGCTATACCCTCTAGTATTTCTCCTTTTCAGTTTGGCCCTTATAGTAACCGTCAGGGTGGGGCAAGAGGGGAACAGTTACAGGGAGTAGAGGGAGATGTTAAAGTAAGGTTAGTCCTGAGGCCACTCTTCAAGCCAGTACAGTATCACTTTTAATGAAAAGCAAGAAATAATCTAAATGTCCAATTCAAATGTTATTATCAAATAAATTAGAGAATATTTATATGAAGAAATATTGTATAAAATGTTACAACTATGAAGAATTTCAATTCCAATAATATAACAGAATGCAAACAAAATGATCCAAAATTGCATTAAACTCACCATGACCTGGAGGAAATTTTTTCCATTTAAGGAGTGCAATTAGCTCATATATGGATAAAGTAGGCCATTCCTCATAATAAGGACACATATGGATTAATTTCAACTTTTGCATATTTTCAATTTTTATTTTTTCCTGAAATAGAATGTCATTATCAAATTTTTAATAATAGGCCATTTAAAATCAAAGAAATAGCAAATAGATAAATGGTGAGAGAAGTAAAATAAAGGCCATAGGAATAAAAGTTAGTATAAGATACATTTGAATTTTATCAGAGCATCACTCTGTGGCCATATAGACATATTAAAATGTTAATCTTCAGATCTACTTACTAAAATTATATTTGCTCACCTTTCATTATATATTATACTTCTATAAATGTTTTAGGAGTTTTTTAAAACCCTGTCATAGTCAAGATTAAACTGAAAAGTTGTGTTTGATAAAATCAAGTAACTGGTACTGATATTTGGGAAATAAAAACAAAACATACAGAATTTTTTGTTAAAGCCAGCCACTCTGAAAATCAAAACAAATGAACATTAAGGATTTAGAATAATGTTGAATTCTGAGAGAATTACCTGTACTACTGACACTGGGACCACTAAATCACAAGAAATCCCCACCATTGGAGACCCAAGAAGATGGGTGTCTTCTCAACTCCACTCCACATGAGCACTGAACCATGGCTTACACCAGCTTTCTGCAGGACCTGCATCTGGCTTAAGCTCATTTTTAAAAAGATGAAACAGCAGGATCATGGAAACCTTTCAATCCCATTATTTTTTGTTTATTTATTTTTGAGATGGAGTTTCACTCTTGTTGCCCAGGCTGGAGTGCAATGGTGCGATCTCACCTCACCGCAAACTCCACTTCCCGGATTCAAGCAATTCTTCTGCCTCAGCCTCCTCAGTTGCTGGTATTACAGGCATGCACCACCACATCCGGCTAATTTTGTATTTTTAGTAGAGACAGGGTTTCCCCATGTTGGTCAGGCTGGTCTCCATCCCTACCTCAGGTGATCTGCCTGCCTTGGTCTCCTGAAGTGCTGGGATTACAGGGATGTGCCACCACACCCAGCTAATTTTGTCTTTTTAGTAGAGATGGGGTTTCTCCATGTCAGTCAGGCTGGTCTCGAGCTCTCTACCTCAGGTCATCTACCTGCCTCGGCCTCCCAAAGTACTGGGATTACAGGCGTGAGCCACCGCCCCCAGCCTCAATTCCATTATTTATACAAACTTCCTCTGCTATCCAAAGTAGGAGAAATAGGAGTCAAGAAAAAATTTGGATTTGATTAGAAGAGAATAAATTATTAAACTTTAGGTAAATGAGTATCTTAAAGCTGCAGAATTAAGGAATCAGAATAAGTTGTTATCACTTATTCATCCAGCTCTGAGTTTGATGTTTGTTGTATAATTATGAAATATCATGCCAATCCCATTCAAGTATTTTTCCTCCTTAAGTAGACTATAGAGACTGGGAAAGCAGCAGTACTATTATCCATCTTATTATTCTAGTATTCTTAGCATATGACATGTTGTGAACATGCAAAACACATATTTGGTGACTGAATGAATGCGTTTGAAATTAATGAAAAGCCAAAGGGTATTCTAAAATTACCTAAAATATATTCATTGAGACCTTTGTTTACACTTTACCTATCACCAGCACTCTTAAGTGATTTTCGTCAAATAAACCACCTTTTTAATGTCTCTAGCTTAAGTTAAAGTTAAAAATAAAACAGATAATGGATATCTTTGTCTACAGAAGCAAAATACAGCTTGAGTTTATGCCCAATTTCTGTTTATATATAATATTAGATATCATACCTCCTTTATCTTTGCATATCCCTTTGCTGGGATTTTAAGAATTTCACAATCGTCTTCTGTCACCACTGAGAACATCTGTGTTCCCGATTCAATCTGAGGTATAACTTCCAGAGTTCCAAAGGTACTCCATTTGCTAAGCTGTAAAAATACCAGAGACAATTTAATGTTTATTACCACTCACCAACATAAAAATGCCAGTGAAGGACTGGATTGTAGGTCAAGCTTTCATTCAATGAAAGAGGAGATTCTAAACTGTCTTTGCATGGATGGCTCCTACTACTTCTGCTCAATGTCACTTCCCAAGGCAAGAGAAATGGTCATTCTTTTCATCGATATGAAGAAAATAACATTAAAAATCTTCTGTTTTATTCAGTAATTTAAAGTGCCTATTACAGCGCTTGGAATATAGCAGCCATTCAATACATAGTAGTTGAAAGAATGAAGAAATATTGTAAACTTATATATATGATCTTCTGTTTGTTTTATTATCACATGTTGGTAGTATTCAGTAATAACAAAAATGAATAAAATGTTAAACAGTATATAAACCATTAATATATATTTATGGATGATTGCTTAATTTAATATGTAAATGATAAATATTAGGCATGGAAAAATGTTACTACTAGAATACATGTCATGAGTTATTAGGTTATAATGATATTACATATAGTTACATAGAGAACCTATATTTATATTTACCCAGGAAAAGTGGAGGGCATGTAAAGGATAAGGAGCATATTTTTTATGAGAGGCTAAGGAGCTTCTTAGGGAAAACATCACGTCAATATGCCTATCTAAGATGATATGGGAAAACTTCCATTTTTCTACTTCAAAACCATAGACTATTTTTCTTTTTAACTAAATGCATATCTGAGCTTGAATCTGCAAGTCCAAATTCATAGAGGAAATTTAAAATGTCAAACAGTCACAGCTGAGGCCAAAGTGGGCCACAGTCCTATCAAACCAGAATAAGGTCCCAAAGAACTGAGTTCTGAGGCTTGTTGTACATGTAGGAACAGGAGATGGGACTCAGATCCATGAAAGGCGAGAGACTGGAATTGTGCCTTCTTGCCTAAAGTCTAGGAACTTGGAGGATCACCCCAGTTGTGAAGTGGGGACAGGAAGAACTACATCCAGTATTTTATGAAAGCCACATAAAAGCTGGCTATCTAGCCGTGAAACTGGACAGAATTGTTAGAAAATCAAGAACCTAGGTTTGCAGCTTGAATGAGTACAGAGCATACACTTATGCACAGTAGAAGACCCAAAGCTGAAAAATGAATAAAACGCCTAGTACACAACTAGTAAAACTCCTAGGATCCAGGAAGGTATTATAAAAACTTAGCCTTATGTACAAATTCAGAGAGAAAGGAACTCCCACAGAGAGCAAGACTTGCTGATGACAAAATCATAATAAAAATAATTACAAGACACACAAATAAATAAACCCCTACAAAGGGAAGTCCATGAAGGAGAAAAAAGTTGAACAACCTAAAAGAAACTATAAACATTTAAAATTATGTAAACTATAAAAATCAGAACATGACATGATGGAAGCAAAAAGAGGTATTTTGGAAAAGAACAAAATAAAACTTCTGTAAATAATGGTCACAAAAATTTGTAGATTAAAGATAATTTTCAAAAGAATTCATTACATAGATAATATATAAGAAAATAATCTGGAATAAAATATAGAAGAAATGGAAATAAGAAGGGGGTTGTAATAGCTATAGAAGATAGATGGAGACCATTTAGCATATATCTAATAGAAATTCTAGAAGAAACTGAAAAGAATGGGAAAACGGTGATGCATAAGTGATAATGGCTGCAAGTTTTCCAGAGCTGAGAGAATAAGTGAGTCGTCCAAAGCAAGCAACACACAAAACTGAAAGATGAATTTGCTTTTGTATTCCTGCTCAGGATTTGGCATATTCTCCTAATCTTTCTCCTCTACTTGATCTCCTAGTTACAATCACATTAGCTCTCAATAATTTCAAGCAGATATTGTCCACTTACATATTTTTCAATTTATCTATTGTTTTAGGGCATTGGTTGGAATTACCTAATAAGTCATTATAAAAGCAAAACTATTCCATGACTTTGAACAATATTCTTAAGGATTTCTCTCTCAATTAATTAAAATATATCATCAGAGTCCCTAATATTAATAATTAGGAAATTATAAAACTTCCAATGCCCCTTACATACCCACTTATTTTAGTCAAATTATTTTTTAAAGTATTAATACTTATAATTGTTTTATGATTTCAATATTTTATTTTATTTATTTTTTATTATACTTTAAGTTCTAGGGTACATGTGAACAATGTGCAGGTTTTTTACATATGTATACCTGTGCCATGTTGGTGTGCTGCACCCATAAATATGTCAATTACATTAGGTATATCTCCTAATGCTATCCCACCCCCCTCCCCCAACCCCACAACAGGCCTCAGTGTGTGATGTTCCCCTGTGTCCAAGTGTTCTCATTGTTCAATTCCCACCTATGAGTGACAACATGCGGTGTTCAGTTTTCTGTTCTTGCGATAGTTTGCTGAGAATGATGGTTTTCAGCTGCATCCATGTCCCTACAAAGGACATGAACTTATCCTTTTTTAAGGCTGCATTGTATTCCATGGTGTATATGTGCCACATTTTCTTAATCCAGTCTGTCATTGATGGACATTTGGGTTGGTTCCAAGTCTTTGCTATTGTGAATAGTGCCACAATAAACATACATGTGCATGTGTCTTTAAAGAAGCATGATTTATAATCCTTTGGGTATATACGTAGTAATGGGATGGCTGGGTCAAATGGTATTTCTAGTTCTAGATCCTTGAGGAATCGCCACAATGTCTTCCACAATGGTTGAACTAGTTTACAGTCCCACCAACAGTGGAAAAGTGTTCCTATTTCTCCACATCCTCTCCAACACTGGTTGTTTGCTGACTTTTTAATGATCGCCATTCTAACTGGTGTGAGATGGTATCTCATTGTGGTTTTGATTTGCATTTCTCTGATGGCCAGTGATGATGAGCAATTTTTCATGTGTCTGTTGGCTACATAAATGTCTTCTTTTGAGAAGTGTCTGTTCATACCCTTTGCCCACTTTTTGATGGGGTTGTCTTTTTCTTGTAAATTTGTTTAAGTTCTTTGTAGGTTCTGGATATTAGCCCTTTGTAAGATGAGTAGATTGCAAAAATTTTCTCCCATTTTGTAGACTGCCTGTTCACTCTGATGGTAGTTTCTTTTGCTGTGCAGAAGCTCTTCAGTTTAATTGGATCCCATTTGTCAATTTTGGCTTTTGTTGCCATTGCTTTTGATGTTTCAGTCATGAAGCCCTTGCCCATGCCTATGACCTGAATGGTATTGCCTAGGTTTTCTTCTAGGGTTTTTATGGTTTTAGGTCTAACATTTAAGTCTCTAATCCATCTTGAATTAATTTTTGTATAAGGTGTAAGGAAGGGATCCAGTTTCAGCTTACTACATATGACTAGTCAGTTTTCTTAGCACCATTTATTAAATATGGAATCCTTGCACCATTTCTTGTTTTTGTCAGGTTTGTCAAAGATCAGATGGTTGTAGATGTATGGTACTATTTCTGAGGGCTCTGTTCTGTTCCATTGTTCTATATCTCTGTTTTGGTACCAGTACCATGCTGTTTTGGTTACTGTAGCCTTGTAGCATATCCATGAGCATGGAATGTTCTTCCATTTGTTTTTGTCCTCTTATTTCACTGAGCAGTGGTTTGTAGTTCTCCTTGAAGAGGTCCTTCACATCCCATGTAAGTTGTATTCCTAGGTATTTTATTCTCTTCGAAGCTATTGTGAATGGGATTTCACTCATGACTTGGCTCTCTGTTTGTCTGTTATTGGTGTATAAGAATGCTTGTGATTTTTGCACATTGATTTTGTATCCTGAGACTTTGCTGAAGTTGCTTATCAGCTTAAGGAGATTTTGGGCTGAGACAATGGGGTTTTCTAAATATACAATCATGTCATCTGCAAACAGGGACAATTTGACTTCCTCTTTTCCTAACTGAATACCCTTTATTCCTTTCTCTTGCCTGATTGCCCTAGCCAGAACTTCCAACACTATGTTGAATTGGAGTGGTGAGAGAGGGCATCCCTGTCTTGTGCCAGTTTTCAAGGGGAATGCTTCCAGTTTTTGCCCATTCAGTATGATATTGGCTGTGGGTTTGTCATAAATAGCTCTTATTATTTTGAGATATGTTCCATCAATACTGAATTTATTGAGAGTTTTTAGCATGAAGGGCTGTTGAATTTTGTCAAAGGTCTTTTCTGCATCTATTGAGATAATCATGTGGTTTTTGTCTGTGGTTCTGTTTATATGCTGGATTACATTTATTGATTTGTATATGTTGAACCAGCCTTGAATCCCAGGGATAAAGCCCACTTGATTATGATGGATAAGCTTTTTGATGTGTTGCTGGATTTGGTTTGCCAATATTTTATTGAGAATTTTTGCATCAATGTTCATCAGGGATATTGGTCTAAAATTCTCTTATTGTTGTGTTTCTGCCAGGTTTTAGTATCAGGATGATGTTGGCCTCATAAAATGAGTTAGGGAGGACTCCCTCTTTTTCTATTGATTGGAATAATTTCAGAAGGTATGGTACCAGGTCCTCCTTGTACCTCTGGAAGAATTTGGCTGTGAATCCATCTGGTCCTGGACTTTTTTTTCGTTGGTAGGCTATTAATTATTGCCTCAATTTCAGAGCCTGTTATTGGTCTATTCAGGGATTCAACTTCTTCCTGGTTTCATCTTGGGAGAGTGTATGTTTCCAGGAATTTATCCATTTCTTCTAGATTTTCTAGTTTATTTGCATAGAGATGTTTATAGTATTCTCTGATGGTAGTTTGTATTTTGTGGTGTCAGTGATGATATCACCTTTATCATTTTTTATTGCATCTATTTGATTCTTCTCTCTTTTCTTCTTTATTAGTCTTGCTAGCAGTCTATCAATTTTGTTGATCTTTTCAAAAAAACCAGCTCCTGGATTCATTGATTTTTTTGAAGGGTTTTTGTGTCTGTATCTCCTTCAGTTCTGCTCTGATCTTAGTTATTTCTTGCCTTCTGCTAGCTTTTGGATGTGTTTGCTGTTGCTTCCCTAGTTCCTTTAATTGTGATGTTAGGGTGTCACTTTTATATCTTTCCTGCTTTCTCTTGTGGGCATTTAGTGCTATAAATTTCCCTCTACACACTGCTTTAAATGTGTCCCAGAGATTCTGGTATGTTGTGTCTTTGTTCTCATTGTTTCAAAGAACATCTTTATTTCTGCCTTCATTTCATTATGTACCCAGTCATCATTCAGGAGCAGGTTGTTCAGTTTCCATGTAGTTGAGCAGTTTTGAGTGAGTTTCTTAACCCTGAGTTCTAGTGTGATTGCACTGTGGTCTGAGAGACAGTTTGTTATAATTTCTGTTGTTTTATATTTGCTGAGGAGTGCTTTACTTCCAACTATGTGATCAATTTTGGAATAAGTGTGATGTGGTGCTGAGAAGAATGTATATTTTGTTGATTCGGGGTGGAGAGTTCTGTAGATGTCTATTAGGTCCACTTGGTACAGAGTTTAGTTCAATCTCTGGATATACTTGTGAACTTTCTGTCTCGTTGATCTAATGTTGACAGTTGGGTGTTAGAGTCTCCCATTATTATTGTATGGGAGTCTAAGTCTCTTTGTAAGTCTCTAAGGACTTGCTTTATGAATCTGGGTGCTCCTGTATTGGGTGCATATACATTTAGAATAGTTAGCTCTTCTTGTTGAATTGATTCATTTACCATTATGTAATGGCCTTCTTTGTCTCTTTTGATCTTTGTTGGTTTAAAGTCTGTTTTATCAGAGACCAGGATTGCAACCCCTGCCTTTTTTGTTTTCCATTTACTTGGTAGGTCTTCCTCCATCCCTTTATTTTGAGCCTATGTGTATCTCTGTACGTGAGATGGGTCTCCTGAATACAGCAAACTGATAGGTCTTGATTCTTCATCCAATTTGCCAGTCTGTGGCTTTTAACTGGAGCATTTAGCCCATTTACATTTGCATTTAAGGTTAATATTGTTATGTGTGAATTTGATCCTGTCATTATGATGTTAGCTGGTTATTTTGCTCATTAGTCAATGCAGTTTCTTCCTAGCATCGATGATCTTTACATTTTGGCATGTTTTTGCAGTGGCTGGTACTGGTTGTTCCTTTCCATGTTTAGTGATTCCTTCAGCAGCTCTTGTAGGGCAGGCCTGGTGGTGACAAAATCTCTCAACTTTTGCTTGTCTGTAAATGATTTTATTTCTCCTTCACTTATGAAACATAGTTTGGCTGGATATAAAATTCTGGGTTGAAAATTATTTTCTTTAAGAATGTTGTAATAGCACTTTGGGAGGCCGAGACGGGCCCAGGAGATCGAGACCTCTGGCTAACACGGTGGCTAAAAAATACAAAAAAACTAGCCGGGAGAGGTTTGGGCGCCTGAGAGCTTCGGGAGGCTGAGGCAGGAGAATGGCCTGAACCCGGGAGGCGGGCTTCCCTTTGTGGCTGAACCGGCCACTTTCTCTCAGGGTGGCTGTCCAAAAAAAAAAAAAAAAAAAAAAAAAAAAAAAAAAAAAAAAGAATGTTGAATATTGGCCCCCACTTTTTTCCTTCACTTCAACTTTGGTGAATGGGCTTCCCTTTGACCATTTGTGTCTTGCCCTTAACATTTTTTCCTTCACTTCAACTTTGGTGAATCTGACCATTATGTGTCTTGGAGTTGCTCTTCTCGAGGAGTATCTTTGTGGCATTCTCTGTATTTCCTGAATTTGAATGTTGGCCTGCCTTGCTGGGTTGAGGAAGTTCTCCTGGATAATATCCTGAAAAGTGTTCTCCTACTTGGTTCCGGTCTCCCCGTCACTTTCAGGCACACCAATCAGACGTAGATTTGGTCTTTCCATATAGTCCCATATTTCTTGGAGGCTTTGTTCATTTCTTTTTGCTCTTTGTTCTCTAAACTTTTCTTCTTGCTTCATTTCATTCATTGGATCTTCAATCACTGATACCCTTTCTTCCAGTTGATTGAGTCACTTACTGAAGCTTGTGCATTTCTCACATTGTTCTCATGTCATGGTTTTAATCTCTATCAGGTCATTTAAGGACTTCTCTACATTGGTTATTCTAGTTAGCCATTCGTGAAATCTTTTTTCAAGGTTTTTAGCTTCTTTGCACTGGGTTCGTACTTCCTCCTCTAGCTCGGAAAAGTTTGATTGTCTGACGCCTTCTTCTCTCGACTCGTCATAGTCATTCTCCATCCAGCTTTGTTCCTTTGCTGGCGAGGATTTGCGTTTCTTTGGAGGGGGAGAGGCGCTCTGATTTTTAGAATTTCTAACTTTTTTGCACTGCTTTTTCCCCATCTTTGTGGTTTTATCTACCTTTAGTCTTTGATGATGGTGATGTACAGATGGGGTTTTGGTGTGGATGTCCTTTCTGTTTGTTAGTTTTCCTTCTAACGGTCAGGACCCTCAGCTGCAGGTCTGTTGGAATTTTCTTGAGGTCCACTCCAGACCCTGTTTGCCTGGGTATCAGCAGCCGGGGCTTCAGAAGAGTGAATATTGCTGAACAGCAAATGTTGCTGTCTGATCATTCCTCTGTAAGCTTCATTTCAGAGGTGCACCCGGCCATGTGAGGTGTGTGGTGTCAGTCTGCCCCTAGTGGGGGATGTCTCCCAGTTAGGCTACATGGGAGTCAGGGACCAACTTGAGCAGGCAGTCTGTCCATTCTCAGATCTCAAACTCCTCGCTGGGAGAACCACTACTTTCTTCAAAGCTTAAATTTTAAATTTTCAAATATTAAAAGAATTAATATTTATAATTTTCAATTTTGTTCTGTAAATATGGTTATCTTAAAGTGCTCAGGAAAAAATAACTTTCAACCTAGAATTTTTTATTTACTTGAAATAGCAATTTAGAGTAAGAGTAAAGAAACAAGATAATAATTTTAGACATTATATGAAACAAATGACTACAAGACGAATTTCAGCTAGAACAATACTGAATCCAAAATGGAGCACAAATAATTAGCTAAAAACATTGGTAAATGTAAATAGCATTATTGATATATAATAATTTTAAAATGACTAATATGGTATGCTTTTAAAATAAGAGAGATTTAAACTGCTTTCAAATACTAACTCAGAAGAGACAAGCAGAAAGTTAGAATTAAAATATTTGAGAATCTTTATATTCTTGGGCTAGGAAAGAAAGATATTGTATAGGTTTCTTTCAAATTACAAATTTAATTATATACAAGTTAAAAAAAGTACAATGACAAAAAAGTAAAGTGATGAAGTATGGGATATTTCCTATAACAATGGTAAATATAAAGAATAATACCTCAAATATCTAATATACATCTATAATTTGACTTAAAGAAGAGAAAATAACCAAAACAAACAGTTATTGAAAAATAGCAAAAATATTTTTAGAAGAAAAACTATTCCTAGAAGAGATGAACCAAATGACTCACACACAAAAGAAACCTGCTCAATCTCAGTAGGAGACAGAAAATTGTAATTAATGTCATAATGCCACATGGTTTTTATCCACCAGATTGAAAAAATTAAAGTCCTCTAACCTATGGGTTTAGGAAGATAACTTTCATTTATAACTCTGAAAACTGTAAAAACCTTCAAAAATGAGAAATTATCTGGCAATATCTATTAAAATAAACCAAAAAATGTATGCAATGTCTTACCCAGAAACCCATCTCCTAAGAATCTACCTTGTAGAAATAAATACATTTTAAGGAATTCAACCAAGTCTAAGTTTTAATATACTGGTAAAAATTAGTTATGTCTATATATCTTAGCCTGGAAGAATTCTGATGGAAAAAAACAAATAATAGATAGTATATTAAAAATGTTTTTTTACAAAATGAACAGTTACAAAAACAGTAATTCATATGTGTATGTAACTATTTAAATGCCAGTGTCAATTCAGAGGAAGATGTGCAAGCGTACCTGTCAGGCTGATATTATTCATATGTCCAGGGGATAGTGATGGAGCTGAAATGGCAGAATATTTATTAACATTTCCTCCAACTTCCTTGTATTTGTTTCAGTGGCCATAAAAACTATGTAGTACATTTGTAAATTTTAGACACTTATTAAAGAAATTTAAAGTGTAAAATGTGACTTTGAAACAGAATGCTGAGCTATCTTCCATACATGTGTTATTTGTTTTGATATCTTTAAAAATATACATAAAACATCTAAATGATATACAACAGATGATTACAGTTGTTATATCTGAAAACTGCAGATAATAATTATGGTCTACTTTAATTCTGTATTTCTGAATTTTTAATAAATATAGCAATTTTTAAATCAGACAACACTGTAAAGCTATTTACTTCATAGCTCAGTCTCTCTCAACTTTTTTGAAAATATCATTTTTTTAAGGCTATATAGATAATCTTATTCTGATGAGGATAGTTGGTCAAGTTGCACAGAAGGAACAGTTTCTTGTACTTGTAAATGCTCATGTTATTTTACTGAAAAATAAATTGATAACTAACTTTATTGAGAAGTTATGTATTCCCATGCTTATTTTTTTTTTAACTTTTATAATAATACATAACCCGAACAATCTCCCTCTGAATAAGAATTGGTAAATTTATTAATTTTTCTTTTGAATAAAGTCATAATGTTGAGATCTGTTCTAAACTGCATTTTATAAAAATAAAATTTCCTGAAAAACAGAAGTATTTCATAGGTATAATTTTTGTTCTTATTTTTTTCCATTGCTTTTAGCTTCCAGGCATTTACACATTAAATAAGATCTGTAAGTAAAATTAGAGCTACTATTTTTAAACCAAGGAAAGGTCTTGCTCTAAACTTTGCATAACATGTTTTTTCTTTCCTAAGGGGCTGAAGAAATGGATTAAAAAAACACACACACAAAGATCAGGCATTCATAATCTAGTCAATAGATGAACTTCTTCTTGAACTTCTAATATATTATCCCACAGTTTGTGATTATTTGTACATCAATTTTTCTTGAATGAGTTTCTATAGCTTTAATTATATTCTCCAAGAATATGGGCCATAATGGGACTATATATTGATATCTGGAAGGTAAAACAGGAACTAACTTGATGTGAGGACAATCTGATTGGGACCTTATGCATTCTATTGGCTGAGGGATGGATTTGTATGCTTAAATAGAAATTTTCTGAATAAATTTATTCTAAACCTGTATGTTGAATCAAAGAGGAATACCTTTTCAATTATAGAAAAAAATATTTTAGGATAATATGAATATGCACTTTCTAAGTAAAACCTACAAATCAAATCAGTTTGCAAATGGAGCCAATACATTTCTCTTTAAAAGTTGGCTAATCATGGCTTCCTAGTATGTCCCTCATACATATATTTATACATATATATATATATATTATTTTTCAATCCTTGCCTTTCTGAAAAGTGGAAAAGGTAATATAAGGCATTTCCTCTTTATCTGTGGTTTCACTACACAGATATAGTTATACATTTATAAATTAGTTATATATTATATATTTATAAATATATATTTATATATTATAGAGTGTATATAAATATATTTATATAAATATATATAAAATATATATAAAACAAACATATTTACTTATATATTTTGAGGTAATAATTTTTAGTGCATATACATTTCATACTCATTATGAAATATCTTTATTTTTAATGATGCTCTTGCAATAAAATCTACTTTGCCTACTATAGTACAGCTACTTTGGCCTTCTTTTGGTTAGTATAATCTGGTTTATCTGTTATTTCACTTTGCAACTTTCTGTATCCTTCCAATAAGGTCGGTAATCATACAGGGTATTGCTTTATGCAATATGACAATCTTTGTTTTTTAATGAAAGTATTTAGTCTGTTTATATTTAATGTATATTTGCTTTTAAATCTGTCATCTCAATATTTGCTATTTTTCTATTTTTTGTGTCATTTCTTACTTATTGCTAAATTCTGAACTAATCAAATATTTTTTTCTATATTTTATGTTCTTTTAACTTATATATTCTTTTATTATCATTTTGTTGATCTAGTTATTACTAATGCATCCTTATCTTATTAAAGTGTATCCTAAATAACAGTGTCTCCCATTATGCATGGAAGATACTTTCCAGACCGTTATTGCATACAGAAATTGCAGATAATATCAAATCCTATGTGTTTTTTTCTTTACATATGTGTATATGATAAAGTTTACTTTAGAAATTAGGCACAATAAGATATTAACAAAAACAACTATTAATTAAATAGAAAAATTATAAATTTAGGGAAAAAAATTAACATAATAATTGAATTTTCAGAGCAAAGTTGACCTTGGGATACTGAAACTGGAAAGTGAAACCACAGAGAAGAAGGAAGTGCTATATTACCTTTTCCACTTTTCAGAAAGACAAGGATTGAAAAAATTATTTTACACTATTCTCTTACTGTTATTGCTACTTCTGATGCATTTTATTTCTACATATGTGTAGAAACTTCACAAGGAATAATATTGATTTATACAGTCAGCTAATATTTAGATTAATCCACATATTCACCAAGAAGTTTCTTTGTTCTTCAGTTCTTTCTACATTTCTGTACTTCAATTTTGGATAACTTTGTTTTTGCCAGAGTTTGTCCCCTTGCCATTCCTTTTACTGTAACTTTGCTTGCAATGACATCTCTCTTTACTGTTTGTCTGAATACAACATTATCTTGCCTACATTTAAAAAGATGGTTTTACTGGTCATAAAAGTCTAGGTTGGAAGGTATTTTTTTCCTGAATGCTTTAAAAATATATGTTATTGTTCTCTGGCATTCATTATTTGTTAAGAGTTCATTAAAACTTACCTTGGAGTGTGTTTCTTTTTTTTCCTACTATGACTTTATATTTGGTTTACATTAGTCTAGTTGTGGTTGTCTCACTTGTAATTCACACAGCAACTTAAATCTGTTATTAGATGTCTTTCCATAGAAAAAAATTTCAATCAGTACTGCTTCAGGCAGGACTAAATATTGTTTCTACTCTATTTCTTATTTATCCTTTTGTTGGATTTTTAATTGCATACTTATTAGAATTTTTCATTTCTCATATCTAACTTATAGTCTTTTCTATCATTCATCTTTTTTCTTCTTCATAGTTATGATATGTTCTATTAATCAATTTTCCATTTCAGTAACTCTCTTCTGCAGTGTCTAATCTGCTAATAACTACATTTATTGAGTTATTAATTTCATTTTATATTTTTAAGTTATGAAGCTTCCATTTTTTAATTTATTGCTCACAATTCTAGTTTATTTCATTGTCAGATTTTGAAAATATTATTATTGTTATCATGAACTAGTAACTCCAATATCTAAATTACCTGTGTGTGTGTTTCTACTGATTTTTTATTGTTTGTTAAAAATGTTTTCTTGTATTTTGACATTCCTGGTAACTTTTTAGTCAATGTTGGACATTGTGTATGAAAACACATGGTTGTTCTAGATATGTCGTCTTTCTCTGAGGTGCTTTATTTTCCTCACAGTCAATTAGTATAGGAGCAGACTAAATGGCCTCAATCAATAATTGAGGTCTTTTGAGACTGGTTTTCAGTCTTTAGGGCAGTGTTTTGGTTCTGGGTTTCAACTGATAGACTGATACATTTTTCAGAATCTCTTATATTTGACAGACCCAGGACTCCTAATTTCTGTCTATAAAATACATGAGACTGGTGAAAGTTCTACTTCTTAAATTTGTAGGTACATATTACTCAAATTCTGTGATGGTTCATTTTATGTTTCAATTTGACTGGATCATGGGGTGTCCAGATATTTGGTCAAACATATTTCCGGGTGTTTCTCTGGAGATGTCTTTGGATGAGTTCTGATTTAAATTGGTAAAGATTAACATTTAGATACTAGACTGAGTAAATCAGATTGCCCTCCATAATGTGGGTGGGTCTTATCCAAAAAATTAAAGGCCTGTGTAGAATGAAAGGCTGACCTTCCCCTAAATAAGACAGAATTATCCTCCTTGACAACTTGAGAACAGGGACATTAGCTCTTTTTGACTCTATAGCAGTTTTCAGCCATCATACTCAAACTTGGACATCACCTCTGCAGATTTTGGACTTGCCAGCCTCCATAATTACATGAGCGAATTCCTTATAATACATCTATACATATACATATACATATGTGTATATATATAAATGACTCATCATGATTCAGCATTTTCATAAATGCAAGAAGGAATTATTGAATAGTTAATTCAACCAGATGTGTATTTCCAAAAAAAAAAAATAATATTATTCAAGCTCCCTTTTCTCTGGTTCCCTTTTCTCAGTATCCTGACCCCTCAAAGCCTGACTGCCTGGGTAGACTAAACTCAGATTCATGGTGCTCTGGCATTCTAAGGTTCCTGTAAGTTCTATTCACAATTTTCTGCTCATTTGTTCATCCTTATGATCCTTGCAAGTTGTTGGATGTCTCTAAGGAAAAGCAGCAGGAAATGTCTGACTCAAAATAACATATTTCCCTTCTTTCTTGAATTATAGCCATTCTAATCTTGGTTCCCTTGATTGCTCTCCAAAACCTTCAAACTGTTATTAATTTGGTGTTATTCAGCTTTTTTAGTTGTTCTCAGCAAGGGGATTGGTCTGATGCAAGCTACTTCACCATGGTATAAAGCAGACTGACATTCAGTAGATTGAAGCAACTGACCTTCTTTTAAACAAGATCTACTTCTGTTTCTCCATTTCTGTTGTTTGGACTCTTTTTTTTTCTCGCTTGCCCTTATCAACCCATTATGAAGTGAGTAACAAAATTATTCGGAACAAGCAATCAGACCATGACATCCAAGTCTTTTCTTATAAAGGTGGAAATTCTGGTAAAGTAAACCAAAAATTTCTACATAAATTACTGCTTGTAATAGGAAACAATGTTCCGAAGAGCCTGATTCTCATTTTGATATTTTCTCCCTTAAAAAAATAAATAAAACCTGAAAGAGGGATCAAGATTACAGCATCTTAATAGAAGGAAGGCATTAGTAACATCCTAGGAAAAAGAATTTCTACATATAGATATGTAGACATTAATTGTAGGTGATAAGTAAGCCAACTAATATCAATGTATTAGTAACAGACTCTCCAATGCCTATATTATTTACACATATTAGATAGCAATGAGAGTAATGTATTTACCACTGATTCCTACTTTGTAGGTTTTATTTGTCATATGTGTGTGTCATTTTTAAAATTTATTTGTCAATTACATTATTTCAAAAGTTTTTTAAAGAGATACACACTACTTTATAAAAATATGAGAGCGCAAGAAAAGGGGTGGATCAGCAAAGAATAACGATATTCATGGTAAAGTAACTGGAGAACTTATAGAAAACAAGTTACTGGAATGAGTGTCACATTACTGACAACATAAAATCTCCTGAACAGCCCAGACTGCATCCTATTAGTCCATGAGCACAGCTTGGCTGATAACCATGAACTGAATCTCAAGTGGATCTCATGTACTCCCATTTGCATTGGTTTGTTGTTATTTTGAATTTGTTTCAGAGAAACAAAATCTTCAGCATTGACTGGAACAACAGTCTCCCTTTTCTGTTCAGGTAGATTTGGGCTTCTTCTTATTTTATTCTAAAGAGGCACAGCCTTTCTTTTTCCTATGTGCCCAGTTAGTTATTAACTAAACTCTAACATAGTCACCCATCATGATTCAGCACTTTCATGAATGTAAGTAGGAATTATTGAATACTTAATTCAACCAGATACATATTTTAAAAATTAAACCAATTAATAATATAATAATTTGAGCTGTATTTCATAATTTTCTAAACATTATTGGTTCTCAGTATTGCTGACTAGTTAATATATGAGAAACTGATTTTTAGTACTACTGTTATTTGATATTTTAAAATTTTCCTATTATTAGGGAAAATTGATCTGTCTGATATATAAGAGTAACATCATTCAGTCACTAGAAAGAATTATTTCAGCATACCATTTAGTAGAATTGTCCCTCCATACTTGGATGTTACACTGTAAAAAATATAACTATAAGCATATTAACAATTTTTGGAAGAGTGAGCACTAAGAGCTAAAAATATTCCTGCGTTATAATGTGAAATTTAGTGTTAATTAAAGAAGTTGTTAGTGTCTAATTTAAATAATCATAAATTTTTTAAAGTTAGCACATAAGGTTTATTAAAAAATTAATGGAGTGTACATTTAAATACATACTTTATATGTATTCATACACAAGTGCTCACCACATGTTCACTAGCTATTGAAGTTATAAAACCCTTTGGCTTAATGGATTACCATCATTCATTTGTTATGTGTTTTATCCATGTATAAATTGACTGCTCTGATATGATCTGAATTTTATATAAAAGATGATACATTTTGGGAACTTAATATCACAGACTTTTTCTTATAATAATAAACTAGAAACATTGCTCCTGTCTTATTCAAAAGAAAACATTTCCCCCACATAACACTAAATTAAATTGCTCATATTTTCATTTACTCTGAATTTAATATAGTCTTATAAAGAAGACTCAGTTGAGTAAGCTGAGATATAAATTGAAATAACTGTGTCAGCCTAACTTCAATGTGAAAAATTTTAAATTTTTCAACGTGACATTTATTTATTTATTGATACATATTAGATGTACATATTTTTCAGATACATGTGATGATTTCATACATTTATATAATCAAATCAGAGTAATTGGGATATCCATCACTTTAAATATTTATTTTTTATCTAGAATCATTCTAATTATTCCCTGCTAACTATTTTGAAATGTGCAATCTATTAATGTTAACTATAATCATCTTACTGATCAAACACCAGGTCTTATTTCTTCTAAGTGTGTATTTGTACCCATTAATCAACCTCTCTTCACCACACATCACCTCCACCCTTCTTGGCCTCTGGTAACCACCAGCCTACATTTTATCTTTATGAGATTCACTCTTTCAGCTCCCACATGTGAATAAGAACATGTGATACTTGTGTTTCTGTGCTTGGATTACTTTACATTACACAATCACCTCCATTTCCAACCATAATGTTGTACTTGACACGATTTCATTTTTTTATGGCTGATCAACATTCCATTGTGTATATGTACCACATTTTCTTTATGCATTCATCCATTGATGGACACTTAGGTTGCGTCTATATTTTGGCTACTGTGAATAGTAGCCAAGATGCAATAAGCATAGGAGTATGGACATTTCTTTGATGTATTAATATATTTTGTAATTTTCATCATATTGTCCTTTTTGATTTGTTGATCATTACACATTCCAGATATTAATCCTTTGCCATTTGTGTATGTTACAAATATCTTCGCCCAGTGTATGCCTTGACTTTTCATTTACTTAGAATATCTCTGGATGAACAAATGGCTGCTGATTTTAAACAAGTATCAAATATAGTTTCCTTCTATAAGTCTCTTATTTAAAAGGTGTTTTTCTGTTATACCATGAAGAAAAGAGCACCTATTATATTCGAACTCTTTCCTTTTGCCATTAGGCTTGTGATCCCAAATTAAGTTTTATGAATGGTGTAAAATAGGCATGCAGTTTTATCTTTTCTGTCCATGTAAATAACCAACTGCCCTTACCCAAATGAATGAAGCCACATTCCTCACTGCTCTTCACCTCATTGTTTTACATCAAGAGTTCTTTTGTGGTCAGGCATGGTGGCTCACACCTGTAATCCCAGCACTTTGGGAGGCCAAGGCGGGTGGATCATCTGAGGCAAGACCAGCCTCACCAACATGGAGAAACCCCGTCTCTACTAAAAATAAAAATTAGCTGGTATGGTGGCGCATGCCTGAAATCCCAGCTACTCAGGAGGCTGAGGCAGGAGAATGACTTGAACTCGGGAGGTGGAGGTTGCAGTGAGCTGAGATCGTGTCATTGCACTCCAGCCTGGGCAACAAGAAGGAAACTCCGTCTCAAAAAAAAAAAAAAAAAAAGAGTTTTTTGTATGTGGACCTCATTTTTGGAATTGCTTAGATGTCAGTCTGCTAACCTGTCAGTCGCTAGTGCCCTATATTAATTGTTGTAGCTTTATTTTATGTTTTCACACCTAATAGGAAAAGTTCCTCTTCCCAAAGTATCTTCTTTAGGAATATCTAGTGTATTTTTAGCCTTTTACTCTTTGGTATAGTTTTTTAAAATTACCTTTTCAAGTTCCGCAAGGAGTCTGTTTGGATTTTTTTTTTCCACTGGAATTGCATGAAACTTATAAATAATTAGGGGACACTGATTTTTACAATATTGAATGTTTCTGTCCATGAATGTAATTTACCTAAATTTAAGCCTTCTGTAATATCTTTCAAAGAAAATGTGTAATGTTCTTCCAAAAGTATTGGCATATGGTTTACTATATTTTTCTTAAGTGTTCAATCTTTTATATAGCTATTTAAATAGACTCTTTTAATTATTGATATTATCCAACTGATTATTACCTATGTTTCTGTGAATTTTTTGTTTTACTGCCAAATCAACAATGTGTTTACAAGTGTGTTTTCTAATATTTTACTCATTTCTTCAGTTGTTTCCATTTAGAGAGGTGACTGGCAAACTTTTATTGTAATAGACAATATAGTACATATTTTCAATTTTGCAGACCATATAGTTTCTGTCACAATTACTCTACTCTGCAGTTTTAGCAGAAAGCACTCATAAATGATGTATAATAAACGGGGATGGCTGTGTTCCATAAAAACTTTATTAAGAAAAAGAGACTGTAGCCTAGATTTAGCTCAAAGATTAGAACTGCCACCCTTGAATCTAGAGCTTCATTCATTTGATCAAGTCCCCAGATTATTCCTTATATTTACTTTAATTTTTTAAAAGCATAAAATTATTATGCCATTATCTTGTGTGAAAAATACCTTTTAACACTTATCATAAAATAACAGTGATATTTTATGTAATATGTGGTATAAAAGAGTACACTAAGATTTCATATTTGTGAAGTGTAAAGTACCTTAAAAATTATAGTATTAGATTTTTTAAATGTGATTAATTTCCTCTTGTTGTATTGTCTCTGTTTCCTGCTAATGTTTTACACTTAATTTTCTTTGGCCTTGGAAATTCCATTTCCAGGATTGTTATATTTATATGTTGAGTATGAGTAAAATATATTATCCATTAAGCTCTTTTAGGAGTAAAGTACCAAAGGTTAGGAATTTTGTTTGCCTTGGTAAAATTTCATGGTCCTGCTCTAAATAATTTTTGGTTTATTGCTCTACTAATAATAGAAGAATAACAGACCTTTGTTTGTTGGATGACATACTACTCTACATGAATATAATATAAATGCTTTAAAAAATTATTACTTACCTAAGTTTACTGAAAACAATTTTGTTTGTGATTGTGTGTATTTATTTCTGTGTTGGCTGAGCAACATCTTAGTCACCTCTTTAAAGAACCAAAGTCAGCCAGTATGTACTGATTTTCAATAATGTATTCAACTAGCTGTACATGTTGCCCAGTTCAAATTATGCATAGTGACTTCTAAAGATGGGCAAAAACAATTCCTTTAAAAATTATCTGAAAAAAAGGTTAAAAATTGAAAAAATGTTTCAATTGTCAGTGTTATTATACACAAACATGCATGGTTTTCACACAAATGACAAGCTTATAAGGAGAAATAAATTGTAGTCATCATAGTTGACAAGGACACTAAAGTAAATATAAATATTATTTTTAATTGGAAGAATGATCATCAAGGTTGAAACTGCTATATATAATCTCATCATGATTTTGATCAGTCTTTCCAGTTGACGTCTTACAAGGAACACACACAAAAGGAGCTCCACTAACCCTACAAAGTCTCTCCCCAGCTCTCTAATCTGGGTCTGCTGCTCCGACTTCTTGCTCCCACAATGAACTGTGCTTACTTTAGTCACTCTATGCACAGCATTAAACTGAAGCTATCAGATGCATTTCCACCCATTCCAACTCCATCATCATTATCTCCAAGACTATTTTGTATTAATCAAAGAATGAACACATACTAGATGTTCAAACTGTCTATAAAAGTGAACTGATCATAAGGAAGATGACAGAATACAATCACTTAATAGAACAGATAAGGATCTTTTAAAGTGTTTACATGTTCTGGATGCCTAAGTGGTAAATTTTCATAATAATTTATCTCAAGTAGCAGAACCAAGCTAAAAGTTTATAATTCCTGCCTTAGACTAGGAATTCTTCAAAGCAGGCATATTAGTCAGGGATCCCCCAGAGAAACAGAACCAGGAGCACCGATGTCTGAAGTGTGGGAGATGTATGTCTTAGCTCAAACAGAGAGAGTAAATTTACCTTTTCTCTCTCTATCTTTTTGTTTTATTCAGATTATCAGTAGATTGGATGTTGGTTGCCCACATTGGTGAAGGCGATCTTCTTTACTCAGTCTATTTATTTAAATGCTAATCTCTTCTGAAATCACCCTTACAGACACACCTAGAAAGAACAATTCACCAGCTATCTCTGCATCCCTTAGTTCAGTCAAACTGACACGTAAAATTAACCATCATATCAGAAAAGAAAAACAAACGTGTAATTAAAAAGTAATTCTACCAAAGGAGGAAAGCTTATCCTGAAACTTAATCTTATGTTTTTGACATTCTGCTTCTAGTTTTTACACTATGACATCTAATAAAAACATAGCATTCAGCCATTACTTATATTGTGTTTTTTGTTTTGTTTTGTTTGTGTTTGAGACAGGGTCTCAGTCTGTCACCAAGGCTGGAGTGCAGTGGCATAATCCAGGCTCACTGCAGCCCCAACTTCCTGGGTTCAAGTGATCCTCCTGCCTCAGCCCTCAAAGTAGCTGGGACTACAGGCATGCACCATGACGTGGGGCTAATTTTTGTATTTTGTGTGTGTGTGTGTAAAGACAGAGTTCTGCCATGTTGGCAAGACTAGTCTTGAACTTCTGAGCTCAAGCGATCTCCCTACTTCAGCCTCCCAAAGTGCTAGGATTATAGGTGTGAGCCACTGCACCTGGCCTATGTTGCATTTTAATAAGAAACTTACTGGAAACCGTTAAAGCAAACTAAATATGACCCGAGAAGGACTCTGTACTCCTAAATTTGAGTCCCTGTAGATGAACTGTAACCTAGCTTAATAGTCAGACAAGACTGAAAACCTAACTCAGAAGTAGATGCCTGTAACAATAACTGAGTCTTGGCCAATCCCAACGGCCATACTTTAACCATCCATAGACTGCTAAGTGTTCAAATTTTGTTTAAATAAGGCAAATGCCAACCTGTAACCAATCCAGCTGTTTCTGCACCTCATTGCCAATTTATGTATGTCATTTCCCTTTTTTTTTTTTTTTTTTGGTCTATAAATAAAACTTTTTCCACCATGTGGCTGTGCTGGAGTCTCTGTGAATCTACTGTGACTCTGGGGCTGTCTGATTCGTGAATGGTTCATTGCTCAATTAAACTCCTTTAAATTTAATTCAGCTGAAGTTTTTCTTTTATCAGATGTTGTCAGAAGTGGGATCCAAAGTAGAGCTTCTAGCAATCCCCAGGAGCACTGAACCGGAAGGTACCTGCAGGACCAGATTGTGTCCATTGATCTCTCAGAGCAGCTGGGGATCGTGGGTAAGCTCCCTTTCGGATTTCGGAGCTCCACAGATTTGTGTTTTGAGCTCTCTGAGATTCTTTGAGCACATTTCTGATCCAAACTGGGTGTGCAAGTCATTACAGAAATAGGAATGGGTCCGGGGACAAACTGTATCTGGGAATTAACTGTCTTGAATTTAGTTCGAGGCCTCTTACATCTGACTGGGTCAGAAAGGGACTGGTAGTAAGCAGTAACATTGCAGGGGTTATACAATTTGGCTTTAAAAAATTCACAGGGATTTTTGTGTTCTATCCCTTTGTGTCATTTTTCTTGCACGCTTAGGTAGGAAAAATCATTGACTAAGTTAATCAAGAGAACCTGAGAGTAAAGCCAATTTTAGGTAAAAAATTGGATCCTTAATTTTTGGAAAACTGAGTTCCTTCTGACTTATACATTAGGCCTGGGAGGCAGTAAAGTCTTACAGAAACGGCAAAATCTTACTAAAGATAACTTACAGTAGAACGTTCCAAATGAACAACAACACAGTGAAAAAAAAAGAAAAAGATTTTCTTCTGTGTTGGGGTTGGCCTCCATGGCTATGGTAAGCTTTGTCACTAGGGTTGCTCAAGGAAATAAAACCCAGAAACCTGGCATGCTGGCAAAAGGGTAAGGGTTTCTTACCAGTCAGATTTCTGGCTTTTCTCTCTCTGTGCAAACCAGTTGAATGAATGGTAAAAATCACTTTATCTCCCCTGTAAAGTTTTGATTAATGCAAAAAAAGAATTCTGAGGCTAGTCTTAAGCTATAGTAAATCTGGTGCATTTTGTGCTATGAATTTGTTTTTCTGTGTCAAAAAGTGCCTTAGGATAAAACATGGGCTTAGGCCCCCATAAGCTCGCTGCTCAAGATGACCCAGCAAGATGGTCAGTAACAAACATTGCTGCAGGTCCCTGAAATAAACAAAAAAACTGGATGAGGTCTCTATCTTGTTTTATGTATTTGAGAGCTTAACCTTATAACCACAGGGGGGTGCTTTCTCTTGGTCTCTGCCTTCCAGGATACAGGAATTTTAGGGTTCAGGTCATAATTAGCTCTAAAAATTATTTTGAGTAGTTAAAAGCCTTTGCAATCTCAAAATTAACTGCTATAGACTCCTACTGGCAATGGCAATGGAGACCATACTGGAGCCTCTGCTGTAGCTCAGTAGCTACGAGTTTTGCCCTTTCACAGTGGCAGTCCAGGTTTGATTCTCAGCTTAAGAAATGAGTCTCTTCTGCTTTGATGTATGTGTAACCTTGTCAATTCTCTTTTTCTCCATGGACTGTCTTAAATTTTCCTTTATCTGAGTACCTGGAAGGTTACCTTTGGTAAAGTTCAAAAGTGAGAAATATCAGCCATTTGGCCTATCTAAAGTCAGGTAATATTAAATTTAAAATGACTTTATTAAAGAGTCCTATAGTTAAAACTCAGCTTAATTAAAAGCAGTTATTCAAACTCTAACAGTCTGGACTCCTTAGGAAAAACAGGAGGCACCAGAGAGCCTTTCCTGCCTCTGTTCTTCCAAGGACTCCACCCCAAAGCCAATAACCAATTAAGAAACCTAAAAAAAGGCAAATGAAAAATCTTACAACTACTGTAGTAATCTTCTCTTTCTGTCTGTGTAGTTATATATGTCTTGTGTGTGTGATGTTTATATAAAAAAGCGCTAATTGGCTTAAACAAAAATAAGCACTTAAATATTTTGAAAGTGAAATAAAAACAGTAATGCCTTTTAGTTCACATAACTTTAGTAATCTTTGGGAAATAAGAACAGCTTTAAAGAGTATTAGCAAAATAAAAACATTTCATCTAACTTATGCAGGTCAGATATTAGGTTTGCTAAGTGCTTTAAGGTCATAAACTGCTTTGACTTTTGAAAATTGTTCAATTTATTTTGGAAACATTAAATTCTAAATAAGGCCTAGGGATATGTGGAATTAGCCATGGTTCCTTGCTATGCAAAGAAAGTTATAAAGAAAGATAATTCATATAATTCATGGTAAATTCTTGTCCTAAAGTAAAGTGACTAGTTGTTTAAAAACAGGGATGTTTAGGACAAGTCAGAAAGTCCAAGGATGTCATAGATAGCCTACATAAGTTGTGAAAGGCTTTATAAAAGAAAATTTATGCACCAAAAGTGAAATTGTTAAAAATTACCACTATAACATGTAATTGAGACTACTGAAAAAAATAGGTTTACATACAAGGGATGTAAGGAGAATGAAATGTGTTTTTGGTAAGACATTATAAGAAGGTATGGGAATGTAAATTTTTGCCTAGTTTAGAAGGTTAAAGGATTGTTTTAAATTAAATAAAGCTAAAGGTTTAAACAAGTTGTGGAAGGTATATAAAAATTAACCTCATAAAAAAACTCTATGTGTGAAAATATTCACTACATTTAAAGGGATGTTATTTGTTTTTTGGTAAATTGAACATCAAAATAAAAGTGCAACAGGGTTTTCTTAAAGCACTAATTTTCTCTTTAACAAAAATTTGTAAAGGGTTATAAAAGGTTTATAAAAATCTTGCCTTGTGGTCAAACTGACTTAAGATTGGATAGATTTGTATATAAGGTTTTATTGAAGATTGGGGTTGACCTTAATAGTCCACTAGTGCAAGGGTGAAATTTAGCTTTCTCTCTTGAACAAAATTTTCATGTAATATTAAAAGATAATGAAAAATGTTGGCCTGGCATGGTGGTTCATGCCTGTAATCCCAGCACTTTGGGAGGCTGAGGAGGGCATATCACTTGAGATTAGGAGTTGCAGTGGTTGCGGTGAGTCAAGATCATGCTTGTGCATTCCAGCCTGGGCAAGAGAACAAGACTCCATCTAAAAATAAATAAATAAATAAATAAAAGAAAAATTTTTGTTTGCCTTTTAAATATACTATACAAACAATTTCTTTAGGGAAGACAAAAGACAGATTCTTTGGAAACATAAGTCTTCCCTTTATCAATGAGTAAAGGTTTTTGCCTTTTAAAAATTTTTTGAGTCATCATTTTGGCTAAATGAATGACTTATGGTGACCTGGAATTCTAGTTTATAATATCAAGTGTTTTAAACATTTAAGATATTTAATAGGCTTCCCAAAATCAAATTTAAGCTTCAAAATGGTCTTTTCTGATCTCTAACTTTGGGAGGCTATAGAGGGCATTTAAAGCATCCAAAAGACAGGTAAACAGAATTCTTTAACATGCTAAGTTACATAGGAATCACTGTCAAAATGAAAATAATGTTTAATCTTCAGGTTATATTTTAGCAAATGTTATTAATACATGTTTCAAAATTGTATGGGATTTCTAAAATTTGAATATGTCTGAGTATATGTTGTCAATCATAATTAAGGTTATTATGTTAAGTTATTGTATACCACAGAAGTAACCGAATTTCTTTGTATAAAACTGCTAACCCAAGTAGAACAAAAAAAATTAAATATGGAGAAAATGCTTTTCCAGACATTCATGTTAAACTAGCCAATACTGAAATTGTTTAGGTACACAATTTGAACTCCACAGTCTAAGTCAAATTACTTGTGATAACCCTTTAGTTATCAGTGCTGGAAAATCAACTAAATTGGAAAATCAACTAGTATTCAAGAGGATATAAGTCTAATGTTAAGCATGGACTCATGGAGAACCAGGATGGCTGCCTTGTCCTTCCTGAGTCCTTAAAGCTTCTGCTATTAAAGGTTCTGCATTCCATGACTTATCATGGAAAATATAAAATGATCCAATTTGAATATATTGATGAGGTGACTTATAAATTGCAGAAATAGTTTAAAACCAATGTTTGATTCCATATTCCTGAGAAGACAATCAAAGCTTCAGGTACATTTGGCTACCTGATGGGCCACTTAAACATTTACAAAGAAATTTCGTTCAATTGTCATTTCCTTTTTTTTTTTTTTTTTTTTTTTTTTTTTTTTGAGATAGAGTTTTGTTCTTGTTGCCCAGGTTGGAGTGCAATGGCACAATCTCAGCTCCCTGCAACCTCCGCCTCCTAGGTTCATGAAATTCTCCTGTATCAGCCTCCCCAGTGGCTGGGATTACAGGTGCCTGCCACCAGCTGGCTAATTTGTATTTTCAGTAGAGACGGGTTTCACCATGTTGGCCAGGCTGGTCTCAAACTCCTGACCTCAGGTGATCCACCCACCTCAGTCTCCCAAAGTGCTGGGATTACAGGCATGAGCCACTATGCCCAGCCCAATTGTCATTTTCAATGAATGTTTTCTGATTGTATAAAAACTTTCCCATGAAAGAGGGTTGATGTTATAACAGTAGATTATTATACTGCAGTATATTTTCACCAGGTAAAGAAAGCTTTATATGGTTCACTGAGGACAACCCCTTCACAATCTAGAACCCAAAGACTGGATCTTATGAGGACATCATAGAAAGACTGTCCTTGCTATTCACACTACAGCAAAACTTTAGAACCTTGAACCTTGGGTTTACAATCTCACAACTGACAAGGGTCTCTTTACAGTCTTGGAACTATACACCCACTGGAACCCTTAAGGTTAAACTAACCAGGAAGGTTTCTCCCTAGAAAAGATGGCATCCTTGATGTGAACAGCTTTTCCCAAGATCATGGATCAAGACTTCTATTATCATGAGACCCTTATCTTTGAATATTTTTTTCTTGTTTATCTTCTATGAACAATGGGAGTTGAAAATGTGCACTTATAGGGAATACTTTTATTTGCGAAGGATTTTGCAGCCAATCTCATACATTAATTACCTTATACTTTGATAGATAAAACATGAAGGCCCAATGTAAGTGAGAAATTTTAATGGTACATACATTGCCTCATCATCGGTCAAAACTCCTCTTAACCCAAATTATGGGTTAAAGAGAACATTGCCAGAAGGCCTTAACTCTTCTAACATCATTTGTTAGGTCCGTTTCCATGGTTTAGAAGAAAAGAGGCAATAATTAGAAATGTATCCTTCATGATAGGCTCCATAGCAGATTCTACGGTAAAGGCTATGGTTACATAACGGACTTTAAATTTGTTTGTGAAAGTTATGCTAAATAATACAATTGTCTAAACACAAATATACCTGTGCAGCTGCTGACACTTGTGGCCTATGGAGAAATACATCAAATGTAGATTATAAAATTTCACTTGTAGGGGATTAATGAAAAGATCACTTAGTTAAGCAAGTAGACTCTTCATGTAGCTCATTCTTTAATCTATTTAATTTTAGGTGGTTTGGTTTATGGGAACCCTGTATAAGGAGGACACTCCACACTCTTGGTATTATCCTCCCAATAGTCATAATAATGGTCTCCCTGGTGCACTGCATTCTCTCATAGGTTTTAAATGTTTGCATGCAGCCATCTCTAGAAAGTCAAATGGTCTCTCTTCAACTGGAATCACAAAAGCTGAAAGAAATGTGCAACCATGAGGACACCGTAAACAATAGATAATGTGCTGAAAAAAGGAAACCCAAAATGATGGTAACTGAGAGTGGTGCTAAGGCCCTAAGTTTTGGTCACACTCTCAACTAAGTGAGAACCTGGCCAAAAGGGGGATTTTTTTTTTTTTAAACAAAATGATGGGAGACTATAATTTTGGACTGAGCTCATGCACTAGGCCCCAACAGACCAAATCAAATTAAAATGGAGTCACTCATACTAAATGTGACATAATCAAACTAAGACTTTAAGGAAACACATAGATCCTAGAATAGGCCAGGTTTTTTCTCCTGTAAACAGAATGATCTAGCATAAAGAGATACCCTCTACTCAGTTCTTGTTCCCTGCTTGCAAAACCTACTGTTTTACTGTTTGTCAGTGGGTTTCAAGACCATATAGGTATGTTTATGATGGTGATGGTGACATCAATGACTAAAGTTTGGGTCAAGCTCTCAAAATTGAGAAAATGACCAAAGAGGGGAATTGTTAAAGCAGACTAAATATGGCCTGAGAAGGACTCTGTACTTCTATGTTTGGGTCCTGTGAATGAACTTTAACCTAGCTTAACGTTCAGACTGGACTGAAAACCTAACATAGTAGTATGTGCTTCTAATGATAACTGAGCCTTGGCCAATCCCAGTAGCCATACTTTAACCACTCATAGACTGCTAAGTGTTCAAACTGTGTCAAATAAGGCAAATGCCAATCTGTAACCAATCCAGCTGTTTCTTTACCTCACTGCTGATTTCTGTACATCACTTCCCTTTTATGGTCTATAAATCTTCTGTCACCATGTGGCTGCGCCGGAGTCTCTGTGAATCTGCTGTGATTCTGGGGGCTGCCTGATTCATCAATGGTTCATCACTCAGTTTAACTCTTTTAAATTTAATTCGGCTGAGGTTTTTCTTTTATCAGAACAAACCATGGTTCTTGAACTATTGCTAAATGTACTTAGATTTTCTGCCATCAACAAGTCAGGAAGAAGCATAGGCCCCTGTGATTAACTTCAAACCTGTAGCAGTAACTAATCCATAAGGAACACTTCACTAGCAGTGATTAATCCATAAGGAACACTTCAGTAATCCAGGGAACTTTTTTCATAGTCAAACCTAGGCATTTGGTCTTTGTTGAATATCTATACAGATTATAGACCTATTCATAGAATATCTATACTCAGAGAGATACTCTGTGTCTGAATATAGTAAATCTATACACAGATATTCACAGAGTATATCAGTACACATCTCAAATAATTGGTAGTGTAATTCCAAATGCTTCTAAAGTAAGAAATGGTATGGTCAGAAAGCATTACTCCACAGAACTTGGGGACAAATTGAAATGTCAGAGTGCATTCGAATAAAACATTGAGGTTGTTTGTTGCCTGAACAAGTAGAACAAACCAAACAACTCCAAAGGAAAACAACACAATGTGAAAGGCATGTTGATAGAGGAACCACTAGTAAAGATTAAGCTACCTTCAAAGCATTTATTATCGTGTATTTTCAGAAGCTGTAAAGAATTTCAGAAGAAATCTTTAAATATTTATGGCACTAGCAAAGAAAAAAAAGCTGTATAGAATCAAATTTTTTAAAAAATTCCCCCAAATCACTGATCTTTAGATATGGGGAGAGAGAATTTTGGTACTCAGAACTCATGGCCCAAGAGAGCAGAGAGGGATGGATTTGTTGAAGAAGAAATAAACTACTGGCAATTGTGCAAAACCTTCTGCAGCCAAGCACTTCATCTGTAACAGTCTTCACAGCAACCTGGGACTGAGTGAAGCTCTTCACTGCTCAAGTTCCCATAGCTAGGCAATAGGAGAGCCAACCAGGACACCTGGATTCAATACTTCTAAAATACATTCTAAAAAATAATGTAACTGTTCAAATAATTGTTTTTTTTCACCTTGATATGAGTAGAGTTCTCTTAATTTAAATGTATATTTTTGGGCCGAGCACAATGGCTCGCGCCTGTAATACCAGCACTCTGGGAGGCTGAGGCAGGTGGATCACTGAGGCCAGGAGCTCAAGACCAGCCTGGCCAACATGGTGAAACCCCGTCTCTACTAAAAATACAAAATTTTGCTGGGCATGGTGGTGTGTGCCTGTAATCCCAGCTACTGGGGAGGCTGAGGCAGGAGAATCCCTTGAACCCAGGAGGTGGAGGTTGTAGTGAGCTGAAGTCACACCACTGCACTCCAGCCTGGATGACAGAGTGAGACCCTGTCTAAAAAAAAAAAAAAAAAAAAAAAAAAATATATATATATATATATATATATATATATATATATATATAGCTAAAAATCATATGAGTATTTTATATATACATGAATCTTGCAACATCAGTCTTTTTTGTCTTATTTTATTTATTTAAGGCATAAAATGCTTCCTATGTATTAGGTGCCATGCTCAAGACTCACTGAATTCTCATAATTACCCTATGAAGTTGTTTGTTAAAATAGTCATTTTAGAAAATGAGAAAAACGAGACCCAGAAGGCTAAGGCACGTTCTTAATGCCACACAGATGGTAAGTGGCAGGGTCAATGTTGGAAGTCAGGCAGTTTGGCTCTAATTTGTCAGCTGACTCAATTCCTGCCCTTTGCTAACTGTGTGTGCTTAGAGTCACATACAGAATCACTCAGTTTGGCTCTAATTTGTCAGCTGACTCAATTCCTGCCCTTTGCTAACTGTGTGTGCTTAGAGTCACATACAGAATCACTGAGGAAAAGATAGCTATTAAATGCTAAAAAGCTATAACAACAGATATTTATTTTTGGTATTATTTTTTAAAAACATTATATTTATATAGATTTTTCAAATATTTAAGATTATCAAATCTGTATATTAAATGGCAGGTATAGATTAAATTGTTATATTGTTATTTCTCTGATCTCTTTTCTCAAAAAACTATAATCATTTATTCTCCTTTGACACCTTAGCTCTACTTTCTTGCACAGGCATTATTTTATCAGGCTATTAACAGTAAGTATAAATTATAACTACTCAGTACATTTTTTACATGCAGAGAATTTATTTACTGGACCATCTACATCTTGTTTCCTGTGGTTCTTTCTCAATCTTCCATGCCACTCCCTTCCCTGAGCACCAATTATCCCTTGATTCCACAAGTTTCCACAAGTTGTCTCTATCGACATTTTTGCAAATCCATGAGGTAGATAACATAATCCAAGTGAAATGCAAAGGGTCTTAAGTAACTTTGCATTAAGTAATTTTGCATGTAGACAGATTTGTCCTCTACAGAATATCATTACATCATTTTATTCCATAATCAAACCCCTTCTTTGGCACATAGCCATACTGAATGCATTAAAGATCAGGTAGTAAAATAAAAAAAAAAAAAAAAATGCAATAGAGTTTTTCTTTAAAACTAGTCACTGAAATACAACCAGGAAAAAAAAAAAAAGCATTTTGCTTTTACTTTCTTTTTAATTTAGCAAGCTAAATATTTCAATGACATTCTTCTTGCCCCATTTTCTATTACAGTAGCCTCAAAACAGAATAAAAGCAAGGAACTGACCTGATGCTAAATAAAGGGAGCGCTGAAAAATACTTTTAAAAGGTCCAGTGTCAGTTAAGGATGGGGCGGGGATCTGGGTGCTATTGTACTTCACATATTGCTTGAACAGGTGATGCTTGGAAACCCACCTGACTTAATTTCCCCAGAAGAACTTGAAAAACAATAAAGGATGAGGGTTCCAAATTATCTATATCTTTATTACAGTGAAGTCATTAGCATCATCCCTCTACATGCATATCTATACTGAGAAAAATATTTAGTTGATGTGAATCCTCTACATTGAAACCAAAACCCAGAGAGGGAAGAGCAGTTGACACCATTTGGATGTATTGGGACATCCAAAGAAATAATATTCCTTTTCCTATTTTAATCATGTTGTAATATTTATGATGACAAAAATTATATCACAAATTATTGACTATTAATCAAACAGAAATACTTCAATTGAACCACATGATAAGCTACACAGCACTGAAATAGGCTCTTTATTAATCGTTACCCTATGAGTCCTTTTTCCACTATCTCTCTGGAATTTTTTTCTCAGTTTCTCTTACTGCCCTCTTTTTCTTCTCAGGCTTGCTTAGTGGGAGTCTCTTCCAAGGATTTCGTCTTCAGGTCTCTGTTCTTCACTGTAGGTGGCTGCGTTGCCTGAGAACTCATCAACTCTGATGACCTGGTGTCACTACCATTTGGAATATTCCTAAACTGTTCTCCATTTCTGACCTATTTCTATAATGCCAGTCACATCTCAAAGTTCTACTGGACATTTCTCCATGAACATAGGAATGTAATCTAAAACTTGTAATCTAAAATTCTGTTCCTCTCCTCTAATTTAGAGATCTTTATCCTCTATTTTGTGTTTGTGTATGATACTAGAATTTTACTAGTGACTCAAACTTCGTCCTTTACTTGTTGATATTTTTATGTAATAAATTCCAATTCCCATCCAATTCTCATATTCTTGATATCCTCATGACTATTTAGTTTATGTTTAATGTTTTGTTGCTGTTTTTGTTGTTCATCACTTTTGGTCACTAATCTCTCAATGGCAATTGTACCTTCTTTACCTTGATTTGGCCCTTAAATGCTCATTTCTATTTGTTAATTTTCTCCCTAGTTCTAATTTGTCAATCTGTCTATTTCTGCCACAATATTAACATTCTTAAAACAATTCCTTCATTATTTCCCTCTCTACCAGTCAGGAACCTACCAGAAAAGAGATACCACATGGCATTTGGTTACTATGAGAACGAAATGAAGAAACTAGCTATTAAGGATGTAGGCAAATCAGATGGAATATCCTGCGGCAAAGGGCAGGGCACAGGCACCTCCTGTAGGCCTAAATAATGAGAGGTGGATGTGTTTTCTAGAACCTGACAACTTAGAGGACTGTGTGGAGAGGGCCATCTGACAGGAGCTGCAACCTTCAGCCTTAGATTCAGCCAGAAATTCTGCAGAGGATTCTAGGGAAGAAACACTATGATCTCCACTCTGCTACTTCTTTCTGGTCTGCTGCTGCTTCTCTCCCAAGGCTGACTCTAACTACAAGCCAGAAGTCAGAAGAGCCCTTAGATGTAATCTTGCAGGCCAGTCTTGGGGTAAAGGGCAAGGCAGAGAAGGGTGGGGAGTGGCCCTGATAAGTGAGTAAAGGGAAAAAGAGAAGATATTCAAACTTTACATTGGCTTAGCTGTTTAGCTTATTTTTTAAACTACCCTTGGGAATCTGGCCTAGCCTGACCTCTGCTTTCTCTTTTCTCCTTCCTCTCTGGACCTGCCTATTATTCATCGTCCACTGAATTGTCCAAACTTTTCACGTACCACGCATTTGCTCATTTCTAAATCATTGTTTAAAACATGATTCTTTGCAGTAAACGTATGTGCCCTTTCTCCTTTCTACTTAGCCAAGTCCTACTTTTCCTTTACAGTGCATCACAAGCTTCCCATTCTCAGTAGGCATTATTTGGCCACACAGCTCATCTCACACCTGACATCCTGTAGCATCTATCCCTCAACTGAGACTAACTCATCTTGCTACTTACTGTGTATGTTTTCATGTTTTAAACCCCCAACTAGACTGTAAACTCTTTAGAAGCAAGAAAAAAATCCCTCTGAGTTTTGGATTCTCCATGACATCTATCAGAGCTTTACTAACAATGCATACTAGATTTTAAATTTAAAAACAGGAAAAAGGTTGCATTCATTTTTGCTTTTCCAGTACTCAGCAGTCAATTAAGTAAGCTCAAGTGCTTACTTAAGGTTAAGTTAACCATACTAAAATACCAGTGGAAAAATAAATTATGTCTTTTAATTAATTTATTCCCTAAGTAAAATAACTAATTGCTCCTCTGATTATACAGAAGTTTACAGAGTGTAGATATGAAATTGTCTTTCTTCATGCAAAAGTAATTATTGAATTAAAAACATAATTTATTTTGAATGTTAAAACTCTCACTGCAATAAGAAAATATTGAAAGTCAATTATCATTGTTTGATATTCAATAGTCAACAAATTTTATATACTTAGATATGAAGGGAAAGTGCACTTTGTTTCTCATTTAAGTAAACCTAAAAATGGAAAAGATTTAGTATATCTTGGACCACTGTCAAACCATATTTATCATAATAATGAATATAATTCTGATTATAACAGAATGGAAAAATAAAAATGAATGTCAGAAATGTCACCAGGGACTAAATCTAATTTAAATGTTTTTATGTGTTTGTTGTTTCTTCAAAAACACTCAAATTCTTATCAATTTATGTGGGAATACATGAGTCTGCCCATCAGATACAGTAATCAAGATGGATTCCACAATGATGGGTTTCAAATCTACCTATATCCATCATGTCAGAAAAAAAATACTTTCTTCAAAGAAAGTTTGCTTGGAAGTATATATGTATTTTTTTTAAAAAAAAGATAAATACAGAAGAATTCTTCATATAACAGATGAGTGTCTGAGACCCAGCCAGTGTAAGAAGAATGAAATGCTCTACCTAAACTTCCTATTGTCCGTTATGGCCATAAAACGAATAAAGAATACAATTAGAAAAATAGTGTGATGAAATATATTTATGGTCATGTGACTCTGAATGGTACCACAGCATTTGGAAGGAATAAATCCTAAATGTTATCTAGACAAAAGTAGTCAATCCAATTTTTTTTTCTTTTTTGAGACAGAGTTTTGCTCTTATTGCCCTGGCTGGAGTGCAATGGTGCAATCTTGGCTCACTGCAAACTCCACCTCCTGGGTTCAAGGGATTCTCCTGCCTCAACCTCTCGAGTAGCTAAGATTACAGGTGCCTGCCACCAGGCCCAGCTAATTTTTTGTATTTTTAGTAGAGGCGGGGTTTCACTTTGTTGGCCAGACTGGTCTCAAGCTCCTGACCTGAGGCAATCCACTTGGCTTGACCTCCCAAAGTGTTGATATTATAGGCATGAGCCAATGCGCCCAGGCCTCAATCCAATTTCTAAGAAAGACTGTTGTATTACTAACATATCAGTCATGCCCAACATTCAGAACATTAGGAAGAACTAGGGCCCTAAAACATCACAAGAACTAGGGCCCTGAAATTTTACTAATGATCTCAAGGGTTCTATATGTATTTATAATTTATAATTTTTATTTTTCTAATTTTAATATTTTAATGATTAAGAGTACATAACAGTAACATATATTTATGGGTGCATGTGATGTTTTGATAGAAGAATACAATGTACAGAGATCAAATAAGGGTAATTGGGGTATCTATCACCTCAAGCTTTTATCATTTTTTGTGTTAGGAACATTGAAATTCCATTATTTTGGTTATCTGAAAATATGCAATAAACTATTACTGATTATAGTCACCCTATTGTGCTACCAAATACAACACCTTACTTCCTCTATCCAATTGTAATTTTGTACCCATTAGCCATCCCACTTCATCCCCCAGCCCCTGCTACCTTTCTCTTCTATCAGGGAAACCCACTCCCAATATTTCAATGTAGGCTGTTTCTATTTTCCATAAGTACCGGACAACTGAGAAATAAAGAGAAAGAGTACAAAGAGAGGAATTTTACAGCTGGGCTGCCGGGGGTGGCATCACATATCGGTAGGACTGTGATGCCCACCTGAGCCTCAAACCAGAAAGTTTTTTATTAAGGGTTTCAAAAGGAGAGGGGGTGTAATAACAGAGAGTAGGTACAAAGATCACATGTTTCAAAGGGCAAAAAGCAGAGCAAAGATCACATGCTTCTGAGGGAACAGGACAAAGGGCAAAAGCAGAACTACTAATAAGGGTCCAACAAAGATCACAAGGCAAACGGCAAAAGCAGAACTACTGATAAGGGTCTGTGTTCAGCGGTGCATGTATTGTCTTGATAACATTTTAAACAACAGAAAACAGAGTTTGAGAGCAGAGAACCACAAATTTATACAAGGCCTGATCACAAATTTACCAGGGTGGAGTATTTCCCCCACCCTAGTAAGCCTGAGGGTACTGCAGGAGACCAGGGGCATATCTCAGTCCTTATCTCAACCACATAAGACAGACATTCCCAGAGCGGCCATTTATAGACCTCTCCCCAGTAATGCATTCCTTTCTCAGGGTATTAATATTAATATTCCTTGCTAGGAAAAGAATTTAGCGATATCTCTTCTACTTGCACATCCATTTATAGGTTCTCTGCAAGAAGAAAAATATGGCTCTTTTTGCCCAACCCTGTAGGCAGTCAGACCTTATGGTTGTCTTCCCTTGTTCCCTAAAAATTGCTGTTATTTGGTTCTTTTTCAAGGTGCACTGATTTCATATTATTCAAACACACGTTTTACAATCAATTTGTATAGTTAACACAATTATCACAGTGGTCTTGAGGTGAAGTACATCCTCAGCTTATGAAGATAACAGGATTAAGAGATTAAAGACAGGTATAAGAAATTATAAAAGTATTATATGGGAACTGATAAATGCCCATGAAATCTTCAAAATTTATATTCCTCTGCCATGGCTCCAGCTGGTCCCTCTATTTGGGGTCCCTGACTTCCGCAACACTCTGCCTCTGACAAACATCATTCCACTTTCTATGTCCATGAGTTCAGTTTTTTCCTTAAGCTCCCACATTTGAGTGCTAACATGTAATATTTCTCTTTCTGTGCCTGGCTTATTTCACTCGACATAATGTCCTCCAGTTCAATCTATGTTGTTGCAAATGATAGGATTTTATTCTTTTTATGGCTAAATAATATCCCACTATGTATATATAACACATTTCTTTATTCATTCACTGGTTTATGGACACTTATATTGCTTCCATATCTTGGCTATTGTGAATGGTGCTGCGATAAACATAGGAGTGCAGATATATCTTTGATATACTGATTTCCTTCCTTTTGGATATATACTCTGTAGTGAGACTTCTGGATCACATGGTAGTTCTGTTTTTAGATTTTTAAGGAATCCCCATACTGTTCTCCATAGTGCCTATACTAATTTGCATTCCAACCAACAGTGTAGAAGGGTTCCCCTTTTTCCATATCCTGGCCAACATTTGTGATTACCTGTCTTGGATAACAGCCATTTTAATTGGAGTGAGATAATATCTCATTGTAGTTTTGATTTGCATTTCTTTGATGATTAATTATGTTGAGCATTCTTTCATATATCTGTTGGCCATTAGTATGCCTTGTTTTGGAAATGGCTATTCAGATCTTTTGTCTATTTTGTAATTAGATTATTTCATTTTTTGCTATTGAGTTGTTTAAGCTCCTTATAAATTCTGGTTATTAATCCCTTTTAAAATGGGTGGTTTGCAAATATTTTCTCTCATTTGGTGGGTTTTCTATCCACTTTGTTGATTGTTTCATTTGCTGGGCAGAAACTTTTCAGTTAGATGTGATCCCGTTTCTCTATTTATGCTTTGGTTGCCTATCCTTTTGGGATATTACTCAAGAAATCTTTGCTCAGATCAATGTCCCAAAGAGTTTCTCCAATGATTTATTCTAATAGTTTGAAGTTTTATATTTAAGTTCAACGGTCCTGTTTTTATGAACCTTTCTAATCTACTGGATGATTAAGTTATCTTGCATACTGTCAAACTAACTCCTGATAATTTTGCATCAGAAACATATTCATCTAGTCAATAGCACTTCACTCCTGTTTTGCTTGCTAACAGAAGCCTGATTTGGTTAGGCATTAGGCTGCAAAGTGCACATAGATCAAGAACCTAGTTATTGGGACTGAGTCTTAATTAACTGCTCTAAACTAATAATGGTGGTTATATTCACTTTTATCAATTTGGAATTGAAAGGTAGACCTATAACCTAGTCTGGCCAATGGGATGGAAATGTGAGTCTGTGCCTTCTGTGCATTTTATGGAAATGTTTTCTTCACAGATAAAGGGGTACAAACACAATGAAGAAACATCCTCTACCCTAGAGGTCCATGACTCCTGGGCTACAGATTTATACTGGTCTGTATAGCCTGTTAAGAATCAGGCCACACAATAATGGGCAAGCAAGAAAAGCTTCATCTATGTTTACAGCCATTCCCCATCACTTGTATTACCTTCCGAGGTCTGCCTCCTGTCAGATCAGCAGTGTCATTAGATTCTCATAGGAGCATGAACCCTATTGTGAACTGGGCATGGGAGGGATCTAGGTTGTGTGCTCCTTATGAGAATCTAATGCCTGATGATCTGACTTGGAGCTGAGGTAGTGATGCTAGTACTGGGGAGCAGCTGCAAATACAGATTAACATTAGCAGAGAGGCTTGAATGCACAGAGACCATAATAAATCAATTGCTTGCAGACTCATAACAAAACCCTATCAGTGAGTGGCAAGTGACAATTAAGCTGCACCTGGTGGCAGGCATTATAGTAGTAAGTGAGTTGATATATTTCAACTGTATAGTTGCTTCTGGTGGCAGGCTTTAAGTCAGAATCTGACACTTATTTTAGTCCACACGAGGCCCACTCATTATTTTATTTACCACTTCTGTTTACCCCTCTTTCCTGCACTGTATACTTGTCTCAGTCACAGTTTTGGTAAGTCCACAAGCTAACCCTAGCCAAAATAGTAAAAACCAAATGTCACTGGAATATTTCTTTGAAAAGGGGTAAAGACTCAATGAGGGGCCAACAGAAGACTCTATGACTGCCAACAAAAGAAAGTTGTATTTAAAAGAAAATACCAAGAGTCCGATTTAAATTGCAGATTCACTGCAACAGGTGATTCACATACTCCAATCCTGCTTTATATAACACATGGCAACAGGCTATTCAACGAAGCTATGAAATCTTCAAAGCTGCTTCTCCACATGGCGATCAAGCACCCTGTATTAAAAGACAAGCTATGCAGTTTTTCAAAAGAAAAAAAAAATGTGAACACAAAGAATAGAAGCGATTATTGAAGGACACCACTTTAACAAATGTGTCTGCACTGACAGCATCACCCTTAGTGGCTAACTGCATTGCTAATGCTAAGAAGTCTTTTACTGCTGGTGAAGGTTGATCCTACCTGCTACTGAAAACATCCATTGTGAACATTTAGGAAAGGCTGCAGTTTAAAAGGTGACATGTGTTCCCTTTTCAGTTAGCACTATAACTAGATGAATTGATGAAACAGCAGAAGATATTGAAGCACAATTGTTAGAGAGGATTAATGAGTCACCATGGTACACAACCCAGATTGATGAGTCTACCAATGTTGACAACAGGGCTACAATTCTTGGTTTTGTGTGATATATTTTTCAGGAGGATGTACATGAGAATATGTTATGGGCAAATTTTTGGCCAACCAACAACACCACAGCTGCAGAACTATTCAAGTCTTTGAATGATTACATATCAGGAAAATTGTTCATTTTGTGTAAGTATGCATGGATGAAGTGGCTGCCATGACTGTACAGTTTTCTGGTTTCACCACTCTGGTCAACGAGGTCACTTCTGAATATAAGTCTATGCACCATGTCACCCATAGAGAAATGATGGCTAGCTGAAAAATGCCATGTCACCTGAACTTCACAACTGAAAATGTCACCTGAACTTAACAACATTTTGCAGGATGTGATTAAAATTATCAACCACATTAAATACCCTTAACTCACATCTGTTTGCGCAACTCTATGAGGAGATGGATGCAGAGCAAACACGTCTTCTCTTATACTCAGAAATGAGAGGGCTTTCTAAAGGTAGATCACTAGTCAGAGTTTTTGAGTTATGAGAGCCACTCCAGAGACTTCTTATAGAAAAAGTCACCCCTGGCAGCATACTTCAGTGAGGCAGAATGGATCGCAAAACTTGCTTACTTGTGTGGCACATTCAACCTGGTCAAGGAACTCAATCTGTCACTTCAGGGAAGACTGACAACTGTGTTCAAGCCATCAGATAAAGTAGTTGCATTCAAAGCCAAACTGGAATTATGGGGCAATGAGGGAAGACTGGAATTTCTGACATGTTTCAAACATTAGTAGAGATTTTGAAAGAGACTCAGCCAGGGCCTTCTTACTCCGAGCTGGTCCATGATCACCTCTCTCAACTTTCAAAAGAGTTTCAACATTACTTCCAAACTAGAAAAGAGCACTGAACTGGGAAGGAATGGATCTGCAACTCATTTGAGAATAAGTCAGATGAATGGACTTTGTCCATGCTAGAAGAGAATCAACTGCTTGAGATCACAAATGATGGTGGCCTTAAAAGTATGTTTGAGACAATTTCAAATCTCCATATGTTCTGGATTAAAGTCAAGCTGGAGATTATCCTGAGATTGCCACAAAAGCAGTGAAAAGCCTGCTCCTGTTTCCAATATCTTATCTTTGTGAAGCAGGGTTTTCTTTGTAGTGACAGTAACCAAAACAAGATTATGGAGTAGACTGGACATAGGCAACATAATTCCGGTGTCACTGTCTCCAATTACCCCCAGATGGGACCATCTACTTCCAGGAAAACAGGCTCAGGGCTCCCACAGATTCTACATTATAAGAAGTTGTATAATTATTTATTTATATATTACAATATAATAATAATAGAAATAAGGTTCACAATAAGTGTAATGCTCTTGAATCATCCCAAAACCATCCCCCACCCCCAGTCCGTAAAAAATTGTCTTCTATAAAACTGATCCCTGGTACCAAAAAGATCGGGGAATGCTGCTCTCCCATGCCTGGAGGAGTGCTAACAATTAAGGTGCAAATCTGAGGAAGAAATTCTAAAAATGACAGGATGGAAAGATAGGGGAGCCTCTGTGTCCAGGTGACTTTGTTGTGGTTCTAAATTAACTAATCCCTAAAGTCATCTATCTCGAAGACTTTCTATGAGATAAAAAATATTCTTATTGTTTAAGTCATTAGTAATAATTTAGATAACATAAACCAAACCTCTCTTAACTGATACAGAGATTAAGACCAAATTCTCAAACAACTTTCATGAAATGATTTTCAGCCTCAAAAAGAAATAAAATCTATATTTAAAAGTTACAGACTATACTCAAAGCTTATGTTGTTGTCAACAATTCTGATAGTTACTGGCATCATCCATTATGGGTTCTGCAAACCCAAAAGCTTCTCATTCCCAGTCTAATTAATGACAGAAAGAGATAATGGAAATTATGACATGGAAAATGAATATAAATAAGCTTTTTTCAGAAGTAATGGAAAAATTACAGAACAGGTTTGCCAGAATAAAAATTATAGACCAAGCTTGCCTCATCTTTTCATCATTTTGTGTTTGCCAGAAAAATTTAAAAATTAGAGGAGCAAAGAATCCCAAGGCAATTACAAAAAAACAACAAAACAGAAAACTGAAAACACTGGGCTTAAGGCAGTAGTTCTGGAAAATTGTATGAAGATAAAATAGGCACTAAAGCAAAATAAACCAATGGATATGAGATATTAGTTCAAGAACCTGTGGTACCTTTAAATGAAATGGGCATATAGTAAGTACTCAATTATTATTAGTTTTCTTATCATAAATACTGCCAATAATGGGAAAGCAAACATTAACAAAGAAAAAAACAATTAATATATCCATAATAATAAAAGAACGATAAAGTGAGAATATCAACAATATATTTAAAAAATCATATTTGTAACACATGTATATTAAAAACTTATATCACTACTATACTCAAAAGGCTTATAAATTAATAGATAAAAAGACAAAGAAGACAAAAGTAAAATGAGTACACAATATCTGGCATTTCACAGAAGGCATGCAAACATCCATAAACCAGAAACTATACTTATTTTCCTACCTTCAAATTTAATACTTATTTTTAATTTACATAAAGTTGAAATTATTTAATCTTTGAATACAATACTTAATATAATGAGATAAACAACAGCAAGCTTGATTATATTTTGATGTCTTCATAAATGTAGTCAAATAACAAACAGTTGTATTAAAAAAATGGGGGAAGATTAAAGAAATGAAAACTTTAATTTTATTTAAGTGTATGTATTTGAAATGAAATATCTGAGTTAATGTTTATATGTGAAGTCTTCTTATTTTATGATGTTATTAAAAAAGCATTGGTAAACAGACTTAATATGTACCAATAAACATAACCCTTTTATTGCTTTTATAATAGAAGAGTTGTAAAAATCTTATACAAAGTATAATTTTTACTTTTTCTCTTATTTATTTTTAAACAGTAGTAAATTTACTATGAGCTAATGTTTATTTTTAGTTACACCACACATTTTAACTCTTGATGAAAACAAAAGGCAACTATATGTTGGGATGATTAAGAAATATATTCATGTTATAAATATATTACAAGCTATCTGTATTAAATATTTTAATGATCAGAGAGATAATTAGATGTTAAGTTCCAATGCCATTATTATAGTAAAAATATTTCCTGATTGACATTTTAGTTTTGAACATCTGAATATTCTAACATTTACATTTCATTTTAAGAATAAAATAATCATATATATTTTAAACATCAATTTAGATAAAATAAATGTAATATAACTGAACTTTAATCAATATAGATTAAATCCTCTATCAGTTGCAATTTAGTTGAATCAAAGCTCATTTCACAGATCATCTTTGACATTTTGAAGGCTCTGTCTAATTAAATTTAACTGGATTTAATTTAATTTATTCTTATTGAACACCTTAAAAGCTCCTAGCGTACTATACTACGCATTAGAGAAAAATAAGATCCCTGACTTAAAGGAAGTCATCTTAACACTGGGAGCTGGGATATGAGTCAGGGGACACCTAGAAGCAGCAAAGAACCATTTAAATGGCTATGAGTAAGTGGAGGAGGGGCAGATGAAGAGAATTGGGTTAAAGGGTATAAAAACAGTTACAAGGAATAAATTCAACGTCTGATAAGCAAGGAGGGTGATATTGTTAAACAAAAATGTATTACACTCAGGAGCTAGGCACCCTAAATACCCTGACTTGATCACTATCAATTATATACTTACAACAAAATTGCACATGGGACTGTGAAAGGAAAGTCTTGGGGCCCCAGAATTGCTAAGCTAAAGGAAAAAGTCAAGCAGGCAACTTGTCAGGGCCAAACCTGCCTTCCATTCTATTCAAAGTCATCCTTCTGCTCACTGAGATAGATGCATATCTGATTGCCTCCTTTGGAAAGGTTTATCAGAAACAGGATGCAACCATTTGTCCCTCACCTACCCCTGACCTGGAAGCCCCCTCCCTACTTCAGGTTGTCCCCACCTTTCTGGATGGAACCAATGTACTTCTTACATATATTGATTGATGTCTCATCTCTCCCTAAAATGTATAAAACCAATCTATGCCCTGAACACCTTGGGCAGATGTCATCAGGACCTTCTGAGGCTGTGTCATGGGCATGCGTGTTTAACCTTGGCAAAATAAACTTTCTAAATTAACTGAGACCTGCCTCAGATTTTTGGGTTTCATATTCCCCATAAATTTGTACAAATTTTTTTTAAATTAAAAAACAAAACGTAAACTTTATACTCTGATCACATGTAGATCAATACTAAATAGCAAATCACATTCTGTATCTTTTTTCACTGCATATATATGTTACAAGTTTTGATTCATGGTATTTTTGTTTTGATATGTGATATTTATGTTTTTGTTTAATTGAAATAGTTTTTTTATTGTGACTCCTGTTTTGCGTCATGAATAATTTATACGTGTTTCTTAAATTGGAAACTTTAGTTTCTTTTTCTAGTTGCCTTTCATTTTGGTTTTTAATGGAGTTGTGTTGCATATGAAAAATACGCTCTATAAAACACCATTTTTAAAAATGCCCATGAATAAATGAGGTAAAAGATGTAGGGAACCAAGGTAAGACCACACTGGGAATGAATCTGTGAAGAATGTTGGATAATGAAGAGGCAAGTAAAAGAATATGGAGCACTGACCACAGGGAATGGTGTACACAGAAGGTCAGGCAGCACCCATTATCAGAAATCTGGAGGCAGCAGAATTAAATATCTTAAATTCCTTGTCCTTATCCAACATGACTTTGCCTTTACTCTTCCAAGATATCCCAATAGTCTGCTTGACACAGAACTTAAAATTAATTGGAATATGGTCTTGTTTGAAAATAATTGGTTGAGTTTTATCCGGGATGTGAAGATGAAATTGCTATTCAACTGCTTTATGAAATGAGATATTCTTTATTTAGTTGGATCCACCATTTATCAATGCCTTCTGAATTTACTCTAGATACCTGATAAAACCTCAGATGTACTGGGCAGTATGCATAAAATACTCATGGCTCCATTATCCTCAGCTTGAATAATACAGGTTGTGCTGATAACACAAGTTAGAAATATTTTGTATTTGGGAAATGGAAAAGTTAGGATTTGATGGTTTAATGATTAATTTGCTCAAAATATCTTTATTGTAAATTAAGGAAATATACATACTGGCAGAAGGTTGATTTCACCACATTTCCTCCCTCCACCCTGTCCTTTTTCAGATTTTTTGTTATTGACTCACTAGCTAGTAATTGATACAAGAAAATAAGGAATACTTTTGAGTTGGGATTTATTCCCATTAAGATTAATATAAATATCAACAATTAAGTTTATGCCATGAGCAATTAAATTATTGTCTATGAAAAAAGTTAAACTCTGAGATATTTGAAGAGATTTATTCTGAGCCAAATGTAAGTGACTGTGGCACAAGGCAAAGTCTCAAGAGGTCTTAAGAACATGTGCCCAAGGTGGTTGAACTCCAGCTTGGTTTTATACATTTTAAGGAGACATAAAACCTCAATCAATACATGTAAGATGTGCATTGGTTCTATCTGAAAAGGCAGGACAACTCCAAGAGGGGCCTTTTAGGTCACAGGTGGATTCAAAGACATTCTGAGTGGCAATCGGTTGAAAGAGTTAAGCTATTATTTAAAGACCTTGAATCAATAGAAGAGGGTTAATTAATATAAAGGGTTAATATAAAGCATCTGCATTAATACAAAGGGTTGTAGCTACCAAGGTTCTTATTATGCAGATGAAGCCTCCAGGTAGCAGGCTTCAGACATAATAGATTATAAATGTTTCTTATCAGACTTAAAAAGGGGCCAGATTCTTAGCTAATTTTCTCTTGTATCAGGAAAAAGACCTGGAAAGGGAAGGCAATTTTCTACAGAATGTAGATTTTCCCCACAGGAGTCAGCTTTGCAGGGCCATTTCACAATATGTCAGAGAAATATATTTTGGGGTAAAATACTTCAATATCTTCCAGGGCCTGCCATCTGTCATGTTGGTATTTTACCGCTACAAAGAGTGTTTTGTCAGTCTTAAGGTCTCTGTTTTAACATTAATGCTGGTCAGTTGTGCCTGAATACCAAAAGCAAGAGGGTATAATGAGGAATGTCTGACCCCCCTGGCAATTATGTCCTCAACTACTTTTTCAGGTTAACTTTGTAATGTTCTTGGCTGCGAGGAGGGTCTATTCAGTTGGCTGGGGCCTTAGAATTTTATTTTTGACTTACATTCTCTACATATGCTTATTATCTCTGGTTCCCCAACTTACACAGTTGCAAAGAGAGGTAGAACCATTGCCTTTTCCTATCTTACCAAGAAAATAAATGGTGTTATTATAGCTTCCAAAATGATCACAAATAAGTATCACTTTGTTTTTTTAAATGCACTGGTATTGATACGCTATTACTTAAACTATTTTTTTACATAGGCAAAAACTAAGAATTGAATCACTGTGTATTTCATGCCCTTGTAATCTCATTCCTAGACCAAAGTACCGAGCCTGTAATTATTTTTCCAGGCTTAGTATGAGACACCCTGCTAGACACTTTCATTGTTATCCATTCAAAAATCTTCCATGGGCCGGGGGCGGTGGCTCACGCCTGTAATCCCAGCACTTTCGGAGGCCGCGGAGGGCGGATCACGAGGTTAGGAGATGAAGACCATCCTGGTTAACATGGTGAAACCCCGTCTCTACTAAAAATAAAAAAAAAAAAAAAAAAAAAAAAAAAAAAAAAAATAGCCCAGCGTAGTGGCGGGCACCTGTAGTCCCGCTACTCGGGAGACTGAGGCAGGAGAATGGCGTGAACCCAGGAGGCGGAGCTTGCAGTGAGCTGAGATCGTGCCACTGCACTCCAGCCTGGGCAACAGAGCGAGAGTGTGTCTCAAAAAAATAAATAAGTAAATAAAAATAAAAAATAAACTTCCATGTACAGATGTTTGTGCTGAATGCTATTGTAAGTATAAGATTCAAAGTCCATAATTTCAAGTAGTGTCTCAAATGAGCACAAACTCCTTCAACTGTAAATTCCAGATCCTCTTGAGAAATGAGATCAGGAAGTTGACAGCAAAGATCGAAAGATACCTGCTTCATGACAATTTTTAGAGTACTGAAGTTTTCTTTCTCCTCTATTCCCAGTGACCTCTGGGCTCAGATTGAGGACACAGAAATGTAGTGGAGTAAACTTGAAACTTTCCCTAGCCCATCAACTGAGGGGACACACAAAAAGTATCTAGCTAAACTGTATGAAAAGGGAAGAACCCTGGAGAACCTCCTGGAGGGAAGAATTGACCCTAAAAAGAGATTCAAAGGGGTCACTGCCTGAAGCCAGGGATCAAGGGTACGGTATTAAAAAGCCCTCTGGGAGGCAACACCTGCTCCAGGAGACTGCAGGAGGAGCAACACCCTGAGAAAACCAGCCTACATTTGGACATCCAATCACAGAAGGTCCTGTTACCATTTTGCCTTTAATTCCCAGCCTCCTTCCCTTCCTCACTGGAAAGAACCAGAAAGCCAAGCTAGTGAGTAAAGAGCATGAGAAGTAAGAAGCGGGGATGGACCAATTTAACTTATGCTTTCTGCTGCTGGATTCTATGGCACAATAAGGCACAAGCTGAGTATCAAACATGAAAGTTTGAAAATTTGATATAAAAACAGGATTGGAATTTGTAAGACCAAAAAGAGTGAGGTTATTCATTAATACCTAGGATCTGACTGAGGTGCTAGGATCCAGGTATCATGGAAGAGTAATACTACACCACTTGTTTGAAAACTTTGGTGTAAAAAAAAAAAACCAAATTACTATTTTATAATTTTACCCTTACTGGGCCCTGCTTGTTGAATATATTAAATATTTTTATCAGTTTTTTCCACATAGTTCCAAATGTATTTCAAAGAAAATTACTACTAACAAACTAGAAAGTTATTTTAATAATTATTGAGAATCTTCAACTTAATAATTTGCTTTTATAATTTTGCTGAATTTAATCACAGCAAAAATAGATTTTAGTAAAATATGTTTTATTGCAGATAGCAACATATGTTAAATATAGAAGTATATAAATATAAAATATAGAAGTGCCTGTGTGTGTGTATGTGTGTGTGTGTTTTGGCACAGACCATACTATATCTATGCTGAGATGTCTCTAAGAAATTTGAATGTATTTATTATTATAATTTTAAAAGTTGTAAGACTAATTAGAAAAAATAAAATTAATGAAAGATTTTGTGTAATTTTTTATCTCTTTCCTTACATAATTAACTCTAATGAAAAAGTTTTCAGCTTCAATGTGTAAATCTACGTTGAGAAAAGCAAAAAAATTGTTTCACTGTACATTTATACCACACTCATTTTTCATCCATTGTGTAGTAAAGAGGAAGAACAGCAGATGCTTGGAGCTTTAACAATTTTTATTCAGAACTATATATTATCTCATGAGAAATAAATTTGATCCTTGGATTATATGTTTTTCACCTTATGTTTGTTATACTTAAATGATCCCCATTTGTATATCAAACTGTTGGAGGGTGAAATTGAAACATGAAAATGTTATAACTTTTTTCTTCTTCTTAGTTGTTTGGTTCTCTGTTACAATGCAATAAAAAAGCAAATAATGTTTTTTTTAAAAAAAGCCAAAAATAGGGAGAAAGAAAAATATAGCCCTTTACGTGTGCAAAACTACAAAACTCTTCTAGACACAAATCTTTGGAAATAGTAATACTTTTATTTGAAAAAGGACCGCTAAGTAAATACACAAAAAGGGAAATTTTTAAAATAGGGAAAGAGCAGCATGTTTCATAACACCAGCTAAACTCATAATTTCTACAGGGGACAGGGTTAGCAAGGATACTTTAAGTTTTTAGCAATGTGAAATAAATTTATCAATAATCATACACTTGTCCTTCTGCAAACTTAACAACAAAAACCACAGAGCTGATGCAAGTTAAAATTGTCTGCCTTGATTTCTATCTTTTCATTTGTTTCAAAATATTTTACTAAAGTAGAAAAAATATTGTAGAGCTTAACTGCCTGCCAGCCAGGTAGCAATACAAATCTATCACTGGAGTACTGCTAGTCTCTGACACGCTGTATCAGTACCACCGATAAAATTTTAATGATGTTAAGCAGGCATTAGGTACTAATAGAAGGGAATGCACTGGAAGGTACAATATCTCAGATGTTTGAGATTATTGTAGAATGAGTATTTATAAGGACCATGGCATAGGATGATTGCTGCCTGGAGCTCTCAGTGCACTAAAGGAATACAATAAAAGGAAGAGGAAAATTAATCACCCATTTAAGATGAATTATCTAATCCAAGGGTTCTTTGACTGCATATAAAGAAAATCTCATTTTCAACAGTTAGAGGGCAGAAAAATCTGAGAATCTGACTTGGAATATAAATAGACAGGTAGGTAGATAGATAATTGGTAGGTAGGTAGGTAGACAGATACATAGATGATAGAGAGCTAGATAGATATGCACACAGATAGAAATATATTCATATCTATGCTCTCTGGAGCTCCGCTATAGCAGTCTCAACCTTGGCAAGCTTTTTTTTTTTTTAATTATTTTATTCTAAGGCTGGGGCCCAGATGGAGAAGTGGAGCTCTAAAATTTGAGATAGTGACATTAAAGCCTTGATACATAAAATGTGATCATGGTCACCTGTTACAGAGAATAAATAGGCAGAATTTCTAAAAAGTAGAGTTTTGGTTCAGGTCTGGTTCCCAGTGGCTTCACTGGGTCCATAAGCCTATCCCATGGGCAATATCCGTGGTCCCTAAAAGCATAATTTAAATGGATACGTGGTAGTGGGTAGAGTTTCCACATTGGTTTCTTGGCCTGTGCAGTAAGAGCTATCACAGTAAAGATTAAGTGGAAGCCTCTGAAACTTCTCTCTACCCTTTTCCTCACTCTGGTCAAGATAGGAAATTGAAAACAATATCACATCTCAGGTGGAATGCCAGAAATTAGTACTGCTCCTAAAGACCTAAAGCAGAATACAGATCTGGTGATTCCCATCATATCCCCATTTAATATATGAGTTTGAACATTCAAAAAAAAAGGGTCTTTGAAGTCTGAATTCAACTACTAGAAATTAAATCAGGAAACAGCCCTAATTATAGCTGTTGTGCTAAACGTGGCATATTTGCTAGAGCAGATTAAAATAGCATTAGATCCGTTATATGTGGCCACTGACATGGCAAATGCATTTTTTTTCCATCCCTAACAAGAAGAAACATCATTCATTCATGTGAAATGAATAATACACTTTTATAGGCTTGTTTATTTTTATCCTTGTCTTTCTTTCTGGGTATGATCCATGCTTATTTCTCTTGAATGTGATATTAGTTCTGGATTTTTCTGATTGTACCCCATAATGCCAAATAATTTGGTTTTAATTGGTTATTTGACTCTTTTCTACTGTGGACATCTTGATCACCCTAAATTGAGAACTGACTATCAGCCACAATTCTAGTCAATTCAGACCTCTATCCTATGTGGAGTATCCAGAGATTTACAAAGATATGGAACTTTTCAATTTTGACCAGCTAATAGTCTTGAAATATTATATAGAGGCAAAATATTTTCCTCAATTAAGAATTTCTGAATGTAATGAAATTAACTACTTGACTATCGTAGCATTGCTCTTGTGACAAACATAATAAACACACATTTCTTGACTTGAATTAAAGGTCCTTCATAATCAAATAGTCTTCCTGTCTCTCTCTCCTCAAATCACCTATTCTCTCTCCCTTATCTGAAACTACTATTATCCTTCTTTCAGGGATCCAGCCACATCAACCTTGTCTGTTATCAAATATACCATATAAACCTTGCCAGTTGTCACGATGCTGTTGAAGGCATCCTTTATCAAAAATGTTTAGTCAAATGTCAATATTAATAATATCATTTATATTTTAAAGGCTATATTATCTTAAATATTTCAGGACTCTAAAGATACTGGATCTTAATGTCTGGAAGAGATAAAGTTTTACAAAAGCATGTTATCTTGTTACTTGTAGAAAAAGCAAATACTCATCTCTCACCATTGAGTCATGTGAATGTAGGTACATCTTAGCAAGTGTGGAGTTTTTGAATTTTTCACTCAAAATGAAGCTGTGGAAACTCTGAGGTATGAACGAGACTGGTGAATCACTTCCTTCAATCAGATTTTTATACACATTTGTTTGAGGTCGAGCTAGGCCTTTCAGTATTACATAAAATCCATCATTTGCAATCACTGAAAAAAACAAAGCCAAAAAATGTATACCATTGCTCAGGCTCCTTGATATAGATATGACTAATACATATATTGCACTTACGGTACTTTCAACACATTTCTTTCAGTGTATTCTATAACAATGAATTTAATGTAATAGCCATTTTCAAATAGTTTATTCAAATAACAAGAATAACAAAAGCATGTTTGTACATTGGATTATTCTTTTCAGACAATTACATATAGTTGCTATCCTCTCATAGAACTGATGGGTTCTAGGGGAATAAAACATGATTACATATAATTATTAATAGAGGTGAGACACTGTGAGAAAAATGGGTCCAGAAAAGCCTGATAGGTTCTAGGGGAAGAAAACATAACATATAAATATTAATAGATTTGAGACATTGTGAGAAAAATGGGACCAGAAAAGCCATTGAATGCTTTTTAATGTTTATAACCCTCCAATACACAAAATGCCATTTTTCCTATTTTATATAAATAACAATATATATCTACCCTTAATTTTAATTTATCTTTGCTCTGGACATGATGACAATCACTTATAGAACTTAATAATGGAGAGAGTCTGGAGAAGGTGGCTGATTATTACTAGAAAGAAGAGTTTTCCCAAATATATCCTACTCCATAACATAAATCTCTAAAGTCTGTCATCTAACCCCAATTCCTAAAGTTAAACTGTATGCCTGTAGGTCTGAAAGATATACTCATTTGTGAATATTTCTAATGTACCTTAAATTAATTCCAGTTCTTCTGAAGCCTGGAAGGGGGTAAGAATAGGATGGTGTCTTTCTCCATTTCTTATTTACATTACTTCCTAAGATTGAAGCAAATTACTCAAGTGCTGTCAGGAGATATTTTCGTACACTTTGCTTATTAACTTGCTAGAAATAGAAACTTTACAAATTTCATTTTCAGGGACAATCGTTTTTTTAAAATGTCCCAAAAGTCATCAAATGCTTGCCATGTCTGCTTTTTTTCTAACCTGAGTGCTAATTAGTGTGACTTTCTTAGTCACAATTCATACACAGGGACCATGGGGGAGTGATTCACATGCTTCTTTAAAGCAAAGATTGTTCTTGCTTGGATGTCTGAGGTTAAACTAGACCTCCTTCCAGGCAACACAATACAAGCATATCTCATTTTACTGTGCTTTGCTTTTCAGTGCTTCACAGATACGGCATTTTTTTACACATCAAAGATTTGTGCAACCTTGCATCTAGCAAGTTTATCAGCACCATTTTTCCAATAGCATGTGATCACTTTGTGTTTCTGTGTCACATTTTGGTAATTCTCACAATATTTCAAACTTTTTCATTATTACTGTATCTGTTGTGGTGGTCTGTGATCAGTGATCATTGACGTTACCATTGATGTAATTGTTTTGGGCATGGCAAACTATGCACATATAAGACAATGAACTTAATTAGTAAATGTTGTGCATGTTTGGACTGCCCTACTCAATGACTGTTTCTCCATCTCTCTCCCTCTCCTCAGGCCTTTCTACTCCATGAAACACAACAATGTTAAAATTAGACCAATTAATAGCTCTAAAATGGCCTCTAAGTGTTCAAGTGAAAGGAAGAGTCATGTGTCTCTCACTTTGAATCAACAGCTAGAAATGATTAACCTCAGTAAGGGAGGCTTGTTGGAAGATGAGATATGCTGAATACTAGGCCTTTTACACTATATAGTAAGCCACGCTGTGAATGCAAAGGAATAGTTCTTGTAGAAGTTTAAAAGTGCTATGACAGTGAACACACGAATGATAAGGAAGCAAAACAGCCTCACTGCAATACTGAGAAAGTTTAAGGGGTCTGGATAGATGAAACCAGCCACGGCATTCTCTTAAACCAAACCTAATCCAGAGCAAGGCCCTATTTTCATTCAATTTCAGGTAAGCTAAGAGAGGGTGAGGAAGCTCCAGACGAAAAGCTGAGAGCTGGCAGAGTTTGGTTCATGAGGTTTAAAGACAGAAGCCATATGTATAACATAGAAGTGCAAGGTGAAACAGCAAGTGCTGATGTAGAAGTTGCATCAAGTTATCCAGAAGATGAGCTGAGGTCACTGATAAAGATGGCTACACTAAACAGATTTTCAATGTAGATGAAACAGCCTTCTATTGTAAGAAGATGCTATCTAGTACTTTATAGTTAAAAGAGAGAAGAAGTCAAATCCTGGCTTCAGAGTTTCAAAGGAGAGGTTGATGATGACATACAGCTGGTGATGGTGACACATAGGTCAGCTGACTGTGACATGCAGCTGGTGACATTAAGCTGAAGCCACTACTCATTTACCATTCCAAAAATTCTAGGGCCCTGAACAATTATGCTAAATCTACTCTGCCTGTGTTCTATAAATGGAACAACCAAGCCTAGATGACAGCATATCTTTTTATAGCATTCTATAATGAATATTTGAAGCCCACTGTCGAGATCAACTACTCAGAAAAAGACTCCTTTCAAAATACTACTGCTCATTGACAGTGCATCTGGTTACCCAAGAACTCTGATGGAATTGTGTAAGTAGTTGAATATTGTTTACCTGCCTGCTAACACAACATTCATTCTGCAACCTATCAATCAAGAGGTAATTTCAACTTCTAAGTTTTATTATTTAAGAAATACATTTCATAAGTCTATAGCTACCATGGACATAATTATTCTGATGGATCTGTGCAAAGCAAACTGAAAACCTTCTGGAAAAGATTCATTATTCTAGATGCCATTAAGAATATTTGTGATTCATGAGAAGGGGTCAAAATATCAACACTAACAGGAGTTTGGAAAAGTTGATTCCAACCCTCAAGGATGACTTTGATAGGTTCAAGGCTTTGGTGGAGGAGGAAACTGCAGATGTGGTGGAAACAGCAAGATGACTAGAATTAAAAGTGGAGCTTACTTACGGATGTGACTGAATTGCTGCACTCTCATGATAAAACTTAAACAAAACAAGGAGTTGCTTCTTATGAGTGAACAAAGAAAGCAGTTTCTTTAGATGAAATCTACTTCTGATGAGTAGGTTGTGAACAGTGAATGTTAAAAAAGATTTAGAATGTAACATAAACTTAGTTGATAAAGCAGTTGGGCAGGGTTTGAGAGAATTGACTCAAATTTTGAAATGTTTTATGGGTAAAATGCTATCAAACAGCATTACATGCTACAGATAAATCTTTTGTAAAAGGAAGAGTCAATTGATGCAGAAAACTTCATTGCCATATTCTTAGGACATTACCACAGTCAAACTGGGCATGGTGCTGCATGCCTGAAGTCCCAGCTACTTGGGAGACTGAGGTGGGTGAATCACTTGAGCCCAGGAGTTCAAGTTCAACCTTGGCAAAAACAACAAGACTCCATTGAGAGAGAGAGAGAGAGAGAGAGAGAGAAATTGCTGCAGCCACCCCAATCTTCAGCAACCTCCAGCCTGAACAGCCAGTAGCCATCAACATTGAGGCAAGACCCTCCACCAGAAAAAGATTAGGACTCACTGAAGGTTCACATGGTCATTACTATTTTTTTAAGCAATGAAGTATTATAAATTAAGGTATATATATTTTTAAACATAATGCAATCACATGCTTAATAGACTACATGATAATGCAAACATAACTTTTATATGCACTGGGAAACCAAAATATGTGTGTGACTCATGTTATCATGATATTCATTGTGTTGCAGTGCTTTGGAACTAAACCTGAAATTTCTCTGAGGAATGCCTGTATAAATGGATCAAGTGCTAGTCTAGGAGGCAGGAGGAGGACTGATTTTTAGTCCCAGTGTTGCATTCATTGTGTAATATATTCCTAGAATCAATGTCCAGATCAAAGATTGTCATGCTAAGTTATCTACATGTATTTTAAATGTGTTATTTTGTCAATTATTCACTGAATGTAATAATTTTATGTTGTTGTAGTTACTACTATAGGGTTTAAATGAATTTTGAAACTAATATACATAACCAAATTTTACCAATGCAAAGATTATCTTAAAAGTTTTGGCCAATTTAAATTAGTGAAATGTTAAAGATGTAGATGAAAAGACTGTATCTAATAATAGTAATTAAATTAGTTAACAATAATGTTAAAAACCTCATATTACATAATATCACTTCAGAAAAAACTGTGTTTAATATGAAAAGCATAAATATTCAAATATCTCACATGAATCTCTTTTGTAGTTTCTTCATCATAATTCAGATTATTTATTTCATCATCCAACACATTTCTCTGAAACCATTATCTCTACTCCAGTTGGTTTGGGATACAGTATATTTGCATTTCAATGTAAAGAAGTCCCTGAAATTGTATCGCAAGCTACAAGTACTGTAATGACTTGCACAACAAGTACATACATAACTGTTTTTAGCTAAATTGATTTTTTAATTTTGTAAAATGCTGAATTTATTGCTAAAAATGCTTTTACAAAATTAAACTTACTGAAAAGGCACAAGAAAAAATAAGAATCACCCATACTTATACAAATCAGAATTTTTGAATAAGTGCATTTATTTGGAAACAGAAGAGGGAGACTGCAATAACCAAAGGTTTGAAAACTGAAAGAATCAGATATTGGCATGGATGTGAGACATCTAGAATTCTCACACATTGTTGGTGGGAGTATAAATTATACAATTACTCTGCAAAAATATCTGGCAGTTTTTTTTTTTTTTTTAAATGAAACATACTTCTAAACTATGTCCCAGTAATTCAGCTCTTAGGTATTTGCTCAGGGGGAATAAAAGTAGATGTCCAAAAAGGACTGGTACAAGGATGTTACTAGCAGCTTTATCATAATAGTTGAATGCTATAAAAAGCTCAGGTGTCCATCTGGAAGAAAATATGTAAAGAAGTTCTGGTATGTCCCTGCAATGGAATACTACTCAGCCATGAAAAGGAATGAACTATTGATTCATACAACATTGATAAATCTCAGAAGCATTATGTTAATTGGAATAAAGTTTTCACAAAAGGATACATGCTGTCTGATTTCATTATAAAGTTTTAAATTATTCATGTGAATCTAATTCATAGTGAGAATTAAAAAAAAAAAAAAAAGAGAGCCATTGCCCCTATGGGATAGACAAGAGACTGACTGGGAAGAAGTATAAACAGAACTTTTGAGGTGATGGTAAAGTTTGATAGCTTGCTACGGATCTGGGATACAGTATTTGTCTAAACTCATCAAGTGATATATTTAAGGTATATATATATATATATGCACATCACTGCATATAAATTTTGCCTTAAAAAATAAAGTGTCAGAAACAAATATTGAATCCTAGATACACTCTGAAGTGTTTAGGGGTGAAATGTCCTGATGCTATGATATATCAATTAAATGGAAGCTTATGCAAATATAACAAAGAAAAAAAACTAGAGAAAAAAAATTAAGTGTTCACAAGATGACAGCAAATATTGTTTGACTCTTTCTTGGTTTTGAACACTTTATTATATGCCAGACACTACACTAAACATATTATAACCCTATGAATCAGGCACTATAATTGCTTCAACTTTACAACTGCAGAAACTGAAAGCAGTGAAAAATTAAACATCCTTCCCAGGCTTGATGAGCCAGTAGTGGTTGAGCCAGTATTTGAAGACAACCAGTGGCAGTTCCACATGACGATACTAGTCTTTGTAATTTGACATAGATTCTCTCTTTCTTCCCCTCCCCTCCCCTCTCTGTCTCATTCTTGAAATATATTGCTTAGGGATATTGTTTCAATTATGATAAAATAAGACTACAATGTGTTATTTAGTATGTGTCATTTTCAGTTAAAAAATATATTACAAAGTAATATATGTTCATTTAAACAGTTTAAAAAAAAGTAAATATATGTCTGCCTATGAATGCATGTTTAAGATACAAACATTATAATACAAAAACAAATCTAGAAAGAGATTTGGTAGTATGAGTTACTTGTTCCTAAGAGAACAACTTATGTGGCACCCTCCCATACTCTCTCTTCCTTCAGCTCTCAACCATATGAAGTACTGGCTCCCATTTTGCCTTCTCCCATGATTGTAAGTTTTCTGAGACATTAAAAATAAGTCTCTTTTTAAAGAGACTTGTAAAAAAGACATTGTTAATTATTGAGCAAAATAACAGTGCTTGATTAGAACTGTAAGTATACCTTTCACTAGATGGTCTCCATAAAATAGAGGTTAATGTTTTCAGATGTTAATGACAAATGAGTTGATGGGCTATTCCTAAATAAATGACTCATTAAGAAGCAACATTTTAATCTGGATTTCTTAAATCTAGAAACAGCTATTACTGTTATTCATATATACCAAACATGCCATGAAGAGTAAATATCACATACCAAGCATGAAATGTTTGTCATGCACTGTGCTACGTGTTCTAACACTAATTCTTCCAATAACTCAGAAAATCATATATTGTTAGTGCATATTTCAGATGAAGAAACCAAGGCTCAGAATGATAAAGTAACTCATCAAAAGTTACAAAGTACGTTAATTTCTGGAAGTTTTCAAATGTATTCTAACATCTGAAGGATACACACATACATACAAACATACATACACACATAGGAGTGCTCTGTGTGTGTAATTTGCGCGTGTGTATTTATGTAGTTATGTCTAGATATAAAATGTATATATAAATATATATGTACAAATGTATGTTAGTTTTATAGATCTTATAAACAACCTCAATGAGAATTAAAAGAATTCTTACCATTCGATATGGTTTGGATCTGTGTCCCTGCCCAAATCTCGTGTTGAATTGTAATCCCTAATGTTGGAGATGGGGCCTTGGTGGGAAGTGACTGGATCATGGGGGTGAATTGTTGATGAATGGTTTAGCACCATCCTCTCGATGCGGTTCTAGTGATAGATTTCTCATGAAATCCCGTTGTTTAAAACTCTGTGGCATCTCCCTCCTCTCTCTGTTCCTCCTGCTCTCAGCTATATAAAGTGCTGGCTCCCATTTCACTTCTGCCATGATTGTTAGTTTCCTGAGGCCTCCCCATAAGTTGAGCAGATGCCAGCATCATGGCTTCTATACAGACTGTGGAACCATGAGCCAATTAAACCTCTTTTCTTTATAAATAATTACCCAGTCTCAGGTATTCCTTTATAGCAGTGTGAAAATGGACTCATACATTATTTGTAACAGAGTTCAGAAACTGACCCTCAATTATTTCCTTAAATTAACATAGTTGGTGTATTCATAAATCTATCAAAATTATTTTAGAATTTGAAAATAAAAGTTTTTTTTTAATTTCAGACATATATGCAGAGTGAGATGAAATTTTAGGTGAGTTCTGTATAGATGTACTAGAGGAGAATAAAAAAGGAAAAGGATCCTTATTCAAACAAAAAAATTAACAATATAAATGGAGTTAAAATGAAGAGTTCAGATAAAAGTACAAAATTTAGCAGAAACTGAATTTACAAAAGCTTCTCAAAATAGAATTCAAAGAATATTTGTCATAAATCCTCAAATTTATAGAAAAATTATTTAAATACTATAAAAACTGTCTAAAAAAGATTACTATCTAGTTAAGCTCTCAAAGAACAATTAAAATATTACTAACAGAGCACAAAGTGATGTTAACTGTAGGAACTGTGAGAAAAAAGACATTTGTTAATAATGCAAGATAAATATAAGCATTCGAAATTTTTAACCAGTGAGAAGAAACAAACAGCATGGATTCCTTATTCAAATATTCAAAATACATAAAATTATTTCATGTATTTTTTAAGAAAAATACAAGCATTTAAGAAAAATCAGACAATAAGGAAATAATACTGATTTCCAGCCCATTAAATAATGATTCCCAGACTCTGCAAAAGTAAAGGAATTTATCAAAATCAAGTTGGTTAGGAATAAGTTTCATAAAAGTATTTATATACCTAGCTTCTATTACATGAAAAGTCAAAGAACTATTCTCATAAGGACTTGAGAAATCTCCTAGTGCAGGACCCCATATTTGAAAATAGCTCTTAACTATACTTTTATTAATGAACAAAAGGCATTACAAAAGAATTAAAAATACTAGGGAAACTTTAATCATTTTGATAGTGACTTTTTGAAAAGTTAAAGGCCAATTACAAAGTTTGATTAAAGCAAGCATGATTGTGAATCTTGCTAAAGATTTCCCACTCTCTGGTACAAAGACCTTCAGCTAAAATCAGCCATTCTAGAAGGACTTAAAAGTTTCAAGGAACTGTAATTGGATGAATAAGGTCATACTGTCAGCAGCAAATCCCTCCTTGCCCTATAAAATTGAGTTTAAGTGTTATCTATCTACCAGGGTAGCCTTTTCTGACCTCAGCCCTGCCCTCCTCCAGTCTAATTAACAGGCCTCCTCTGCTATCTTTCTTCACAGAATTTTTGCCATGGCACTCTTTGTTTTCAGTCTCTGTCAATAGACTGTAACCTCTTGAGAGAAGAAACTCTGACTGCTCTCTGTATCTCCAGCTCATATCACACAGCGTGGATAATTTTAAACATTTAGCAAAAACACTCGTCGAATAAATGAAAGTTTAATTAATGATCCCCTATAGTATTTCTCTCCAAAGAATTTTATAAAATATTTGAAGATCAACTCTTTTTTTTTTTTTCCCCTTAGAATTCTGTCTATTGAGGAATAAGATAAAACTCTTTGATAGTCAATTTTCTTCTCAGGACCTTATATGGAAGCCTAGGAAAAATATAGGAAAGTTATATAAATTTTAAGCCAGATGGATTAATTTATGGAATCTCTTTATAAGGTCTAAATGATTGCAGAGATAAGATAACAAAGCAATAAATGGCCTCTTCATAGCTTTTATTATATTAAATAATCTTTGGAAATGGGATTATTTCACATAGGTCCAATTTTTCCTCTTCTAAGGTACCAGGAGTAGTTATTTTAAGACACAAGTCCAATAACCTTGCTTAGAATAATGCAATAACTTGTAGAAGACAATATGCAAATAAAAGTGGGTATTTATTTTGAGAATAAAAAAGCAAATATGTAAATATTATACAGCTAACTGGAAGGGATGTAAAGAAATTTATTTTATTCTATTTCAAGCTCAGAGTTTCTATTGAAACTGCCTTCAAATATTGATACTCTTTGTTCCAAAATAAAAACAAATACTCTTCTGGTACTGTGGAAATTACAAAGTATATAATTATAAGAAGCATCACAAGGCAAACATCCCTAAATGAGTACCTAAAATGATATGAAGGTCTGAAGAAGAAATAAATTGTGCCTGATGGGAAAGATATGGAATGACTTCATGAAAAAGAAGCATTTATGATGGATCTTGAAATGTAGATACAATTTTGATTGACAGACAATAGAAGGGAAAATATTTGTATAATAGGAAATCAAATGAACAAGACACAGAAGCAGGTAACATGGAGTACTTCATGGTCTTCAGTCAAGCTGGGAAGGTTGATAAAGAACAGTGAATTACCCAGTTTGCCAGAAGCAGAGTACAGGAAAAAGTATCTTAAAGAATTCACTTAAAAGCAGGCTAGGACATACTTAGGAGAGCACTTAAAATTGGAATTATCTTTTAAATAACCAATTACAGAGTGTTCAATTAGAATAAAAGGAATACTAATTTTTAAAATGAGGTATGACTGGTTCAAAATGACTGACTAGAGGCATCTCAGAGATACCTTATCCACTTAAGAGAACAAAAATAATGTATCAGAAAACCATACCTCAAATACATTATCCAAGAGAGAACACTGGAGTTCAAGAGAAAAGTGGCAGGAAACACCAAAAATAAGGACAGAGAAAGAAAAGGGGCAGCCTGCTTGGCAGGGACAGTCAGAGCCAGCAGTGACTCTCAAATATAGGGAGAGGGTGATTTTCAACATTTGAATTACCAAAGCCTTAAAATTTATAATGCAGCAATAATGGCATTCTCATGTTAACATGTTAACATTCTCATGTTAACAGTGGGATGATACATTTCCTATCATTTGTAGACAAGTATCAAGAGATATTAAAATATTCCCACATTTTTATTCACTACTTTTAACTTTAGAAATCTGTCACAAATAAATAATCCAAAATGCAAGTAAAAGTTACTGTAAATATATATTCAGGACCACAGTATTCATGATAGGAAAATATGTACTACCTTTTTAAAAAGATTGATCAAGTATAACATATCTGTATGACCAAAAAAAAGTGGTGTTTACAGAAATATTAGCAGTTCAATTAGGTGAATGTTGAGCTTAACTTTAAAAGTTTATTCCCAAAGTTTATAGGAATTTATGATAATTAAACCTTTTTATTGCCTGTTGTTTTTAGGATAATAATATGAATTTTTTAGACTTGTAAAATATATGACCTAGTGAATGGACATCTATTAAGGTACTAGTTAGTCAAAATATTAAAGAAGTATATGAAGGTACCTAAAATATAGTTAACTCTTGTTATTCCTGTAAGTAATTGTATAAGCATGTGACTATATTAACATTGTTTGGTTCAAAACTAATGTAGATATGCCTGATTCCAAACAGTAAGCATGAATAATAAATATTGAACAGTTTTGAAACTGTGTTTCTTATTTAATATGATTATGAATTTCAGTTGTTCATGACTTGTCCATCCAACTGTTCGGCTAAGCTCCAAGTCAGTATTTAGTATTTTATCACTTGCTGACCATCACTGTGTACTTAAGAGTTACTATAGGAGTATTCTGGCTATATATATGCATATATATTCTGGCTATATATACATATATATGGTCTTTAGACATCCTATCATAGGATGTATTCATTGATTTGTGGTTAAGTTGAAAGTATAATTTGTCTTGAAGGGTATTTAAGTATTTCAAGACCACACTGATATCACTAAGACTTTACACATCTCTGTGTAATCATGTCCACATGTAGAGGACCTATGTGCTGATAAGAATCTGTTTTCATTTATGTCCCACAGTTTCTTCAAGTTCAGTCACATTCATCCTCACCTTTTGCAATACTTATTGTAGTTTTCAAGTTATTCTTCCAAGATTTGAAGTACTTACTGAATTTGTGTTTTTATAGTTGAAGTAATAATGAAAATGCTTTTTTATTTATATTTACTTAAGACAGTTATCAAATGACACATGTATGTCTAAGCCTCGTGTATGATTTTGAAGTCAGATTCAAAAATATATACAAATTTATTTATTTTTTATAATTTCTTCAAATATTTTACATTTATATTAAAAATTTCCAGAGAAGGAAAACAGTTTATTATGCGTAATAATACATAAAATCAAAGCCTTTGAATTTTTTCAGTGAAGGATCTCATTTGTTATCTACAAGGATTTATTTTGTGAGCATTCAAAAATACAGACAATATTGTTCAAAAAATTAATGAAATATAATGAAGATAAATATTATAGGAAAAACTGATAAAGACAAGAATAACATTAAATTACAAAATATATTGTGTGAAATTCTATATCTTTGCAAAGAGGTAATACTGGATACGGGGACAATTTCAGCTCCATTTTATCAAAAATCATTTATCAAAACAATGTCATATATATTTTAAATCAAACAGTTTTTAAAGGGAGGAAATATGATCAGTTACAGGATTTAGTAACTACAAAAAGGCTCAATAATATTGAATATATTTCTCCCAAAAGTTTACACTTTAATATAAACATAACTAGGATTTTCACAAAACTAATTAATAGAATACCCTTTACCAAGCATAATAGACTATTTCTAAGAATTTAAAAATCACTTTTACATGGGAAGATCAAAAGAATGGCACCTTGATATATGGCCTTAGAATTCAGCATTATAATTGAATGATAATCATTAGTTTATCTGGAAGAATGCAAGAACTACATCTATTTCAGATTATCATCTAGCAATAAATACATTGTTCTTGAACGAACTTTAGATCAGTACTGTGTATTAAAGGTTACATTGTTGGAAATTACTTCCAATACTAGTTAATGCATAGATTCATGTATCAATTATTTTTTGAGTAACTATTATGTCTGACCACTGCAGATTAAGTTATGTTTCAGATCAAGAGCATGTGTGTGTTAGAGTTAGCCCTGCTAGGAGCGGGGAGGAACAAACAGCTTTGGGATGTTGAAGAAGTCCCCATATGCCTGAAAAAAGCATTATGGTTCTTACACTCATAGGTATTCGGGTGGAAGAGCTAAGAATTTTTTACCTCTGAAAATAAATCGAAGCACTTACAACACCAAAAGAAGGTGTTTTTTCTGGCTCCAAGTTGTATACCATTAAGCTTTTAAAATTTGCTATGAAAAGCCCTTCTACTAAAACAAACAAAAATCTCAGAGAGGTCTTTAAAATTTTTTTTTAAAATATCAATTCTTAAGACACATAAAGTCCAGGTAGTTTCTGCACTTTTTACTGATTTTAAAATATATACCTGGGGCCCGGCGCAGTGGCTCAAGCCTGTAATCCCAGCACTTTGGGAGGCCGAGACGGGTGGATCACGAGGTCAGGAGATCGAGACCATCCTGGCTAACACGGTGAAACCCCGTCTCTAGTAAAAATACAAAAAACTAGCCAGGCGAGGTGGCGGGCGCCTGTAGTCCCAGCTACTCCCGAGGCTGAGGCAGGAGAATGGCGGGAACCCGGGAGGCGGAGCTTGCAGTGAGCTGAGATCCGGCCACTGCACTCCAGCCCGGGCTACAGAGCAAAACTCCGTCTCAAAAAAAATAAAATAAAATAAAATATATACCTGGATAACCAGATGAATTGGCTTTTCAAGATTTCTAGTATAAGCCAGTTAATCTTTATAATAATCTACATAAACAATAATATGAGGTTTCAAATTGTTGGTTACTTCAGTCATTCTTTCTGATAATAAATATGAATCATTGACTATTAAAGTCAAACCTTTTGTTCTCTCCAGTGAAAAGGTTATTTTAACTTACTTCAGACATTAACATTTAACAGTCCCTGTGGCTACTTAGAAAAAAAAAAACTTGTTAAAAAATATCTGCCTTAAAATACACCAACAAATTTTATGCAATCTTATTTCTTCCATGTTTGTTGTCTAGCTTAGATTTTGATTGAAGTACATAATAAATGTACTCAAAATATTTTTCTGAAATCTTCGCTGTGATTGTAATATTAAGTCATACCACAGTTTAATCCTAAATGTATCAATTTTACTAAATCTCCAATTTCATGGGGATAAAACTGTATCACCTTATGGGTGTAAAACTGAGTGATGATTTGATTCATTTTCCCATAAAATACAAGATTTTTAGCCAATACATCTTATTAGTTTATTTTACATCTTCTTTTGACTTTTGGTCTATTTATAATGTGCCATATAAGTCACATTTTTCAATGCTCTATTTTAAGATTTAAAATAAACACATATTTATTATTTTCCTTTGTCATTAAAAAAATAATCTTAACTCTCTTATTGGTTCCACTTTTATAAAAAGAGTATATTTTGCAGATATTTAAAAGATTAAAATATACATTGAACATTAAATTCAGACCAGTGCCATAAAAAGGACATATTACATCAAGAGCCATTCTACTGATAACAGATAACAGGGAGAGAAGTAGCATCACCATGCAAGACTGTTCTCACAGTAGAAAAGATCATAAAAGTAATAGCACTGATTTCCATAAACCAGCATTTCAGCAAAGATATTTTAGATTACCTATCAAAACCTGTATCAATTAACATCACGTATTATTCTAGTGAAGGCTGTTTGATGATGCATGTTAATAAACATGGTTCCTTGACATTGTAGTTTAATTTTATTCATTGGAAAATGTTATTCATGGAAAAGGGTAAAATAAAGCTGAAGGTTGGCCGGGCGCGGTGGCTCAAGCCTGTAATCCCAGCACTTTGGGAGGCCGAGACGGGCGGATCACGAGGTCAGGAGATCGAGACCATCCTGGCGAACACGGTGAAACCCCGTCTCTACTAAAAAAATACAAAAAACTAGCCGGGCGAGGTGGCGGGCGCCTGTAGTCCCAGCTTCACAGGAGGCTGAGGCAGGAGAATGACGAAAACCCGGGAGGCGGAGCTTGCAGTGAGCTGAGATCCGGCCACTGCGCTCCAGCCCCGGTGACAGAACGAGACTCCGTCTCAAAAAAAAAAAAAAAAAAAGCTGAAGGTTGGCTTCAGAAGACCCAGACTCAAAAGGCTTGGTCCTACCCTTCACTATGTAGAACTAGTAAGATTTTGAAACTTGGAGTCCTCAAACATAAGAAAGGGACAGTGAGCTCTGTCCTGCACAGCTGAGAGGACTGTCTATGAAAGGATTAATGGTAATAAAAGGAATGTATACATCATAAAATACTGTTACTCTAATATAAGAGATTATAGAAAATCTATAAGAAATAAATTTATTTCTCATATGACAGAATTCCACACAGTATATTATGCAAAGGTGCTTTCTGAAGGGAGTGGGAAAACACAGGTAAATCATATTTCTGAAGTAGTTTAGTGTACGTGTATGATATATTCAATGGTGGCATACTGATATCTCTGATATGCTAATTTTTCATTTTACTTAACTTTGTTTAAATCAATTCATAAAAGGGTTTGTCTCAGCTAACCCATTGCTAGTGGACTTTTAAAATATCTTTTGTATTTCTCTTTTCATATTAAACAAATTTATTAAAAGAAATTGACTTCAGTCACAGAGATCGTTAGGAGCTGGCTTGCATTAGTGGTGTCCATTGGACTCCAATTGAGTTTTTGAAAGCATTTTTAAAAATAGGTTACATCAGAGATGAGGAGCAAGATGGCCGAATAGGAACAGCTCCAGTCTCCAATCCCAGCGCGAGCGAAACGGAAGACCGGTGATTTCTGCATTTTCAACTGAGGTACTGGGTTCATCTCACTGGGGAGTGCCGGACGATCGGTGCTTGTCAGCTGCTGCAGCCCAACCTGCCAGAGCTGAAGCAGGGCGAGGCATTGCCTCACCTGGGAAGCACAAGGGGGAAGGGAATCCCTTTTCCTAGCCAGGGGAACTGAGACACACAACACCTAGAAAATCGGGTAACTCCCACCCCAATACTGCGCTTTAAGCAAACAGGCACACCAGGAGATCATATCCCACACCTGGCCGGGAGGGTCCCACACCCACGGAGCCTACCTCATTGCTAGCACAGCAGTCTGTGATCTACCGGCAAGGCAGCAGCGAGGCTGGGGGAGGGGCGCCCGCCATTGCTGAGGCTTAAGTAGGTAAACAAAGCTGCTGGGAAGCTCGAACTGGGTGGAGCTCACAGCAGCTCAAGGAAACCTGCCTGTCTCTGTAGACTCCACCTCTGGGGACAGGGCAATAACAAACACAGCCGAAACCTCTGCAGAAGCAAACGACTCTGTCTGACAGCTTTGAAGAGAGCAGTGGATCTCCCAACACGGAGGTTGAGATCTGAGAAGGGACAGACTCCCTGCTCAAGTGGGTCCCTGACACCTGAGTAGCCTAACTGGGAGACATCCCCCACTACGGGCAATCTGACACCCCACACCTCACAGGGTGGAGTACACCCCTGAGAGGAAGCTTCCAAAGCAAGAATCAGACAGGTACACTCGCTGTTCAGAAATATTCTATCTTCTGCAGCTTCTGCTGCTGATACCCAGGCAAACAGGGTCTGGAGTGGACCTCAAGCAATCTCCAACAGACCTACAGCTGAGGGTCCTGACTGTTAAAAACTATCAAACAGGAAGGACACCTACACCAAAACCCCATCAGTACATCACCATCATCAAAGACCAGAGGCAGATAAAACCACAAAGATGGGGAAAAAGCAGGGCAGAAAAGCTGGAAATTCAAAAAATAAGAGCGCATCTCCCCCGGCAAAGGAGCGCAGCTCATCGCCAGCAACGGATCAAAGCTGGACGGAGAATGACTTTGAGGAGATGAGAGAAGAAGGCTTCAGTCCATCAAATTTCTCAGAGCTAAAGGAGGAATTACGTACCCAGCGCAAAGAAACTAAAAATCTTGAAAAAAAAGTGGAAGAATTGATGGCTAGAGTAATTAATGCAGAGAAGGTCATAAACGAAATGAAAGAGATGAAAACCATGACACGAGAAATACGTGACAAATGCACAAGCTTCAGTAACCGACTCGATCAACTGGAAGAAAGAGTATCTGCGATTGAGGATCAAATGAATGAAAAGAAGCGAGAAGAGAAACCAAAAGAAAAAAGAAGAAAAAGAAATGAACAAAGCCTGCAAGAAGTATGGGATTATGTAAAAAGACCAAATCTACGTCTGATTGGGGTGCCTGAAAGTGAGGGGGAAAATGGAACCAAGTTGGAAAACACTCTTCAGGATATCATCCAGGAGAACTTCCCCAACCTAGTAGGGCAGGCCAACATTCAAATCCAGGAAATACAGAGAACGCCACAAAGATACTCCTCGAGAAGAGCAACTCCAAGACACATCATTGCCAGATTCACCAAAGTTGAAATGAAGGAAAAAATCTTAAGGGCAGCCAGAGAGAAAGGTAGGGTTACCCACAAAGGGAAGCCCATCAGACTAACAGCAGATCTCTCGGCAGAAACTCTCCAAGCCAGAAGAGAGTGGGGGCCAATATTCAACATTCTTAAAGAAAAGAATTTTAAACCCAGAATTTCATATCCAGCCAAACTAAGTTTCATAAATGAAGGAGAAATAAAATCCTTTACAGATAAGCAAATGCTTAGAGATTTTGTCACCACTAGGCCTGCCTTACAAGAGACCCTGAAGGAAGCACTAAACATGGAAAGGAACAACCGGTACCAGCCATTGCAAAAACATGCCAAAATGTAAAGACCATCGAGGCTAGGAAGAAACTGCATCAACTAACGAGCAAAATAACCAGTTAATATCATAATGGCAGGATCAAGTTCACACATAACAATCTTAACCTTAAATGTAAATGGACTAAATGCTCCAATTAAAAGACACAGACTGGCAAACTGGATAAAGAGTCAAGACCCATCAGTCTGCTGTATTCAGGAGACCCATCTCACACGCAGAGACATACATAGGCTCAAAATAAAGGGATGGAGGAAGATTTACCAAGCAAATGGAGAACAAAAAAAAGCGGGGGTTGCAATACTAGTCTCTGATAAAACAGACTTTAAACCATCAAAGATTAAAAGAGACAAAGAAGGCCATTACATAATGGTAAACGGATCAATTCAACAGGAAGAGCTAACTATCCTAAATATATATGCACCCAATACAGGAGCACCCAGATTCATAAAGCAAGTCCTTAGAGACTTACAAAGAGACCTAGACTCCCATACAATAATAATGGGAGACTTCAACACTCCACTGTCAACATTAGACAGATCAATGATACAGAAAGTTAACAAGGATATCCAGGAATTGAACTCATCTCTGCAGCAAGCAGACCTAATAGACATCTATAGAACTCTCCACCCCAAATCAACAGAATATACATTCTTCTCAGCACCACATCGTACTTACTCCAAAATCGACCATGTAATTGGAAGTAAAGCACTCCTCAGCAAATGTAAAAGAACAGAAATTATAACAAACTGTCTCTCAGACCACAGTGCAATCAAACTAGAACTCAGGACTAAGAAACTCAATCAAAACCGCTCAACTACATGGAAACTGAACAACCTGCTCCTGAATGACTACTGGGTACATAACGAAATGAAGGCAGCAATAAAGATGTTCTTTGAAACCAATGAGAACAAAGATACAACATACCAGAATCTCTGGGACACATTTAAAGCAGTGTGTAGAGGGAAATTTATAGCACTAAATGCCCACAAGAGAAAGCAGGAAAGATCTAAAATTGACACTCTAACATCACAATTAAAAGAACTAGAGAAGCAAGAGCAAACACATTCGAAAGCTAGCAGAAGGCTAGAAATAACTAAGATCAGAGCAGAACTGAAGGAGATAGAGACACAAAAAACTCTCCAAAAAAACAATGAATCCAGGAGTTGGTTTTTTGAAAAGATCAACAAAATTGACAGACCACTAGCAAGACTAATAAAGAAGAAAAGAGAGAAGAATCAAATCGACGCAATTAAAAATGATAAAGGGGATATCACCACCGACCCCACAGAAATACAAACTACCATCAGAGAATACTATAAACACCTCTACGCAAATAAACTGGAAAATCTAGAAGAAATGGATAATTTCCTGGACACTTACACTCTTCCAAGACTAAACCAGGAAGAAGTTGAATCCCTGAATAGACCAATAGCAGGCTCTGAAATTGAGGCAATAATTAATAACCTACCAACCAAAAAAAGTCCAGGACCAGATGGATTCACAGCTGAATTCTACCAGAGGTACAAGGAGGAGTTGGTACCATTCCTTCTGAAACTATTCCAATCAATAGAAAAAGAGGGAATCCTCCCTAACTCATTTTATGAGGCCAACATCATCCTGATACCAAAGCCTGGCAGAGACACAACAAAAAAAGAGAATTTTAGACCAATATCCCTGATGAACATCGATGCAAAAATCCTCAATAAAATACTGGCAAACCGGATTCAGCAACACATCTAAAAGCTTATCCACCATGATCAAGTGGGCTTCATCCCTGGGATGCAAGGCTGGTTCAACATTCGCAAATCAATAAACATAATCCAGCATATAAACAGAACCAAAGACAAGAACCACATGATTATCTCAATAGATGCAGAAAAGGCTTTTGACAAAATTCAACAGCCCTTCATGCTAAAAACGCTCAATAAATTTGGTATTGATGGAACGTACCTCAAAATAATAAGAGCTATTTATGACAAACCCACAGCCAATATCATACTGAATGGGCAAAAACTGGAAAAATTCCCTTTGAAAACTGGCACAAGACAGGGATGCCCTCTCTCACCACTCCTATTCAACATAGTGTTGGAAGTTCTGGCTAGGGCAATTAGGCAAGAGAAAGAAATCAAGGGTATTCAGTTAGGAAAAGAAGAAGTCAAACTGTCCCTGTTTGCAGATGACATGATTGTATATTTAGAAAACCCCATTGTCTCAGCCCAAAATCTCCTTAAGCTGATAAGCAACTTCAGCAAAGTCTCAGGATACAAAATTAATGTGCAAAAATCACAAGCATTCTTATACACCAGTAACAGACAAACAGAGAGCCAAATCAGGAATGAACTTCCATTCACAATTGCTTCAAAGAGAATCAAATACCTAGGAATCCAACTTACAAGGGATGTAAAGGACCTCTTCAAGGAGAACTACAAACCACTGCTCAGTGAAATCAAAGAGGACACAAACAAATGGAAGAACATACCATGCTCATGGATAGGAAGAATCAATATCGTGAAAATGGCCATACTGCCCAAGGTAATTTATAGATTCAATGCCATCCCCATCAAGCTACCAATGAGTTTCTTCACAGAATTGGAAAAAACTGCTTAAAGTTCATATGGAACCAAAAAAGAGCCCGCATCTCCAAGACAATCCTAAGTCAAAAGAACAAAGCTGGAGGCATCACGCTACCTGACTTCAAACTATACTACAAGGCTACAGTAACCAAAACAGCATGGTACTGGTACCAAAACAGAGATATAGACCAATGGAACAGAACAGAGTCCTCAGAAATAATACCACACATCTACAGCCATCTGATCTTTGACAAACCTGAGAGAAACAAGAAATGGGGAAAGGATTCCCTATTTAATAAATGGTGCTGGGAAAATTGGCTAGCCGTAAGTAGAAAGCTGAAACTGGATCCTTTCCTTACTCCTTATACGAAAATTAATTCAAGATGGATTAGAGACTTAAATGTTAGACCTAATACCATAAAAATCCTAGAGGAAAACCTAGGTAGTACCATTCAGGACATAGGCATGGGCAAAGACTTCATGTCTAAAACACCAAAAGCAACGGCAGCAAAAGCCAAAATTGACAAATGGGATCTCATTAAACTAAAGAGCTTCTGCACAGCAAAAGAAACTACCATCAGAGTGAACAGGCAACCTACAGAATGGGAGAAAATTTTGCAATCTACTCATCTGACAAAGGGCTAATATCCAGAACCTACAAAGAACTCAAACAAATTTACAAGAAAAAAACAAACAACCCCATCAAAAAGTGGGCAAAGGATATGAACAGACATTTCTCAAAAGAAGACATTCATACAGCCAACAGACACATGAAAAAATGCTCATCATCACTGGCCATCAGAGAAATGCAAATCAAAACCACAATGAGATACCATCTCACACCAGTTAGAATGACGATCATTAAAAAGTCAGGAAACAACAGGTGCTGGAGAGGATGTGGAGAAATAGGAACACTTTTACATTGTTGGTGGGATTGTAAACTAGTTCAACCATTATGGAAAACAGTATGGCGATTCCTCAAGGATCTAGAACTAGATGTACCATATGACCCAGCCATCCCATTACTGGGTATATACCCAAAGGATTATAAATTATGCTGCTATAAAGACACATGCACACGTATGTTTATTGCAGCACTATTCACAATAGCAAAGACTTGGAATCAACCCAAATGTCCATCAGTGACAGATTGGATTAAGAAAATGTGGCACATATACAACATGGAATACTATGCAGCCATCAAAAAGGATGAGTTTGCGTCCTTTGTAGGGACATGGATGCAGCTGGAAACCATCATTCTTAGCAAACTATCACAAGAACAGAAAACCAAACACCGCATGTTCTCACTCATAGGTGGGAACTGAACAATAAGATCACTTGGACTCAGGAAGGGGAACATCACACACAGGGGCCTATCATGGGGAGGGGGGGGGGGGGGGGTAGGGATTGCATTGGGAGTTATACCTGATGTAAATGATGAGTTGATGGGTGCAGCACACCAACATGGCACAAGTATACATATGTAACAAACCTGCACGTTATGCACATGTACCCTACAACTTAAAGTATAATAATAATAAATAAATTTAAAAAAAAATAGCTTACATAAGAGAATATTATTCAGCTATTAAAGGAACAATTAACAGCGTATGAGGTACAATGAAGTACATAATGCAATGCAGATAAACCATGAAAACACTACGTTAAGTGAAAGAACTCAACACAAAAGGTCACATATTGTATGATTCCATTCATACAAAATGTTCAGAATAAATAAAACCATAGAAACAGAGAACAGGCTAGTGGCTACCAGGGTCTAGGGGAATGGTGAGTGATTGCTTAATGGGCAAGGGGTTCCGTTTTGGGATGTTAGAAATTTGGGGGAACTGGATGCTGTGATGGTTCCAAAATATTTTGAATGTGTTAAATGTCACTGAGTTGTACACTCTAAAAGATTCCCATTATATGAATTTTACCTCAATTTTTAAAAAGGCTTATTAAGATGCAATTCAATGAAATTCACCCTTTTAAAATGTACAATTCTGTTGATTTTTAGTATATGTAAAGATATGTTGAATCTCATCACAATCTAATATTAGAATATTTTTATCATTCCCAAAAGAAACTCTTACGCATCAGCAATAATGTCCCTTACCCCACGTCCCAAAGGTGGCAACCATTATGTTACTTGATGTCCAGATGAATTGGCCTATTCTGGAGATTTCATATAAAAGCAATCATAAACATGTGGCCTTTTGTGACTGGCTTCTTTTATTTATCATAATGGTTTCAAGGTTTACACAAATTGTGGCATATATCAGTACTTCACCACTTTTTTCACCAAAAAGTTTTCTATTATAATGATATGTACATACTTTTTAAAAGTTCTTTCACTCATTGATGGAAATTCGGTCTTTTTCCACATTATGGCTACTGTGAATAATACTGCTATAAACATTTGTATATAAGTTTTGCATTAATGTACATTTTCATTTCTTAGGTGTGTATTTAGGAGTGGAATTCTGGGGTGATATGGTTTAACTGTGTCCTCACCCATATCTCATCTTGAATTGTAGCTCCCATAATTCCCACATGTTGTGGGAGGGACCTGGTGGGAGACAACTGAATCATGGGGGCAGTTTCCCCCATACTGTTCTTGGGGTAGTGAATAAGTCTCTCAAGAGCTGATGGTTTTGGAAGGGGTTTCCACTTTCTCTTGGCTCTCATTCTCTCTTGCCCGCTGTCATGTATGATGTGTCTTGCTTCCCCCTTGCCCTCTGCCATGATTGTGAGGCCTCCCTAGTCACACGGAACTGTAAGTTTATTAAATCTCTTTCTTTTATAAATTACCCAGTCTCAATCATGTCTTTATTAGCAGCTTGAAAACAGGCTAATAAGGTCAATTGATGCTGGTAGAGTGAGGTGCTGCTGTAAACATACCCAAAAATGTGGAAATGATTTGGAAACTGGGTAACAGGCAGAGGTTGGAACAGTTTGGAGGGCTCAGAAGAAGACAGGAAAATGTGGAAAAGTTTGGAACTTCCTAGAGACTAGTTGAATGGCTTTGACCAAAATGTTCAGAGTGATATGGACAGTAAAATCCAGGCTAAGGTGGTCTCAGATGGAGATAAAGAACTTGTTGGGAACTGGAGAAAAGGTGACTGCTGCTATGTTTTAGCAAAGAGACTGGTAGCATTTTGCCCCTGCCCTAGAGGACTGTGGAACTTTGAACTTGAGGAAGATGATTTAGGGTATCAGCAAAGCATTCAAGAAGTGACTTGGGTGCTGTTAAAAGCATTCAGTTTTAAAAGGAAAACAGTATAACAATTCAAAAAATTTGCAGCCTGATGATGTGATAGAAAAGAACAACTGCAGACCCTCAGCACTAGCCCATGAAAGTAGCTGGGAGTGAGGCTATATCCTGCAAAGCCACAGGGGTGGAGCCACCCAACATATGGGAACCCATCTCTTGTATCAGTGTGACCTGGATGTGAGACATGGAGTTAAAGGAGATCATTTTGAAGCTTTAAGATTTGACTGCCCAGCTGCATTTTGGACTTGCATGGGGCCTTTAGCGCCTTGGTTTTGGCCAATTTCTCCCATTTGGAACAGCTGTATTTACCCAATGCCTGTACCCTGATTGTATCTAGTAAGTAAGGAATTTGCTTTTGATTTTACAGGCTCACAAGTAGATGGGACTTGCCTTGTCTCAGATTAGACTTTGGACTGTGGACTTTTGAGTTAATGCTAAAATGAATTAAGACTTTGGGAGATAGTTGGGAAGACATGATTGGTTTTGAAAAGTGAGGACATGAGATTTGGGAGGGGCCAGAAGTGAAATGGTTTGGCTGTGTCCCCACCTATATCACGTCTTGAACTGTAGCTCCCATAATTCCCATGTGCTATAGGAGGGAGCCAGTGTGAGATAATTGAATCGTGGGGCGGTTTCCTCCATACTATTGCATGGTAGTGAATAAGTCTCATGAGATCTGATGGTTTCATAAGGGGTTTCCCCTTTCACTTGGCTCTCATCGTCTCTTGTCTGCCACTATGTAAGATGTGTCTTGCTTCCCCTTCACCCTCTGCCATGATTTTGAGGCTTCGCTGACCCTGTGGAACTGTGAGTCCATTAAACTTCTTTCCTTTATAAATTATCCAGTCTCAGGTATGTCTTTATTAGCAACGTGAGAACAAACTACTACATGGGGCAAATGTAACATTATGGTTAATATTTGAGGAACTGCCAAACTGTTTTACAAAGTGGCTTCATCTTACAATCCCAAGAGAAATGTATGAGCTTCAACTTCTCTACATCCATACCAACACTTAATACTTTCTTTCATATTTTAATCATGATAGTGGAGATGGAGTAGTATGCCATTGTGGTTTTTATTTGGAATTGCTTAATGACAATAACATTGGACATTTTCACATGCTTATTGGCTATATCTTCTCTGAAAATGTGTCTATTCAGCTAATATACTCATTTTTAAATTCGGTTAATTGTCTTCTTGTTATTGAGGTTTACAAGTTCTTCACATTCTGGACATGAGACCCTTATTAGATATATGATTTGCAAGTACTGTGTTCCATTTCAAGGGCTGCATTTTTACCTTGTTGATTCTATTCTTTGAAGCTGAAAATATTTTAATTTTTATAAGGTCCAAATTATTCAATATTTTCTTTGTGTCTTGTACTGTCAGTGTTATGTGTAAAAACGCATGGCTTAACCTGTGATTATGAAGATTCTTTTCTTCTAAAAGTTTTATAGTTTTAATTATTACATTGATATTCTCGATTCACGTTTGGTAAATATTTGTGTATGGTGTAAGTAAATAAGTGTGTATGGTCTATCTTCATTATCTAGCATCTTAGTTCCTCAAGCATAATTTGTTGAAAAGAGTTTTCTTTCCATCTTGGCAACCTTGTCTAAAACCAATAGACCATCAAGTTAAAACATTATTTCTGGACTCAGTCTGTTCCATTGATCTATCTCTCTCTATATATATCTATGCCAATATCACACTGTTATGTTACTATAGGTTTGTAGTAGTTTTGAAATAGAGAAGTGTGAGTCTTTCAACTTTATCATTTGTTTTCAAAAAAGTTTTGACTGTTTTGCATCCCCTAAATTTCTATATGAATTTTAAGATCAGCTTATTAATTTCTGCAAAAAAAAAAGGCAATTGATATTTTGTTAGGGATTGTGTTGAATCTGTAGATCAATATAAATAGTATTGTTATCTTATCAATATTAATTATGTAGATCTATGAACATTGAATTACCTTCTATTTATTTACTAATTTATTTCAACAGTTTTATACTTTTCAATGTACAAGTCTTGCACTTCATTTATAAAATTTATTCCTAAGCAGGTTATATTTTTGATGTTATTGGCAAATTGAAATGAATTTCTTAATTGCATTTTTTTAAATTAACTTTTATTCTTAACTGTTCAATACGTGTGCTATAGAGTCTCCTTTAAATACTTGACAGACTTCATTATGAATCCATGTGGGTCAGGGATTTTCTTTGTGAGAATAATTTAAATTACCAATTTAATACATTATTTTAGTTATCCTTCAAGTTTTCCTTCTTTTGAGTCAACTATGATAGTTTGTATCTGAACTTGTTCATTATATCTAAGTTATGAGTTTCTATAATACAGCATGTGTTAGGTCATTCATGCATTGCTTTAAAGAAACACATGATACTGGGTCATTTGTAAAGAAAAGATGTTTAGGCCGGGCGCGGTGGCTCAAGCCTGTAATCCCAGCACTTTGGGAGGCCGAGACGGGTGGATCATGAGGTCAGGAGATCAAGACCATCCTGGCTAACACGGTGAAACCCTGTCTCTACTAAAAAAATACAAAAAAATTAGCCGGGCGAGGTGGCGGGCACCTGTAGTCCCAGCTACTAGGGAGGCTGAGGCAGGAAAATGGCGGGAACCCGGGAGGCGGAGCTTGCAGTGAGCCGAGATCGTGCCACTGCACCACTCCAGCCTGGGCGACAGAGCGAGACTCCGTCTCAAAAAAAAAAAAAAAAAAAGGCTGCATGAGCATGGTGGGTGCCGGCATCCTCTCAGCTTCAGGGAAAGCCTCAAGGAGCTTTTACTCATAGTAGAAGGTAAAATGGAAGCAGACGTATCACATGGAGAGAGAAGGAGCAGGAGAGAGAATAAGGGAGGGTGTCATACACATTTAAACAACCAGATCTTGTGAGAATTCACTCACTATCATGAGGACAGTACCAAGTTACAAGGGATCCACCCCCAAGAACCAGAAACCTTGCACCAGGCCACATCTCCAACACTAGGAATTATATCTCAACATGAGATTTGGAGGGGATGTCCAAATTATATCATTCTGCCCCTGGCCCCCAAATCTCATATCCTTCTCACATTCTAAAATACAATTATCCCATCTCAATAATTCCCAAAAGTCTTAACTTGCTCCAGCATTAACTCAAAAGTCCCAAGTCCAAGGTCTTATCTGAGTTTGAATCCATATTCCTCCCACCTATGAGCCTATAAAATCAAAACATACTATTTACTTCCAAGATACAATGGGGAAAAAGGCATTGGAAAAACATTCCCATTCCAAAAGGGAGAAATTGACCAAAAGAAAGAGGCTGCAGGCCTCAAGCAAATCTGAAGTCTAGCGAGGTGGTTAGAAATAGCCAGGCCATATCTTGATCACTTTGTTGCTTAGAAATTTCTTCCACAGATACTGTAAGTCATCACTTATAAATTCAAACACCATTTATCTCCTACACCACTTATTAAAGAGACTGTCCTTTCTCCACTGAGTGTTTTTAGCACCTTTGTCAAAAATCAAGCAAAATGGGAACAGTGCCTTATAAAACCATCAGATCCTATGAGAACTCACTCAGTATCATGAGAACTGCATGGGAGTGACTGCCCTCATGATTCAGCTACCTCCACTTGGTTTCTCCCTGAGCATGTGGGTTTTGGGGGGATTATGGGCAATACAATTCAAGATAAGATTTGGATGGGGACACAAAGCCTTACCATATCAACATATTTGTTTTTATGCCATTGCCTTGCGTTTTTATTATAATCACTTTTCAATGTATTTTGAAATCAGAGAGTGTGATGCCTCTAGCTTTGTTCTTTTTGCTCAAAATTGTTTTGGCCATTTGGGTTTTTTTGTGGTTCCATATGAATTTAAGAATTGTTTTTCTATTTCTGTGAAAAATGTCATGAAATTTTGATAGGGAATGCATGGAATCTATAGATCGCTTTGAATAGTATGAGCATTTTAACAATATTAATTTTTTCAACCCATGAGCATAGAAAGGACAGCTTTCTATTTATTACTATTTTTCTCAATTTCTTTTATCAATATTTTCTACTTTACAGTTTGCAGGTCTTTCACTTCCTTGGTTAGATTTTTTGTTGTTATTGGTAAATGGAATTGTTTCCTTATTTTCCTCTTTGAATATTTTATTACTAGAGAAACACTACTAATTTTTGTATGTTGATTTTGTATCCTGCAATTTTACTGAATTCATTTATCTTGTCTGCCTTTAGTGTCAGGGTAATGCTGGCCTCATAAAATTAGTCTGGAAGTATACCCTCCTATTCAATTTTTGGAAGAATGTAAGAATAATCGATATTAATTCTTTTTAAAATGTTTGGTAAAATTCAGCAGTGAAGCCTTCCTTTCCTGGGTTTCTCTTGGATCTCCTTTTTTTCTTGATCAGTCTACATAAAGACTAGATTTATACTAAATCTCAGCTAAAGATTTTATTTCTTCTATTATAAGAATAAATTATTTGAATTATGGTTAATTTATGTCTAGAAAAGACGCCCACTACATATTTCATGAGATTTAGCTACCATATTTTTAGTTGTTAAATAAAATATAAACCACAACAGAAAATAAAATATATGCAGGTTAAAGAAATGTTAGAAGTTTAGTAACATAAAAATATTTTCAGCATTAAAAATAAATATAAAATTTAATGAAAATGAGGACTTTTGGAGTTTTTGAGATACAACCTCACCAAAGTGGGTTCAGAATGAAATAAAATGAAAGAAATAGAAGGGAAATAATACTGTAAGACAAAGGACTACACAAAGAAAACAGTAAAGGTGACATAGATATAAAAGAGAAAAACATATTTTATAGAAATGTGTTTTAATATTAACATAAAGCTAGATAATAAGAGTTTGATCTGGGATATTGTTACAGGTTGTAACTAAACAGGCAGTTCTTTTAGTTTTCATGAGCTTTAGGTTATCAATCATAAAAATGTCCCTAGTTCAGGCCCTAAAAATGTAATCTAATGAAAAATTCTTCCATTTGACTTCAGTAAACTATATCTACCTACACATGTATATGGAGAGATGACTATCTATAAAATATATTACATACAGTAATTTTAATATAAGTACTCATATATAGTAATATTAATATAGTCAGTAAATAATAATATAGTAATCATGTTTTTGTAGCATTTTAACTTAGAGACACATAATGTGTTTTATTCACTACTTAGAAGTATAATATTGTTTTCCTGTTACTGTTTGATTGTTTATAAAAACTGAATGAGCAAGAGGTTTAGTGAATAATGGTAAGTTTAGGAAGCTTTCTTAATGAGGCTTTAAGAACTAGTGGCCAGAAAAGAGACCAGAAGGTACAAACAGCTGTGTGGAATTGCACCAGAGAAATGGAAGCCCCAGTAGCAGATTGAAAGTCAGCAGCCTGGTGATGAGGGGCTACTAGAGGGAATAGTTTAAATAACAGCAGAGGGAGGGAAACACATACATGAATAAAGAAAAAGGAGAGAGACAGACACCTAGTTGGGCCTTTTTATTAAATTGGATGAACAAAGAAATCTACAAAGGGCAGATATTTAATGAGTTGACTTCTTTGGTAGTGAAACAGATCTGAGCTGTCGGAACTAAATGCTTTAAAAACTTGAGAGAGATTTTGACACAGGTAGGTGTAAACACAGAGACTCCTAATTTTTAAGTGTTGAAGGTACACCCTATTGAAATGCAAGTTGGAATGCCTGACACTTGTGAAAGATTGAAAATTCATATTTTAATCATCAATCACCTGAGTTAAGGTGCCATCAGAATTAAACGTTTCTAATTTTAATTTTAGAAAATGTTTGAAAAAAATGTATAATTACAAATATTAACAAATGAACATTTACTGTGAGAGAATAAAACGAACTCAAATATATGTAGGAGAAAGTTAATTTTAGCCCTTTATCACCCCTCAATTTCACTCCCCTCTACTAAGGCAACAATTTTTAAAAATATGTATTTTTGGAATGTCCTTCTGGACCCACTTGTATAGTTTAAAAAATATATATGTATATATGTGTGCGTGTGTATAAATTTAGACTTTTTCATAAATGTGTTAATATAATTTGCAATTATTCTATTTACTGTCTTTAATGTTTCTATAGCAATATATATAAATCTAGCTTATTCTTTTTAATCACTGTTTAGAATTCTATAGAATAGATATATCAAAATATGTGTAGCCAATCTTCTATTCAAGGACATTTAGGTTGTTCCCATATTTTTTACCATTATAAATATGTTTTCAGTGATTTATAAAACAAATTAATTTTTAATTACTATCCTCAATCTAATGGCAAAGTGATGTTGAATGTTTGTCCTTTATTCCCTTTCAAAATTATTTCATCCCCTTTAAAATTCCTTTGATTTATTTTTCATTGCTTGATCACAGATTAAATAGAACTAATTATGAGAGAAGATCATTGAGGGAAAATGCTGGAAATATGTAAATTATTTCAATAGACATATATTCTTTAAAATTCCAGTTAGGTTTTAAATGTCATGATCTTGATAAACCAGTTTGTACTAACAGTGACATAATACACAGAGAACAAGTTTAGAATTGGTTGAAGTGTGTTTGAAACTCGATTCTAAGCAAGAATACTCCGTGTGATATTTGTGTTGTGCCTCAGGGGTCCTCATCTGTGGGGAATAATAATAGCAATATCTTCCTTCATTTGTTTTTCTGAGGAACAAAAAGGGATGCTTCTGACACAAAGAATGTATTAAATTATATGCCTACCCCCATAATTAAAATATAACAAGTCTATTAATATATCCACTAAGTCCTTCGTGAAGGGACCAAAAACTAAAATTGGGAAATGAAAATCTATCCAGATAGGCTTTTTTCCCTATATCTGGATTAGTACCTGACTCAGTCAAATAATCATATTGACTGTCTGCTGTCTCACCTATGAAAATCAACACTATATTGTTACTAAATGTGTATCTCAGATATTGGTTCCAAAAGTGTGGTGCCTGCACTAGTGGCATTACCTGAGGTATTATAAACGAAATTGAGGCCTCATCCTATACCTACTGAACCAGAAATTCTGATGTTTAAACCTAACAATATGGGTCTCAATGTGATCACTGAGTAATTCTGATTCATTCTCCAGGCAGAGAAACACTAGTGTATATCTTAAACTCTAAGTACTAAAATGTGAGATGTTATTCATTTCACTACTTATAAACTTACAAATGAAATACACCCAAATAGTATATTTTTACCACGTCAACTGAAATTGTCAAGTGAAATTTTAAGCATAATAATGATAAAGAACTCAAAATAGTGGCCTGCATTTTATCTCGCCAAATTTTTCCCACATTAGTCTATTACCTGTGCTGCCTTTCAACCAGGTTTCGGAAAAGACGGTCTTACTAAGTGTTTTCAGATGCTTATCATTTAGCTGAGAGGTTAAATTTGGAATTGTTTTCAGGTACTTCCACACAGTTTTATGTTCATATGGCGTCCTGTGAATGGGCCTCAAAAAAAAAAAAATTACAAATTCAGAGAGTATGGCAGAAATGCAAAGAAACAAACAGATTCTTATTTTTTAAATTTCCAAATTTGTATTTTCTTTGTAGTTAGGGGTTTTTAAAAAAGAACTGTGATGCTATTATATTTTGTCTTACTAATCAACTTCAGGATTTGTTACCCTTCCAACATTAAGATGCACTTTCACAGTACTTTAAACTTTAGGAAATTACACAATGCCTTTATCATTCTTTTTAAAAAGAAAACTCAGTACTCCAATTGTAAAGTTGCATCTCTTATCAGTAGTTATTATTATAATAATAAAGACCTCTTTCAGATATTAAAAAGATTAATGTTGTTTTCACTGTTTATTCTTAATTCTTTTAAGTACTATTAAAGTTAGATCAAATGGAAATATACTTTAACACTAAAGGGGATAAATCATAAGTGAAAAGATACATATGTACTTTTAAATGAAACATGATTATCATATAATACATGGTATTTATTATTTATTTTTAATTGTTAAAACTCTTTAATAAATGTAACACTAAATCAGGATATAAAATTCCTATCAATCTAATGTCTCAAAGGACTAACCTAGCTGTCATAAATACCATTTCAAAATACTCAGCAGTTAGCTGGGCGTGGTGGCTCACGCCTGTAATCCCAGCACTTTGGGAGGCTGAGGCAGGTGGATCAAGAGGTCAGGAGATCAAGACCATCCTGGCCAACATGGTGAAACCCTGTCTCTACTAAAAATACCAAAATACAAAATACTCAGCAGTTTTCAAGCAAATTTTTAAAAATTCATGTGAAAAATTAATTTAGCCTCATAAAGGGAATTTCAGATACCCATACCACACATATGGGTTTGACAGTAATAGTCCCAGTTTAGATATGACATAGTGTTGGCCCATCTGGTATCCATGTGTATGCATACAGGTTTATGTCTGTATCTGTTTATTGAATGATATAAATTGTGTTTTTTGTTTTGGGTTGTAGCAAAAAAAAAGTTTAAAAATACTAGCTTAGTATACAGTCTTGAGAAATAGTTTTGAGAAAACTGGCTCCCTACACAATGTCATTTACAAATTTGTTCTTCAGATGCAATAACAAATAATTCGTATTAGAAATAGCATGATATCATAACCAAAACCTAAAATATGTGCCATTGACTTAGCAGCCAAACAGGAGGTGGCAAGGAAATACTATCACAGGCTGTAAAGATAGAGGGTTTTCTTTTTTTGTTTATTTTAGTGGTAATACATTTATTAGTTGCCTGCAATAATTTATAAGGCAGATCAAGTGCCTAGAAAACTTGCTACTTCATAGAAAGTAGCTGGAAAGAGCCAGAACATTATTGTGTTTTGTTTGCTTAGTGCTGCTTGTTTGTAGCAATATATTATTAACTGATTCAGGTTGATCAGTTTTCAAGTATAAAAGAAAGGGAATAGAGAGGATCTAGAAAAGTGGGACATGGTTATAAAAAGCCCAGTACTTCCTCATCCCATATAGCAAGAAAGGACTTGAAAGTCATCTCAGTAAATAAAGGCGCTTAACCCTATGGCAAAGGTCTGATGAAAAGTTTGGCCTCCTCATCCAAGCCTACTTTTTTAGAAGGCCTTAAAGTAGTCTCCATGAAGAGAGAGATGGGCACAAGGAATAAGCACAGAAATAATAAACGACTTAAAAACAACGTCTACAACATAACCTTGGCTTTGGTTGCTGCCTCATAGAAGATACTGAAAACAAATAGATAAAAATTCTGTTATGTTTTTGAAGCATCTATACCACTGAAATACCTAATACTATGCTCTAAAAACAGTTTTGGCTTATTGAACTCTCAAACCAAAAGAAATTGTGCCACACTCCTCACCCTTCAAAGGGAACATAATCTCCAGTGTTCTTACATTTGTCCACCAGGTCAAAAGATAAGAGAAAACCTCCCAGATAGTGGAGCCAGGTGTTCCTCCCAAAAAACAGATCTAAGATCTAATTTTTAAAACTTCCAGTACTGTTAGGGTGGAGGTTTTTTATAATACTAGCCCAGCAAAACAGCAGTGTTGCTCTCAATCAATGGCTATAATGTTTCCATTTCTTCCTTTTTTCTTAGTATGAGTTTTTATTGTAATAGCCTATTCCTGGCTCTGCTATTGTGTATCGTGTAAGAGGATAGCAACAAATAACCATATTTCTGGTTTTTATGTTAGCAGACCAGAAATATACATACTCATTCTTGATGGGGAGGAGGGTATGTCCTCTAAAATTCTGGACTTTGAAACGCGTAACTAGTGAAACTTTCTATTTTTTCTTTTGGTGAAAGAGTAAATGTATGTGTTGAAAAAAGGTATGCATAGTAGTTGGTAACTAGAAAGAGGCAGACTACAGAAGAGATGCTAGCTATTCAAAAATGGGTTCCTTCTATCTCTAGTTACACAGCTAGAATGCACTTCAAAATCATTCTGTTGTCACCATGTGACTGAATTCTAGCCAATGGAAAGTGAACTGACACAGAGATGAAGTGCAGCATATCAAACGGCCAAATTTTGTAAATATTTCATTTAAATCTGAAAGAATGTATATGTGCATTTGTTGGGTACAGAAATCATTTGTTTGTGTAAGAGTGTATATATAAAAACACATATACAATAAAAATGTATAATAATATATATGTACATCAGATATATTCATAATATATATATGCATGGATACATGTGTGTTTGTGCCTATGTATACATCTAAACAAGTGCTAACAAATTTATAACACTATGTGTCTGATATTCTTTCTGTAGATAAAATATATCAGTATACTTCCTTTACCAAGCGTATTGCCATTCAACAAATAGAAAAACTCATGCATAGAATTGTTAAATAACTTGCTCAAGGTCTCATGTCTAGTCAGTGACAGAACTAAGTGGCAGGGTTCAGTTTGGCCTTGAATTGTATGTTCAAGAGTTTCAGCCCATGGTCAAAAATTTTTTGTGATTTTTCAGGAACAACCACAAGCCATTATAAAGGCTTTAGCTGGCAGGCCTCCTGAGGGAAAGCTGCCCTCCCCACACCAGACTGGCTTCAGGGTCAGTGCACTGCAGTCTCTGAAGGGAGTTTCATTCAAGAACTCGGCTCCCTGGCCAGCCATGCTCTCATGCTCATCTGCATTCCTAGTCCAGGCCCTCCATTTGGAATTCTCCTTGTTGGAGGATCTTGAAGACACTTTTCCGCATTCGGACTCATTCAGCACTCAGGCATTTTCCACTTCTAACCTTTCCCCAGACATCACCCCAACCCTCAGGTCTATAAAACTGCAAAAGTCTTTGCTCAGAGCTTCCTCAACAGTGAGATAGCCATTACGTTAGTAATAATCTACCTGACCCGTAATTGGTGCATATGCTCACGGGGCACGGTGGATTTAACATGAGGTCAGTGCTACCTCCAGTTTGAGATCTTGCTTATTCCTTCACAGTTAGTGATTAAAGACTTGACTATTACTTGCATTTGGGCTTGTTGTTTTATCAGCTATTCTGATACTTGCTGTTTCACATTCTCTCTCTCCAGCTCTTCTGAGTTCCTGAAAATGTTTTTAACCACGATCTACATTATAACTTATTACTGGTTATTATTCTAATCTTCTGTATCTTTCCTTGTATTATATGTTTTCTATCAATTTGGTCTATATATTTCTGAGGTATTTGGGTTAATACTGCAATTATGGATTTATCTGTTGCTCCCCAGAATTCAGTCACTGTGTTAACGTATTTTAAACTGATGTTATTTGATGAAAACAATCATTGCTTTTACCAGTACATAAAGTCTGTCTTTATTCCTTTTGAAATTTTTCCTTCAATTTTATCTTGTCAGCTACAGGGTTTGCATATTCCAGCTTCTCTTGGCCTATATATTTGCCTACATATATTTGTTATTTCATTTTCAAGATGATGTATATTTTGTATTTTAAACACTGAACTTCTGTCAAACAAACTATGTGGGATATCTGTTACCAATATTAAGTTTTTTCCCCTTCTCTATTAAAAATACAAAAGCTAGCTAGGTGTGGTGGCAGGCTCCTGTAAACCCAGCTACTCAGGAGGCTAAGGCAGGAGAATGGCTTGAACCTGGGAGACAGGGGTTGCTGTGAGCCAAGATTGTGTCACTGCACTACAGCCTGGGCAACACAATGAGACTCCATCTCAAACAATAAATAAATAATTTTTTAATTAAGTTTTTCAATCTCTGAACATATCTTTTCATTTACTTAGACCATCTTTACCTTCAACAATGTTTTATTAGTGTACAAGTCTTGCACGTTTTTTCTTAAATTCATTTCTAAGTATTTTAGGTCTTTGAGGGTATTCTAAATGGTTTTGTTTTCTACATTTCATTTTTGGATTTTTCATTGATGGTGTGTAGATTTGATATTTGTATATTGATCTTGTATCCTGAAACATTGCTGAATGTATTTATTATTTAAATTGAATCCACTAGATTCCTTCGGATTTTCTATATGCAAGATCATATCATTTGCAAACAGAGATAGTTTTAGTTTTCTTTTCCAATCTGATGACTTTTATTTCTTTCTCATGAATGACTATCTTAACTAGAATGTTCACTATAATGTTATATAAAAGTGGCCAGAGTAGGTATCTTTGTCTTTTCCTGATATTCGAGAGAAATCATTTAGTCTTTCTTCAGGTTAGCTGTGAGTTCCACTGATGCTGTTTATTAGATTAAAGAAGTTCTCTTCTGTTCTTATTATGTTGAGTACTTTTTTCATCATGAATGGGTGTTGGATTTTGTCAATTTTTTCATGCTAATAAAGAAAATCATGGCTTTTTTTTTATTCTAATAATATGGTATATTACATTTGTTGATTATTAGATGTTAGAGTGATCTTGCATTACTGGAATAAATGCAATTTGGTCCTGATGGAATGTTTTTTATATGTTGCTGGATTTAGTTTGCTACTATTTTGTTGAGAATATTTGCATCAACATTCATAAGGGACATTGGTTTGTAGTTTTGTTTTCTTGTGATCCCTTTATTTGGTTTTGGTATCAGGCTAGCTTCATAGAACAAGTTGGGATGTGTTTCTCCCTTTTCTATTTTTTGAAAGATTTTGTGAAGAATTGTTTTTAGTTCCTTAAGAGTTTGGCAGAAATTACCAGTAAAACCATCTAGGACTGGCATTTGCTTTGTGAGAAGTGTTCTTTACCTAGCAATTTAGTCTTTGTTATAGGTGACTTTGGAGTTCATTTTTATTCTTGAGTCAATTTTGGCAATTTGTTTATTTCTAGAAATGTTTCCTTTAATTCTAAGTTACATCATTGTTAGCATACAGTTTATGACAGGATTCCTGTATCATCTTTTTTATTTCTGCAGTATCAGTAGAGATGTCCTCTCTTTCATTAATCATTTTAGTCATTTGAGTCTTCTCTTTGTTTTTTCTTAGTTAGCCTAGGTAAAATTTTCTATTTTGTTGATCTTTCTAAAGAACTAATTGTTTTTTCGTATTCATTTTTTATTCTCTATTTCATTTATTTCTTTTAGCACTTCAAATACGTTATGAAAATTCATTCCATTTTTGTGAGCATTCATTTCACAGCATAAATTATTTTCTCTCACTGCTTCCAGTATTCTGTTTCTTCTAATTTGAACACTGACTGTGATGTTTTTAGGTGTGGAGCTTTTTATGTTTCTACTACTCAGAGTTCGTTGACTTCTTCTGTGAGTAGATTAACATTTTCCCTCAGGTTGGAAGGTTTTGAGCCATTCTTTCTTTAAATATTCTCTGCTCTTTTTCTCTCCTATTCTTCTGGGATTCCCTTTATCTTTGTGCTGGTACAGTGGATGGTAGCCCACAGGTCTCTGAGGTTGTATTCACATTTTGTATTGTTTTTCTTTCTATTCTTCTGACTAGATAATCAGTGAAGATGTATCTTCGAGCTTACTGAATCTTCCTTTTGGCAGCTCAAATCTGTTGTTGAACTCCACTAGCAGTTTTTTTTGTTTTGTTTTGTTTTGTTTTTTAATTTTAGTTACTTACTTTTCAATTCCAGAATCTCTGTTTGTCGCTTTTTAATTTTGTGGCACTTTCTCTCATTCTGTATGTGTTGAGACTCCATTGCCATTGATGTAGTTTGGATATTTGTCCCTGCCCAAATCTCGTGTTGAAATGTCATCCCCATGAGGTGTTTGGATCCTGGGCGTGGATTCCTCACAAATGGCTTGGGCCATGCTCTCAGTGATAAGTGAGCTTTCCTTCTGAGTTCACATGAGATCTGGTCATTTAAGAGTGTGTGGCACCTCCCCCCACTACATTTTCGCTTGCTCCTGCTTTCACCCTGTGACATGCCTATTGACCTTTCATCTTCCACGATGATTGTAACCTTTCTGAGGCTTCCCTAGCAGCTGAGCAGATGCCAGCACCAGGCTTCCTGTAAAGCCTGCACAACTGGGAGCCAATTAAACCCCTTTTCTTTATAAATTATCCAGTCTCAGGTATTTATTTATGGCAACGCAAGAATGGCCTAATACAGTCATAGTTTCCTCTGATTCTGTAAAGTCTATATTCCCTGCCGTGTATCGCCACAGAAATATCTACTAATTTATCTCACTTGTCATCTCACAATTGTTCAACTATTTCTGTAAATCCTTCAAATCTTTCTAAAAAACGTTTGCTGATAGGCAAAAGTTGTATGTTGTCATGATTTTCTTGAACTCTTTGGATTTGGTTTCCTTTATTTACTTTATTCTAATCATAATAGTTGATTTAAAATCTTTGTCTGTTAAGTTTAGCATTTGAATGCCCTCAGGATATCATTTGCTGTTAACTGCATTTTTCATTCCTGTATATGGGATACCTTTGCTGTTTCTTTGCATGTCTCATAATTTTTGTTGAAAACTAAACATTTTGAATAACACAATATGGGAACTCTGGAAATAAGCTCTTCCCTCCTTCCCAGGGTCAAATAACAACAATGCCCTGTGAATGGGGTTTTTCCATGGAGTTGGTAGACAAGTCACATTGTGGTATCTTCTGGGAGCGGAGCTTTGTGAGGAGTTCCTCACCAGCTGTCTCCTCCAGTGGCTGCAAGCCTGCTGGTTTTCATAGCTGCTGTGATTCAAGGTTATCACATAATTGGAAAAAGGAAGATTAAAACAAGTCAATATAAAAATGCTACAAACTCTGCTTTTCTTACCTAGGCTCTACTATTTTTGTTGAATAAATGTATATTGTTGCAAACATTTGACTAATTTCCAGGTTTTTGAAAAGCTTATTTTGACAGTTTTTTTCTAGCATTTCATTGCTTTCATAAAGGAACAGTTTCACAGAGGTTTTCACTCCAGCATTCTCAAAGTCCTACACTCAACATTGACTCTTGAATCTCTCTAATCTACAGCAATACCTACAATTTCCTCCCACAGATGAAGGCCGACCTGTATTGCAAGCACCTAATGACAAGGGTTAGGGGAGTGCACATGAAACCTGAGGGAGGGAAAATAAAAATATTTGATAAACACTGTTGACTAACAGAAAAGATTAAAGTCACTCAAAAGTTACAGCTCTTTATCATTTTGATAAATGAATGTCCTTGTAATTTACATATTCTAACTCAAAAATTAAAAATATGATTTTATATAACTACTATAATCTTTTTCTGGAAATATCATTCCTGATCAATTTCTATTTTTCACCTTCCTTCTGACCTTCTACATGAGTATCCAAGAATGTATTTAGAATACTTGATTTGGGCCATGGAGAAACAGAAGTGCTAGAAACACCCATTTCACCTCCTGTTACCACCTTTCTTCCTTGTTTGTATGAACCTATTTTTGCACTGGTCTTAAGGCCTTCCCAGGCTACACTCTGGCAAATGATCAGCAGCATACTCTGCAACTCTGAAATTAAACCTCTTGAATCTAACATACACCCCTGTGTGTATCATCCTTGCGAGGATAAATAAAGACATTCAGGTATGAAAAGTTGGCTTTCACTTCTCTAAATTTGGCCTTCACGTCTCTCTTAACCTCTAGTCTTCTAAATTGTCAGGAACACCTTTTACACACATTGTACCCATTCCTTTCTTGCCAGTGCTTCCTGGCACATTCTTAATAGGAAATACTTCAGTGAATAAAACTAGATTAACAAAAAGTCATACATTGAGAGGTGTTTCATAAACTGAAATCCCCAAAGTATTATTAGTAGTAGCTCTTTAATTGTGTTGTTATTAAAATTATCATTATTAGTTATCAGACCACATAGAGTGGTGTATAAAAAATACTATTCCCTTATATTTTCATTAATTCAACTTTCTATATACTTCTAGACCCAATTCCAGCTGAGGGCCAAAAGCAAAATTTTAGTGTATTTCAGAGATTTCAGGCATTTCAGTGGGAAACAAATAATTTCAGATTGTTGTTTCTTCTCTTTCCTCTCTCAGTGATCACCTCAAACCTAGGGGCTTATAGTCATGGGTATCTGGCTTCTGATCATTAGTATTCATGTGGGGTGGCATCTGCTGAGCTGTAATTATCATGTATAGCCTTCGGCATCCGTGCTGACATCCACTGAATCGCTCAGTGTTCCCAGTTGTAGGTACTTATGACCTTGGTGTTCTAAAGCTCTTGCAAATCTGTTGACTTTTCACTCTCAGGCAATTCTTCGCACTTCTTGCTGATAAGAAGAGACTTTGACTACTTTTGTGAACATCTGTGAGGCCATGAAAAATTGCTTAGGACTCTCTTAAGGTTTCTATACCCCTAATACTAATTATATTTACTCAGTTGTACAAAGGAAAGGGAGCTTTTGCATTTGTCTGCAACTTATCTAATCTTTCTGACAATCTCTAATCTGCTCAGTTGAAGAGTAACCCAAAACAAAACCAAAAAAGCCTTGCACTTGTCTCTTAAAAATATCACATCTTCTGATATAAACAATTTCTGTTCAATTTAAATGTTGAGACTAACACAAAGTTTAAGTCCCCCTCCTAGCTGATTTACACGGCCTTCCTTAGAGGGCTTAGACTCTTAGTAAAGATGCTTAGCCTTCCAGAGTTACTCCACCCCAAATTTTTCTACCTGTGAGGGAGTATAAGTGTTCAAAAGCATTGATTCTGTCCTGTGGCTGTGGGTAGAGGAATAACTGATTTGAATATGCTCGAAATTCTGAAGTAACATAGTCAACTTATATTACTGAACACATAAAAAAAGCCATTAACTTAGATAGGATGCTTGCCAAAAACAAACAAACAAACAAAAAACAAAACAGTAAATCAGAACACTCAGGTACAAGCAAGGGAAGAAATCAGTGAAGAAATATGCTATAAGAAGCAATATTTAAATCAGGCATGGTAGCTCGTGCGGTAATCCCAGCATTTTGGGAGGCTGAAGTAGGCAGATCACCTGAGGTCAGCAGTTCAAGACCAGTGTGGCCAACATGGTGAAACCCCATCACTACTAAAAATACAAAAATTAGCAGGTGTGGTGGTGCATACCTGTAGTCCCAGCTACTCAGGAGGCTAAGGGAGGAGAATTACTGGAACCCAGGAGGCAGAGGTCGCAGTGAGCCAAGATTGCACCATTGCGCTCTAGCCTGGGCAGCAGAGCAAGATTCTGTCTCAAAAATAAAAATTAAAAAAAAAGAAGCAATATATAAACTGAGGATCAAAAAGTCAATTTTCGGCCGGGCATGGTGACTAACACCTGTAATCCCAGCACTTTGGGAGGCCAAGGCGGGTGGATCACTTGAAGTCAGGAGTTCAAGACCAGCCTGGCCAACATGGTGAAACCGTGTCTCTACTAAAATTAACCGGATGTGATGGCATGCACCTGTAATCCATTATTTGGGAGGCTGAGGCAGAAGAATCACTCGAATGTGGGAGGTAGAGGTTGCAGAGAGTCAAGATTGTGCCACTGCCCTCCAGCCTGTGTGACAGAGCGAGACTCCATCTCAGGGAAAAAAAAAAAAAAAAAAAAAAAAAAGTCAATTTTCTCAAAGAAATTAAAACACTAAAAAATTACTAAATGGGGTGGGCATGGTGGCTCACGCCTGTAATCCCAGCACTTTGGGATGCTGAGGTGGATGGATCATGAGGTCAGGAGTTCGAAACCAACCCAGCCAACATGGTGAAACCCCCGTCTCTACTAAAGATATAAAAAATCAGCTGGGCATGGTGGTGGGTGCCTGTAATCCCAGCTACTCAAGAGGCTGAGACAAAAGAATTGCTTGAACCCAGGAGGCGGAGGTTGCCGTGAGTCGAGATCACGCTATTGCACTCCAGCCTGGATGACAGGGTGAGACTCTGTCTCAAAAAAAAAAAAAAAACTACATGAAGAACAAATCATGTTACAAATGCACACACATACATATACACACAAAACACACATACACAAAACCTGAATGTAAATAAAATAACTCTAGTCTCTCAGGATAAATTAATAAACTACGGAACTAGGGGAAACATACAATTTACTCATTTAAAATGGAATCAAAATATTCTATGTAGAAAGATACACATATTAACATTAGTCAAAATATTAAACATTAAAAATAAGTATTCAGTAATAAAGGAATGGTTAAAGTCTTACATTTTTCAAAGGGGATATTAGCTAGCTTATTGTAGAATCAGGCATATACTGCAGAATTTTAGGTGGCAACAGAAATCTACAATATTGGTGACACATTATTAGGCATTTGGTTACATAATTAAGAATATATCCAAAATACCTATCCTAGGGACAAGATTATAGGTGATTCTTAATGATCTATTTTTATAATTGAAAAACGCCATAATTAAAATGTTCACTTTAGACACTAGTTTTAAGAGTATTAATGATTCAAAATTCACTACCTTCTTAAACATTGTTCCCCTTAACTATGTGTTTTTCAAGTGTCAATTTATCATACCACTTATCTCTATTGCCTGGTTTCTTTTTCCTTCAAAACAAGATAACTGTACACTAGGCCATGGTTCCACAACCTTTTTGGTACCAGCGACTGGTTTAGTGGAGACCATTTTTTGGGATGATTCAAGCACATTACATTTATCATTAAATTCTCATAGGGAGCGCACAACCTAGATCCCTTATGTAAACAGTTTACAATAAGGTTCATGCTCCCATGAAAATCTAATGCACTGATCTGACAGGAAGTGGAGCTCAGCTTCCCTCCCTTGCTGGTACTCATCTCCTGCTGTGTGGCCCTGTTCCTTAGGAGACACCATATCAGTCAATGGCCCAGGGTTAGGGACCCCTGTACTAGTATATACATGAAATAGTAACTATTGCTTATTTTATTTTATCCGTTAAACTCTTATTCTAAATTACTGGTATACCTTAGCAAAGGAGTTGGACATTCTCTTTATTATTTATTTACTTACACTTACTTTTAAGATATCAAATTTGTTTAATTTGAAGGAATATCTGACTACCTAGGTATTAGAAATGCTGTTAAGACACTTCCCTGTTCTTTTATAGACAAATATAAAAGAAAAAAGTTAATAAAACAGGAATATTCTGATTACAAAAAAGACTTCATTCATGGAGAATTGCCAGAAGGCTTGTGGTCTCTAAAAGTGAAAGGAAATTTCAGAGATGCTGATTATTGTTACGTCTCAATGATATGAAAGAATCAAAGAAAATATCCCTATGTCCTGTCATAAAACAATCAACTTTTAATTGGAAGTGAATTTATTTGGGGATAGAACTGATTCATGTATTTGAAAAGCTGTCAAATTAAAGAGGGATTAAGATTATTCTTTCTGGCAATTATGAGTAGAAATTATTAAAATGTGATTTTTTTCTAATTAAAAAGTACAATTAAAAATACTAAATCAATAAAGCAAGTCTTTGGGGAGCTATACATAAAATGCCAGTGTTAGCTCTTTATCCAAGTCCTCCTGCTGTTTTGAGTTTACACATTCTTTAATATTAGTCAAATATAAATAACCAAATATTAACATGAGGCTCAGTCCCATATGCTATGGAAACTTGATAATCCTTTAATATCCCCGAGAATTTGGGGGAAGCTTATATTTCTCTCAATCAATTCTTGTTAATTTTCTATTTTCATTGAATGCTTAATCTCTGTTCTGGAAGTCAGAATTTTCTGTGGTTAGTTTATTTTGTTTTATTTTAAATAAAAAACATATCCTTCCTACATATAAGATTGAAGTCAAATAGAGAAGAGATTACCACTTATTTTCCATTTGTAATATTTTCACTAATGTTATCACATGATTCTTGTGATAGAAGGATTGGGCAAGAGCAGTTGTATTCAATTACACACATGAACACACATATACAGACACAGAGCACCTTGTTCAAACTAAAGCTTAGAGTGTAAATGAAGTTAATAAAAGTGGCACTATGCTAGTTAAAAGAATGGACAGGTAGGTCAGTTGCCACACTAGACCTCTTCTTACCCTACACATACCTGAAAGAACAATTAGGAATTCATAGGTCTGATGTGAAATTATAGGGGATCCAAGGTTCTCAACATGCATACTAATTTTAATTAGTTGGTTGCTCACTATGTTTCATGTTACTATCACACAGTTAGAGCATCAAGGAATTACGCTTTCTAATCCAATCTCCTGCTTTTTAAATGAGAAAGCTGAGGTTTAGATATGCTAAGTAACTTGCCCAAGGTCACATGAATAATAACTTGTGGAAACAAGGATTTTTATCTCAGGGAGTCTCATTCCAGAGCCTAGATTTCCACCCACTTTAGCCCCTACATTATATCAAATTTTTATTATAGTGATTTTCACTTATTTTGAGTTACTAGGGCTAAATGAATCAGGGCAGGAGATGTTCCAGGTTTATCACATCTGACATACAATAAACTAAAAAGAATACAAATGTATAAATTAAAAATTTGGTGCAAATGTGAATAATTGTTTAGAAAAAGAAGAAAGTACAACAAATCACAAAGTTTGAAAAGCTGGATAATTTAAAACATCATCAAATCTAGAAAAAATATAAAATTTTATTAATTAGTTGTCTATGTCACTCCATTTTACTTATTTTTCTTACTTCTTAAATTACACTTAAAAATATTTTCACACCTTTGTATGACAACAATTTTTTATCATTTTGATAGAATAGACTCTTCCCTCTAGCTTGGTTGATATAATTTTAAAAATTATTCTCAATAACATAGAAATATTTCCTTTAGCTTCACAACCAATTATTGGTAATATTATATAAAATTTTTAGAATTCTTGTCAATTTTAGGAAAATCTCTATCTGAATTTCTTTCATATATGGGCTAGGAGATTTAGAAAGGTTTTCCACAGATTTTGATTCTCTCTCCACTTTTAAAAGTATATGCCACTTCTGTGCCCACATGCTTTTGGTGCCAGGTAGCTATAAACCCTGTTGCTTCATGTTAAACTGCTGGGTCCACACAGTGGGCAGTCAGGGTGTTTCTTGACAGGCATTTCTACACTAGCACAGCTAGCAATAATTGCACACACATCAATGACTAAAAACCAAAAATTATATCCCACTAGACTCAAATGAAATGTATCTCTAACTTAACTTTCCCTAAACTGGATTCTCAAAATGGTCAAGCCAACTCCAACACCAGGTGCCATGAAAATTGAGTGTAAGAAAAAAAGTTGGCAGGTGTGATGGTTAATATTAGGTGTCAACTTGAATGCATCAAGGGATGCCTAGATGGCTGGCAACATATTGTTTCTGGGTGTGTCTGTGAAGGTGTTACCAGAGAAGACTGACATTTGAGTTGGTGGAATGGGAGAGGAAGACCCACCCTCAATTTGGGTGGGCACCATCCTATCTGCTGCCAGTGCAGCTAGAACAAAGCTGGTGGAAGAATGGGGATAAGTTTGCTTGCTGATTCCCCTAGTTCTCTCTGTCTTCCCATGCCTGATGCTTCCTTCCACTTCTCCTGCTCTTGAACCTCAGATTCCCTGTCTTTGGCCTTTGGACTCTGGGACTTGCACCAGCGTCTTCCTGGGGACGCTTGGGCCTTCTTCTATAGACTGACGCCTACGCTGTTGGCTTTCCTAGTTTTGAGGCTTTCAGACTTAGACTGAGCCACTACTGGCTTTTTCTTTCCCCAGCTTACAGACGGCATATGGTAGGGCTTTGCTGTATAATCATGAAAGCTAATTCTCCTTAATAAACTCTATTATATCTATATAGATATGTGTATCTATATCTATATCTAAATATAGATATATGTATCTATATCTATATCTAAATATAGATATATGTATCTATATGTATCTATATCTAAATATATATCTCCTATTGGTTCTGTCCTTCTGGAGAATCCTGACTAATACAGCAGGCAAAGGAAAAACACATGATTACAGTGAAAATGTCTTACTTTTACAAATATTACAGAAACTTATGAGCATGTGAATATATTTCTAGAGCCTCTTTAAGGGCCTTTGAAGTGACCCATGAAAATTAAATGACAAGCCTAAAGTTTAAGCTTTATTACATTTAGGGAAAGGGTAAATCTACCTCTGAGTTAAGATCAAATTATTACACAAAAGAAACAGTAAGAAAATAGACCCATTAATGAAGCTGGATTAAAAACATACAAGACTTTGAATCTGGAGTGAAAGAGGGTAGTAATGGAAAAAAAAATAACATGGAATAAGGCACACAGAGAACAATAAAATTATGAGCTTGAATCAGAGGGCATGGAGGAATCAGCTCAGATTTACAACCTGGAAAAATAATGGTAGAAATGAAAACTTAGGTCATCAGCTGGAAACAGAATACCTGGGAGTCTCCTACATTTGGATATATATGTCCCTAGAAAATGTATCCTGCACACCCAGCCACGTGAGTTCCTCAAGGATCCAAAAAGCTTGCTGAAATTTGATGGCATATGTTTGGGGGTACATGAACATATTCAGAAATTGTACAGCTAAAACCCTGGGCCTTAGCAAGTATATAACATTTGACCAAATGTTCTATGAGCCACAGATTAATGGAATAGAAAAATCCACCAAAAATGTTCATTTTAATTAAAGGACGCACACAGGCAAGCTCTTGGACCTTCATAATAGTTTTAGAAGTAGCACCGTGGCTGTTATAAAATTATTTAAAACTATTAAAAATGTGACTTTCTCCTCAAATGTCCCTTTTTTCTATATGTCCCTTTTTCCTGCATGTTTTCAAGCAAACTACTATAAAATTCTTTTCCTAGAATATAGGGTGTACTTGAAGTATTTCTTGAATCATTAATCATTAATATGCACATCACTTTCTGTCTGACTTTCCATTTGAATTCCCTAATCAGTCAAGGATGAATGAACAGAATAACAATTGATTTTATTTGATCATCCAAATTCATATGACAAATGCTTATCATTATCAGTTTTTCCAGAAATTGGGTTTGGTCATTTGTGGAGTGCACACATCAGAGGCACAGCACGCTTTTGGTTCTCTCTGCTATTCTTATACACCACTGAAAATTGAAAGATTAATGCCAACAAATTTAACTCTTCTTTTCAAGCTTAAAAAACCTCTTATAATTAGAAAATAGATTACTAATTTTTTTACATGCTTCCTTTTCTTGTTTGGGGAGGATGGCTGGGCTTTTTCTTGTAGAGAAAGAGGAATTAAAGGACATGGTATACCCTCCAGAATACTACAGTAGCATATTTCCTTTCATTTCACCAGGAGAAAATTGAAGTAAATAATAAGCTTGTCTGCCAACTGCACATTTTTTAAAGGAGGGATGGGTCATAAAACACGCTTACTTTATCTACATGTTTATAGTTCCAATGCCAAGCTTGAAAATTATGAAAATCCTCAGGCAAGTTACCTCATCAAAGAGCACTTCCTTAGCATCAATCACAAACTCAGTTCAGACGATCTGAGTGGCTAACAATAGTCACACAAAAGAGAGCATAAGTTCTCAGAACACTTCAAACGTTGCCTGTAATCTCACTTCCTGAACACACCTAGCAGCCGTAAACACAATAATCACAGATTACTGAAATACACAGATGCTTTGAACTAATGTTGTTGAAGGTTTTCTACATCTTTTGTGCTTAGACATTTGAAGAAGTTGCTTCTACCACATACAAAAAATTGATGAGATGAATTTTTCTGTGGAAAAAAAATGAACACCATTCTGTTGGAAATCTTAATTATTCTTCATATAATCACACTATTTCTCTTTTTCTTGTGTTCAAAAGTATACAATAACTACATGTCAGGTTCAGAAATCAAGCAACAGCTTCTACCTACATGTTAGACTTTTTAAGTCAACCAAAAAAGACCATTTACTGTCTGTTTGTTTGTTTATATTCATTATTAATTTTTTGAGATGGATTCTCTCTGTTGCCCAGGCTGGAGTGCAGTGGCATGATCTCAGCTCACTGCAACCTCCACCTCCCGAGTTTAAGTGATTCTCTTACCTCGGCCTCCAAAATAGCTGGGATTACAGGTGTATGCCATCACACCTATCTAATTTTTGTATTTTTAGTAGAGATGGCCAGGCTGGTCTCAAATTCCTGACCTCAGGTGATCCACCCACCCTGGCCTCCGAAAGTGCTGGGATTACTGGTGTGAGCCACTGCACCCAGCCTCCTTCATTTATTTATTCAGCCAATAGTTTTGTGCAATGGTTAATTTTCAGGTAATAATCCAAACACTGGCATATAACAAAAGTAAAGACAGATCTTGTCCTTGCCTCACACAACTTAAAATCAGACATTAAATACAACTTATGCATGTGAAAGTGATATAAAAGGCAGAGTACTGTGTGTCATGGAAAGTAGTGGAGAGACATAACCTAGTCTAGGGGAGCAGGGACATTCGCAAATGTTTCCCAGTGATCATGGTGTATAAACCGACATGTGAAGAATAAGTTGGCAGTGGAGAAAGAGAGGATATATCAATGTTTCAGGAATAAAAAATTCCTTGTACAAACATGCAGAGTCAAGTATTTAAGAAACACTTGGGAAAGAAAGTTCAGTGTGGTTGGAGCAGAGAGAGTAATGAGGAAACTGGGCATAAATTGAAGCTAAAATGATAAGCAGGGCGAAATCCCAGAAAGCATTATAACCCTTGTTAAGAATTTTAGACATTGTCATTAGGAAAAGTAAAGTCATCCAAGGACTTTATTAAGAGGAATAACTGGGAAGATTTACATTTTGAAAGTTCAGTCTGGCTATGGAGACTGGATACATTAGGGTATTGTAAAACTAATGTTCTGGGATCAGTTAGAGAGATAGTACAATGAATTATGTAATTAGCAATTCCAGATCAAGTTATTAAAATTAGTTTGCAATATATTTAGTGAAATTAAGGGTCAAGAAAAAGATGGTACAATTCAAGATGAGGCAAGCAATTTGTCCTTCCATAGGAGTTAACACTGGTGTCATTGCTATTGCCAACAATGATGACTTGAGGGGCTTTGTCAGGATTGCTGACTGGTAATGCTGGTTTGAAATTTTTCCAGTCCAAAATAATCTGTTATGTTTGGTGTCTTAAACTGGTGCCTATATTTAGTTACTGTCAAAATGCTAGCCAAAAAAAAAGAGAAGGATATAAGAAATATATTATTCCCTTTTAGCATATCTTTTAAGATATGCTCTATCCTCATATAAAGTTAGAACCATGGTAATTTACAAAGATAAACTTCAATAACTCTTACTCTTCCATCATTTATGGGATAATATCTGCATAGCAAACACACACAAAAAATCACATGGATCAGACAGATATATAGGTAGTTATAGGAATAAATATATACATAATTTAAATATTTATATAGTGATGTTTTAATATTTGGTATATAGATAGATATGTACAGATATATATTGAGATATCGCTATATAAATCTTTTAATATTTTAATATAAAAATGTTGCCTTTTTGAATATTGATTTTTAAAATGGCAATATAGGGAAAATTCCTTAGATATTGAGTAAAAGAGAAAAACAAATATGTTGCATAATATTGTCAATTATGTACTTGAATATTTTCTACTTGGCAGGAAAAATTGACACTTGAAGCACAGATTTATCAAATCAATGATAATTAATCCATTTCTATTGCTTTTGGGATGCCCAAAAATCTCTAAGCTAAATTTAATGCTAAGACAGATCAGCTAGGTCAGCTAAGGTGGTTAGTATATCTCCCTTCCTCTTCTCCATAACTTTTGTTTCCTTGTTTCCATTTTAACAACCTTGCCATATGCATATGTTGGTAGAAGTCACTCAAACTATTTTTTAAAAATTACTTACACTATATATTTAATAATAAATTTAAAATGGGAATTTTTATTTAAATAAATAAAAATAAAAATTCAAAAATAAATTTAAAATAGGAATTAAATTTTTAATAAATTAGAAGTAGGCACATTATATTGTGGTTCACTGATTAAAATAAGATATAAAGAACTGCCTATATTTAGTTTCTCCCAGCAGTGTATACAATTGTCTTTAGAAGAATTCTCTCATTTATTTTTGTTGTTTGTTTGTTTATTGTTTCTTTTAACTTTGGAGAAGTCTGAAGTAGATATGGAAAAGGATAATAACTAGGAATAGGGCAGAAAATGGAACTGGAATGATGGTTGTAAATTTAGAAGATGGTCAAGAAATATTTTTGGTACTTGATTAGATTGGCTAAAGAGAGAAGAAACCTTTGAAAACTGCCAATTTATGGTTTATGAAATTATAAATATTATGTAGAATTTATTGAGATGAGGAAGGCTGCAGAAGAAAAACTTTAGTTCGGTTTTAGATATGGAAAGTGAGACATACCACATAAGAATATGAAATAGGTATTTAATTATAAGTAAATCCAAATTACTACAGAAAAAAATTAAAGTCAGAATAAATACATTTTGACGTAGGTTTCTGTTAAATATGGATAAACAAGTACTAATTTAAACACCTGCTGGAAACATCTATAAAAGAGACAACATATGCAAAATAATTGTTTTGCAGATATTGAACATCAGGCAAAGACAAACAGTAAACCTTGGAAACAAGGAACAAATAAAGGTAAAGTTTATGATTTATCTAGTATACAGAAGAGAGAAAATTTCTATGATAGAGAATGAGATGAGGGAATCCAGACAGTTTCCTTAATTGAGGAGATATATCTGAGGAGACAGTCAAAGGAAGTTACATGGGTCAGAGTTCTCAGAGAAAATTATTGTAGAGGAGAAAAATGCAGAGAGGGAGAGAGAGCACCAGAGATTTTCAAAAAGAATCTGTTGAATTATTAATGAGTATTTATCACTGCTCACATGTGAAAAAACTATCATGGACCGGAAAATGAAGCACCTAAAAAGATTAGAGGGAACAATGTCTGGAGCTCACATAGGCCTGGGAATAGTTCTTGTTTCTAAAAAGCAGAGTAGAAACCTTATAATTCACAGGATATAGGATAGACCACATATGAGAGTTTTGCCTATGCATTAGGAAAAAATGTGCCATATACAAAATGCTGTGCTGATCCTGCCTAACAATATCTAAAAGCAAGATTCTAAAGTATCAATGTGTTTCCAATAAACTTAACTAATTTTGGAACAAAGTTCAAACTATGTATGATGATATAAACATGTTCAGCAGCCACCAAGGTAAAATTAAAATAACTAGCACCAAATAAAAAATTACTAGGCATACAAAGAAGTAAATACTAATAGAACTGCAGAGAGAAATAGAAAAAAAATATGCAAATGTAGTCAAATTTCCACATCATATTTCAAGAATTGATAGAAAAACAGAAAAACAGTAAGGTTATAGAAATCTTGAATTTAACCTCATTGATGTTTATAAAGCAATCACCTCAAAAAAGAGCAGAATATACATTCTTTTCAATTGTATGTGGAACATTTATCAAGACTGTATTATATACCATAAAACAAATCTCAGTATATTTGTAAAAATCATACAAAGTATATCCTTAGACCACAATATAATTAATTTAGAAATCAATAACAGAAAGTTCTCTGAAAAATCCCCAAATGTATTAAAAAAATAACATATTTAAGAAAATCCAGAAGTCAAATAAAAAACTCAAAATATAATTTTAAAATACTTTAAAATAAATTAAAATGAAAATGCAACATATTAAAACTTGGAGATGCAACTAAAATAGTAGCTATAAAAAAATATACAAGGAAATAGCCAAGATGGCTGATAGATGCAGCTGGGAAGAGCTTCTACCACTGAGAGGCCACTGAGAGAGACCATACCATTAAGTACATCAGCAGACTCTGAACAGATCTTCAGAAAGAAGGTGTTGGGAGTGGATATAGGGAGGATGTAGACCCAGAAGCTGAAAGGGGAGAAAGTCAGGTTGCCAAGCACCAGACTCATCCCTGGCCCCCAGTGGTTTCTAGGGAAGGGGTGAGTGAAATAAGCATGGAGCAATCCACTCTAGCCGTAGACCTCCAGGATCCTAGCTGCAGGTGACCCCATGACCCCCCCCCCCATGGACATTTGAGTTGGAAGGGAAAACTGCCAGGAGAGATGGAAGAGATAGAACTCCAGTCTGCATGAAGCCTAGAGGAAAGGCTGCAGGGGAGCACTGTCATGGGTGTCCACCTCTAAGGCTTGCCATACTCCTCCTCTAGGTGGCTTTAGCCTTTATTACCAGCCAGGCCTGGAGAGAGCAGGGCTGTCTTTCCCAAGGGGTCAGTCTGATCTGAATGCTCCTCTGTCTGCTGGTATCTCCCAAGGTCCTGCCTGGCCAAACCCATTTGCCACGCAGCCTCAGCTGCCCCACTGAAAAGATTGCTGTCAGCCATGGTGCTAGCTCTTTTGCTCACAGACTATTACACTCCTATCAGAGCACTTTTGCAGATGAACCCCTGCTGGCACAAAGCTTCCTGCAGCATTCTCCCACTGGTGCACACTGGAAATGCTGTGAGCATTTCCAGTCTGTGAGCACATGTGTGCAGCCCCATCTGCCACCTCCCTGGCAACACTCATCTGTGGCCCCCTGTCACCACAGTGGTGAGCACAGACCCATTACTTCTGCTGCTGTGCACACATGTATGGCTCTCCCTGCCATTCTACTGCAGTGTTTTGCTGGCAGCCCTTATTGGAGTGTTGTTGCCAGTGAACTGGGAACACCCCAGGCTCTCTAGTGTAGCAAGTGTTTGACCCCAAAGGGCCAGAGAACAAAGTGATAGGCCTAGTCCCAGTGCTCCCAGGGTTAGAGCACACAGCCCAGCAATGCTGAACTGAGCTTTGGCCCCCTGAAAGCATCCAGAAATGAAACCAATCAACTAAACTCAACATATACCACAATCAAACCCTCAAGGGTATCATGGAATATAAAAGCAAAAAGTCCTACCTAAGCACAGCAACTTCAAAGATTAAAGGACTATCAATCCACACAGATGAAAAAGAGCTAGTGCAAGAATTCTAGCAACTCTAAAAGCCAGCGTCTTCTTACCTCTAGCTGACCACATTAGCTCTCCAGAAATGATCCTAAATCAGACTGAAATGGCTGGAACAACAGACATAGAATTCAGAATCGGGATGGCAGGAAAATCCATCAAGATACAAGAGGAGGCTGAAACTCAATCCGAGGAAAGCAGTAAAACAATACAAAAGTGGAATAGTCATCGCTAGTAAAAAATAAAAAATAAAAAAAACAACAGAAAAACAAACAAAGCTGAAGGTATCACACTACCTGATTTCAAACTATACTACAAGGCTACAGCAACCAAAATAGCATGTTACTGATACAAAAACAGATACATATAGCTATAAAAGAGACTAGAAAACCCAGACATAAAGCTGTATACCTACAACCATCTGCTCTTTGACAAAGTCAACAAAAATAAGCAGTAGGGAAAAGACTCAATATTCAATAAATAGTGCTGGGATAATAGTCTAGCCATATGTTAGACTAAAACTGGACCCTGTCCTTTCACCATATTCAAAAATCAACTCAAAATGAATTAAAGACTTAAATGTAAGACCCCAAATTATAAGAATCCTGGAAAAAACTAGGAAATGACATTTTGAACATAGGACTTAGCAAAAATTTCATGACAAAGTCTCCAAAAGCAATTGTAACAAAACAAAAATACACAAACGTGACCTAATTAAACTAAGGAGGTTCTGCACAGGACAAAGAAAAAAAGAAATTATCAGCTGAATAGGCAGAAAACCTATTAAATGGGAGAAAATATTTGCAAACTATACTTCAGACAAAGGTCTAATACCCCGAAACTATTAGGTACTTAAACAATCAACAAGCAAAACAAACAACATCATTTAAAAATGGGCAAAGGACATGAACAGACACTTCTCAAAAGAAGGCACACAAGCAGGCAGCAAACATATGAAAAAATGTTCAACATCACTAGTCATTAGAGAAATACAAATCAAAACCACCATGAGATACCATCTCATATCAGTCAGAATGGCTATCATTAAAAAGTCAAAAAATAACAGATGCTGGCAAGGTTGTGGAGAAAAGGGAATTCTTGCACACTGTTGGTGGGAATATAATTATTTCAGCTATTGTGTAAAATGGTTTGGCAATATCTCAAAGAAACAAAAACAGAATTATCATTCAACCCAGTAATTCCATTATTAGATATATACCCAAAGGAATATAAATAGTTCTACCATAAAGACATGCACACATCTGTCTATCACAGTGCTATTTACAGTAGCAAAGACATGGAATCAACCTAAATACCCATCAATGGTAAACTGGATAAAGAAAATATGGTATATATACACCATGGAATACCATGCAGCCATAAAAAAGAATGAGATCATGTCCTTTGCAGCAACGTGGATATAGGTGAAGGCCATTATCCTAAGTGAACTAATATAGGATCAGAAAACCAAATACCACATGTTCTCACTTATAAATGGGAATGAAACATTGAGTAGTCATGAACACAAAGATGAGAAAAATAGACACTGGGGCGTACTTCAAGTGAGATGTTAGGAGCAGGGTGAGGGTCAAAAAACTACCTAGCACACACTATGCTCCCTACCTGTGTGACAAAATCATGTGTACAACAAACCCTAGTAACACACAATGTACCCATGGAAAAAACCTGCACATGTACTCCCTGAATCTGAAATAAATGTTGAGAAAAAATAAATACCATGTAAGCCAATTTATAGATGAAAAGGAAAAATATACCACAAAATGCCTGTATTAGAAAGAAGAAAGTTCTAAGAATCAAGGACCTCAGTTTTCACCTGTAACCCTAGAAAAAGAAGAAACATTAAATCTAAATTAAACAGAATAAACAGAATGTTAAGTATCAGAGTGGAAATCAAGGAAAAAAACCTCAGAAAATCAACAGATTATAATGAAAGCATAAGGTGGTTTTTTGAAGATCAATAATTTTAAAAAATCTGTAGCCACACCAAGAAGAAATACAGTAGTAAACACAGAATTACTAACATTAGGAGTGAGAGAGGTGACAGCTTTACAGACTATTTGGATATTAAAATATTAACCAGTGAATATTGTGAACAACTTTATACCAATAAATTCAATAAATTGAATGAAATGGACATAATTATTGACAAACTTCTGAGTCTCACCCATGAAGACAGATAATTTGCAGGGCTATATTTCTAATAAAGAAATTAATTTTGAAATTGTAGAGATGCACAAGGAATCCTTGTGAGGAGATGGAGGTATTATTTGCATATTATATACTATCTCAATTTTAACTACAGTTTCACAGATGTGTACACATGTCAAATGTATCAAGTTGTATACTGTATATATGTGCAGTTATTATAGATTCATAAGTTAAGAAAATATATTTTTAAAAAGGAATAGATGCTTTTGAGTCAACCTGCAGACATAGATCTGTTAATCACTCTCCTCTCAAAATGACTCTTTAAAATGATGACAGAAATATAAAAATAATGATGAAACATCAAGGAGATAAGGGAGAACGTTATCAGTTGATGAATAGTGCATCACATTTCTGGGGGATGAAAGTGAATAGAAGAGCACAGACAGATTGCAGAGTGGAGAAATTCAAAGCCCAGAGCAGGATTAGGAGAGGCAGCTGCAGCAGAAGTGGTGGCCCATCTGCTTTGTGGAACCCCAAAGAGCCTCGACACTTGTTTATAGCAAATAAAATGAATAAAAATTAGGAGTGGAGCTGCAAACAATATTGCTAGTTGAAGTGCACTATTCTGCAAAATTACATCCTAACTTCCTTCCCCATTCCCTAGTACATAAAATATGGACTGCCTGAGAGTCAAACTCACACTCTTCCCTCATTCCCATTTCTTCCTTCTTTTTTTCAGTCCAGGTGAAATAAGGGGTAAGTTTCTTTGCTTAAACAATGCTAAGTTTTAATTGGTACAGGTTCATCTTTACATTATCAAATATGTGGCTAAATTATAGGTATTGTTTTAAATTATATATTCTTTAATATATAATAAAACTATGTAAATTCCAGGTTCACATCACCTCTGGAGTTACTTTTTGACACATCCAAATATTTATCTTAGTCATTGTACAGGTGAAAGCATGAAATGCCATGATACATTATTTTACCTAAAGTTAAAACTGGAGTATGCAAATAATAGGTAAGAAAATAATACAAGGCAACTCACATTAACATATTAGGCTTATTTTGGTGGAACTACTTTCAGAAATGATACAAAATCATAATTGAGTAAAAGGTGATAAAAATGTACAATATATATTTTCCAAAATACATGGAAAATGTGTCTATAGAATATATTTATTCATGATTTCTACAACCAACCAATTCATGCTTAAAATACAATGAATAATTTCAGTTTTTCTGCACACTAACTTTTCTAATATTTGCAAGAAATATAGTAATCATGGCTTGGGGTATTTTTTTTCTACATGCATTTCCGGGGCAGTCTCATGTGTATCTTGACTTCTATTTGCAGACAAGCAATTCAGAAATTGAAGTTTTCACTTCATACTTCTTTGAACTCTTTTATACAGTTTTCTATTTACATGTCTCACTCTTCACACACACAAAAAATCCTTTATATTTACTGCTGACAACCTACAGATCACATCTGGCAAGCTTCCAAATTAGCCCTCCTGGGAAATGTCTTGTGATTCATGGTGACATCCTGTTTCTTAGTAAATAATCTTATCTGAGTTCCTCAGGTTTTTGACATACTGATTAATGTATGAAATACTGACATTAAAAAGGATGCTGATTTGATCTTTTGCATCATGAAGTTTTATTGATTGTCTTGTATGTAGACATTTTAGCCTATATTTAGCAAATGATTATAAACTCTATATTGCACCCTCAATGAAAAAGGACAACTCTGATATAAGGAGTCCTGCTCCTTCTCTTAAACTTTAATAAAACCCTTCCAACTTGTAGCCAACTCTGGGCTGTGCCAAAATTTGTTGCCATGCCTTCCTGGATCAATCCTTACATTTGGCTTCCAATAAACATTTATCAAGTTATTTCTGCTTCAACAGCCTTAATTTCAGTCAATACTCTGAATTCCTTCTTTTAGAGGGCATATAACCATGTTTTCCTTTTATTTATATTGAATAAAAGATCTACATTTAGACTGTTCTTTAAGAGAGAAAAAGCCATTTTAAATAATGTTTTCAAAAGAATTCTCTCTTTAAAGTCATAATCATATTTAAACAGTACTTATACTAATATCTAATGTTTTAAAACTGCAGTTTTTAAGGCAAATTCTGTACATTATTTTATGGATACCCTATATCTCCAATTAACTCCAAATGTGATAAAAAATGTTTCTTCAGTTTCCTGCATATTTTTACTCAGTTGTTCAATTGAAGTCTTTAAATCCTTCTGTTTTATAAAAACGATTTGGGGAGGCCAAGGCAGGTAGATCACCAGGTCAAGAGATCGAGACTATCCTGGTCAACATGGTGAAAACCCGTCTGTACTAAAAATACAAAAATTAGCTAGGCATGGTGGTGTGTGCCTGTAGTCCCAGCTGCCACTTGGGAGGTTGAGGCAGGAGAATTGTTTGAACCCAGGAGGCAGAGGTCGTGGTAAGCCAAGATCATGCCATTGCACTCCAGCCTGGGCAACAAAAGCGAGACGCCGTCTCAAACAACAAACAAACAAAAACTATTCAGGGATTCAGTTACTTTTCTGTAGAAGAAATGTTCAAGATCTCGGTTCTAGGTATCTATTGCCATCAAGGTGAAACTCTGCCTTTGGGTTCTGTGAAAGCCCTGTGTATTCTGGAGGTGTTTTGAAGGTAGCATCAAAGGAATGTGACTACTTTTCATCCTACTACTATTACAAGCCTAGTTCAATCCTCACTGCTTACCCGTATTAATGTAGTACTCTCTTAAATATTCCCCCTGTTTATACTTTTGCTCAATACTGTACTATGCCAGGTAATGTAAGTCAGGCTTGTCGCTAGATTCCATCAGACTCCAAGTAAAAATGCCCAAGGTTTTACAATGGGCCAAACTATCTCTCTGACTTCACTAAAGCTTTCCCACTTTTCCATTTCCATTTAATCATCATGTTGGCCTTCTTTCTGTGCCTCACATATACCAAGCAAACTCTCATCTTGGGATTTTTGCAGTTCTAATTTCGTCTCCTTCAAATGTTGTTTCTCCAGATATCTGCATTGCATGCCCCGTCTCTTCCTTCATGTTTCTGCTCAAATGTCAACTTCTCATTGAGGCTTTCTCAGAGTACTTCTAAATACAACTGAATTATCCACCTCTACTCTTATCAAGACTCATACCTGAACTCATTCATAACACTAATCACATTCAAATACATTATGTATTTTCCTCTTTGTTATTGTCAGTTACCTCCCACTAGAATATATGCAGAATGAAGATGGTCTGTATTAAGTTCTGTACTATGAAGAGTGTCTGGCATTTAGAACGTGCTCAATAAATTTTTATTGAAGGAATTATTATTTCACCTTTTTTCTTAAGATAGTTCCACATGCTAGTAAGTTCCTCCACATTGCTTTTAAGCTTCACGACAATTTGCTCAAAGCAAGTAAATTGTACTTTAATGTCTGTTCATACAACATTACATTATATATCTTCCCTATGTACCTTTCCACAACTATCCACACTCAGTCCAGGCAAAGCCAAACCTACTATTTGTTAAAATTCTCCTCATAGCTTTCTTCTTCCTAATATGTTAGAAAACTATGATTATTTTATAATTCATGCAATCTTCTACAACATTTAAAAAAATATTTAATATAACATTATCAATTAATAAGAACTATTAATTGCATTTATCTCATAAGTACTGATAAAAATGCAATTAAAACAAAAAGTTAGAACTTCTGGGTAAAAATAAAATTTATCTTGAGTGCTCTGTGTTTTATTTATCATAAAAATGTGTGAAAAAGATAAGAATTCATAAGCAGCACTGTTCTAATCTCTGTGTCAGTGGTTTTAGGAAAATAAAATACATTTTTGAGCAGATGCTGATACGCATTATCAATGCTGGATTTGTTCAGTAATGTGTAGAATTTAGAACTATGCAATTGTGCTAATAAAAAAATCTTCAGTATTAAAATTCCTGAAGAGAAATACTTTCATTACTTAGAGGATGAAATTCTCCATCTCCCAATTTTTTTTCCATATTGAAATAATTATTTTATAAATTAGTTTTCAACATTGTGAGATTTCTTAGGAATAAAATCATTGATATAGCAAGAGTCCATTCTTGGGAAGTGGCAAAACTAGCTACACAATTGCAATTGGTCCCTAAATATTGCCTTTTACATTTTTCTTCCACTTTATATCCCTTTAATTTTCTCTATTTGCTCCAAGGGAAAAAAATGAATATATAAAACAATAAAAATAATTAACATTTGAATAACCTTTAAATGTTTCAGTGCAAGTTTACTTATATTGCCTCATTTAACCTTAGTAACAACTCTGTAAATCTATATAGTCAGTATTTTCTTATTATTTAGTTAAAGAACATGGGCCTCAGATTTCAAGATAGTACCAAGAGTGTCACACATGGGTTAAACCTGGTTCTAGATATCATTTTCTTCCTAATCCTGTCATTCTCTCTAAGGAAGATTACAAAAGGTAATGTATTTTTTAAGTATTCTATTAAATGACTATTGTTTATAGTTATCTTAATTCACTTTCATAAAATATGAAGCCAGAAAGAATAAGAATAAACAAAAAGTATGGGTCTTAGATGAGACTCTGAGATGTGCTGGCTTCAGATGAGACCCAGCATATTCCCAGCTGTGGTGACTCTGAAGAGAGATTCCTTCTGCTTAAGAAAAGCAGAAGATAACGTAAAGGAGACTTTGCTTGCACCTTAGATACCAGCTTGGCCACAGTGAGATAGAGCACCAAGCAGGCACTTGTGGTCCCCAGTTCGAGGCCTTGGCTTTTAGACAGCATTTCTTGACCTGCCCTGAGACAGTGGGAAGCCCACTGCCCTGAAGGTTGAGCCCCAGGCCTGGCAGCATTCACTACAAGCTGATTAAAGAGCACTTGGGCCCTATGTGAGAACTGGTGGTAGCCTAGATGTACTCCTCATGGACCTGTGGTCCTGGTGACTAGGGGGTGAGGCTCTTCTGCGTGTGGAAGGAGAGGGAAAAGTTGGAAGGATTGTGTCTTATAGTTTGAGGGCAAGCTCAGCCACCATAGAATGAAACACTAGGTAGTTTTTTAAGGTTTTTAACTCCAGTACCTAGCTCCTAGATGGCATCTCTGGACCTGCCAAAGTCCTGGGAAAACTCAACACTCTGAAGGGAAGGAAACAAGCCTGGTTGGTTTCACCACCTGAGATTATAGAGACATGGGGCCTTGAGCAAACATAGGCAGTAACCAGGGTGTGTTTACAGAGGGTCTTGAGTGAGACCTAGTACTGTGCTAGCTTCAGGCCTGACCCAGTGCAATCCTAGTGTTAGTGGCCACAGGGTTGCTTGTGTCACTCTAGTCTCAGCACCAGGCAGCTCAGCACAGAGAGGAAGACTTCACTGATTTGGGAGAAATTAGGGAAGAGAACAGGAGTCTCTGCCTGGGAATCCAGAGAATTCTTCCAGAACTTATCCACGACTACCAAGGCAGTACCTTTATGAGTCTGCAAGAACCACAGCATTACTGGGCTTGGGTTCCCCCTAATGCAGACATGGTTTAGATCATAACACCCAAGTCCTTCTGAATACCTGAAAAGGCTTCCCAATAAGGACAAAAAAAAAAAAAAAAAAAAAAAAAAAAGCCTAGATTGCAAAGACTATAATAAATACCCAACCAACTTTTCAATGCCCAGACACCAACAAACATCAACAGGCATCAAGACCATCCAGGGTAAGATGACCTGACAGAACTAAAAAAGGCAACAGGGACCAATCTCATAAATACAGAGATATGTGACCTTTTAGACAAAGAATTCAAAATAGCTGATTTGAGGAAACTTAAAGAAATTAAAGATACACAGAGAAGGAATTCAGAATTCTATCAGATAAATTTAAAGGAGAATGAAATAATTAAAGAGAATCAAGAAGAAATTTTAGAGTTAAACAATACAACTGGCATACTGAAGAATTCATCAGAATCTATTAATAACAGAATTGATCAAGCCAAAGAAAGAAAGTGAGCTTGAGCATAGGCTATTTGAAAATACACAGAGGAGACAAAAAAAAAAGAATAAAAAAGAGGCCAGGCACGCCTGTAATCCCAACACTTAGGGAGGCTAAGGCACGCAGATCACAAGGTCAAGAGATCGAGATCATCCAGGCCAGCATGGTGAAACTCCGTCTCTACTAAATAATACAAAAATTAGCTGGGCCTGGTGGTGCGCACCTGTAGTCCCAGCTACTCGGGAGGCTGAGGCAGGAAAATTTCTTGAACCTGGGAGGCAAAGGTTGCAGTGAGCCGAGATCATGCCACTGCACTCCAGCCTGGTGACAGAGTGAGACTCTGTCAATAATAATAATAATAAATAAATAAATAAATAAATAAATAAATAAAACGAAAGAAGCACGCCTACAAGATTTATAAGATAGAATCAAAAGAACAAATCTAAGAGTTATTGGCCTTGAAGAGAAGGTAGAGAGAGATAATGACAGAAAGCTTACTCAAAGAAATAATAACAGAAACTTTCCAAACCTCGAGAAAGTTATCAATATCCAGGTACAAGAAGGTTATAGAACACCAAGCAGATTTTACCCAAAGAAGATAAATTCAAGGCATTTAATAATCAAACTCCCAAAGATAAAGTAAGGATACTAAAATCAACAAGAGAAAAAAAAAAAGTAACATATAATAGAGCTCCAATAGGTCTGGCAGCAGACATTTCAGTGGAAGTCTAACAGGTATGACATATTGAAACTACCAAAGGAAAAAAACTTTTTACCCTAGTATAGTATATTCAGCGAAAATATCCTTCAAACATGACAGAGAAATAAAGACTTTCTCACGTAAACAAAAGCTGAGAGATTTCATCAACGCTAGACCTATGCTACAAGAAATGCTAAAGGGAGTACTTCAATCAGAGAGAAAAGAATGTTAATGAACAATGAGAAATACGAGTTTTGAAGGTACAAAACTCACTGGCAATAGTAAGTACACAGAAAAACACAGAATATTATAACACGGTAATTGTGGGGTGTAAACTCCTCTTATCTTAAGTAGTAAGACCAAATGATGAACCAATCAAAAACAACTACAACTTCTCAAGACATAGACAGTACAATGAGATATAAATAGAAACAACAAAAAGGTAAAAAGTGGGAAGACAAAGATAAATGTAGTGTTTTTTTAGTTTTCGTTTTGCTTCATAGTTAATTTGTATGTTTATCCAAGCAATGTTATCACTTTAAAATAATGGTTATAAGGCAGTATTTACAATCCTGATGGTAACCTCAAGTAAAAAATACACAACAAATACACAAAAATATAAGGCAAAAAATTAAATCATATGACCAAAGAAAAATCACCTTCACTAAAAGGGAGAAAAGAAAGAAGGAAGAGAAAGTCCACAAAATAACCAGAAAACAAATAATAAAATGGCGGGAATTAAATCCTTACTTATCAATAATAACACTGAATGTAAATGAACTATATACTCCAATAAAAATGCATAGAATGTATGAATGGATAATAAAAAGAAAAGCCCAATCTGTTGCCTACAAGAAACACACTTCAATTATAGAGACATACATAGACTGAAAATAAAGGAATGGAAAAAGATATTCCATGCCAATGGAAATGTAAAAAAGAACAGGAGTAGTTATACTTATATGAGACAAAATAAATTTCAAGACAAAAAATACAAGAGAAAAAGAAGATCATTACATAATGATAAACAGATGAGTTCAGCAAGAATATATAATAATTGTAAATATATACACACCTAACACCAGAGCACCAAGATATATAAAGCAAATATTATTAGTGCTAAAGAGAGTGACCTCAAACAACAATACTTGGAGACTTCAACACCCCACTTTCAGCACTGAACTGATCTTCCAGACAGAAAATCAACAAAGAAAGATCAGATTTAATCTGCTTTATAGACCAAATAGACCCAGTAGATATTTACAGAGCATTTCATCCAATGGCGATAGAATAAACATTCTTTACCTCAAGACATTGATCATTCTTGATGTATGACCATATATAGGTCACAAAACCAGTCTTAAAACATTCAGAGAAATTGAAATAATTTCAAGCATCTTCTTTGACCGCAATGATAGAAAGCTAGACATTAATAACAAGAAGAATTTTGGAAACTATACAAACACATGGAAATTAAACAACATATTCCTTAATGTCCATTGAATCATTGAAGAAATTAAGAAGAAAATTGAAGAGTTTCATGAAACAAATGATAATGGAAACACAACATACAAAACCTTTGGGATACAGTGAAAGTAGTACCAAGAGGGAAGTGTACAGCTGTAAGTCAAAAATGAAGAAAATCTTCAGGCTGGGCACAGTGGCTCATGCCTGTAATCCCAGCACTTTGGGAGGCCAAAGCAGGTGGATCACGAGGTCAGGAATTCAAGATCAGCTTGGCCAAGATGGTGAAACCCCGTTTCTACTAAAAATACAAAAATTAGCCAGGCGTGGTGGCGGGCACCTGTAATCCCAGCTACTTGGGAGGCTGAGGCACAGAATTGCTTGAACCCAGGAGGCGAAGGTTGCAGTGAGCTGAGATCATGCCACTGCACTCCAGCCTAGGGGACAGAGCAAGACTCTGTCTCAAAAAAAAAAAAAAAAAAAAAAAAAAAAAAAAAAAAACAAAAACAAAAACAAAAAACCTTCAAATAAATAACCTAATGATGTATCTTAAAAAAACTAGAAAAGCAAGAACAAACAAAACCCAAAATTAATAGAAAAAAAATAATTGGAGCAGAGATAAATAAAATTGAACCAAGGAAAAATATAAAAGATAAACAAAACAAAAAGCTGTTTTTTTGAAAAGATAAAATGGTCAGACTAAGAAAAAAGAGAGAAGACCCAAATAAAATCAAAGATGAAAAAGGAGATATTACAACCAACACCACAGAAATTCAAAGCATCAGTAGTGGCTACTCTGAGGAACTATATGCCACCAGCATATTGCAAAATCTAGAAGATATGGAAAAATTGCTAGAGACACACAACCTACCAAGATTGAACCAGGAAGAAATCCAAAAGCTGTGCAGAACAAGTAATGAAATCAAAGCCATGTTAAAATGTCTCCCAGCAAAGAAAAGCCTGAGACCTGATATCTTCACTGCTGAATTCTAATAATACTAAACAATTAAAGAAGCACTAATACCAATCCTACTCAAACTATTACAAAAAATAGAGGAGGATGGAATACTTCTAAACTCATTCTGTGAAGCCAGGATCACCCAGATACCAAAACCAGACAAAGACACATCACATACACATAAAAACCTACAGACCAATATCTCTGATGAATATTGGTGCAAAATTCTCAAGTAAATACTAGCAAACCAAATTCAACAACACCTTAAGAAGATCATTCATCACGACCAAGTGGTATTTATCCAGGGATGCAAGGATGGTTGAACATATGCAAATAAATCAATGTGATATATCATATCAACAGAGTGATGGGAAAAAACATATGATCATTTCAATCGATGCTGAAAAAGCATTTGAAAAAATTCAACATCCCTTCAAGATAGGTATACTCAAAAAACTGGGCATACAAGGAAACTGAGTATAGAAAGAACATGCCTCAACATAACAAAAACAAAATAACTAGGTATAGAAGGAACATGCCTCAACATAACGAAAGCCATGTATGACAGACCCATAGATAGTATCAACTGAATGGGGAAAAACTGAAAGCCTTTCCTCCAAGATTGGGAACACAACAAGAATCCCCACTTTCACCACTGTTTTTCAATATAGTTGTGGAAGTCCTAGCTAGAGCAATCAGATCAGAGAAAGTTTATTAAGGGTATCCAAATTAAAAAGGAAGAAGTCAAATTATCTTTGTTTGCAGATGATATAATCTTATATTTAGAATATATAATCTTATATAAAGACTCTGCCAAAAAACTATTAGAACTGATAAACAAATTTAATAAAGTTGCAGGTTACAAAATCAACACACACAAACCAGTAGCATTTCTATATGCTAACAGAGAACAATCTGAAAAAGAAATCCAGTAAGTAATCATATTTACAATAGCTACAAATAAAGTTAAAATATACCTAGGAATTAACTAAAGAAGTGAAAGTTCTCTACAATGAAAACTATAAAACATTGATAAAAGAAATTTAAGAGGACCAAAAACATGAAATATATTCCATGTTGGATTAGAAGAATCAAAATTGTTAAAACATCCATAAATACACAAGGCAATGTACATCTACAAACTCAATACATTCCCTATCAAAATACTAATGACATTATTCACAGAAACAGGAAAAACAATTCTAAAATTTATATGGAACCACAAAAAACCTACAATAGCCAAAGCTATCCTAAGCAAAAAGAAAAAACTGGAAGAATCACATTACTTGATTTCAAATTATACTATAGAGTTATAGTAACCAAAATGGCATGGTACTGGCATAAAATCAGACACAGAGACCAATGTAACAGAGTAGAGAACCCAAAAAGAAATCCACGCATCTACAGTAAACTCATATTTGACAAAGGTGTCAAGAACATACATTAGGGAAAGGACAGTCTCTTCAATAAATGGTGCTGGGAAAACTGGATATCCATATGCAGAAGAAAGAAACTAGACTCCTAAATCTCACTGTATACAAAAATAAAATCAAAATAGATTGAAGACTTAACTCTAAGACCTCAAGCTATGAAACTACTACAAGAAAACATTGGTGAAAAATCTCAAGAAGGTTAGGGTGGGCAAAGATTTATTGAGTAATACCCCACAAGGACAGTCAACCAAAGCAAAAGTGGACAAATGGGATCACGTCAAGTTAAAAAGCTTTTGCAAAGCAAAGGAAACAACCAACAAAAAGAAGTATCAACCCAAAGAATGGAAGAAAATATCTGCAGAGGATTAATAACCAGAATATATAAGCTCAAACAACTCTGTAAGTAAAAACCTAATAATCTCAATAAAAATGGGCCAAAGATCTGAATAGATATTTCTCAACGTCTGAACACATACAAATGGAAAATGTTAGAAAAGGCCTTCAACATCAGTGATCATCAGAGAAATGCAAATCAAAACTACAATGATATATCACCTCACCCCAGTTAAAATGGTTTTAATCCAAAAGCAATAAGAAATGCTGGCGAGGACATGGAGAAAAGGGAACCCTGGTATGCTGTTAATGGGAATTTAAAGTACTGCAACCACTACGGAGAGCAGTTTGGAGGTTTTTCAAAAAGCTAAAAAGGGTGCTACTACACAATCCAGCAATCCTACTCCTGGGTGTATACGTAAAAGAAAGAAAATCAGTATGTTGAACAGATATCTGCATGCCCATGTTTACTGCAGTACTATTTACAATAGCCAAGATTAGGGAGCAACTGAAGTGTCCATCAACAGATGAATTTTTAAAATGTGGCACATATACACAGTGGAGTACTATTTATCCATAAAAGAAGAATGAGATCCTGTCATTTTCAACAACATGGATGGAACTAGCGGTCATTATGTTAAGTGGAATAAGGGAGGCACAGAAAGACAAGCTGCGTGTTATCACTTATTTGTGGGAGCTAAAAATGAAAACAGTTGAACTTATGGAGATAGAGAATAGAAGGATGGTTACCAAAGGCTGGGAAGGGGAGTAGAGGGAGTCAGGGGTGGGGAAGTATGGATGGTTAATGGGTATAAAAAAATAGAAAGGATAAATAAGACATAGTATTTGATAACACAACAGGGTGACTATAGTCAAAAATAATTTAATGGTACATTTAAAAATAACTAAAAGAGTATGTTGGATTGTTCGTAACACAAAGGATAAATGCTTGAGGTGATAGATACGTTATTTACCCTGATGTGACTATTATGCGTTACATGCCTGTGTCAAAATATCTCATTTAACCCAAAATACATACTTTTACTATGTACCAATAAAATAAGAATAAAAAACTAATTTAAATACATACACAATCATACTTTCTGGATGTTTAAATGCATTCATGTATTTATTCACACAGCAGTGCCATGTGGATCCATAGCAGTGCCAGTGTGGATCCATACGGCAACCTGAAACAAAAATAAAACTGTGCATATGCACTGCATAACAACATTTTGGTCAATGATGGGATATACATATAGCAGTGGCCCCATGAGTTTATAATACCATATTTTACTGTATCTTTTCTATGTTTAGATACATAAATACTTACCATCGTGTTACAATAACCTATAGTAACATACTGGAGAGATTTGAAATCTAGGAGCAATAGCTATGTTATATAGCCTAGGTATGTATTAGGCTATATTATCAGGTTTGCATAAGGTATACCCTGTGACATTGGTACAATAATAATGCCAATAAAATGGTACAATAAAAATGCACCTAATAATGCATTTCTCAGAATTATTCATGTTAAGTGACACATGACTATACTTACTTACCGAATATCCTCCCATATTTTGATCCAAGTGGAAAATAAAACTTTTTAATAAAAATTATACAATAAAAAAACATGAGTATATATAAAGCCCTGCATTGTCCAATTGGTTCACATACCACTGTCAACTTTTATAAATCCACCTCGCGAGAACCAGACCACCAGGCGGCTCAGAAAGCATGGGATGCTAGGAAATAATACCCACTGAAAACAATGCAGGGTCATAAAAATTCTATTTAAAATTTTGATACTTGGTGCACTCCAGCCTGGGTGACAGAGCGAGACTCCAGCTCAGACAAAAAAAAAAAAGAAGTTCTAGTGTTCTATAACACTGAAGGATGATCATAACAACAATTTATTGTATAATTTCAAATAGCTAGAAAGCAGATTTTGAAAGTTTCTAACACAAAAAATGATGAATGTTTGAGGTAGTCAATATACTAACTACCCTGATTTGATCATTGCACATTATATACATGTGTCAAAGAAATGTCTATCGAAACAAAGAATGTTTGTTATAACCTCAATTATGTAAGTATAAATGTGCTTGATTGAATTTAAAAATAAAAATTTGAAAGGGTAGGCACAAAAGTGTTAATGGTTATAATATCAAAGGTGTGGGATTTAAGGTAAATATTACTTTATGCTAATATTTCCATGTATTTTTGACTTCCTTTTGCAATAAGCATATTATTTCTACAATCAAAAATGTAAAATATTTTATATGGTCACATTGCTATCTACATTCATGTTGGTTAAGCTTCAGCAATAACTTTGAGAACTCTGTTCAAAATGACAGAATGTGTATAGGATATAATTCCCTTTGTAATGAAAAAAAAATTAAATATATAGTTACCTACTATACTAGAAAATGGAACAATTATGAGTTTGTGGTGGGGTTGCAGAATACCTGACAGAGGGTGTTCATAGCAGGCTTCTCCCAGAGAAATGCAAGGGTAAACAAAAGTATGCAAAGGAGGCTGTCATAAAATTTTGTAACAAGCCTAGTTAGGAAAGAACTGTCCAAATAGAAACAAACATGTACAAATATCAGAAAACCCAAGGAACAAAGAGGAACTGACAAGAAAGTGAAATAGCCAGAGAACTGTGAGAAGGGCTGGACTTTGGAAATAATGAACACTGAGAAACTGAGCTGGGCCAGATCCTTGAGGCCATATGTAACATTGTTAAGGAGTTTAGATTCTATTTGAAGAGCGATGCTAAGTCAATAAACAGATTAACGGGGCAACAAATGAAATCAGTTTGTGTTTTGAAAAGAGCATTTCAGCAGCTTTGTAAATACTAGGCTGGCATGCAGAAGTAGTGGAAGATACAAATCTGCCCAGGAGGCTATTGAAGTATCAAGGTGAGAAGCTATGGTGACCTGGAGACAAGCGACATCAGTAAGATGGAACCAAGCAGACAGATCCAAGATATGTATTGGAGATGGAGCTGGAAAGAGTTACTGACACAGTGGTGTAAAAGGGACAGAATGTATGAGCATCAAGTATGATGCTTAGGTTTGTCACTTACTCACCTGGATAGTTCCTAGTCTCATTTATTGAGAGAGAGGAATGGAAAAGGAACAGTTTAAGAGTCTTTATGAATGGGACAGATTGGCAGAGGAAACCAAGAGTTTTATTTCAGATATGGTAGAAGATGCCTTTATAAGGCCTTCAAAATGACAATTCAATACATGAATGTAGATCTCAGAAGTCATAGTTTATTCATTTTTATAATTTCACAATGCCGAGAAACTGTATTTTGCACCACAAGTTCATATCCTCTGACTTTTAAATTTTACTTCTAGAGAGATATATTTAGGATATAAAAACATAGATATAGACAAAAAAATTGTTTATAATAATGCTTTATATATAACAGCAAATAAACAATAGGTGAAAGTCCATAAATAAAAACCAAGTGGTAATGCAAAAAAAAAAAAAAAAAAAAAAGTAAGGTTAGACAGCATTTAGTGACTTGTTCTTTGTGAGTGCTAGGGAAAAGAAGGAGTGATGAATGAGTCTTGGTACACAGAGTGGCTAATGCATAAAACACGAGATCTAACTATATGTGCCTACTAGAAAATCACTTAGCTTTAAGCACACACAGGCTGAAAGTGAAGAGATGGAAAAACCTACTCCATGCAAATCTTAACCAAAAGAAAGCAAGGGTGGCTGTGCTTGTATCAGACAAGATAGATTTTAAGTCAGAAACTGTTACAAGAGACAAGCAAGGTCATTATATAATAACAAAAGGGTCGATCCATTAAGAAGACATAATTGTAAATATACATTCACCCAACATCAGAACACCTAAGTATATAAAGCAAATATTAACAACTGAAAGAAGAATTAGACAGCAATATAATAACAGTAGGGGACTATAATACCCCACTTTCACTATTAGATAGATCTTTCAGGCAGAAAATCAATAAAGAAACAGTAGATTTGAACATTACAGACCAAATGGACGTCACAGACATACACAGAACATTCCATTTAATAGCAGCAGAATACACATTTTTCTTAAGTGCACATAGAGCATTGTTCAGAATAAATCATATGTTAGGCCACAAACAATTATGAACAAATTTAAGGAGAGTGAAGTTAATCAAGTATCTTTTCAGGTCACGATAGTATGAAAATAGGAAAAAATGGAAAATTCACAATATGTGGAAATAAACAGGACACTTCTGAACAACCAATGGGTAAAAGAAAATATCAAAAAAGAGAAGTCAAAAAAAATCTTGTGACATATGACAATGGAAACACAAAATATCAAACTTATGCAGCAAAAGTATTTCTAAGAGAAAGAATCATAGCTATAAATGCATACATTAAGAAAAACAAAAGATCTCAAATAAAAAAACTACCTTCCTACCTCAAGGAATGTGGAAAGGAACAAACTGAGCCCAAAGTTAGCAGAAGGAAGAAAGTAATAAATATTAGAGCATATGTAAGTGACACAGAGACTAGCAAAACAACAGAAAAAAGCAATGAAAGTAGGAGATTTTTTAACAAGATAAACAAAATTCATGAAACCTTAGCTGGACTGAAAAAAAAAAAAAGATTCAAATAAAATTATAAATTAAAGAGGAGACATTACAACTGATACCACAGAAATACAAATGATCATAAAAAACTACTGTAAACAATTATATACCAACAAATTGTACAAGCTACAAGAATAAATACATTTCTAGAAAAATAGAACCTATCAGAACTGATTCATGCAGAAATAGAAAATCTAAGGAGATCAGTCAACGAGTAAAGAAATTGACTCAGTAATTAAACACCTCCAAACAAAAAGGAAAAAAAACTAGGATCAAATGACTTCACTGGTGAATTTTACCAACCATTAAAAAAAATTAATACCAATCTTTGTAAACTGCTTTCAAACAACTAAGAAGAGAGAACACTTCCAAACTTATTTGAGGAGGCCAGCATTACCCCGACAGCAAAGACAGACAAAGACTTTATAAAAAAATAAAATTACAGGCCATTATCACTAATAAACATGGATGTAAAAAAAACTCAATGAAATATCAGCAAACCATATTCAACAGCATATTAAAAAGATCATAAAACATAATTGGGATTTATCCCTGAGGTGCAAAGATGATTCAATATATGCAAATCAATAATGTAATATACTACAGTAACAGAATAAAGGATAAAAATAATATGATCATCTCAATAGATGCTGCAAAAGCATTTTACAAAACTAAGCATTCTTTCAAAAATAAAAATTCTCAAAAAATTAGGTATAGAAGGAAAGTATCTCAATACAACAAAGGTCATATATCACAAGTCCACTGCTAACTTTAGACTCAGCAGTAAAATGTGGAAATATTTTCCTCTAAGATCAAAAACGATACAAGGATGCTTACTTGTCTTCAACATAATAGTAAAAGTTTTAATGAGAGCAATTATACAAGAAAAATAAATTAAAGACATCCAAATAAAAAAGTAAAATTATCTTTTTGCAGATGACATCTTATATTTTTAAAAAACCATAAAGACTCCGACAAAAAAACTGTTAGAACTAATAAGCAAATGCAATAAATTTGCAGGAAACAAAATCAACCTACAAATATCAGTTGCATTTTCATTCACTAACAAAATATATGAAAAAAGAAATTAAGAAAAAAAATCATATATGACCGCAACAAAAAACATTTAATATTTTAAATACTTAGGAATAAATTTAACCAAGGAGGTGAGATGCTTGTACACTGAAAACTGTACACATTGAATAGGAAATTGAAGAAGACACAAATAAATGGAAAGATACCTTGTATTCATGGGTTGAAGAAATTAATATTAAATTGTTCATATGACCTGAAGTGATCTGCAGATTCAATGCAATCTCTTATCAAAATTCTAATGGTATTGTTTTTTACAGAAATGGAAAAAACAATTCTAAAATTCATATGGAAGCAGAAAATATCCTGAATAGGCAAAGCAGTCTTGAGCAAGAAAAACAAAGCTGGGGGCATCACACTTCCTGATTTCAAATTATATTACAAAGCTTATCTCAGAAATGAGATGTTATTAATACCAAAATATTATACATTTGTTAGTTCAATCTACTTTTTCATCTTTCTAATCAAGAAAACATCTGTCTTAGCTTATTTGTGCTGCTATAACAAAAAATTAATACCCAAGACTGCGTAATTTGGTGTGTGGCGAAGGCTGCTCTCTCCACCCCCAAAATGGTGCTTCGAAAGCTACATCTTTTGGAGGACAGGAATGCTGGGCCCCACATGGTGCAGAAAGCAGAAAGATAAAATGAGACAAACTCTTTCTATCAAGTCTTTTTATAAGGGGACCTAATCCAATTCAGGAGGGAAAGAGTCCTTGGGACCTAATTACATCTTAAAGATCTCACTTCTTACCACCATCACATTGGCAACACCTGAATTTTGGAGGGGATGCATTCAAACCATAGCACTTCCCTGCCTTTTGCCCTTCTGCCTTCTGTTACATGAAGACAGCATTCCTCTTGTTCAGAGGAAGCAGCATCAAGGCATACAATTTTGGGAGCAGAGAGATCAGGCCTTCACCAGGCAGCACCTTAATCTGGGCTTTCCAGTCTACATAGCTGTGGAAAAATTAATTTCTGTTTTTTACAAATTATCCAGTTATGGTATTTTGTTATAACAGCATAAATTGATCCAGACAACATCTGTCTCTTATTAAATCCAAAATCTCTCTGCTTTTATCAATTTATGATCAACAGGGAAAACAACTGCCACAAAATTATCATCAGGATTATTTTAAAATTAAAAAGTAAACTTTATGCTAGTTAATATTTCTCCAATTTAAGCAGATACTTAAAGCAGACATTTTCAAATATTTAAAATGGTGACAGCAGCAAGAAAATAAACCTTAGTGATTAAATACAATTTTATCATCACAAAGCTTTAATAAATTGAATAAATGGTGAAACACCATTAGCTGCAATTTATAATGATTTATCATTTTCTGTTTCAACATATTCTGAGTATTAATTATATCTAAGCATTATTATCCAAATTTAGAAAAATTCTTCTATGCTCTCTTGATTTAGTTTTTCTTGATTTTAAATTTCTAATTCATGCAAAAGGAGTAGTAGGCAAAAAATATTAATCTAAGATTGTGTTTTAGAAAGACTTTGCATGTGTTTGAACACTCCCAGTATCTCTGACTCCATGAAGAGCCCCTGTTCACAGTAATTCTCCCACACCAAGACCTAAGTTTGAAATTGTTTCATAATCTAATGAAATCGTACTGTCATCATATTTTTATCTTTAGTTTTACTCTTGATTTTAAATTTCTAATTCATGCAAAAGGAGGAGTAGGCAAAAAAATAAGAATCTAAGATTGTGTTTTAGAAAGACCTTGTTTGTTTAAGAGCTTTACCATGTTGAATAAACTAGTGAAATGTTTATTCTGTTTTAACAATATGACATTATTTTCTTCAGTACTTAGATGTGGATATGTGCTTATATAAGCTGAATTACTTTTGTAAGGCATATCTGACAAAACACATTGTCTGAATAAGTTATACTGAGTACTGTAGAAATTGGTTTAAAATCCACAGGGAATTCTTCAGTCAACCTAAAACTCATCAAATTTATTATTTCTAACAATTCAAGATCTCTATCTTTCCTATTTTTAAAACTTTAGACTGATTTTATGTGCACTTAATTGTTCTGTTTAATAATTTTGCTGTCCATATTCTCTATTTTATTAAACAGGTTATCTACATTTCATAATTTTGATAGTCCTTTTTGATATTCTTCAACCCCGCTTTGTTATTAAGAAGTGTGCGACAGATTGCAAAGTATCAGTCTTCCTTTCATAACTTTTGTGGTAGAGCTATCTACAAGTGTTAGCTGTGCTATAGCTGCTTCCTTTCCACCTGGTTGCATCTATGATTGTAAGTTCTTGCCAAAGCACTAAATGAAGGTGATGTGGGTAGCTTTCATATTATACGCACAAATGGTCAACTGTTTTCCTTTCATTTCTACTCTTTCTCTTTTGCTTGCAGGCTAGAAAATGTATGTGACGGTAACCTGTCATTCTCCCTTGACTCCAGGATTATATCCCAGGAAACGACAGAGCAACATAATGGAAGCAAATTTAGTCCTTAAATATCCTCATGAAGAATTGGCTCCCTCCAGCCCGAACCTCTTTTCTCTAATCTGTCACACAAGAGAAAAATGAAATCTAAATGATGATGATGATGACGACAATGAAGACAACATTGATGATGTCACTTCATTTTAAGATCTTTTTGTTAGAACAGTTAAGCCAATTCCTTAACACAAGATGTTTGTGTTACAGAAAATACACCCTGTTGTAGTTCCAAAATGTGTAATCCATTTTCACCTTTACATTGCCAATCATCAAATAGTGTTCTCCACTATAATACATCCTGGAGTTTGTAACTGGCATGGGGTACTGTGTCTGGTTACAGTATTTTCTGCTTAAAAAAATTAGTATAAATGAAGTTTCATTTACTTCAAGAATCCTCCCCCTCCCTCTTATTTGTTCAGGCTCAGTGTCTTGATTCCACCATGCAGATAGCATCACAGATTTTTATTTTGACTTTAAAAGGTACTTCCTTAGAGAAAGTCTTCCTCAAAGACTATCTTTAAAATAGAGCATAAAATTATTAATAATTTTAAAACATCCTATTGTTTTATGTTGTTGCCAATACTTTTCTGGAAGAATATATTGATAATGCAAGAGCTTAGTCAATGTTGACCTTTATGTCAAGTGCTACTCTGAAACAAAAGAAGTCATAGAGGATATCTGTATACTGGTTTTTCTTTTTCGGTACTAGTTTTACATAGTGTTGATGGGCTTTGTTTTATGATAAAATGATATTCTTTGGCTACAGCCAAAGAAAAATGTATTGTAAAAAGCAGATAAAAGCTCTGTGGTTTTTCCATTTTTTAATAATCTATACCTGTGACAGACATAATATTTTAACACATTTTATAACATATTTCAGAAAAACATAGTTTTTTAAAATAAAATTAAAATACATAAGAATTTGTTCTTATAAGTTGCACTTAGAAGTAAGTTTTTTCACAATACTATTTCCATAAAAGTAACTTACAGTGAAAAGCACTTCAAAATATGATAATCATCTTCCAAATATTTATTTAAAAATTAGAGCTTACTTGATAATTTACTCATACAAAAACACATCTGTCTGTGTGTGTGTGTGTGTGTGTGTGTGTGTGTGTGTATATCTAAGAATGACATTTTCTGGACTTAAACATCAGATATGAGGCTTCATCCTAATGGAGAGCCGCACCACTGTCTTGTCGTCATTGTTTGTATTGGTTGGTGTGTATAGTTGTTTTTGGGAAAAAAAAAAAAAAGGTATGTATCTATCAAAATATTAAAAATATATCCACCCCCTTTAAATATAAATGCTGGCCGGGCGCGGTGGCTCAAGCCTGTAATCCCAGCACTTTGGGAGGCCGAGACGGGCGGATCACGAGGTCAGGAGATCGAGACCATCCTGGCGAACACGGTGAAACCCCGTCTCTACTAAAAAAATACAAAAAACTTGCCGGGCGAGGTGGCGGGCGCCTGTAGTCCCAGCTACACAGGAGGCTGAGGCAGGAGAATGGCGTAAACCCGGGAGGCGGAGCTTGCAGTGAGCTGAGATCCGGCCACTGCGCTCCAGCCCCGGCGACAGAGCGAGACTCCGTCTCAAAAAAATAAATAAATAAATAAATAAATAAATAAATAAATATAAATGCTATTACATTATTAGTTGAAATGACACCTAGTGCAGTGGTCTAATGAGAAGCAGCTACCAACAGTCAGGAATAAGTGCACAAGTAATTTTGGAAGTAGAAATGCAGACCCAAGATCTGGCAGCCCTGACACAGCCAGGAGGCTTTCCAGGGGTAGACCTCTTGCCTTAGGTTGGCTGCAGAGGTGCTACTCAGATTACATCAGAAACTGAGTCCAAAAGAGCAGTTTCCACACCAGCAGTTCAACTATAGCAGATGAGATACTGGTCATCCAGCATCACTACCTTAAAAGGTGGAACACGGATTTATCATGCCCCAAAGGTAAAGAAAGACATCCAAGTGGAAGAGCCTTCCCCTCCCATCCTATCCCACCCCAGGCACGGAGAGCCCTCCAAGACAAAGGAGCTATCGCAAGAGCTCTACTCACCACTGCACAATGTTGTATTTCATAATTATAACTTCATTGTTTTAATTCTACTTTCCATAAGAGCTAGAAGAAGAATCTCTGAATCAGCCCCATTCTCTTTTTATATCCCATGAAAACTCCTAGAAATTATATGAGGGATTCAGTTTTAGGGCTGAACTAAAACAATGTTTCTCTGCTTCATTTAAATCAAGAAAGGCCACTGGTGTTTATAAGATATAGCCTGAAGGATTATGCACTAGCAAGGATTATGACAGGTACTAATAGAAACTGACTCTGCACGGATTTGAAATTCAATATTAACCTTTTATAATCTAATGCAAATAAGCACCCATCAAAATTCAACAAGTAAAATGATATACTCAGATTCTACTAAGAAAATTAAATGTTTGGCAGCTCATTAACTACAAAAAATATTACTTAGATCTTACAAAAAATGAAATAAATAATGGATTCCATAAGCCTTCCTAAAATTGTATAAAAACAGATTTATAGCTTGATCTGCCAAATGATAACTGGAAGACCATTAAATTGTTTGGAAAATGAGATATGTTATTTTCTGCATGATGTCACTTGCATAACAATAAAAAGTGTGCATTAAAAATGGTTCTGTTTTAGTTCTTGCTCGCTCTCTTTGTAGTTTATATAAACCCTTGGATGGATAGCATGCTCACATTCTTTATGTAGGACTGTGAACTAATTAAACTAAGCAGTGGTCTCAGTATAAAAAGTCCATAAACACAGTATCAGAGCATCCATTTCTTTGCTGTAAGACCATAGAAATGTCTGCCTCTGGATTTAAACCCCCATCTCCCCCAGGCTCAGAGGGGGATCTACTGCATAAAGTTAATGAGATCATTAAAATTATGTTGATCTTCACGTTTCAAAGCACTCACTAGACAAAGTTCGAATGTAATGAACAGAGTTCAAAAGTAATGAGGAAAGGAAAGTGAACTCTTAATAATGAACACATTTGCTATTTAGCACAAGCTTCCTTGGATAGAAATCAAGTTTTCATTATAGTTTTCCATTATATCTTTGACAGCACTACATACTGATAGTAATTTTTATATAATCAATTTCACCAAAAACATTGAAGATTTTACTATGTCTCGCACTGTTCTAAGAGCTTTATGTATTATTTCACTAATCTTCTTATGAACTTACACAGTAGACCCTATTATGAATCCCTCTTAGCAAACAAGGAAATGGAGTCAGAGAGATATTATATAACTTAGCAAAAGTCACAGCTGCTAAGTATGGAGTCCAGACTTTATTCCAGGCAGTTGGACTCAAGACAGCTCAACTCTAAAGCAGACTCCCTTTATTGAGTGTCTTCTGAGGATTAGACACTGTCTTATGCACTTTGTACACAATAACTCCTTATATTTTTCATGAAAATATACTAAACATTATTAACCTAATTTTAGAAAGTAAAAAGAGAATCAGTAGTACAGTAACTTGCTCATACTCATATGAGCAATAAGCAGTAGATCCAGAATTAGTAAGCATGACTCCAAAGCCCATGTTACTGACAAGAATATATGAGTTATTTTTGCTATACTCTAACATTGTAAGATATATCAGAGAGAGAAATCACAGCTATTTATTCATGCCAAACATTCTGTTGCATTTCAGAAATTAAATAGACTGTTTTGAACAATAAAAGAAAAAAAAGGCAAATATGCTAGGAATGAAAACAGATAAATTATTCAGACTCCAAATTCACAACCCAGTCCTCAGGATTTTGAGACCCCTCGTTCCTGCCTGAGCTTGTTTGGCAGGAGGAGCCCTGGGAAATCTCCAGGCAAAGCCCTGGAGATTAGGCACTTCAAAAGGGGATGGAGAAGGCCAGAGGGAGGAACATAAATGATTTTTATATCTGCCAAACTTACTCTGCTACATTCTGCTGAATCCAAAAGAATACCAAATGTGTCCCTATGTATAGTCAGTTGTCAACAACTCCAAGTAACAGGACAGTCATAATGCAAGGAACTATATATGTCTTAACCTGATCAAGATGGTCACCTTATCCCTCTTACTTTTGGCCTACATTCTGCAATTCTACATTAACTCAAGATTTCTCTTCCTTGTTTCCCATTGTGTAAGCTCTATATTTGTGTTACAATATCATTTTTCTACTATTTTCAGAAGGAATATACAGACATAAAATCTTTGTAGCATAAATTATTCAGTCAGCCAGACCAATGATAAAAAAGTGGATTATAAAAGAAAGTTCACTGTTAATCAACTTTAAATCTAGAAATCAAATGGTATGTAAACAATTGCTGATAAAACTACAATATTATCTTGTTTTTTAGAGAGAATTGTTTCTTAAAATAATGCTCATCTGCTTGTACATCTGCTTCATTAAAACTCATGCATGCAGAGACTTGTTCTAAGATTTAGCATCCTAATAAGTCCCCCTATGCACAGGGTCATAAGCTCATTTAGCTCTGTGCCTTAGAAGTTTTGATTGGTGTTAACTTCTTTAATAATCAATCTGACTTTAAGGTAGGTGATTATCATCAAATTCTAGGTCATCGACTATATCTCTTCCCCTAAATGCATATAGAATTCTCCTTTCTTTCTATTTACTTTCTGAGTAGAATTCTAACAGGAAACTGAGTTTCTGACGAATAACTGCTATTGTGCACTATGCTCCTGAATTTGACCCTTAATAGAAGAAACAATAAGAGAATGAGAGCCCTGCGGTTTTCTGTTCTTTATTCCCATAGCAGGCTTAACCCCCAACCCTGAATAAAGTTAAATTTGTCCAGGAGCATTGCATAGCAAAACTCTCTGAATATACATCCCCTGTGAAAAATAATTAAAATTGCAAATCACAAAGACCGTCTGTGTATGTTACTGAATACAAGTATATTTTATCAAGTATTTTAAAAATATCATGGGAGGCCAAGTGCGGTGGCTCATGCCTGTAAATCCATCACTTTGGGAGGCCAAGGTGGGTGAATCACTTGAGGTCAGGGGTTGAGACCAGCCTGGCCAACATGGCAAAACTCGTCTCTACTAAAAATAAAAAAAAATTAGCCTGGTGTGGTGGTACGTGACTGTACTTCCAGCTACATGGAAGGCTGAGGCACAAGAATCATTTGAACTCAGGAGGCAGAGGTTGCAGTGAGTGGAGATCACAGCACCGCACTCCAGCCTGGGTGACAGAGTGAAATTCTGTCTCAAAAAAATAATAATAAAAAAATATATATACATATATGTGTATGATATATATGTATATACATGTGTATGATATATATGTATATACATATATGTATGATATATGTGCATATATACATAAACACATATATATGTACATATATGTATATATACATATATATGCATATATACATATATATACATATATAAATATAATGGGAAGGTTTATGAACACAATAAATATGATTCCTAGTTGCCAAATCAAGTGGAAATTATTCAGCTCCTATTTCACTTCTAGGAAGTATTTGAAATTGTTGACCAGTTTTTTTTTTTTATTTCAGCACCATGCTTTGTGTTAAAAGTTCTTTTCTCTTCAACCACTTTTTCTTTTCTCATTGTTATTTCTTCCCTCCAACTGGCCCTTAAATGTTACTTTTTCTAGGATGCCATTTCTAGTCCTTCTGTTTTCCCAAGTTTCATTTGTAAAGTGATGATAATAGTGTAATGGTGCTCACCTTAAAGAGTTTTCATGAGAATTAAATGACGCCATGTGAGTAAAGTGTTTAATGTAATGCTGGTACATAGTGGGCATGTAATAAGTATTCAGTGTTGATACTGGGTAGTATTATTGTTCCACACATAATCAGGTTCCTCAAGTACCACGAATTAATGAACAACCGCCATGTCTGTATTTCTAGACTATAAATGTCTCTGGAATGCAGACAAATATATACAATGAACACCTAGACATCACCAGTTGAATTCCTAAGCCATGCCCACTCAGTCTGCTGGAACTGCAGTTTTTCATTTCCACCAAAATGAAAGCAAACCAACTCTATTCAGAAATCTGAGAGTTGTCCTAGGCTGTCTCTCTCAAATATCATACAACTAATCAGTCTCCTAATTCTGTTCATTCAACCTCCAATATGTATTCCATATTCATCCCCTTCTCCAGTGAATTACTGCCATTGATGTAGCTCAAGATCTGATTAATTCTTGTCTGGATTACTGCTGTCCCTTTAGATTGGTTTCTCAGACTCTGTTTATTCCTCCTTCATATATCTTCTACACTTCTACCTAAGCTGTCAAATGCAAATCTGGCAATGTCACTCCTCTGTTAAAATATTTTAGTGGTTCCCAATTATCTATAGGATAAAGACAAAATCCTCAATATCTGGATCTCATGAAGGTCAACACACATCACCTCCTTGCCTATAAAAAATTTTGAAGAGACTGAGAAATAAAACAATGAATGAGGAATGGATAACTAAGACATCTCCCTTATTGCCAATGAAGCTATGTTGGAAATATTGTTTATTCTTGCAGTCAAGTGCACCTCTTAATATTGAATCCCAAAAGAGGAAAATTGCCCTCACAGACCCAGGTGGTGTTGAACTAGAGCAAATCTCTCCACCTGGAGCAGGTGCTCCCAGCTGGCAGCACACTCCAAGAGGAGAAATGGTACAGCTATGATACTCTCATTTAACTTCTCCTAAATTTACCTTTCATATGAGTCACCCCCCACAACCCCATTAGTGTGGAGTGAGTAAGGCTGGATGTGCCACATCAATGGAGTACCTTTCACCTGGAAGGAAACGGGTGCGTTCTACTCTAACGCTCTGCCTGGCAGACCAAGGTCTTCATGATCTGACCTTCTGTAGCCCCATCCTCTGACCTCCTCTACTACCCACTCTAGGTTCTAATAGCAATTTCAAAGTGTGTTTAATGGATATTAACAGGTTTTAAACTAAAAGAAGACAGTAGAGGAAATTCTGTGGTCAAATTGTTCTGAAAAACACCATATGAAATAAAGTGAAACAGCACTCCTCACTGTGGGTATTTTCAAATCCCTTACAGCGCTAATAGGCATTGTAACTTTCCAAGAAGTACGTAGAGTCTCCAGATCCTATTGCAGATTGTTTACTGAGGCATACTTTGAAAAATGCTACTGTAGTAAAAGCATTCCCCTTGCAGTTCTGAACAAATCTTCTTCCGCGTGCTTCTAAGCCACTGGACATGTCGGTACTACTGCCTTAACCGTCCTTCCCTCCTCTGCTTCACCAGCTTCCGATGGCCTTTAAGACTCAACCCAAGATTCACCTCTGAAGTCTTTCTCAGGCTCTAGACCTTTCTCCTGACTTTCCTTCTTCTGTTTCTTTAGCAGCTTCTGGCTTGTACATTCATATCACTTTTCACTCTGTATTACTGTCATTCTTTTATTTCACTTTCTATTACACCAAATTGGAGTTGCTATAGGTTAAGAAATCATCCTTTTTTATTTTTGTATCTTAAACAGCTTGAAAAAATGTAGGTATTTGATAAATAATCATAGAAGAATGCACTTGGACTTATTTGGGTGTCAGTTGTAATTTAACAGGTCGTACAAAGCCTGCCGCCTGCCACCTGCCACCTGCCTGGCTCTCCACTCTTGTCTCAACACTTGCCATATTCTAGCCATCCTGAACTTCCTTCAGTTCCGTGCTACTACTTGTCTCTCTATCCTTCCTATATAATTTTACCTCTTTCTAATGCTCCCTAAACCTTCTGCTTACTTAACCACCTTACATATTTTTCATGCAGTTTGTTCTAGGGTCTCCCAAAAGGAAATTAGATGCTCTTGCACAGCTCTCAAAGAATAGTCTACAAATGTTATCAGCATTGATTATTTCATTTTCCATCCTAGGATAGTGCAGAAGCCACATCTACTCTGCTCACTCATGTATCTCCACTGTACAGCACAGGGTTTGACCCCATTATAGTTGAGCAATAAGTAGCCATTGAATGGATAAACAATTCGTTATGTTTCTCATCCAGGCTTTAAGTATTGGTCTATTTGAAATTTCGTGACATTTATTAAATCAAAGTCCCATTACATGACCATTTTGAGGTAGTGTGATGAGTGTGGATTTTATTTTTCTTTTCTTTTCTGATCTGCATTGCCCTGGTCCACGATTTGTTACTCTGCATGCCTTACATGACTTACAAATCAATCTCTAACTCATTTGTGTCATGCTGTTGTCTTTCTCTACAAATTATAGCTTAAAGGTCCTTCAGGTTAACTAGAGCATAGAAAAGGCAGAGAAACTCTACAAGAGCTTGTTTCTGTTGACATTAAAATAACGGGTCATACGATATCCAGAAAATTAATGTAGAAATGGCCGTCTGATATATTTCTTCAGAGAGCAAAACAATTACAGATACAATATGCAATTTTCTTTCCCAAGAGACTAGTAAAGTGCTTTTTCTCCATCACCTTTCGATATTTTATATTGTGGTTGGTAACTATAGCTTTTCTATTCAATTAGGAAAGTCATCAACAAGCAGAAAAGTAAATAGCTAACTAGTCAATTAAAAGACATATGCGAGCATGCAGCCATATTACCACTGTTTTTCAAAGTTGATCATTTGTAGAAGGAGGGCTATGGAGCCTCCTTTCTCAACAAATTTGAAGGAAATCATACTAATTATTTTCCTTGCACCTAATGTTTATTTACTGGAAATTGTTTCAATATTATTTAAAAAGAGGAATATTTCTGGGTTAAAGGCTTAACGGAGGTGAAACTAATAGAACACAACTTCCTAAAACTACAATGGCTCCCCTACAGAAAAATGTATACTATTTCAATCAACTTGCAGACCTTGGTTTTTCAGTCATTTCTTTTGTTTTTAAAACTCATAAATTTTTACTATAATTTGCAAAATAAATATATAAAAATAATAGAAATCCCACTGTAAAAATGTGAAACACATGATGGAGTTCATCCATATAGGCATTTGGAATTTGGCAATGATAGCTCAGTATCAAGAGGGCTTGGGAGTTTTCAATCTGCAGCCTTAACACTCAGGAATATAAGTTTGGCTCTGTACCAAGCTTGTCCAGTCCACAGCCTGTGGGCCACATGCAGCCCAGGACGACTTTGACTATGGCCCAACACAAATCTGTAAACTTTCTTAAAATGTTATGAGTTTTTTTGAGTTTTTGTTTTGTTTTGTTTTGTTTTTTTAGCTCATCAACTACCGTTATTGTTAATGTATTTTATGTGTGGCCCAAGCCAATTCTTCCAATGTGACCCACGGAAGCCAGAAGATTGGACACCCCTGTTACAAAAGTGTGAGTTAAATGAAATATTGGTTATCACTCTTTCCAAAAGGTCTCCTTAGCCTTTCTCTTTAGCAAAGTCCTAATATTCTTTCCCTCTATAACTATAGTTATGTCTCCCTCCATCAACACCATGGTCAACTCCAGGTCCTCCCCAAATCATTCCACCCTGGGTGTAACTTACAGGTTTTTTTTTCTTTATTTATTTTTTTTAATAAATATTATGATGCCAGTCTTCACATTAAACACTTTCAATTTTCTCTTATTGTCAAAACTTTAATGTGCACAGTAGGTCTTTTATATTCTAGCCTCAACTTCCCTAGACTCATTTTTGAGGGTTTAAATAAGATGATAAAAAAGAAAGTGCTCAGTACTAAATAGGATTATTATCATAATAATGATGATAAGTTATATAGGAAGCTACAATTTTAAAGCATAAAAAATTTTCTAATTATCAAGGTAAAAATAATATGCCCATTGATCAAAATGTACAAAATATGAAAAAGTATAGACCAAAATATGACCCATAACCTTCCAATCAACACTAAATTAGTAAACCAATACTAATAGGTTGTAATATAGCCTTTCAAAATATTTTAATATGCATTTAAATATCCTAAATTAAGACAGTAAATTTGCAAATTTATGGTAAATAATGAGACTGTATAGTATAGAAATAGATGTCAAAAGGGTGTAACATACACCAATTTGGTTATTTCCCCATGTCGTAAGTGTTGTCTCATACCTAGTAATTGCCCAGAGAATGTGCATGGAATAGCCCCAGAGTGGCTAGGGCTCCATACATTGGACTGTAACTGTTGTAGGTATGGTATATTCCTCTTCCTTGCTTTAATTTTCTTTGCAAAACTTAACACCATCTACATACTATATACTTGTATTACTTGCAAAACTTAACACCATCTACATACTACATACTTGTATTACTTATTTTGGTTACTATTTCTTGCTTTCCCACTAAAATGTGAGTTTCATTAGTGTGGAGAACTTTGAACATTTTGTTCACTGACAAACATATCCTTAGCGCTTAGAATAGTATCTGGTAGACTGTAGATTCTTGATACTTGTCAAATGAATGAATGAATATGTGTGCACCCCATCTAAACTGGGTCAAAGGATGCTCCTGGTAATTTTCAAAGGACAGAAAACTGTAACATCTTAATGACTGTGTATTGGGGAAAAGATACAGACTTCTGGCTGCCAAGGTACCTACAGTCTTTCTGCTTCCTGCCATTCTGAAGTTTGGTTGGCAACACCTTTTAGATCTGTGAATTACTCTGGTAATTGAACAAGACAGCATTAACCTTAAAGTTACCTCGGCTTAGCCAAACTTTGGATAGGCTTCTTCCTGAAGATAGGCCCCATCCTTCTTTTTCCTAAAGCATTCACTTTAGAATACTTACAACTGTAAATTCTTTCTCCGCTTCTAGAGATGTAATTTTTCCCCAGTCTCTTTGCTATTTTACAACCCAGAAATGTCCTTCTCCAGCACCCAAGAGCTATCTCTTTGAAATATAATCATCAAGAAAGATAGAGCCCCTATCTGCTCGTCTCTGTTTCGGAGTAGGGGCCTAAATTTAAAAAGTATCAATTAGCAAACACGAATGGGCTAATCACACTGACAACCTTCCCACAACATTCTCTGGTACTTTTCCATCAGCTCAGCCCAGAGCTTAAAAACTCACCTGCCTTTTGTTTCAAGGGAGTTGAGTTCAATCTCCCTTACTGCAATAATTTTGACCTCTACTACAATTGAATAAAACCTTCCTTGCCTGTTTCAGTCTATCCAATGCACTTTTTTCTTTGACAAAATATTTAAATAAATTGTGGGTTTAAATTAAGCAATTCAGATTTAGTTCTCTTTCTTGAGAGGAAAAGAATATTAACTCATTCAAAAATAAACAAAGAGGCTGGGTGCGGTGGCTCACGCCTGTAATCCCAGCACTTTGGGAGGCTGAGACAGGCTGATCACAAGGTCAGGAGACCGAGACCATCCTGGCTAACAGGGTGAAACCCCGTCTCTACTAAAAATAGAAAAAATTAGCCAGAATTGGTGGCGGGCGCCTGTAGTCCCGGGTACTCTGGAGGCTGAGGCGGGAGAAAGGCGTGAACCTGGAAGGCGGAGCTTGCAGTGAGCCAAGATCCGGCCACTGCACTCCAGCCTGGGCAACAGAGCAAGACTCCCTCTCAAAAAAAAAAAAAAAAAAAAGAAAAAAAAGAAAAGAAACAAAGAATATTAATCTAATATGGTTTAGCTTCACAGGAACTGGTACTGAAACACTATTTAGGATTCAATGAAGTCTATAGACTTCAACAGCGGTGAAAAACCATATAGACCTTCACTCTATTTCATGGTAATTTGTTATAACTAAATGTTTCTCTATTCCTATTAATATGGGCTTTGTAAACCAAATACCTGCCTTGTTCTTTTCCATTCAACATAGCTGTTTTTACCTGATTTTTGTTGTTGTGGTTATTTTTTGTTTTTTGTTTTTTGTTTTTTTGAGATGGAGTCTCGCTCTGTCACCCAGGCTGGAGTGCAGTGGCACCATCTCGGCTCACTGCAAACTCCACCTTCCCGGTTCATGCCATTCTCCTGCCTCAGCTTCCCAAGTAGCTGGGACTACAGGCACCGGCCACCACGCCTGGCTAATTTTTTGTATATTTTTAGTAGAGACGGGGTTTCACTGTGTTAGCCAGGATTGTCTTGATCTCCTGACCTCATGATCTGCCCTCCTCCGCCTCCCAAAAGTGCTGGGATTACAGGCGTGAGCCACCACGCCTGGCCTCTACCTGATTATTTTTCCTTATTAATTATCTTCTATTTCCTCATGATTTGGGATGACCAATGGCCAATGATCCTTATTCCATAAATCTGCTCCATCATTTCACCTTCTATTCCCATTCCAATGGGAATCTTCACCACTTCCAATCAAGTGACAACACAAAATTATGCAACCCTTCATCTCGAAAAAAATGTCATAATGCCATTTCAAAAAAATCTTGCCAATAGTCCTACTATAATCCTGAATCCAGGGGAGGCCCATCTCTCCTCTCGTACAGTGACAGACCACCCAGGTATTCTTTTTCTCCTTTCTGAAATCAGTAGACTCAATGTGAAACGTGATCACCATCAATACGCACTATATATTTAGTAGTAATAACAAAGAAATAACATATCCTACGTAAGTATAGAAAGAACAAAAAGAAATTTCAACCTCTAAATTTCTCAGCATAGGTATTCAGGCTGTGTGCCCTATTGATTCAAAGCATGTAAGAGAATCTGAAGACCACCACCTCTGTGATATGAATTCTCATGACTGTGGTGAGAATGTTGAGAACACTGGGACCTCATTCCTTTTGCAGTGAAATGAATAGATTCATCAGATAGTGAGATTGCCTGAGTTTTTTGTTTTTTCCCCTTGGCAACAAATCCGCTATGAGTAGTAACAGCTGTAATATCCTAACAGTCCACTTCAGGGTGGGATCACCTAGCATGCAGAGACTTCTGAAAATATAGGCTCAAATTTATTTGTTTTTAATCCTTTATCCTCAGGTCTGAATATTGCCTATGTGACTGAGGCTCCTACCATATTATTTTGAGTCAGATCCAGATCCCTCTTCTTCAGGGCTGGGGAATTTTGGCAGCACATGACTCACAAAAGCTTGGTGGGTTGCCTGTCAATGCTCTCCACAGGAGCTCTGTGTTCCATAGTTAAATTAAACATCACAGCATGTTAGTCTATGCCTGTTTCTAGATTAGTATTCCCTTTCTCTGCCACAGAACAGCCTGAATTCAAATCTAATTCTGCCTCTTCATAGTTATATCTTGTTAGAAAAGTCATTAACCCATTTGAATCTCTGTTCTGTAAAATAAATAATGACAATAATATTAATAAATCTACTTCATAGGATTTGCCATGGGAAATTACCAAATTTAAAAGTATAGTTTTGTATACATGTTTATGATCAAGTTCAACATACAGCAGTTCCAATTAATTTAATGACAAATCACACCATCTCTAAGGCAAGAAAGTTTTTGAAAAAATGTAAATGCCTCTATAAAGACGACTACCTAAAATAAGACCAAAAGGAAACAGAAAAAGAGAATACTTGAAATCCTGACAAGGTTGGAGGTAAAAAATCTGAATCATTTATATGAATTTAATTTGTAAAAGCACCATTCAGATTAATAAAATATTTTTCTACAGTACTTATTCAAAAGTTCAACTGATTGCTATTGGAATACCTATATGAATATCTCCTATTTGACGAGGTATTTTCTTCAACACATAAACTTTTTTAAAAAATCCTAATTTAACATGCTAAAAATACATTGCCTAGAAATTTTAAAGAGACCCTTTTCAGAAAGGTATTCTGCATAAAGAAAGATAATTTATACTAAAGATATGAAAACTTGTAAGAAATACTCCACAAAAAATAGAAAGTAAAAGAGTTAGAAACTCAGAATTAATGTAACTTTAAAACCACAACCCAATCAGTCCTTCATTGCAGGGGAATTCACTAAAAATTACATCAGTGCTGACAGTTTCCTTTTTTCAGCTAGGATGCTCAAAATTAACATTTATTATTCTTGAAGTTATGAAGCATCCGATGTACTAAAAAATAGGCTAAATCATGTCATATTCAAACAATTTTGGACTAGACAGAAATAAATCACTATTCATGTGCAGGTTTTAGAAGCTCTCAAAGTTCAACCAATTTAGTAGAAATTACTCTGAGCATTATTTCAAGGAGGTTTAAGTTAATTTAAATATTGAATAAGACATTTACAAATGTAGTCAGAAATATATATTTTAAATTCTTGGATGATAAGACCACTAGCCATTATCAATAAGCAATCACATTAACAAAATTTGCCACACAAATAAAAAAAAGTATTAATTCAAAACAGCAGAAAAGTATCTCCTTCATGTATACAACAGATACCTAATAAGCACCATCAAAGGCCCAGGTAGTATTCCAATGGCCTGTGTGAAAAGTAGTGATGAGGTTGCTGCTGCTCCCATGGATGTTATGTTCTGGGAATTAGGGGGTATTACATAGATGATAGAGAGATATACAGAGATAAAAATAACTAATAACATATCACATAGAGAAAAAAATAAGGCATTTAGTACAGAGTAACTAGGTAACTTTAGTAGTCAGAAAAGCCTCTAATAAATTACGTTAGTCTGAGATCTTAATGACAAGCAGGTCAGTCTTAAAAAGATGAGGGAGAGAATTTCAAGAAGGAACAGCCAGCACTGAGGGCATAGTGTTGATGGAGGAAATGGTATGGAAGGGAGGATTTTGCAGACAAGCAACTGATTCCAATTTTATTTTAAGTGTCATAGAAAGTCACTAGCAGACTTAAAGCAGATAATAAACATAATTTGATTTGTGTTTTTAATGTATTTTTAAATTATATATATATATAGAGAGAGAGAGCGCTACCCTGTTTAAAAAATAAATGATTGAGGAAAGCCTGAGTAGAAGTGGAGAAATCAGCAGGAGGTTTTTACAGTGAGCTAGGTGACAGATGATAGTGTTTTGCACTAAGGTAGTCATAATAAGATGGAAAAAGTAAAAGATTCAGGACATTGTTTGAATGCATACTTAATAGGACTTGCTAATGTGGACAGGAGTAAGAGAAAAAGAGGAACCATGGAAAACTCTTGTGCTGTGGCTGGAATAATTAGGAAAATGGCTCAGCACTGCTCACCAAATGGAGAGGTCAGGATTGCAGGATGGGTAGGGGAGGATAATTCAAGTTTAAGCCTTTTACGTTTACCAGCTTAAAGATGATATTTAAAGCCATAGGGCTCAATGAATTACTAAACAAAATAAATTAAGTTGAGAGCATAATTTGACACCTACAACTAAAGACTTTGGAGAAACGACTTAGAAATATCCATTTCATTCATGTCCTCAAGGCAAGTGTCATAACACATACCATGCAGTTGAAAAAGTAAAGGTATAGACATAAATATGTAACTGGGTTACCAGTTCTAGTATAGATAATTTGATTAATATTTTTAAAATAATTCCAACAGTTAAAACAATTTTATTTGTATGCAAATATATTAGAATTTTAGGAGAGTAAGCACTAGCAAGACATTTTATCTCACTTGGAAGAAAGAAAAGTATATAATTATAATTGTAAAATACATAATTCTAAAATGAATAGAGGATACTGGGCACTATTAAGTTTTAGCAACATAGAATCTAAACACCATTTATTGTGAAAAAGAATTTGAAAATATTTGGAGACAGGACTTCACCTTCCAATGCAGAGGCAAAAAAGGAATGAAAATAAGTCCAAATCTCTAAATTTTTATCCCGAGATATAAAATACAACCAAATATTTTTCTATACTAATGATAATATAGCTGAGGTAGCCAAAAGTAGAAAGTAAAATATGATCCTGAAGATTGTTAACTTCTGTTGAACTCACCAGTTAAGTATAAATTGGGACTGTTACATGGGAAAGTCTGGTACACCAAGAACCGAAATGGGGATAAAAGGATCCCCAAAGGTCGACAACCCAGAAATCCTCAACCCTTCTCTATAGTGTTCTGTTCTTTCTTGTTGCAGATATGTTAATATTTTGGTTTATCATGTTTAAAGTCAAGAAGTATTATAAACCCTCTCACAAATAGTAAAAGGATTTTCCAACGCTTGAAATCTAATCCACCCCATCTTATATACTATGGTTTTTCATTATTCTCTTTCCTTTTGTATTTAATTAAAAATAATTGTTCTCATGCTTATCATTATTACTTTATACAAACAGCATTTTATTTACATTATTTTATCTAGGTTATTTGCCTATGATTTTTGTTTCGTATCTCAAACCTGGGATCTGGGGTCATTTCATTTCTTCCCAAAATATGTATTTTAAAAGTTTCTTTGGTGAACATGTGTTAAATATTGCATATCTAAAAATATATTTATTTTGCCTTCATCCATGGAAGATATTTTTGACAGATACAAATTCTAAAGTTGACATTAATTTTTCTTCACACTTGAAAGATCATTAATCTATTGTTCTTTGGTTTTCATTTTACTCTTGAGCTATCCACTCCCAATCTATTTGTCATTCTTTTGTAATTGATATGTATTTTCTCACTGGCTGCTTTGACAATTTTCATTCTGTATTTGTTCTTCAAACTCACTAAAAAGTGCCTAAATAAAAATTTCTTTCAACACCTTAATAGTGTATGCTATAAATTTTTTGTTACTTCTGGAATATCATCACCCATTATATTTTCAAATATTGCCATTCTACCATTTTCTTTAATCTGTCCTCTAGAACTCCAGTTAGATATTTTTACTGTTCTTTTAGCATACATATTTCTTAACTACTCTTTTATATTCTACATCCTTTTATATTTTGTATTACATTCTGGTTAGCTCCCGAAACTCTATCCATCCAGTTTCGTATCGCTCTACTAAACTTTTTCTATCTTTTTCACTCAAGTTTTTTTGTTGTTTTTGTTGTTGTTGTTGTTGTTGTTTTTGAGATGGAGTTTCGCTCTCCTTGCCCAGGCTAGAGTGCAATGGCACAATCTCAGCTCACTGCAACCCCTGCCTCCTGGGTTCAAGCGATTCTCCTTCCTCAGCCTCCCAAGTAGCTGGGATTACAGGTGCATGCCATCACGCCCAGCTAATTTTGTATTTTTAGTAGAGATGGTGATTCTCCACGTTGGTCAAACTGGTCTTGAAATCCCGACCTCAGGTGATCTGCCTGCCTCGGCCTCCCAAAGTGCTGGGATTCTACAATTACTTTTTTTTGTATCTAAAATTTCTATTGGGATAGTTTTTAAATCTACCAAGACATTATTGACTGTTTCCTGTAATTATATCAGTTCCATTTTATTTTTATCCCTTTATATGCTTCAGTCAAAGTAATTTATATCTTAAATTTGATCATTTTAATATCTGAAGTCATTGGGGGAAATAAATCTATTGTTATTTCCCTATATCTCAACCATGGTGACTTATTCTCTGCCATGCTTAGTAATTTTGTTTCCTAAAGTAAACTCACTTTAAAATATAATCTGTGAGATTGATTTGGAGTTAAATGAAAGATGCTTTCTCTTGAATTTGAATTTGCATTTGCCTTTTCTGGTTTTAGAAGGTTTTATCAACTGGAGAACACTCTTGTCCCTTCAAGGTTCCAAGCTTAATATAGGAATTTCAATGTCAGCTTCTCTACATTGCTGGACTCCCATGGATTTATCTTTCCATCATGCCACTGAAGTACACACTTTCCTTCAGGGCAAACTGCTTTGTTTTATCATTTCATTTTATTTTAGGCACCTTTAAGATTTAACTTATTTTAGCAATTCTTGAAGTGCAATAAACTTTATATTTGTCATAATTTACCCAGGATGCGTGTTATTTCATCATAGGGACCCTATAACAGTTATTTTATCAGGAGAATTGATTCTGCAGCACTACAAAAAATAAAACTAAAGTTTTGTCTTAAAATAATTTTTTTTTAATTACATATAAAAGACTTTATTCTCCATGTAACAAACAAGATAGTGAACTCACAGTAGAGATGATGTAGTTCTGGCCATCAGAAAACATTACTATTTCACATACTAAGATGACCCATAGTCCTGATTCAACACAGGTTTGGATATTTAATTGCTTTGTACAATAATTAAAAATCTATTTCTTAAATGCACTCTGATTCCTTGATAATAAATATAAATTTTATAAGACAAATAAGTATGTTTATCAAAAAGAATCAATGGCCTTCTGAAGTTATTGTAATACTCATTTGACATTTTCAGGATTACTTTACATTCTTTAAATAATGTTTAAAATAACCACATATAATTATTTTGATCAGACTGATAGAAATGGAAATGTGTGCACATTTAATAACAAGCACTAGAGTATATTTGTACATATTGAGTTTGAGAGGACTTGAGTGAGCTAAATGTTGATGTAGGTGCCCTTAGCAGACAATCTGCAGGCTTGAAAAGCTCACTACATTCATAATGGTATGCTAGGTTAGTTACCCCCAACTTAAAACCAATGCCATGCCCACTTCAAAGAATTGAGGTTCCAGACATCCATTGGCATATTGTAGAGAAAAGAATACGAAGACTTAATGTTAGGAATTAAAGGTTAGCTATACCATTGTTACAAAAGCAGGTGAACATGCTGTAATTCAATCGAGTTGCCTGTTTCTAGTGGAGCTAGGATGACTCCAGATGCAAAGGCCAAGTAACAGCTATTAACTATAATAAGCAAGATACCCAAATAATTAAAATGGTTTGACTTGTAAGTGATTAATTAGTTACAGAGCCCCTAATTTAGAATCAGCTTCTAAGATTGAGAACAGATATTAGGTTTGTTTTGTTCACAACTATATTCAGGATGTCTAGAACTATGCCTGCTAACAGAAGCTCAATAAACATTTTTTGAATGAATGCATATACAGACACACGAAAATTTCATGAACAACAAACACAACAAAAAAACTCCAGGTTTTTTAAAACCTGATTGACCAAACAGCCAAGATTGTGAAAATGTTCACCAGAATCCGACATTTTAGTGTATCTACAGAAGCCTATTCATTTTTAATCTAAAGTTCTTCAAAATTAATGATTGATCTGAAGCAAAAAGTAAGATATCACAAACTGATTAATTCTGTATAATTATGAATGTAGGAGAGAGACACAATGTACCTTTTTACATATGTACATAAATATGGCACTATGTAAGATTTAGTACAAATTTAATGTAATTTTTAAGTTTTATGTTTTATTTCTAAACATTTTCATAAACTTATGAAGAGTTAAACGTATTTAGCCTAATTACACTACAGTTTAGTTATATATTGTAATGTTAAAACAAGTCTGTCTTCATGTAATTCTATACCCACCTTAAATCTCATAACTAAATATTTCAACCAAACGGTCCCCAATCCTCCCGTTCACAGGTTATCTGTGGGAAAACCTGCAGTTCATGTTATCTGATCTTACTTGAAGCTTTTGGAAAAATGCATAAAATTGTGGCAAAGGACTTCATTACTGATTATTCCCAACCTCACTTTTCTTCACAGAATTTTACTCATCTCTAAACAGCATTCTTTCTTATTTGAAGCTTTTGGAAAAATGCATAAAATTGTGGCAAAGGACTTCATTACTGATTATTCCCAACCTCACTTTTTTTCACAGAATTTTACTCATCTCTAAACAGCATTCTTTCTTATTTGCCATAATCACTCTTCCAAATTTTCACACCTCTCTCAAACACAACCTTCTTTTCAGAACATTCCCTGATAACCTCATTTGTTATCCTTTTTCTCTCTTCTCTACTTTCACCAAATAGATTTCAAAAATTTCTTGATAAATAAATTAATAAATAGACACATTCAAGTGAAAGACTAGTGGTGTAATAGCTGAATGTGAATGTTCCAGTGTATTTTATGCAATGAATTCTGTTTCACAGTTAAGGAGTCTTTTTAAAACCACTGCCACTGGAGGAGTCTACCCAATTTTAAAGAAATAATTACAGTATAAATTTAATTTATGCACATGAATAATATGAAAACATATGAAAGATTTAGTGTAGGACCTGAGTGCCATAAAATTTTAAAAGAGATTGTTTCCATTCTTTCAGAATATAAAATATAATTGGACAAAAGGTCAGATGAAAACTTTTATGAGTGCTCCCTATAGGACCTTTTCTAATCGATCCTGTCCATTTTCTATGTTATGTTAATTATACATCTGGTGCTCTTCATTTGCTTAATATCATTACAAATCTTTTATATCTTCACCTTTTGGAGTTGTTATTCAAAAATATTATACATAGAGACCAATAAAAAATCAACCACTGAAATAAACTGTACTTATGAGGACTTGGACAACTTCTAAACCTAGAAAATATTAAAAATGGTTGGAAAACCGGCTGTCTTAAATGGACATTGACTATAGTTAGGAGAATTGGCTGTGTGCCATGATTTGCTGATAATTTAGAATATAGGTCTGCACAGTTATTGAACTAACATTTTATAATATTCTGTCAGCATATATATTGACAGTGTACGAACATATATATTTACACAGTCTCTTCCTCTTCATGGAACACAGAAATCAACATCAAATGCGACTCTTATACTTCCATTAACTTAGTTACAACAGCATTGATTTCTCCATCATTTATATATCACTGGAAATATAGAATGCTGAAATCAGTAACAGTAGGATTTTATAATAATCAATTTTTATGTGGTAGTTACATAGTTAAATGAAAATTAGATGAGTTGTTTACAAACTAAGGGTATTTCTACTAAGTAAATTGATTCTACAAAATCCAGTAGTAAATACCATGTGTGAACTACACAATCTTTACATGTTTAAAAATAAAAATAATTAACAATGTTGACAGAATATTTTATTAATGTTCAGAAGTAAAGACTTTAGGAAACATGTTCCTTTTATGGTCTTTTTTTACAACTGAATATTTGTTAAAGAAAACAAAGATTTAGGAGACCCAAAAAAGTCACTTTGTATTATTTAATGACAGGAAGACAAGGCACAGGGATGTGTGGCATCCTGCAGAGGAATGTGATAACGACCACCACACATACTGTCATACTGTTACACCTACTCTAAGGCTTCTTGCCATTTCATCTTTTGACAAACTCTTTTTCTTTTTAAAATTTGTGATTGTACATGTTATGGTATCTTGACAACTGAAATGGCTGAATCTTTGAATTTTTAATACTTCTAACATGAATCTTGATATGTTATTGTAATTTTAAAAATTGAACTTAAAAAATTTATAACACAATGCCTTCTTTCTCTAGATAAAAATTCAATACCCTATTGTACTCTCTCCTACCATCTCATAACTTCAATAAATAACAATATTACAATAAATCAATCTTTTTACTGTTAACAGATTACTTAAGCCATCAAGGCACTTTTCCATTCAACATTTTGTAGAACAGTCATCTGTAAGCTGAAGGTTTTATCATTTGCCAACTATTAGTAAGAAAAAGTAACAAGGTTATGTTTGAGGAAGTATCAATTCTTGCAGGTCACAATAATAAATGAAAAGTACAAAATCGCTGAAGAGAGACAGACCTCAATCTATATCCTATCTCTGCAACTTATTTTGTGGATTTGATAGAATACATAACATCTTCAGATTGTTTGTTATTTCAGTAAGGTGAGCTATATTGTATAGGGTGTGTGAGTATGAGAGAGAGCGGGGGAGAGGGAGAGAAAGAGAGGCAGACACAGAAATTTAATATAGACAGTATAGAGAAAGTGCTGAAATAACATGCTGTTGGCAATAAATGGTGAAATATGTTTGTCAGCATTAACGGACTATTCTGTGTGAGACTAATGGATCCCAATCTTGAAGTTATTAAAAATTTTTTTTCCTTTTCATTTTAGAGAACTGGATCTTAGTGAAACTAATATAAAGTAAGATAATGTCACACCAAGAACTCAGAACTGCAAATGTAACTTTTGATCTCTCTGAAAATTATTCTGTAATTCAAGCCCCCATTCCAAATAAAGGTAGATAGCATCAAGTATTTCTGTTCATCACAGTCAGTTGAGGTACAAGTTAAAGCTGCACAGTTCCCTTGATCTTTTCTCAGGCGAAGCTTTGACATTTACTGTCTACAAAGGAGAGGCTGTCTTACAACATCAACAACTTGTGGAGGAGGCCTTTGACCCCTAGTCTTTGCCGGCATTAATTTTTCTTCCCATTTCTTCCGGTCCTTCAGCTTGGTTGTGCTATCATTTGTGGCTGCCTTTTCCATCTACCACCAGACACCTTCAAGCCAAGCCTTCCAACTCAGCTAAAAACCTCACCTGCTCCCTGACACCACTCTAAGCAGCAGCAATCTAGGTGGCTGTTCCCAACTTCTCTATGCCCATACATGCCAATTAGTCAGTATTCCTCTGCTATCAAACCTTGCTCACATGGCACAGGGAAACACGAAACGAGGACTGCATTGGCTTCCTGGGTTCTCTTCCTGCCCTCAGATCCCTAAATAAGTCTGAAGATTTGTTTGTGTGGTTAGAACTCAATGTAATAGAAATAGAAACAGATTCCTTCCTGAGACACGATTCTTTCACAACACCTACTCTAGTTAGTTGTTATCTTTTCTTCAACCAGTCCTATGAGAGAGTTTATCTTTGTGATGTAATAAGAATAATAAAACCTACGACTTTTTCTGTTTTACTTTGAATTTCTGCTATCACTTTCTTTTCCCATGGCAGGGCTTTAAAGCCAAGGCCTAGTTTGAAAAGAACTAAGAAATAAAGGAATTGCAGGGATTATAAAAATAAAGGGTGTACACCTTCACAATATCATCCTTTCACAAAAAGAACAAGAATTTGAATGAAAAATTATGATAAAAGAGGACACTGTGCCAACCAATAGCTGCTAAATTATCTCCTCTAACCTGTTAATTTAAAAATTGTTATTCAAATGACGCATTCATGGGAAAGTTCAATCTCTTTTACTCAGTAAAACCTCCTAAAATATATCATCACTAATTTGCCTTTTAAGTAAATCATTTATTGGAATTCATTTGTTGATTCATTCACCAGGGCTTTATCGTGAATCCTTTGTTGCCCAGGATCAATCCTGGACCATGGAAATCCAAAAGTGAAGACATATTCGCTGACCTTATGCAATTTATAATTCACTGGACAACAGTCCCCATAACAGATAGTTATAAACACATTATGTTAGTGTTTCCATGGGAACACCCGAAAGGAGCACCTAACCAAAACCAAGGAGTCAGGGAAGATTTCCTGAAAGATGTGCCATCTTGCTAAATGTTAAAGGAGGAGCAGTGGTTAACTCAGAAGAGATTGAGAAAACGCTATTTCCACTAAACAGCAGGAGCAGATAAAGACCACTGCGTTTGTGCAGTAAGTTTATCTGCACCACAGGGATGGTAAGAAGTGATGCTTACAAACAGCACAGTTACCCATAAATGAATTTGCCATTTCTTCTGGGTTGCTGACGAGGGTCTTTGACAGGCATTCAGCAGGAGGAGAGCGAATGGTCACTATTGCCCACTGAATGAGGCATCTGGGGAGAGGGCTTAGATCACAACTAGACTGCCACATTCCTGAATTCTTGTGCATCAAAATTCTCAAATTGTACTGCACTCGATTGGTAACCTCCTTCACTATATTCAGTATAATAGTAGGAACTCCAGTTCTAAATTAAAGTTGTCGATTCAAAAATTGAATAAATAGGAAGAAAAAACAACTGCTCCCTCTATGTTCTTGGATTGGTGTGAGACCAAGAAAAACAGGACCTTTTGTGCCTTTCCTCATTGTCTGGGTCAACTAACCAATCTGGTGACTACAGGGGAAAAGAATTGATGTTTTAGGAAATAATCTGAATTAGATATTTTGGGGTTTTCTGTAATGAGGTTAAGTTTTAAATAAAATAGAGATGTTTCTCCTTTTTTTCCCCCCCAAGGGCTTCAAGAACAAAATGAACAATCAGTTCATTAGCATAGAACCATAATTATGGCAGAATCTCTGAAAAGTTCTTCATTCCACTCCCTCATGGAAGACACACAGGTCCTAGGCAGTTTTCCCTCTTACTATTTCATAGCTTCTATCTGGAGCAGAGATCCTTCTACATCCCATCCTTATAACTGTTTTGAATCAAACTTTTCCTATTCATATGCTTTCCCATTCCAATTCACTATAAAGCTTTAATTTCATATTTCTTGTTAAATAAGTAAAAAAAATCAATAATAAAAATGTATGCTTCTTGCTCACATATTCTATTAATATAATGAATTATAGTTTTCTAAGCCTACAAATTTCCCATTAAAAACTAGCTGCATCTTCCACATTAATTGAGATGTTAAAAGTAATTGCATGTGTTATTCAAGTAATCATACCACATTTCATATTAGTATTTTACCTTTGGAATTAAATTATCATTACTTCTAAAAATATGAAGTCGCTGAGATGTAAATTAACCATGAAAATAAGTACTGGCCTAGACAGACATGGAAAGCAGAGAACCAATAACTCAGTAAGAATCAAGTATCCCCCTTATGAATACCTCCATTGCTTTTGAGTTGCTTCTTCAGATTTTGTTTTTGGGTAATAATTGTTACCTTCTCAACTATTTTATCCTCTCCAAGCAAAAAAGTTAGATTTTAAGTGAGAGATAAAACCTATGTCATCAAGATGTTGGAAGCTAACAGTCTATACTCTATTATAGGTTTTGAACAACTAACCATCCAGGCACTTCCCAACTTTATCCATACATACCACTGACTTTAATTGATTGTTAGTTAATTGCTTTGCTATGTGTTCCTTGTCTTAACCCACTAACATGTAGCTATACAATGCATTAGTACTAAATAGGAGGTGTAAGATTATGTAACTTTTAACTGAAAGGTTGGATCAGATCTGGATCATAAATATTTTTAGGATGCTAATCATTTTAAATTGCATATATATTATATGCATTATATTATATATATATGTTGGATCAGATCTGGATCATAGTTTTAGGATGCTAATCATTTTAAATTGCATATATATTATATGCATATTATATAGGATATATTATATATATCACATATATATGTTTTTATATAATATGTTATATATGGCACATATATATTATATATATTAGATGCCTTGGATCTAGGATGACAAACATTTTTCTCCTTAAATGTATTGCTTTATTAGGCAAAGATGAGCATCATCAAAATACACACTAGCAACACATGTTTAATACTTATTTAGTATATCCACCATGAAATTTGTTAAAGCAATATCTACATGAAATTTGCTAAAGCAAGGAAAAGATTATTTTGAGATTTTTTTTTTGAAGATTTTCACTAGGTAGTCATTTTATAGAACATCAGTGGTATATATTTGATTTGTTAAATACATTTGCTTTTCCATCTTAGTATATTTGATTTTATATATCTCATATATATATATATTTATTGCCATCTTTATTAAATGTTCTAATAGACAGTAATATATTTGTGATTGCCCTATTCACGATGTACCTTATACTGTAACTTCCATTTACATGTGGTATAAGAGTTGTTTTAATAACCAAAATGATCTGGAAATCAGACTCAATTTTGTGTTTCTCTTTATAAATGGGAAATGTACATATTGGAATAAACATCAAAATAAATTATTTAGGAAGGTATAAATCAAGTATTTTTAATGATGTAACTCTAAGTGTGAACATTAATAAACACTACAAGCCTCAAAATTTCCTGTTAACAATAGCGCAGAATTTTTTAAGTTTGTTTTCAAGATTAAAAACGGAATCTAGTCGGGCGTGGTGACTCACGCCTGTAATCCCAGCACTTTGGGAGACCGAAGTCAGGAGATGGAGACCATCCTGGCTAGCATGGTGAAACCTTGTCTCTACTAAAACAAAATACAAAAAGAGTTAGCGGGGCGTGGTGGTAGGTGCCTGTAGTCCCAGCTACTCGGGAGGCTGGAGAATGGCGTGAACCCAGGAGGCAGAGCTTGCAGTGAGCCCAGTACTGCACTCCAGCCTGGGCGACTGGGCGACAGAGCGAGATTCCATCTCACACACACACACACACACAGAGGAATCCAATTAACAAAGGTGAATTTGAATTTTAAAAGGCATTTACAATAAGTTCTGAACAATTAAAAAAGTTTTCTGAAATTCTTTTAGAATTTCCTTTCAATTCTTTCCCTGAAGAATACTGTCAGATTAGAAATGCAGAATTTAACAATAAAAGTTATATTAAGAAACAAAACAGCTGAAAGAACATGTATTGGTGTACACTATTTACTCTTTTGTGTTGCTAATGACATTTTATGAAACTGGAAATTTTTTTTCTAAAACATCAATCTATACTGATTTCATCCCCTTTCCAAAGTCACAGCTTCCTGATTTTATTACTAATTTGGCATCCATGTTAACCATCGCAGCATTGATGAATAATATTAATCAGTAATCATCAATTTGACAGTCAATAATTACATTCAAATACTTTGCATTTACATTTTAAACAAATTAGTCACACAGTTCACACTAAACTACACAGTTAGTAGCCCTTTTCCAATACATTTTATGAAAACATTTAAAAGTAAATATACTCTTTCCAGTAACATGTTTATATACGTTTTGAATTCAAACACTCTAATGTTTGGTATTCCTAAGCCAATTTTAACACCAACCAATGGAAGTATAAAGCAGAAACTGAAGTGTTTTGTTAGATAGCATATTTGAGATAAGAACTAAACCAAATACTTCTGAGTGCTCTACCATTAAAGCCTCCAGGGAAAATATGAGTCAAAAGGTTACATTACACACAACAAATAGCTTCCCCGTTCTCTCAATATACAAGACCAAACATTTCCTGATTATCAGAATTAAAGTCCAATGAGTTTTGATTGCCTGAATCAACATAATTATATAGCTCGTTCATAAAAAAAAAAAAAATTAAATCCACTCCTCTGTGGAATATGCATTTTTTTTTTTTACTTTAAAAGAGGTTCTATAACAATCAATAAGAAGGCAAATATTTCAGGCTATTCATCAGTGCAAGCACCCCACCTAGTAGAAAATGAACATGAACCCACAGAAGGGACTGAAGTGAAGAGAAAACTTGAGAGAAGGGAACAACCCAGGGAGAGTGGTCCATGCTTTGACTTTTCCATGATTGGGGATAATTACACCTACTTCATGGTAATTTATTGTAGCAGCTCAAACTGACCGATACACATAGCTAAGACTAAAACATCAATCAAAGCTTTCAGTTTCTGCTACTGCAGGGAAGATGGAGTTTAGAGTTTGAGTCCAGATGGCTTAAAACAAAGCTTAATGTTTTAAAAAGAAAGACAAATGACTTCAGAGACGTCACAATGTTGAGGATACAATTCAAAGTTATTAGATATGTGAGAGAGAGAAAAAAATGACTCATACACAAGAGAAAAGACAATGTACATTGATACTAAGATGTCACAGAAGATGGAACTGGCAGAAAGGAATTTTAAAGTAGCGAGTATGACCATTGTCAAAAACTATTTAAAAACATGTTTATAATTAATGAAGAAAAAAGGAATCTCAGCAGAAAAATGGAAAATATAAAAAACAAATAAAAATTATAGAACTAAAAAGCATAAGATTATTTTTAAAAATATACTTCCTTTAGGGATTAGAAGTCGATTAGATTTACAGAAGAAAATAACAGTGGGCTTGAAGAGAGCTCAATAAATATTGTTCAATTTAGAGAAAACAGAAAAAAGATTGAGAATGATTTCGTAGAACCTGAGTGACTTGTAGGACTTTATCAAAACCATATCTTGCACGTAATTTGAGTCCCAAAACGAGAGAAGAAAGGAAATGGGTCTCTCTCTCTCTCTCCATATATATGCAAATTGATCTATATATAATTCCATAATATGCAAATATATATAAATTAAATGATATATCATATATTAGATATATATCTTATATATATTACATTATATATTATACATAAATATATATCTTGATATATAAGAAATCTTGGTGAGAAACTTCCAAAATTTTGTGGAAGACATAATTCACAGTTTTAAGAATCTCAGCAAGCCCCAAACAGGGTAAATAAAAAAAATTATGTCCAAGCATATCAGAGTTAAACCACCGAACTTCCAAAATGGCATAAAAATCTTAAAAGCAGTGCGCCAAGACACATTACCTACATATAAAAACAAGGCAAACAAAAAATAGAGGTCAGAAGAAACTGTAGCAAATATTTACAGTGCTACAACGTAAAACTGAGAACTAAGAATTATAAATCCAGTGAAAATACCCTACAAGAATGAAGGGAAACAAAGTCAGTCTTGAAACAAACTACCACTAAGAATATTCATCTTCAGCAGACTAACACTATAAGAAATCATGAAGAAAGTCTTTTTCAATGAAGAGAGGTGATACCAAATGAAATCTCAGGTCTTATAGAGAAAATAAGAGCATCAGAAGTTGAGTTGAGGTGGTTAAACACAACTTTTTTTTTATAATTTGATATCACATCACTATTTACAACAAAAATTATAGTGTGTGTGTGTGTGTTCCAATGTTTTAAAACAAAAACAAAAAGCTATGGATCAAAAAGATGCACAAATCAAAGAAACTCTCAAGAGAGATGTAAAATGTTTTATATTGAATTATTTTAAAAAAGCATATTATAAATGAGACGCAGCTACAGCAATGTTTATAAGGAAATAGCTTTAAATGCTTAATGAGAAAAGTAAAAACATGTAAATCTGACAGATACAATTATATCATACATAGATGTACTATATATGACAATGATAGCCAAAGCAGAGTGAGAAAAAAAGACCTATATGATTGCAAGGGTTTTACATTTCCCAGTGGAGCGTGAAAAGTTAGAAATGTGTATTTTATGCCTTGGAGCAACCATTTTAAATGTTCCAAAGTAGTATAATTTTAAAATGAATAGATAAATCAGAGTAAAATATTTTTTAAAAATGCAATTAACCCAAAAAAGTCAGATAACAAAATACCAGAGAAATCAAAAAAAAAAAAAATCGTAAAAGTATAAAACAAGTAGTGAAGTGGCAGACAAAAATCCAAGCATGTGAAAATTTCATTGAATGCAAATGAACTAAGGATTCCAATTAGGAATGCCGGGGTTTTTTTTAATATTTGGAAAAGCAAGACATAACTATTCTGCAAGAGGTATACTTTAAATTTTAAAATACAGATAGATTAAAAGGAAAAGAATGGACAGATATATATTATGTAAACCAGGTAAGAAGGTTAGAGTGGTTATATTAATAATATATAGCCACTTCAAGGCAAGGAAGAACATTTCATAATGAAAAAATAGTGATTTCACAAGACATAAAATCATATACATGCACATATCTAACACAGCCCCAAAATACATAAACAGGAAATTGACAAAATTAATAAAAAGAGAGCTAGACAAATTTACAATCATATTTGGATAGTTGAATTATCCTTTCTCGGGAATTTTTTTTTTTTTTTTTTTTTTTTTTTTTTGAGACAGGGTCTTGCTCTGTGGCTTGGGCTACAGTGCAATAAGGCCATCTTGGCTCATTTCAACCTCTGCCTCCCAGGCTCAAGCAATCCTCCCACCTCAGCCTCCCAAGTAGCTGGGACCACAGGTACGTACCACCATACCCAGCCATTTTGTTGTATTTTTTGTAAAGATGGTGTCTCACCATGTTGCCCAAGTTGGTCTTGACCTCCTGGGCTCAATCAGTACACCTACTTTGGCCTCCCAAAGTGCTAGAATTATAGGTCTGAACCACCACATCCAGCCTCTCAGGAATTTTTTAAAAGACAACCAGAAAAAAATGAGAAAGAACAAAGAACAGCCAAATAACATTATTATCCACTATGACTTGGCTGAAAATTATACAACACTATACTCAAAGCCTTCAGAGTACACATTCTATTCAAGAGCAGATGGAAAATTTGTCAAGATGCATTGTATAATGAACCATAAAATAAGTCTCAGTATATTTTGAAATACTGGAATTGCACAAAACGTGCTCTAACCATAATGGGATTATTGAGAAATCAAGAATAATAATGTAGCTAAGGTAAAAATCAAATATTTAGCAATTTTTTAAAAACCACTGATATGGGTTGGCTGTGTCCCCACCAATTCTCATCTTGAATTCCCATGTGTTGTGGTAGGGAACTGGTGGGAGGTAATTGAATCATGGGGGCAGGCCTTTCCTTTGCTGTTCTCATGATAGTGAATAGGTCTCATGAGATCTGATGATTATATAAGGGGGAGCTCCCCTGCACAAGCTCTGTCTTTGCCTGCTACCATCCATTTACGACGTGACTTGCTCCTCCTTGCCTTCCACCATGAGTGTGAGGCTTCCCTAACCACATGAAGCTGTAGGCCAATTAAACTTCTTTCTTTTCTAAATTTCCCCAGTCTTGGGTATGTCTTTATCAGCAGCATGAGAATGGACTAATACAATCACACCTTCACAAAATATCCATGGGTCAAAAAAATAAATAAATAAGAAAAAGAGAGAGAGAGAGAAATGTTAAATATGTGAGACTGAACAAAAATAACAACATAACCTAAATTATGGATAGAGCTAAAACAGTGCTTAGAAAGAAACAGATATCTTTAAATGCTTACATTAAAAGAGTAAAGTATAAATCCAATGACCTAAAGCTCCATCTTGAAAAACAAAAAGGAAAAAAAAATGATCAGAGGAAAGACTAATAGAATAGAAAACAGACAACCTATAAAGAAAATTAAGAAAACCACAAATTGAGTCTTAGAAAAGACCAACAAATTTAATAAATCTCTCAGCAGACTGATCAAGAACAAATGAGACAACTGAGCAAAAAAGACAACTTCTTAAAAGACACAAAGTACCAAAATTCAATCCAGAAAAAATCAATAACCTGCATAATGATTGATAACAGACAGATAGATAAATAGGTAGATAGCTACACATAGATATATAGATGAAATGTAACTTGTAGTTAAAAATCTTCCCACAAAAACGACTTTTGGCCCAGATGGCTTTCTGGTAAACACTACCAACATTTTAGGAAGAAGTAGTATTAATTTTACTAAAATTATTTCAGGAAATTGAAAAGGAGGGAATATTTTCAACACATTCTATGAAGCCAGAATTATTCTGATACCTCCACAAAGATATTACCAAAAAGGAAAATTACAGATTCATATCCTTCTGAAGATAGCAAAATTCTTTTTTTTTTTTTTTTTTTTTTTTTTTTTTTTTGAGGCGGAGTCTTGCTCTGTGGCCCAGGCTGGAGTGTAGTGGTGCGATCTCGGTTCACTGCAACCTCTGCATCCCAGGCTCAAGCAATTCTCCTGCTTCAGCCTCCTGAGTAGCTGGGACTACAGGTGCACGCCACCAAGCCTGGTTAATTTTTGATTTTTTGTTTTTTGGTTTTTTTAGTTAGAAACGGGGTTTCACCATCTTGGCCAGGATGGTCTCGATCTCCTGACCTCATGATCCACCCACCTTAGCCTCCCAAAGTGTTAGGATCATAGGAATGAGCCACTGCACCTGGCTGAACATAGCAAAATTCTTAACACCATATTAGGAAAGCAAATCCAACAATATGTAACATGACAATATACTGTGACCAAGTGGGGTTTTTCCCAAGGATACAAAGTGGTTTAATATTTGAAAATCAATCAGTGTAATTCACCATATTAACAAACTAAAGAATAGAGACTATATGATTATCTTCATAGAAACAGAAAAGGTATTTGTCAAATCCATTATCCATTACTGTTCAAACTCAAACTAGCAAAAGAAGAAAATTCTACCTTAACTTGATAAAGGGGATCTGTGAAAAACCTATGAAATAGGAGAGTTCCCTGACGTCCCTCACAGAACTTGCAACAGGGGTGTGGCTCATCTGCTCAGCCACCATGCCCTGCTCAAACTCCCTACAGGAGAGGGAGCATGCAATCGGGCAGGTGCTGGAGCCAAGGTGAGTGCCCCTGAGCTCCGGCCCCATGGCAGCATCCAGGGTTGGGTGTCTGCAACTCCCAGAACCCAAGTGGGCCTGTGTTACAGTGCGCTGTTTTAGCCTTGCCATCCGGGATGGCTTAAGTGTTAACCAGCTCAGTGCCTTCTTGGTACCCAGGTACTTGTTCGGCTTCCAGGAAGAATCAGGTCGCACACGTACTTGAAGGATGAACGCAGGGGTTTTACTGAGTGGTGGAGGTGGCTCTCAGCGGGATGGATAGGGAGCTGGAAATGTAATGGAGTGGGAAGATTATCTTCCCCTGACTATCCCCAGCCAAACTCCTCTCGACATTCGGACGGTCCTTCTCTCTATCGTGCCATTCTGCCATTCTTCTGCTCTTCTGTTTGTCTCCTCGTGGAGCCGGGGGTTTGGGGTTTATATGGGTACAGGATAGGGGGGCATGGCAGGCCAAAAGGCAACTTTGGGGCATGAAAAGACAAATGCCTGTTCCCATTTAGGGCCAAGGGTTTCCAGGATTCAGGGTGGGGCCTTTGCTGGGGAACCAACCTCTTCTACCCAGTATTTCTCTGCCTCCTGTCTGTATCACCTACAGCTGAAATACTTAATGATAAAAGATTGTGTGTTTTTCCCTTAATATCAGGAAATAGGAAAAAATGTCTGTTTTCATCACTCTTATTAAACATTACAATGGAGGTTCTAGCTAAGACATAAAGTCAAGAAAAAGTGATAAAGAGATGGTAATGAAGAAATACAATTGTCTTTATTCACAGACAACACAATTGTCCATGGAGAAAATCCAAAGAAATCTACAAAAAAAATTCACTGGAATTAATATGTGATTTTGGTAAGGTTGTATAATTCAAGATTAATACACAGAAATCTATTTTATTTCTATACTCTGACAACAAACATCCAGATAATGAAATTTTTAATACAATTTAAAGTAGTATAAAATTTATAAAATACTTATGGATAAATCTGACAAAAGATGTACAAGACTTAAATATTAAAAACTAAAAACATTGCTGGCAGAAATTAGAGAGGACCTAAAATAAACAGAGAGCTATATTTTGTTCATATGTTGGAAACCTTCACAGTATTAATATCTTAATTCTCCCAAAATTGATCTACAAATTGAATGCACCTCCAATCAAAATCCCAGCAGGATTTCTGGCGATTGACAACCTAATTCTAACATACATATGGAAATTCAAAGGACCTAGAATATCTAAAATGATTTTGAAAAATAAGAGCAATTTTGGAGGACAAACACTACTTACTTATTATAAAGCTATGGTAAGCAAGCCAGTGTAGTCTTGTTGTAAAGACAGGGGAATAGATGAATTTGCTTCACTATTTGGTTCACTCATCTATTACCCTGTCTTCACAACAAGACCTGCAAAATTGACTCAATCATTTATGAACAACAAATTTTCTACAAGATGCAAAGGCAATTCAGTAGAGAAAAGAATAGTTTTTCAACAAATAGTGCTGGAACCATTGGATATCCATACACAAAATAATAAACTCCAACCCACAGCTCACACAATATAAAAATTAACTCAAAATAGATTCTAAACCTAACTGGAATGCCTAAAACTATAAAATTTCTAGAATAATACATTGGAGAAATTCCTTGTGTCTTTGAGTTAGGCAAAAATTGCTATGATAAAATGCAAATGTACAATCCATAGAAAAAACTGTTAAACTTCATCAAAATGTAAAACTTCTATTCTTCAAAGATGATTGTATTTAGAGAATGAACATATAGGCCGTACTGGGAGAAAATATTTGCAAATCACATATTTGATAAAGGAGATATAGCTATAATACATAAAAATTTCTCAGAACTCAGTAATAAAAAATAGTTTAGAAAACAAATGGATATAAGATTTGAACCGACAAAGATCTGTACAAGTGAAAGGTTCAGATGGGAAATGAATACACTGAAAGATGCTCAACACCAGTTATCACTGGGAAAACACAAATTCAAACCACAAAGGGATATCACAAGAATGGTTATATTTTAAAAGACTAAGGATGTGGAGAAACCAGAGCTTTTATATACTGCCTTCGGGAATGCAAAGTGGTACAACCACTTTGGAAAGCCCTTTGGCAAATTCTTAAACAGTTAAACATACACTTGCCATATGAGAAACTATTCCACTACTAGGTATTTACTCTAGAGAAATGAAAGCACATGTCTTTAGACTTGTTCATGAATGTTCAGAACATGTTACATGTAATAGCCAGAAACTATAAACAATTGAAATGCCCACCCACAATATGTTAGATAGACAAATGATGGTGTATTCATACAATAGAATACTACTCAGAAATAAAAAGAAAGGAACAATTGATACATTCAGCAACATATATAAATCTCATAATAACTTTGCTGAGTAAAAGAAATCAAACATAAGATAATAATATATGATTCCTTTATACAAATTTTAGAAAATGGAAACTGATCTATAGCAACAGAAATGAGATTAGGCTTTGTCCAGAAAAAAGAGTGGTATTGGGACAGTTAGGACGGAGGGATTAAAAAGAGATATGAGGAAATTAGGAAGTGATGGGAATGTTCATTACCTGATTGTAGTGTTCATTTATCATACATCTTGACACTTATTAAACTGTATATTTTTAATATATGAAGTCTATTGTTTGCTTATTATACCTCAACAGGCTATTTTAAAAAGAAAGAATGAGAGACAACACAAATTTTTAATAATCAGGAAATAGGGACTTCAGTAATTAAAAAACGAAATTTGTGAATAGCATTTTTGCAGTGAGTTTGACTATTCAGATGGAATGGATAAATTAATAAAAATGTAGCCATCAGAACTGACACAAAAATATTTTGACTATAAATGCATAGGCATATTTATGGGTTTTGGATACTGTTTTATGGTCAATATGCCTGTTTATATGCAGGCACCATGCTATTTTGATTATAAGTCCTTTATAATATGGTTTGAAATCAAGACGTGTGATGCCTCCACTTTGTTCTTTTTACTCAAGATTGTTTTGGGTATTTGTGGTCTTTTGTGATTCCATACAAATGTAAGATTGATTTTATTACTGTGAAAAATGATATTGGCATTTTGATAGAGATTGTATCAAATTTATAAATCACTTTGGGTAGTATAGACATTTTCACAATATTAATTTTTATATATCATGAACACAGGATATCTTTCCATTTATTTGTGTCTTCTTTAACTTTTTCATCAGCGTTTTTGGTGTACAGGACTTTTACTTCCTTTGTTGAATTTAGAACTAAGTATTTAATCTTTGTTGCTATTGTAAATGGAACTGTTTTTCTAACTTCCTTTTCAGATAATTTGTTATTAGTACATAAAAATACTATTAATTTGTATATTAATATTGTATCCTGTAACTTTACTTAATTCAATTTTAATTCTAACAGATTCTTTAGTGGCATCTTTAGGGTTTTCTACATATAAGATCATGTCATCAACAAATACAGACAATTTTACTTCTTTCTTCCCTACTAGAATGCCTGTACTTCTTTCTATTTCCTAATTGCTCTGGCTAGGACTTCCAGTACTATAATGAACACAGGTGGTGAGAGTGGGCATCCTTATCTTATTTCTGACATTGAAGGAAAAGCTTTTAACTTCTCACCATTGAGAATGATGCTAGCTACAAGTTTGTCATATGTGGCCTTTATTGTGTTGAGGTACACTCCCTCTATATCTAAGCTGTTGAAAACTTTTTCCATAAAATGATGTTGAATTTTGTCAAATGGTTTTTCTATGACGATTAAATGGTCATACAATTTTCATCTTTCATTTTATTAATGCTGTGTATCACATTGACTGATTTGCATATGTTGAGACATCTTTGTATTCCAATGACAAACACTGCTTTATGGTGGTAATTATTAATTTCCACATATTTATGTATTTGCCAAGATTTTTCTTGTTATCAATTTCTAGTTTCATATCATTGCCACACATAGAGATACTTGATAGAATTTAAATCTTGTTAAATGTATTCAGATTTGTCTTGTGATCTAACATATGCCTGGAGAATGTGCTGCGTGCACTTGAAAATGAGTCTTTGAAGTAATGTGTTTCAGTTCAGTTTGCTAATATTTTCTTGAAGAAATCTGCATCTGTGTTCATCAGAAATAATTACCTGTAAATATTTTTCTCGCAGTGTCCTTGTCTGACTTTGTTGTCAGCATAATTCCAGCCTCATAAAAAGAGTTTAGAAGTATTCCTTCCATTTCATTTTTTTGGAAAAGTTCAACAATTGGCACCAGATCTTCTTTGAATGTTTGAGTGAATTTAGCAGTGAAGCCATCCAGTCAAGGGTGTGTTTTTTTTTGTTGTTGTTGTTTTTAATTGAAGACTTCTTATTATTGATTCAATCTTATTTTATTTTGTTCTTAGATTTTCCATTTCTTCAGGATTCAGTCTTGGTAGGTTCCATGTGTCTAGAAATTTATCATTTTCTTCTAGATTATCCAATTGGTTATTATATGATTGTTCATAAATGTTTCTGTAGTATCAGCTATAATGTGTGCTCTTATATTTCTAATTTTATTTATTTGAGTCATCTTTCTTCCCTACTTAATCTGACAATTTGTCCATATTGTTTATCTTTTTGAAAAACCAACTCTTCATTTTGTTGATTTTTCTATTGTTTCATAGTCTCTATTTCATTTAAATCTGTTCTGGTTTTTACTGTTTCCTTTTTTGTATTTAATTGTTTTTGCTAATTATGGGCTTAGTTTTTTCATCTTTTTCTAGTTTCCTGAGGCTTAACATTAGATTATTTATCTGAGATATTTCTTTTTTTGATATAAGCATTTAATGCTACAAATGTCCTTATTAGGACTGCTTTTGCTGCATTCCATAATTTTGGGGTGTGCTATGTTTATGTTTCCATTTGTCTCAAGATATTTATTTCCTTTTTGATTACTTCTGTGACATACAGGTTGTTTAGGAGCATGGTGTTTAATTTCCACGTATTTGTGTATTTTCCAAGATTTTTATTGTTATTGATTTCTAGTTTCATACCATTGCCACACACAGGGATACTTGACATAATTTAAATCTTTTTAAATTTGTTAAAATTTGTCTTGTGACCTAACATATATATGCCTGGAGAATTTTCTGTGTGAGCTTGAGAAGAAAGTATAATATGCTACTGTTGAGTGGAATATTCTTTATATGTGGGTTAGCTATATTTGGTTTAAAGTGTAATTCAAGTTCATACTGTCCAAAGTGATCTACAAATTCAATGCATTATCTGTGAAAATTTCAATGTATTTCTTCATAGAAATAGAAAATGCAATCCTAAAGTTTGTATGGAATCACAAAAGATCCTGAAGTCAAAGCAATCTTGACCCAAAAGAACAAAGCTAGAAACATCACATTACTGGATTTGAAAACAAATTACAAAGCTATAGTAATCAAAACAGCATAACACAGATACATCATCAATCAAATAGGACAGTGAGCCTAGAAATAAGCCTACACATCTATGGTTAATTGATTTTCAACAAAGGTGCCAAGAGTACAAAATGGGGAAAAACAGTGTTTTCAGTATATGCCCTTGGGAAAGCTGGATATCTACAAGCAAAGGAATAAAATTGGACCTTTATCTCACCTCTTATATAAAAATCAACTCAAAATGGATTAATGACTTAAATATAGGTCCTGAAATTGTAAAACTACTAGAATAAAATGGGGGAATGCTAAACTACATCGGTCTGGAATGCTAAATGACACTGATCTGGGCAAAAATTTTTCTGGATATGACCAAAAACACAGGCAATGAAAGCACAAATGGACAAAAGTGATGGCATCAAACTAAAAAGATTCTGCACAAAATAAAAATAATTAACAGGCTGAAGAGACAACCCACAGAATTAGAGAAAATATTTATAAACCATATACCTTGTAAGTTAATATCCAAAGTATGTAATAACCTCGACGTAATATCAATACACAAGCCAATTTTAAAATGGGCAAAGCTCCTGAACAGAAATTTCTCAAAGAAGACATACAAATGTCCACCAGATGCATGAAAAAATGTTCACCATCACTATAGAAAAATGCAAATTAAAAACAATGAGATATTATCTCACACCTTTAGAATGGCTTTTATCAATAAGGTGAAAGAAGGTTTGGTGAGAATACAGAGAAAAGGCAACTCTTGAACATTGTTGGTGGGAATGTAAATTAGTAGAAATGTTATGCAAAATGGTATGGAGTTTCCCCAAAAAACTAAAAACAGGGCTACCATATGACCCAGTAATTCTACTTCTGAGTATATACCCAAAGGAACCAAAATCAATACATTAAAGAGATACCTGCATTCCCATATTCATTGCAAAATGATTCACAATAGCCAAGATATAGGAAGAACCTAAGCATTCATCAGCAGATGAAAGGATAAGGTGTCTGTCATATATATATGAAAATAAAGTATTTGTCATATATATATGACAACAAAGCATATGTCGTAATATATATACACACACACATACACACACACACACAAAAATACTATACAGCCTTAAAAAGGGTGGGGGGGCCCTGTTATTTGTGACAACATGAATTAATCTGGAAGACATTATTATAAATGAAATATGCCAGGCACAGAAAGACAAATACCACATTATCTTACTTATATGTGAAATCTAAGAAAGTTGAACTCATAGAAGTAGAGAATCGAATGGTAGTTACCAAGGGCTGATTGAGGGTACAGGGAGGGAACAAATGGGGAATTGCTGATCAAAGGGCACAAAGTTTTATATGCACGGGGGGTTGTGATATACTGCACAGCAGGGTGACAATAGTCAATAATAATGTATATTTCAAGATAACTATGAGAGTAAATTTCAAGTTTAATTGCCCCATAAAAAAGGATAGGTCTGCAAGTTGATCAGTACGTAAATTGGCTTGAACTAATTATCCTACACTGCATACATATATCAAAACATCACATTGTACTTCATAAATGTATGACATGTTAATAAAAGTATTTTTAATGATAAATATATCTTTTATGCCATACATTCTTAATTCCTAATACAATTTTGCAGTCTAATTTTATTTTTTCTAATATTTATATAGATGTATATATTTCCTTAGTATTTACACAAAATTTATTTTATGATTTGACTGATTTCATGGAAATAACTTACAGTTTGGGTTTTTAATATTTAGCCTATCAAGTTTGGTCTTTTAACTGTTGAGCCTTTTACAACCAGTTAGATTACTATAATATTTGAAGGAAAATAAAACCTGAAACTAGATTAAATAAAAAATCTGAATAACTCTTTATGTAAAAACCTCCCCACAATGAAAGTACATGCCCAGATAGTAAAATATTATCAACACTTAAGGGAAACAATGAACAGAAATCTTATACAAGCACTTTCAGAAAATTAGAGGAAACACTTGCCAACTCATTTATGTGCCCAGCACAAATCTGATGCTAAAACCTGACAAAATATCTACAAAACAAAAACAAAAATAGAGACTAATAGCGCTCATTAACATAGACAGACAAATTCCTAATAATCATCAAATGTTATTCAACATAAGAAATTACTTTAAACAAATGAAAATGAAAACAATACAACAAAACCTGTAAGATACAGAAAAACAGTGCTAAGAGGGAAGTTTATAAAAATAATTACCTATATCAAAAAGCAGAAAGATTGGGGCAAATGAACAATCTAACACTGCACCACAAGGAACTAGAAAAGCAAGAACAAACCAAACCCAAAATTAGCAGAAGGAAAGAAATAATAGAAATCAGAGCGGCCTGGCGCGGTGGCTCAAGCCTGTAATCCCAGCACTTTGGGACACCAAGACGGGCGGATCACGAGGTCAGGAGATCGAGACCATCCTGGCTAACACGGTGAAACCCCGTCTCTACCAAAAAAATACAAAGAAACTAGCCGGGCGAGGTGGCGGGCGCCTGTAGTCCCAGCTACATGGGAGGCTGAGGCAGGAGAATGGCGTCAACCCGGGAGGCGGAGCTTGCAGTGAGCTGAGATCTGGCCACTGCACTCCAGCCTATGCGACAGAGCCAGACTCCGTCTCAAAAAAAAGAAATAAAGAAAGAAAGAAATCAGAGCAAAACTGAACAAAATAGACTACAAGTCAATATTCAAGAAAATAAAAAATTATTTCTTCAACAAGATGTACCACATTGATTAACACTAGCTAGATTAACAAAGAGAGAAGAGAGATGATGCAAATAAACAATATCAGAACAATATCAGAAAGGAAAAAGGAGGCATTTCAACTGATACCACCGAAATACAAAAGATCATCAGAGACTGTCATGAACAACTATACACTGACAAAATGGAAAACCTTGAGGAAATGGATAGATTCCTTGAAACACACAGCCACACAGCCTACCATGAATGAATCAGGAAGTAATAGAAAACCTGAACAGACCAATAACGAGTAAGAAGATTGAATCAGTAATAGCCTCTCAAAAAAGAAAAGCCCAGAACCAGATGGAATCACAGACAAATTCTAACAAATATACAAAGAACTAATACTAATTCTCCTGAAACTATTATAAAATTATCAAAAAGGAGGTAATTTTTCCTAACTCATTCTATGAGGCCAGAATTATCCTGATACCAAATTCAGATGAGAACACAACAACAAAAAAGAAAACTATAGGACAATATTCCTGATGAACTTAAACACAAACATTCTCAACGAAATACCAGCAAACCACTAACAGCACATCAAAAATACAACACACCATAATCAGGTGGTATTTATGCCAGCAATGCAAGGATAGTTCAACATATTCAAATAAATAAATATATCACATCAACAAAATGGACAAAAACCATATGATGATCTCAACAGATACAGAAAAAGCATTCGAAAAATTTCAACATCCTTTCACTATAAAAACTCTCAACAAACTAGACATAGAAGGAACATATCTTGAAATAATAAAGGTCATATATGACAAACCTATAGCTTAATGGAGAAGGGCTGAAATTATTTCCTCTAAGAACTGGAACAAGACAACAATGTCTACCTTCACCATTCCTATTCGACGTAATTCTGGGAGTCCTAGCAAGAGCAATCAGGCAAGAGAAAAAAATAAAAGGCATCCAATTTGGAGAAGAGGACATCAAATTGTCCCACTTTGCTGATGATATGACCTTATATCTACCAAAATCCAAAGACCCCACCAAAAAAAACTCTTAGATTTGATAAGTGAATTGAGTAAAGTTACAGTATACAAAATAAATGTACAAAACTCAGTACCATTTCTACACACCAATAATTATCTAGACAAGAAAAAATGAAGGAAGCTATCTCACTTACAATAGCTACAAAAAAAAAAAACAAAAAAACAAAAAAAACAAAAAAACCTAAGAATGAATTTAACCCAAGGAGTAAAAAATCTCTACAAGAAAAACTACAGAAAAGTGATGAAAGAAATTGAAGATGACACAAAGAAATGGAAAAATATCCCATGCTCATGGATCAGAAGAATTAATATGACCATATTTCTCAAAGAAATCTACAGATTTGATTCAATCTCTATCAAAATACCAATGTCATTTTTCATGAAATTAGAAAAAAAAATCTTAAAATTCATATGGAACCAAAAAAATGCCTGTGTTCTCACACATCTATTTAACAGTACTTGGCACACAAGAGGTGCTGAATACATGTTAAATGAAAATGCATAATAGATCTTAAGGATAATTGTGTAAGTATAGATATAAAAGATAAAAATGAAACTGTGTATAAGTCTAGACATGAGGCTTTTATCTATTTCTCTGAATAAAGTTTCAAAGACATTTCGATGAAAAGAAAGTATAAAGAAAAATATATAGGGCCTTCTGCCAAACAGAAGGTCAGGAAATTAATGAAGCATGTAATTGTGCCTTTCCCAGGTGTGTTAAATTATAAAGTGTAAATGTGAAGGCAAAAGTGACAGGAGATCTTTCCAATATTAGCCAGTGGAACCACTAAGAGGAGAATATATAACGAATGTTCATTTGATCCCAAATCATGCCAAGGTACTTTCACTCAGCATAAAAAGCAAGGTACTTATACCTGATCTCTATGATCCTATGTGCTGTTCACTCTATTCCAGCTACCTACTACCCTCTTTGCTCTTGCTAGAAACTGACTAAACCTGCTCTTGCCTTTGAGCTTCTGTACTGATTGTGCCTTCTGCCAGGTGGATTAATTTCTCAGGTATCAGCAGAGTTCACTCCTTCAAAATTTTTCAAATAATATTTTCTCAGTGAAACTCACCCGGACCCTCCTATTTACATACATGAACCATGCACCTCCACCTACAATACCAGTGGCATTCTCATATACCGTTGTACTGCTCTATTTTTCTTTTTTTTTGTTTGTTTTTTTTGTTTTTTTGTTTGTTTTTTGGGTTTTTTTGTTTTTTATTATACTTTGAGTTCTAGGGTACATGTGCATAACGTGCAGGTTTGTTACATATGTATACTTGTGCCATGTTGGTGTGCTGCACCCATCAACTCGTCAGCACCCATCAACTCGTCATTTACATCAGGTATAATTCCCAATGCAATCCCTCCCCCCTACCCCCTCCCCATGATAGGCCCCAGTGTGTGATGTTCCCCTTCCCAAGTCCAAGTGATCTCATCGTTCAGTTCCCACCTATGAGTGAGAACATGCGGTGTTTGGTTTTCTGTTCTTGTGATAGTTTGCTAAGAATGATGGTTTCCAGCTGCATCCATGTCCCTACAAAGGACACAGACTCATCCTTTTTTATGGCTGCATAGTATTCCATGGTGTATATGTGCCACATTTTCTTAATCCAGTCTGTCACTGATGGACATTTGGGTTGATTCCAAGTCTTTGCTATTGTGAATAGTGCCGCAATGAACATACGTGTGCATGTGTCTTTATAGCAGCATGATTTATAATCCTTTGGGTATATACCCAGTAATGGGATGGCTGGGTCATATGGTACATCTAGTTCTAGATCCTTGAGGAATCGCCATATTATTTATTTTTTTTTTGAGACAGAGTCTCGCCATGTCACCCAGGCTGGAGGGCAGTTGTGTGATTTTGGCTCACTGCAACCTCTGCCTCCTGAGTTCAAGCAATTCTCCTGTCTCAGCCTCCTGAGTAGATGGGACAACAGGTACGTGCCACCATGCCTGGCTAATTTTTTGTATTTTTAGAAGAGATGGGGTTTCACCATGTTGCCCAGGCTAGTCTCAATCTCCTGACCTCATGATCCGCCCACTTCAGCCTCCCAAAGTGCTGGGATTACAGGTGTGAGCCACTGTGCCCAGATGTACTGCTCTATTTTTAAAATTATGCTTAACATATTCTAACACATTTTATGGTTTATTATTGCCTTTACCCCAGAATATAAATACCACTAGGGCAGAACACTTTGTTTTGTTCATTGATGACATATCCTAAGTTCCTATTATATGGTAGGTCCTCAATAAATATTTTTAAATAAATAGAATGTGATTTATAATTTGACTTAAATACGTCAAATGAATTAAGTAACCCAAATATATTTGCAAAATTTTAGCCAAATATTTGGAGTACCTTTTGTCTCCAATTCACCAGGCTGTATTCTTTTAGCTAGCCGTCCAAGGTCTACACTAATAGTTGAGTCTTTGCAATTTATCTCAGTTCTCACTCCTTATCTTGTTTTCTAACTCTGCCAGTAAAACATTGTTCTTCTCTGTACTTTGTGAAGCATATAATGAAAGACCAGCCATAAATAAAAAGAGGAAACTGATCAGTCATGCTTGTCTTTTTGGAAATAAGATGTCTGTAGACTGATGCTGTTCTCAGTTTCTCTTGGCTACTCTTTTGTAGTCAATAACTAATAAGTGTCTCTCATCATGTCCAACTATCCTAGGTTCATTATCCATATCTGATATGTTCTCAGTTATTCTACTGGTTCTTTTTATCTTTTTTCTTTTCTTTTCTTTCTTTTTTTTTTTTTTTTTTTTTTTTGAGACGGAGTCTCGCTCTGTTGCCCAGGCTGGAGTACAGTGGCGCAGTCTTGGCTCACTGCAATCTCTGCCTCCTGGATTTAAGCAATTCTCCTGCCTCAGCTTCCCAAGTAGCTGGGATTACAGGCACCTGCCACCACACCCAGCAAATTTTTTGTATTTTTTTAGTAGAGGCGGGGTTTCCCCATGTTGGCCAGGCTGGTCTCAAACTCCTGACCTCGTGATCCACCCGCTTTGGCCTCCCAAAGTGCTGGGATTACAGGCATGAGCCACCACGCCTGGCCCCACTGGTTCTTATAAATGATGTCCAAGAAGATATAAGATGGTTAATTCGCCATTCATTCAAAGCTATTATTTAGTGATTTCTATGTGCCACACACTGTGGTAGCGGATGAAGACAGCCAAAAGACAGATTGACTGCCCTCTAAAGTTCTGGTAAGAAAGACAGAAAGAGTAAGTAAATAAGAAACATAATAATAGACTTATAAGAACTGTTAAGAAAATAGGGGCCCTGAAGAGGTAAAAGGGAATGTGTGTGTATTGTTCTGAGGTGGGAGATGTTGAAAGAGTCTTATTTTGAGTAGTGTTGATGTAGAACTCTCCTGGCACATGCAGTTGACCTCAGGCCTAACCAGCTTAGACATGAAGAAAAGTAAACCTCAAATATGATCCTTTGTTTTCTATTTCAGGCCTTCAGATTAATGTCATTTACTGAAACTGGAGGACTAAGTGGGAAGGAAATGAGGAACACAGATTTGGGTGGCAGAGGATAAAATTGAACCTGTTAATTCTGAAATATGGGAGATATCCAAATCAACGTGACAATAAAAAGCCATTAAATACATAACCCTGGTAACCAAAAAAAAAGATTATATAAGACATGAGCGCCAGGTGCAGTGGCTTATGCCTGTAATCCCAACACTATGGGAGGCTGAGGCAGGAGAATCACTTGAGCCCAGGAGTTTAAGACCAGCCTGGGCAACACAGCAAGACTCCATCTCTACCAAAAAGATTAAAAAAAAAAAAATTAGCCAGGTGTGGTGGTGCATGCCTGTAGTCCCAGCTAGTCGAGAGCATGAGCTGAAAGGATCACTTGAACCCAGGATGTCGAGCTGCAGTGAACCATGTTTATGCCCCTTCACTCCAGCCTAGGTGACAAAGGAAGACTCTGTCTCAAAAAAAAAAAAAAGAAAAACCATGAGAATAGAATAAAATAGCAAAGGAATATAGACAGATAGAGAGAGAAGAGAAGGAGACCAGGACAAAATCTGTAGATTTATTAGAGGAAAAACAAAGTCATTAAGAGGCTAAAATTTAAGAAATGGTCAGTGAGTTAGGAAAATGCACAGAAGCAAGTGAAGAGAGTGTTCCAAGAGAAGAGATGGTGGATTCTCTCAGAGTTTGAGTTTCATAGGTTAGGATGATGTAAGGATTGTACTGGCATTGAAGGTATTTGTAATGATGAGCTGGATATAAAGGGAAACAATGACAGAAGGCTTGATGCACAGTGAGAAGGTAAAGGAATCAATTAATCAAAAGCAGTGTGAATATGTAGACTTAGGAAGAGGCAGCTTCCAGAGGGCTTTTGCAGTATCTTTGACCTTTTAGAGATATGAGAGATATGAGGTACAAAAAACGTGAGAAAAGATAGTACTCAGTAGGTGAAACCTGCTTTTATCATACCATCTTTATTAGACTCTACATTCTGAGTGTCTACAACATAAACTCTCTAGTGGGAACTTCAAACTTAAGAACTATTTCCCACTTGTGTCTTGTCATTGATCGTCACTCCATAAATGTGTCCAGCTACATTTCCACATCTCTATCAGGTATGGACTCCTCATTGCACTATTCTTTTGGATGAAAATATAAATAGTGAGCAATTTGAAAATCTGCCCATTTTCATTCTTATTTATGTAATTATAGGACAAACATGATGAAAATGATTGCAAAATGATTAATATTAACATAAAATATGGTAAATACCTTAATCTATACAGCAAACGGAGACAAGCTTAGACATATATTCCCAAAAAATTCACAGTATTCCAAATGGTTTTAAAAATAGAGATACTAATTTTGTTGTGATAAGTACTGCATGTATCTCAGTTTAAATTGTTGCTATTGTCTAAAGTAATTGTTTAAGTATAAAAAGGTTATTTGCCTGAGATGAATGTGGTTTTGCAAAGCAAATGTTTACAGATTCAGTTTGTTGATGGCTCAATATATTAGCTGTCGCATATCATCTCTGGTAAAGCAAGTTGATTAAATTACTATTAAGGACCAATATTCTCCAAAAGTAATCTAATTTTGCAGCTGAACTTTATAACTGCTTTGTTCTGTGGTACCATATTAGCCTATGACATTCTATTGAGTTGGTTGTATATTTATTTCCTATTTGACAAGCATAAAAGAAATATGCTTACCTAGAAGGCAACCTCCTCCTAAAGGGAAGTGGTTAACAATAGGAATCATGCCCCTGATGAATGTGAACATGTATGTTCCTGTGTTGAAGAGACACAAGTAGTAGTTATAAAGGGTATACCAAAGCTCTTGAGTAAATCAGTGTCATTCACTAACGCCCTCAGAATTAAATGAAGAAACCCAAGGACAGCAGATACAGTACCTGCAAAGTTTCATCTACTAAAAGGAACTAGGTAAATAAGAATCAACAGAAAAATGTCAATCATTGGTGGCTGGGAGCAGTGGCTCATGCCTATAATCCCAGCAATTTGGGAGGCCACAGAGGGTGGATCACCTGAGGTCAGGAGTTGAAGACCAGCCTGGCCAACATGGTAAAACCCCATCTCTACTAAAAATACAAAAATTAGCCAGTTGTGGTGGCATGTGCCTATAAACCCAGCTACCTGGAAAGCTGAGGCAGGAGAATCACTGGAACCCAGGAGGCAGAGGTTGCAGTGAGACAAGATAGCACCACTACACTCTAGCTTGGGCAATGGAGTGAGACTCCATCTCAAAAAAAAAAAAAAAAAAAAAAAAAAAGTCAATCTTCAGGAGATGAAATGAAAACAAAGGAAGAGAAAAATAGTCAAGAAGCAATCATTGTATACGCTAATGTAATTTAATGAATCACTTATGTTCAGCAAATGCTGGGTCAATATACATCTGAATGTATAGAGAATTTGTGTGTGAGCAATTTCATTTAATGCACATATAGCATTTCATCGATAACCTTTTCAAAAAGTACTGAGTAGTATGTTGAAAGGAAATTCTAATAGTAGCTCACTTTCTCTGAATATTAATCAGATTGATTAATGCATATATAATACCTCTTTATCTTAAATATTATACTTTTATTCTTACATGTGAGATTAATACTGCATTATTATGACTTATTAACTTATTTTGCAAATGAACTAAGAGGCATAGTGCCATCATTTCTATTTCTTTTTTTTTTCTTTTTCTTTTTTTTTTTTTTTTGATGCAGAGTCTCGCTGTCTCCCGGGTTGGAGTACAGTGGCGCAATCTCAGCTCACTGCAAGCTCCACCTCCCAGGTTCAGGCCCTTTCTCTGCCTCAGCCTCCTGAGCAGCTGGGACTACAGGCACCCACCACCATGCCTGGCTAATTTTTTTTTGTATTTTCAGTAGAGATGTGGTTTCACCATGTTAGCCAGGATGGTCTCAATCTCCTGTCCTCGTGATCTGCCCGCCTCAGCCTCCCAAAGTGCTGGGATTACAGGTGTGAACCACTGCATCTGGCCCATCGTTTCTTTTTGAGGTAAGTAAAATATTATCAATTAGCTTTCTGTGTTAAGTAGAATTAGATAAACATACATATTATTTTCTTGGTACATAGCCAAGTTCTACTTTCTTTGTCAACATAATAACATTAATTTAGCACCTATTATAAAACAAGTACTCTACTGGAGACTTCACAAATTCATCCTCGCTTAAACCCTTTTAAATTTAAACTGCTATAATTTCTATTTTACAGTAGAGGAAACAGAAAGGTTAATTGTCTTACCCAAATCAATGAAGGTCTGTAAAACTCCAAAAGCTGAACTATTAATAGTACTTTATTTTTCAGTATTCTAACATGAGGTGACGTGTAGCAGATGCTATAGGTATCCCCATCCAATTCCCCTTAATGGCTGTTTATGTATCCCCTACCTACTGGCTCACACTGGAACTCTTCTCTGAAGAATTGTCCTGGACTGGCATTAGCCTCTTGCCCAGGGATGCCCAGGTGATCCTGCATCCACCCTCTACCTGGGGACTACCCTTGACTGATGACTGACTGATGCACAGACCTTTTGCTTCTGGAGAAGACAGTCTCTATAATGCAATTTATACTTCAGAACTCCCTATGGGATCAGGTTAAACTGTACTTCTCTTGAAGCCATATCATTTCCTAGCTTCTTCCCCCATCCTGATCTTCCCTTACTTCTTTACAGGTTGTTTTCTGAGAACCCTGCCTCACAAAGGAATCCCTTCATCAAGCGCCAGTGCTAGGAAACCTGACATAAGACAGCTAGTGCCAGGAGTACCTTAGGAAGTAGACTCTTTAAGGATGGGATTCTAAAACTGAATTTCTCAGTAGCCAGATGCAATAAAGTCCCTACCACTGTACACAGGTGTCATGTGATAGTCCCTGGCATGATGTAGCAGGACAATTGCTGAAATGTTCACCTGTGATGGATGAGACAAGATACAGGTTACAGATGCACCAGTGTATGTGTTATCGTTGGTGTTTGAAAGATAAGGGGAAAAAATAGGAACTGCAAAATTAGTGTGCAATTGAGTGACTATTCCTCAGAGCAACTTACGCTTTAGAGAGAGAAACGACAGGCTCCAATCAATCACTAATCAACCATCTGAAGCAAAGTGTGGAAATCAGAGGGCCTCTCTATCAGGGTTTAGAGAAACCCTCATCTACCACACTTGAAGGGATAATCAAGCTGAAGACCAAGACTAGGACTTAATTGTGAAAGTTACAGAACATTAGAGAAGGCAGTATTCACAGCCTAGACAATGCTCACATGATAAAATCAAGGCCTTATTAGATAGGGGAACTGGATAGGTGAAAGGTTGGCAAAAACAGGGCACTATCCCATGACTCAAAATTGAATGCCCTGGTAATGATGCTTAGAGATGCACTAAAAATGATGCTCCATAAGAAGCTGAGAAGATAATGGCCCACATTAAATATGGGAGAGATTCAAGAGTGAGCAGGCAGGTGATGGAAGAAAGAATCAAAAGTGCAGAGAAGTGGACATGCTAGAGTCAATCCATTACAGGAGAATGAAAGACCCTCCACCTGACTGAGTTCTGCAGGAGTGTCCAAGAGACAATATGTTTACAATCTGTTTACCAAAACAATAAGGGAGGTCTTGGTGATGGAGGTACCAACATTTTTGAAAACTCTGCAGTTGTATGTGCTCTGTAGGTAGGAGATAAAGTTGCAGAACTGAGCTCCCTGGTAGTAATGGAGATAATGGCTTCCCTGAATATCAGAGACATGTGACAGAACTTAACTGTCAGCAGCAACGTGGAAGTAATTACTGTAACAAGCGCAAAGTTCTTAATGGCAGCCTGCTGGGGGATCCTAACCCACAGGGATCCATGGAAATGCTCATAGACTATGGTGTTCCTAGAGAGAGATACATGAGCACTGAATGAGAGTACTGCTTACTATATAACCAAAGAGATCACGAATAAATAAACAACAGGGTGATCAGCTTCCTCAATGGAAAGTCAATCCGTTTCCCAGTTCTCAATCCTGAGCCAGTTCTCAGACCAAGGCTGCACCAACTGAGAGAGGTCAGATCTATTTGAGGAGTAACTCTGCAATTCCCTGGTAGGTATATACAGAAGTGACCCCCCAAGTCCATTTCCAAAGAGGCTGTGCAACAAGGTAAGTACACACTGAGAAAAGGGGAATATCTACATATTTTAAAGGTTGTGGATAGGATACAGGATTTGAGCAGATAATGACATTATGAGATCAGATAATAACCAGAGTGCTGGCCATGGTTTTCCATTAGGTTTTTCTCAGTTCTGAGGTTTTCTAAATTTTCTGCTGGGTACATGGGCCTACTCGGTTGTCATTTCCCCAGTCTCTGAATGTATAGATGGGATGGACATACTTAACAGCTGTCAGAACCCTCACACTGATTCTTTGTCCAGTGGTATAAAGGTTATTGTTACAAGAAAAGCCAAGTAGAAGTCCCTGAAACAGACCAAGTTGGTAAATCAAAAAAGTATAAAATCCTAGGATTAATTGAAGAGATTAGTTTTAGCCTCAGAGGTGCAGAAGTGATACTCTTCATTATATCTCAATTTATTTTACCAGTCTGTCACCTGCAAAAATATATATAAAACACAGATAGGTCATGGCAAGTGAAAATGGGCCATTGAAAACCCAACCACGTGGTAGCCCTAATGCAGCTGACATACCAGATCTTTACTAGAATGGATTCCCATCATCTCCAGTATGTTACATGAAGCTACCAGATGTGGTATCTTTACTAGGATGGATTCCCATCATCTCCAGTATGTTACATGAAGCTACTAGATGTGGTATCTTTACTAGCATGGATTCCCATCATCTCCGGTATGTTACATGAAGCTATTGATCTGAAAAATGTATCCTTTTCCATATCTATTAGGAAGGGGAATCAAAAACAGTTTACATTCACATGTGGTGGATAATAAATACATTTGTTGATTTGCCCCAGGGCTCAGTCTAACCTTCTATCACAAGATAGTCTAAAAGGACCTTAATACTCCAAAGAACATCAAATAAGTCCATTATGTTGATGATATTTTGTAAATTATACTTGATGAACTGAAGTGGCATGTACTCTGGATGCCCTTGGTCAGTCACATGCTCCAGAGGGCATGGGATATTTGCCATATGCATAAAGTTTTCAGAGGTTCACTGGCCTCAGGCTTGCTGAGACAACTCCTTCAATGTAAAGGACAAGCTATTACACCGGTGCCACCCATCACAAAGAAGCTTAGCATCTTGTAGGCCTCTTCAGATGTATATATCTTCAGATATATTATTGCTCTGACCCATTCATTAGGTGATGCAGAAGCTCATTTTTGGGTAGGGTCCGGAGCAAGAAAGGGTAGGGTAGCAGGCCCAGGCTGCCAATATGCTTAGGCCACACACCAGCAGATTCAATGTGTAGAGGTCACTTATGTATAATTCAGTGTGGAATCTTTGCAAGCCCCAGTAGGACACTCAAAGGCAGGAACCTTAACATTATAAAGCAAGTGCATGCCATTTGTAGCAGAAATGATACACCTTTTGAAAGCACCGTTCCTGCATCATAGCCTCACTCAGGGTGCCCCTGAGGACAATTGTGAGGGATAATCCTCCAGATGGGCTGAGCTTTAGTCCATCAGGTCATTCACTGTGTGTGGAAAGAAAAGTGGCCAAGATAAGAATATGCACAGACTCACTGGCAGTGGCAAATGGTTTGACTGTTTGCTCAGATGCCTGAAAGAAGCATAATTGGAACATCAGGAAAAAGAAGGCCTGGGGAAGAGGCAAACTATAAACAAATTGCAGGACAGTGATATTTTTGTTCATTTCCATTACCAATTATCTTCAAGCCTATGTAACTCAGGATTCTGTGTAGAAAAAAACCCCTAACTTGTCCAGGCATGGTGGCTCACGCCTGTAATCCCAGAACTTTGGGAGGCCGAGGTGGACAGATCACGAGGTCAGGAGATCAAGACCATCCTGGCTAACATGGTGAAACCCCGTCTCTACTAAAAATACAAAAAATTAGCCAGGCGTGGGGGTGGACGTCTGTGGTCCCAGCTACTCAGGAGGCTGAGGCAGGAGAATGATGTGAACCCAGGAGGCAGAGCTTGCAGTGAGCTGAGATCACACCACTGCACTCCAGCCTGGGTGACAGAGCAAGACTCTGCCTCAAAAAAATAAATAAATAAAAAATTAAAAAATTTAAAAAAGGAAAGGAAGAAAGAAGAAGAAGAAGAAGAAAAAAAAAAAAAAACCCTGACTTTTAAATTTTCCAATTACAGAGTTCTATATAATGATGATAGTTATATGAGTTGAATTATGGTAACTATTTTTATGCCATCAGGTATTAATAAATATAATGTATTATTTCTATATCTGAGCCATATAGTGTGCCAAAGCTGCCTCACATAAAAATATTATCCATCTGGTGCATAAATACTGATGTCAAAGGTCAAGGAAAGGACCCTCCACGTGCTAAATTTAAAGACAAAATAGTCCTGTGAGTTAGAAGAACTGCCCCCTACCGGCTGGATACACTTAGGGTTTAATCTCAGCCTTTATTTTTTTCCCTTAATAAGAAACAATATAAAATTATTTCCAGGAGGTGAGATGTCATAAAATTCATCTTAACCTCTTTGATATTTTCCTAGATTCCAAATTTTGCTGCAATTAAATCTAGTTCTGATTATGTATTTGGATAAACAGAATATATTAATTTTCTCAGTCAGTTAAAAACAATAGTATAGAAGCAGAACAAAGTAAAGGGCAAATTAGAATAACATTTTATCAGCTGTATAAATAACTTTTACCAAATGCTGTTTTTCTTATTCACAAAGGACTACATTTTGTTCTACTAGAGGCCATGAGAGTTTTTTGGCCATAATATACACCAAGAGATTAAAGGAATTGGAATACAAGAAGAACACTCCACTATAAACCAAGATGAGTTATAAAGCATTCTCCTACAAACAAGAAAGCCACTACTATCATGACTATACGTCTAGATTCCAGGTAAAGAAAAGTTAAGTAACCTGAAAATTCCAGATATGTAATGTAGGATAGGAAAATAAAACTACCTCATTTCCTAAATTAAGACTTCGTTGACATTCACATAGTGAAAAGCCTTAACCCCTTCCTCCAACACACCTTCTTTTAATTCATGGATTTGGAAAATTTCAAGAGCAAATTCCCTGAATGTTGGTTCTTAAGAGATGTGTAATAGAGTCACCTGTGAAGCTTTTAAACAATGCATAAATATCATGTCACAATGCAGACCCACTAATTTATAAACTCCCACATTGGACCTAGTAACTTGTATACTTTAAAAGTTCCATGAATGATTCTGTTATATACCTGTCTGAGATCTACTGATTGCTGGAATGAATGCAATATGTTGTACATCCAAATTTGACTTCAGATCCCTATTTTTTATAGAATACCAGACATTATAAATAATATCTTGTTTGAAATTGCAGCATTAGGATTTCACTTTAAAAATATTCAATAGGCTTTAAGAACTAGCTTGAGGACTAGATGAGAAGCCTAATAACCACATATAATATATAACTTTTATGGGAAAGTATGAGTGTAATGTCACTCTACCCACAAATAAACTCTTGATATGCAGCTGTCAGGAACTATCTATTTTCAAAACTATCATGTCATTAATGGAGAGAAGGAGAATCCCTCTGCCAATTAGGAAACTAATTATTTATGAGTACTACATAATATTATAAAGATTATGATTGTATTTCATTTCTAAATGAAACAAACAAATAGAGGGATAGGTCAGTATACTATTTGAAGAGATAGATACACATGCAGTTTAAAATGAATTGATGACAGGCAGACTTTAAGGAGATTCAAACAGATTAGGCCCTGTGGGTATGCTGCAGGTTATAGGTTGAAATATGCTGTTGCCAGGCAGAGTTTTGGGCCTTCCCAGGAGATCAGCTCTAAATCTAGACTAGTGCCATTGGTCAGATACTTCACTGAGGCTAATGCCACAGTATATATAGACAACTAAAAGGAATTGATTTCAACAAAATAAATTCTTAAGATGCAGTCATTCAAATATTTATTGTATATTCACCAGGCACTAAATTAGGTAATAGGGATACAAGGATATACTACAGCAATGTGATTCTACCTTTGTGAAACTTATATTCTCATAGATAAAACAAAATAATTGCAAACTACAGTCATTAGTACTGTTAACAAACACAGGATGTTGAAATAGAGACTAATGGGTGTGTGAGTTGATAAATGTAGATGAGTAGTTGGAATATGCTCTCTGAGGATGTCTTATTTACAATGAGGCCTAAAGAAAGAGCATGGTGAGCAAATAGTTCAGGATGGACAGTGTCCTGAAGCATTAATGTGCTTTCTATGTTCAAGAAATGAGCAAAGGTTAATGTTACTAGAACCTACGGAGCAAGTGAAAGGTTGGAAGGAAACAGGAGAGGTGGCAGCAGATACATTATGTGCCTTCTGGTAGGCAGGTGTTACTCTCTAAGCACAATCGCAATCTAGATTTGGGGAATAAAACCAAGAGTTTATATCTGGACATGCTACTCCTAAGACATCAGTGAAAAGTATTTAAAAACATTAAAACAGGCCAGGCGCAGTGGCTCACGTCTGTAATCCCAGCACTCTGGGAGGCCGAGGCAGGTGGATCATGAGGTAAGGAGTTCAAGATCAACCTGGCCAAGATGTTGAAACCCTGTCTCTACTACAAAAAGTTAGCCAGGTACGGTGGTGGGTGCCTGTAATCCCAGCTACTCGGGAGACTGAGGCAGAGAATTGCTTGAATTCAGAAGGCGGAGGTTGCAGTGAGCCGAGATCACGCCACTGCACTCCAGCCTGGGCGAGAGAGAGAAACCAGGTCTCAAAATAAATAAATAAACAAACAAACAAATAGAAGCAGCCCAGGATGGAGTAGTGGAGAACATCTATATTAAAAGTATGGGTTTAGGATAAAAGCCAACAATGAAAATGAGGAGGACATCCAGTGAGGTTGGGGAAAACACAGTTAAGTGTGGTTTGAATCCTTATCATGGAAGCTCAAAGATAGGAAGGAGGGAATAAAAAAGGGTAGAGGAGCACATGGATACAGAACTTAATTAAAATAGTGAAAAGTTCAAGATGGCTCTAGAATATCAGAAAAATTAATAATAATTATTTGATTATAAAGTAACTGAATTATCTATAGAAACATCGAATATTGGCTGAGTGCAGTGGCTCATGCCTGTAATTCCTGCACTTGAGGAGGCTGAGGCAGGTGGATCACTTGAAGCCAGGAGTTCCAGACCAGCCTGGCCTACTTGGTGAAATCCCAGCTCTACAAAAATACAAAAATTAGCCAGGCATGGTGGCAGGTGCCTGTAACCAGCTATCCCAGTGGCTGAAACATGAGAATCGCTTGAACCCAGGAGGCAGAGGTTGCAGTGAGATGATATGACACCAATGCACTCCAGCCTGGGCGACAGAGTAAGACTATCAAAGAAAGAAAAGAAAGAAAAGAAAAGAAAAAAGGAAAGAAAAGGAAAGGAAGAAAGAAAAAAGAAAGAGGAAAAGAAAGGAAAGAAAGCAAAAAACATTTAATATTCATCTCCAATACTAAAAGTAGAAATCACTCACAGCTAACTCTGATGTCGAGTTTGATAAGGGAACACTGGAGTAAGCACTGTTGTCCCTGTAATTGATTTTGTAGGATGATGAGTTGTCAAGGGTCAGCGTTATCAAAGATATGGTTTGCCTGTGGTCCCAATTGGTAAATCAAATTCTGTAACTATGTGGCAAAGAAATTCCCCAAATGACAAAAATCACAAAATGTGCACTGACAATGACTGCTCGGCCGTGAAGATACTGAGACCTCCTCTCAGGGTCAGGAAAAAATGGGAAGCAAACTGGGCCTGAGCATCATTAGAGTTAGAACTGACACCTAAAATAAGTCCAAGAAACTTAATCTATAATGTCCAAGATCCAATCCCAAAAAAAGACTAAGCCTAAATACATAATCTGTAGAATGAAGGCACAGCACACACACTCTTTGTCAGGTGGGAGGCCATGCTTTTTTCCCAGTGAACAGCATCTTCAGACTGAGAAAGCCCATGTCTTTTCCAGGTGACAGAGAGGCAACCACCTGCTTTCAAACAGAAGGGTTTATCAAGGGCTAAAAAAGCTGTGAAGACCCTGGTGGAAAAGTATGACATCCAGGGTATGGAAGAAAGTGCTACGAAGCTTGGACAAAGATATGGGATAATTTCATATTTATAGCATTGCTACCTACCCTAAGATCATACCATTATCCCAATTCATTTCCATGTCTTCTATATTTTTTGTCCAATAAAGTGAAAGGCTGCATTTATGACTCTTTCACTAATATCTATTTTAATTTTAAGAGAAGTTTCACATGACTATTTGAAATAGTCATCTATTCTCAAAAATTACATGTGGTTTTAAAAAGAAGTGTATTAATTACTTTCATCATTTTCAAAGAAGATAAAGTTATCCTATGCTAACTGGTATTTCACAATTTTGATATAGCCAAAACTCTGTGCATTTGCCTTTAAATTAAAAACAAAATCTCCTCATCAAAAGTATTTGAAAATGGCCATGTTTTCTGAGACATTCTGTTATATAATTAAAACTGTTTACATCCTTAAAATCAAATAAAACCTACATTCACCTGCTATATCTTTAACAAAAAACTATATAAAATTTCATACAGTGAACTAAAAATTATTAAACTACATTTATGGGATGATAATTCTTTCCTTTGCATCACACCTTTATGTTGTTTCATAACATATAATTACAGAATTATTTAGTAAGGCATACAATTCATAATGATTTCTATTTTGTAAATCAAGCATATATTAGTTCCCTTGGGAGAAAATTCTGTTTCACTTTATGGCACATAATAGTGTTTGTATTTATAACAAGATAAATGAAAAGTCATACAAATATATACAAAGAAAAGACCAGACTGAAACAATAGTCCCATTTTCTTCAGTTCTTACTATGGACCAGATACCAAGGTGTGGAGGTGGGCTTAGTACTCTCCACACTAACACTTCTAGACCATCAGTCCTTTACTTTCTCGTAAAAGCCACTTTTCTTTGGAAATGGGACACAGATCTTTATTCCACCTCAATGGTCTCATCAACCAGCTTATTCTGCCTCCACCTCAATCACTGAATATTTTTCTCCTCCTCCCAATTTTCTCTGCATACCAAGTCCTGCCAGAATCTGGTATTTCTGATCCCTGGAAGCAAGTAATTCAGTAGACTATCTGCGCATGTCTTTGACATCCTCATTTCCTGTTGCTTTTACCTCCATGTATTCTCATAGCCATTCTTGGAATTTGCCATCATTCAGAAGTGCTCCAGTTTTAAAATATTAAATGCAAAGACCCTGCTTCAGATACCAAGTTCCAAATATTTTTGACTCTTTTTTTCAACAACTGCCATTAAACTTGCCTTTTAATCTCGCTAGGACCTCCAGTCCATGACAACATTTTTATATTCTTATTAGCTTTTTCTGTTTTTACCTTTCAACATAGTTTATTACCTCATCCAATTATTTGCCAAAGTCCATATTCCCACTGTGTCTTTTTCATTTGGTTACATGCTTAGGAAAACATCGATCATGGCTGACCATGACCATCATGGTCTCTATAATAAGCAGGGCCTATAATATGTCTCATCAATCTGTCTCAACTTCTAGTACCCATAGCAATTAAAGTGCACATTTAAAATCTCATTTCCCTTGACTCTTGTATCACAGCAATTTCCTCTTACTCTCAGTAGAGGACCTGGTCTCCTTCAGACTCTCTGTGACTTCAGGGTCATCATACTCTTGTAATATTCCTTTTACTTTCAGATCCATTTTGTCTACATTTTTAAAGATCATTGCTATGGTTTGGCCATGTCCCCACCCAAAACTCATTTTGAACTGTAGTTCCCATAATCCCCATGTGTCATGGGTGGGAACCAGCAGGAGGTAACTGAATCATGGGGTGGTTACCTCCATGCTATTCTCATGATAGTACGTGAGTTCTAACAAGAGCTGATGGGTTTATAAAGGGCTTTTCCCCAACTTCACGCTGAACTTTTCCTTGCTGCTGCCATGTGAGGAAGGACATATTTGCTTCCCCTTCTGCCATGATTGTAAGTTTTCTGAGGCCTCTCCATCCCTGCAGAACTGTGAGTCACATTAAACCTTTCCTTATAAATTACCAAGTACCAGGTATGTCTTTATTAGCACCATGAGAACAGACTAATACAATCATCTTACTCTGTTTACTGACTTGTAAAATGGAATAAGGATACATGTCTTATAGCATTTTTGTGAGGATGAAATATATTAAGATGCAAAAACTATTTATCAAAGAGTGCATGGCCCAGAATAATTATTTAATAAATCAAGGCTTTTTGTGGACCTTCCATTCCCTTCTTTTTTCATTTCTTTCCATCCTACTCACAATACCTTTTCTTGGAGGTCTCAACAACCATATAGCTGGTGGCAATTATCATCTGTATGATGATGTTTGGCAAATGCTACCTTCAGCCCAGATCCATTGGTGAAACTTTAAATCTATTTACCCAATCATTTCCAAGACTAAACCCATCATCTTCTTTCCAACTTTGCTCTTTCTTAAGCATTCTATCTTAGCAAATGCTACCACCTTAAAACTAATTGCCTGAATCAAACTCCTGGGAATTTTCTTCAGTTCCTCTGAATCCCTCTCTCCCTATATTGTCTTTTTTACCATTTAACAAGTCCTGTGGCCGAGTGCTGTGGCTCACGCCTGTAATCCCAGCACTTTGGGAGGCTGAGGTGGGCGGATCACGAGATCAAGAGACTGAGACCATCCTAGCTAATACAGTGAAACCTCGTCTCTACTAAAAATACAAAAAAATTAGCCAGGCATGGTGGCAAGTGCCTGTAGTCCCAGCTACTTGGGAGGCTGAGGCAAGAGAATGGCATGAACCCAGGAGGCAGAGCTCGTAGTGAGCTGAGATCGCGCCACTGTGCTCCAGCCTGGGCAAGAGAGTGAGACTCTGTCTCAAAAACAAACAAACAAACAAACCAACAAACAACAAAAAAAGTCCTGTTGCCGCCACATTCCAAATGTCTTTCAAACGTAAGAGTTGTTTACACACTGTTACCTATTTCATGCCATCATCCTGTCTTACTTGGCTTATAGCCATCTCCTAATGGGTATAGCTACCTGCAATCTTGCCCACACAATAATTGCTCCAAACTATAATTACAATGGCCTTCTAAAACCACAAATATGGTTGGATCACTTATCTGGCAGACATAAAATGTGAATTCGTACAAATTCTCGCCATGCTATCTATATTCCAGTATCTTTACACATGTAAACTGCCTTCCTTCTCATGTTACTGTAAGTAAACTATGTCTGCTCCTATACCCATGCCCACTCAAAGACCTCCAAGTCTCCTCTTTCTTACACCAAGTTTACTCTCACCAATCAGTTATGTCCATCAACATATAAAAAATTCTGGGCTGGGCGCAGTGGCTCACGCCTATAATCCCAGCACTTTGGAAGGCCGAGGCGGGCAGATCACGAGGTCAGGAGATTGAGACCATCGTGGTTAACATGGTGAAACCCCATCTCTACTAAAAATACAAAAATTAGCTGGGTATGGTGGCGGGCGCCTGTAATTCTAGCTACTCAGGAGGCTGAGGCAGGAGAATCACTTGAACCAAGGAGGTGGAGGTTGCAGTGAGCCGAGATCGCACTACTGCACTCCAGCCTGGGCGACAGAGCAAGACTGTCTCAAAAGACAAGAAAAAAATTCAATCTACTGACCCCACTTCATCTTCCAGCTGCATCATAACAGCAAATTGTCCCCTCAACGCACTACCTTATACTTCTTCTATTATTACCTTGATTTCTTATTAATTTCATTACGGACAAGGAACATGAATTTTTACTGAGATTTCTTAATATTCTAGCACACATTCTATGTCTATAAAATTCTATATATACTTTAAAAGACTGTCGATTCTGCAATTGTCATGTTCTATAAATGTTAATATGATAAATGTGGTAGATAAAACCATTCATGTCTTCAACATTATTATTGACATTTTGTCAAGTTGTTACATAATTTACTGAGAAATGTGTAAAGTCTCCAATTATGGTTTTGTCTATTTCTCCCTTTTAGTTCTGTCAGTTTTTCTTCATGTATTTTCAAGTTGTGTTATTAGGTATATAATTATTAGATATATATTTATAGTTGTATCCTCCTCAGATATTGGCTCTTTTATGAAATGTCTGTTTTTACTCTATAATATTTGTTTTTAATTCTAGAATTTCCATTTGGTTCTTTCCCATACTTTCTCAACTAAGATTTCCCAGCCATTCATTCACTATAATTATGTTTTTCTTTTAGTTTTTGAAAATATTAATAATACCTGATAAAAAGGTCTTGTCTACTACTTACAACATCTGGATCATCTTAAAGTTTCTACTGACTGATATTTTTGTTTAGTAACTTTTCCCAGCTACTTTACACCTAATAAACTTTATTTTATCCTTGAAATTGTGTTAGAAATATTGTAGATTCCCTGGATTTAGTAAACTTTTATCTGAAAGGTGTTGAGATTTTGCCTAGCAGGCAGTTAGATTCAAACTAAAATCTTTCTCCCACAGTGGCCAGGAACTGAAGTTTTTGTTTTATTTTGTTTTGTTTCATTTATTTCTCTTTCTGGATGCTGGTTTTACTAAAACTAGAATCTTCCCTAAATGGGTGGTTCAATAGGAAGACAAGGATTTTGGTAGTTTTTATATAGATTTTAGAGACTGTTCTCTCTGTAAACTTCCCATTTAAATTTTCCAGCCACTCTGTCAGCTCTGAACTTAGTCCTCTAATAAAATAAGGCTTTAAAATTTGGCTTTCTGGCCAGGCATGGTGGCTCACACCTGTAATCCCAGCACGTTGGGAGGCCAAGGCAGGCAGATCATTTGAGGTCAAGAATTCAAGACCAGCCTGGCCAACATGGTGAAACCCTGTCTCTGTTGAAAATACAGAAATTAGCCAAGCATGGTAGCAGGTGCCTGTAATCCCAGCTACTCAGAAGGTTGAGACAGAATTGCTTGAACTTGGGAGGTGGAGGCTGCAGTTAGCCAAGATTGCACCACTGCACTCCAGCCCTGGCAATGGAGTGTGACTCCATCTCCAACAACAAACAAACAAATAAAACCGTGGCTTTCTGTTATCCCCATTCAGATTGAGAAGTACTATGAGACAATACACACACATACACACACACCTCATCTGAAATAGTTTCATTTTTCAAGGGTTAATTGCCCTTTAGTTTTTGCCTGTTTCTGGTCATTATTCAGTTTCTTCAAATATTTTCTTTTAAAATATGTAAAATATTTTATCTAGATATTATTCTTGTTACCCACAAATAAGCTAGCATGACAACAATGCTCTGGAACCAGAAGCTATCTCCCTAACTCCACTGAAACTTCTTTTGTTAGCATCACCAACGGCCCCAGATTTCTAGACGCTGTGATTAATTTTCAGTCTTCAAGTTACCCAGATTTTCAGAAGAGTGTGATATTCACTCTGCTTAAGATCACACTTGCCTTCCAAGAAAATATCCTCTCCTGGTATTCTCTTACCTAAATGGACACTTCTTTTTAGGCTGTTTTTCTGGCTCTTCCTCTTCCTGCAGACTTCTTAACATTAAGAGTTTGGCACAAATAGGGTTTGCCATTTCTATTCTCTATCCACAAGCATATAGACACAGAATGATCCTTGGCAATGCCATCTAATCTAGTTGCTTTAAAAATTTCCAAATTTATAACTACTTTCTCTGAATTCCGAATACTTTACCCAACTGCCTATTTAAATTCTCCACTTGAGAGTCTGTTACACATCTCAAATATGATTATGTCAAAATCTGAACTCTTAACCTTATATCATACAAACATGTTTAAACTGTTTTCTTTCTTATCTTATTGGGAATTTCAAACTTGCAGTTGTCAGATAAATAAAAATTGGGAGTATCTTCCTTGCATGTTCTATTTTGTCACTCACATTCAACACGTTAGGAAATAATTAAATGATTTAACCTAAAAATATATCCAAGAATATTTCCACTACTTGCCTTTGAAGGCAGTCAAATTCATCCTGGTCATCATCATTCATCTCAGCATTGACAACGGCCCTCTAACTGATTTTCAACATCTACCATTGCCACCCTACTACTGTTCCTAAATCAATAGCCAAGTGATTCCTTTGAAGTATAAATCAGATAATATTATTTACCTGCCAAAAATTGTTCAATGACTCTCCACTTCACTTACAGTAAAAGTATAAGTCTTTATAGTGATCTGTCCCACAGGGGCCGCTGGTGACAGCTCAGGCTCTTTTGTTATAACTCTCCTACCTGCTCACTGTGCTGTAGCCATTCTGGATTTTTTTTTTTTTTTTTTTTTTTTTCTAAACTGGACAAACCCCTAGCCTTTCTCCATTTTTAAAACAACATTTTCTACAATAGCACTGATATTCTTCCTTCAAATATAATCATGTATTTTTTATATTGAGGTTGTCTTTTTCACACTGGCATATAAGCACAAGGTTCAAAATTTGGAGGGTTTTTTGTTTTGTTTTGTTTTTTTGACATGGAGTCTTGCTCTGTCCCAGGCTGGAGTGCAATGGCATGATCTTAGCTCACTGCAGCCTCCTCCCATATTCAAGCTATTCTCCTGCCTCAGCTTCCTGGGTAGCTGGGATTACAGGCACCCGCCACCACACCCAGCTAATTTTTGTATTTTTAGTAGAGATGGGGTTTCACCATGTTGGCCAATCTGGTCTCAAACTCCTGACCTCATGATCCACCTGCCTCAACCTCCCAAAATGCTGGGATTACAAGCATGAGCCACTGTGCCTGGCCCAGGAGTTTTGTTTTTTTATTACTATATTCCTAGAAACAAAAATAGTGTCTAATACATTTGTTGATGAATAGTTGTTGAATTAATAAATGAATAAATCAAACTCTATGTGGCTTCTGTTTGATCTTTGGATATAGTGCAAACTCCTAATATGTATTCTAATTTCCACATAATCTTGCTTATTACTACCTCTAAAGAGCTTCATGTCTTTGGTAATACACTCTCTCTCCCTCCATAGCTAATTTATGCTCATGTTTTAAGTTTCAACCCCAGTTGGGATTAATTTCACTTGATTCCAGGACACCTCATACTACACATCATAGAACTTGTCACAGTGTGTGACATTTATTTGTTTATTCAACTAAAACTTACAACTGTAAGCCATATCATAGTGGGGCTACCTCTCTATTTTGTTCACTATTTTATTTAAAATATTTGGCACAGTGCCTGGTACAGTTAGCAGTCTATTAATATTTGTTAAAAATAAACCCTAAAACTTTATCCTAAACTTTCTAAAAGTGAGTAAACTCAGACTTACTTTTGCCTAGAGAGCCAATATGTGGAAAAGCCAGTATTTGCCCCCAAGTCTTTCCAGCATCATATGCCTTCCACGTAAAATATTCATGAGTTACGTAACTTTGTTTTAGAAATTCTTAAGTAACACTTATATAGAATATTACACTATTTTTTCAGTATAAGTTGTTGATCATTCTTGAGAATTTTTGACAAAATGAGTGTTTTTTCATTTTGCAATATGCAAAGGGAAGCATAACAATGTTATACTCATCTTTAGACATACATATTTATGTGCCATCCATCTTCAAACCACTTAAAAAACATTAAGTGGTTGTATGTCACAACAGTCAGAATTATGATGACTCCAGTGGAATCTGACAGATCATGAAGTTAATTTACCTGTTAGGATGTCAAGAGTGCAAATCTCCTGAGTTCCTGATTACTGCAGGAATCTGAAAAACTAGCACCTGGGGCACTAAGGAGGAAAGTTTGAGCCAAGGCACAATCAAATGCCAGTTACTCTAATCAAATTTGTGGCAGCATGCATTGCATTAAAAATCTTCAGAGGGAATCAGTATGACAAAATGCTCAACATGAGGTAGACTAATGAAGAACAAAGTCAAAATCATAGTTAAAATGTTATTCTTCCCTACAAGACATACATCAAAGCAGAAAACTGCTTTCTGCCCCGCTGTGAAGGCTATAATTATTTCTAATGGTTTATAAAGACAGGGCTTGTGCTTGTCAAGTGAAGAAACATAAATGTTTTTCTTGGTACACATCGAAGTATTTCATATGAAAAGACAACACAGTCTTTGGAGTCAGTCACTCTTGGGTATGAATCATTGCTTTAACCACTTAGAGACACGTGATCTCATGCACACTACATAAACTATGAACCTCAGTTTCTTCTTTGGTAAATTGCAGAAAATTTTCCACTCCTTCGATTCATTTTTGAAACCAAATGAAAATTCAAAAATTAGTTTTAAACAATATAAATATATTTTTTAAAAAGGACCATGTGATATCAAAGCCAAGATTAAAACAGGAAACCAAAGTGGTTAGATAGGCAAGGCTCATTGCACAAGGAAATACTCAGAGAACTCAACATTTTCCTCCACCCTAAAAAGTTGAATAAAGTTTTTAATTTTTTTTCCTCACTAAAAAGCAAGCTTTTGAGGCTCAAGTAGTACTCTGGAAATAAAAATGTCAAATGAAGAGAAAGCTATGTAGTTAAGGAAGCTGTGTCTGCTTCCAAGTATACCCTGAGCCTCCTCTTCTTGCTTGCTTTGATTTCCACTTCATCCAGTGCTTCACTGTTTTCTGGCATTTAAACTTGTCTTCTCTCAAATTTCCTTTTAATCTGCTAATATTACCATGTAGAGCTTTGCAGACTAAAGGTATGGAGAGGAAACGGTAAAAAAAGGAAAAAAAAAATGAGCAGAGTCAGAAGCAGCAAAGCCTTTTATCTCCGTTCTGTGAACTTTTCTCCCACCCTGAACCTATTTTCTGGTTTGTATTCTGAAACTCAACATCTAACTTGTAGAACTGGATGGAACACCTATTTTGTTTTTCCTATCCTCTTCTCAGCTAAAAGGTAGGCAATGTGTGGAAGGAAAGTGGCCTGGTATGAACTGGCCATTTTGCTGAGTTTGCTTCATATGTAATCATGCTTTCCAGCATTAAAAATTGAAATTATATCAAAAATTCTTCAATTCCCCATTATGGATCTAATTGTTTACCCTAAAATTCAGGTCAAAACTTTTAACAACCAATGTGACTGTATTTGGAGTAACATGGTAATTAAGGTTAAATTAGGTCATAAGGTTGGGGGTAGTGCTAATCTGATAAAATTAGTGTTATTATTAAAAAAAGACACCAGAGAGCTACTCTTCTTTCTCTCTCCCCTATGTGATGACATAGGGAGAAGGCCAGCTATAAGCCACAGATAGGGCCTTCATCTAATCAGATGGCACATTGAACTTAAACTTCCAGTCTCCAGAATTGTGAAAAAAATAAATTTCTAGTAAGTTGCCCAGTCTATGGTATTTGTTGTGGCAGCCCAAGCTAATACAGCCCCCGTGTTTCATTTCCCACAAAATGTCCCTGAAAATGGAAAGGCCTGACTGCCTCAGAATATAAGGGTGATTCCAGGAGCAGAGAATGCCCAACTACCTAACATCTGTTACCTAACATCCTCTGAGGTTACATTCAATTAAGGAAGGAAGTACAGGATATTTTAAAGACAAGAACAGGACCAGGTGCAGTGACTCACGCCTGTAATCCCAGCACTTTGGGAGGCTGAGGTGGGCAGATCACGAGGTCAGGAGATCGAGACCATCCTAGCTAACAAGGTGAAATCCCGTCTCTACTAAAAATCCAAAAAAAAAGAAAACAAAAATTAGCTGGGCATGGTGGCACGTGCTTGTAGTCCCAGCTACTCAGGAGGCTGAGGCAGGAGACGGCGTGAACCCAGGAGGCGGAGCTTACAGTGAGCCGAGATCGTGCCACTGCACTCCAGTCTGGGCGACAGAGCGAGACTCCGTCTCAAAAAAAAAAAAAAAAGACAAGAACAGATATATATATATATAATTATTCAGATGCTAATAATTGATTGTTTGCCATAGGCCTAGTTACTCAGTGAGTAAGATGCAACAGGCAATTGCCAACAGGCAGTTAAAAGAGGACATAGACAAATACTTTCGTAAATATGATGGAAAAAATCATAAGTAAAAAAACTCAGCTATTTATTGATTGTTATAATAGCAGAGAAGAGAGACATCTAATCTAGTCAGAGTGAAGGAATAGTAGAAAAAAGACAATACTCAAATAGGAAACTATCTAAAACAAGCACAGACTTATCTTCTAATCTATTTAGTAAGTTTAATAAAGGCTGTCAAGTGAATTATCTTAAGAAAGCACTAGGTTTTCCAGGAATTCAAATCAGAACTAAACAATGCCTTAGTTCTAAAAGAGAATTAAAAATAACTAATTATCCTTCCTAGCTTCTGGGTTATTTTGCTTTGCATTTTATACTTTGTAGAAACATGATACCATGGAAAGCATAATTAACCTTGGTTTAATCTGAAGGTTTCACGGTTTAGGTGAAGAGGCCATGCTATTGTGAATATGATGTTTAGTAGGTTATAGGCATCTCCTCACAATGCATAAATTATTACTTTTTTTTTTTTTTTTTTTGAGACAGTTTTGCCCTTGTTGCTCAGGCTGGGGTGCCATGGCGTGATCTCGGCTCACTGCAACCTCTACCTCCCGGGTTCAAGTGAGTCTCCTGCCTCAGCCTCCCAAATAGCTGGGATTACAGGCGTCTGCCACCACGCCAAGCTAATTTTTTGTATTTTTAGTAGAGATGAGGTTTCACCATGTTGGCCAGGCTGGTCTTGAACTCCTGACCTCAGGTGATCCACCTGTCTCGGCCTCCCAAAGTGCTGCAATTACAGGTGTGAGCCACTGTGCCTGGTCCATAAATTATTTTTGTGAATTTAACAGAAACACCACTGGGCCAAGGCTCATGATAATTTGACTTCTGGATTAAATTATTGGGGTCCCTCAGCCTCTATGTCCACAAAGTTTACAGGAGCAAACATTTAATACTGATAACAATAGAACCAGATCATCTAACATCCCAGAGGGCAAGATGGGTTTGAAAAGTATAACAAATTAGCATTGTCAATATGAAATGAATAAATCTGCCAACATGACAATACGGCAGTCCTTCTTTCTTTTTGATATTTTTTAGCTTATATACCAACACGAACCTGGAAAGGAAAAAAAAAAAAAAAAAAAGTATTAAAGAAAAAAACATCAAGGAAAGTAAGAGTTAAAAAAAAAAAAAAAAAAAAAAACACAAAAATAAAAACATTAAAAAATACCACATGCCCTAAAGCCTGAGAAGAGCTTCACGGAAGAGCTTATGTCAAATATTTATGCCAAGCTTGGGCCCCTCCTACCTGGCATAGCCTCTATTCCTTCTAACTGTACCAGCTGCTATGGGAAAGAGAGAAGAAAAAGCTAAAAAGTGATATAGTTAGCGTTGTGGGCAACCTAAGCCTTTAGTCTGTTTGCTTATCTCAATATCCAACACAGTCATTCAGTGGACCTGCCCCATTCACAAACATAGCTTCTCAAATTGTAATAAAGGGGTGAGGAGGGTAGAGAAAACTGCCATAGATGTCACTCTCAGCAAAGCAGAAAGCTATGGAACCAACAGTGCAGGTTAAGTGTGTTCTAAGGTACATCCAGCCATTATTTTAATAGTTACTGCATGCCTGTTGTGTTCTCTGTTCCTAGAAAGGAACAGAGATTTGGCCCGGCCCGGTGGCTCACATCCGTAATCCCGGCACTTTGGGAGGCCCGAGGTGGGCTGATCACAAGGTCAGGAGATAAAGATCATCCTGGCTAACACGATGAAATCCTATCTCTACTAAAAATACAAAAAAAAGCGGGCATGGTGGCGGGCGCCTGCGGGCCCAGCTACTCGGGAGGTTGAGGCAGGAAAATGGCATGAACCTTGGAGGTGGAGCTTGCAGTGAGCCGAGATCTCGCCACTGCACTCCAGCCTGGGTGACAGAGCAAGACTCTGTCTCCAAAAAAAAAAAAAAAAAAGAAAGAAAGGAACAGAGATTTTAAACAAATGATTAGCAGAGGGTGCTATGGAAGCATCTAACAGAGGAAGTGACCTAATTAATCCTTGGAAAAGTAGAGGCTCCCTTGATAAAGTTACATTCAAACTGAGACAAAGGAAATGGAAAAGGTTTCTTATTACAAGTATGGGAGAAAATCTGGGGCTGAGGGAAAAATTCCTGAGAGATCTCTAGGATATAAGATACAAAAAAAGAATTACTGGAACTGAATCAGGTGAAAATAGAATAGATCCCCTCCGTCATGGTTAATTTTACGTAACCAGTAATTTGGTCAAACGGCAATCTCAATGTTACTGTGAAGGTATTTCTTAGATATGATTAGCTTTTATATCAGTAGACTTTGAGAAAAGTAGATCATACTCTATAATGTGAGTAGGCCTCATCCAATCAGCTGAAGGCCTCAAGTGAAAAAAAAGATTGAGGTACTCTGGGTAGGAACAAATTCTGCCAGTAAACTGCCTTATAAGTCAAGTTTCAACATTGGCAGCCAGATTTTCCTCTCAACCCACAGCTCTCTCACAGTCATACGGCCCACTCCCTAACCACCACACAATGCCATGCTACTTATTCATTGCCCCCTAGCAAGAAATGTTCATCAGCATTTCCATTCTCATCTGCCCCGTTGCTGCTCAAAGGTGGCCGAAAAATTAGCTCCCAACAACCACCCAAGTTTCCCACGAATGGAAAGACTCAGGGATCCTTTAATGCATTTCCTGCAGGAATTAGACATTTTCCTAAATTCTATACAGCAAATAAGTTGCCAAGAGTTCACGAAAGAAATAAGCATACATCTATTCTAGAAGTCAGAGGGAGAAGAAAATATTGTGTTTATTCATACATTAAAAATCCTTAGTCCCTGATACAGACAATCAGGAGGAAAAAGCCAAAAACTTAGTGATAAATTGGAAGGAGCAGATATCAAAGGAGAAGAAATAGTGGTAACGCCCAGGTTTCTGGCTTTTGCAACTGTGGGAGAAGCAATTTCAAATTCAAAGGGGTTTTGGAGAGTTCATGAGCTAAGTTTTGGAGATGTTGAATGTGGGAGGCTGTGAGACATCCAATTTCAGAATTAATAGATGGATTTGGAATTCAGAAGAGAAGTACCAGCTGGCGTTACAAATCTGTGAGGTGACGACATGTAGATTCTTATCTAAATCATTGGTGGCCTAGCAAAAACTGAAGAGAATTTTTTTTTTAAAAAAAAAAGCAAAATCATTAGCTTTGAAAAGTACCAATATTTAGCACTCAGATACAGGAAGAGGAGCCAGCAGCGAAGATAAAAATGAACAGCAAAATAGACAGGAGAGGGGAAATACATATGTGTGTATATATATGTGTGTGTGTATGTGTGTGTATATATATACACACATACATACACACACACACACACACACACACACACATATTGAGCCTGTATTATGGAATCCCCTGGGTTCATCAATGTCCTACTGTAAATGGAATCAGCAGCCACAAAGTAATCACAGAAATAAATACTAAAACTGAACTAAAGACATGGGACAAGCAAGAACTTCCCTATTACTGGGAATAGATAAAGTCAAGTTGTTCTTCCCAGAAAGAAGGCAGACTAGAGTTAGAGGTGAAATCAGTAGATCTAAATTACTATCCTGACTATTTCTCTTGCTATGTCTTTGCTCCTGCATATTTAAATTTTCTTTGTCATAGTTTTTTCTTCAGATTAATATGAAATAAACATAACCATCTGCATTTGTTATATGTAAGAACTAAATTAATATGATGCATAATAACAACATAGTATTTAGAAAAGCACTTCATGAACTATAAATCCTCTACCAGTATTATCATTTTGGGGGGACTTTTTCCTACACATATTTATAGGTATACTTATAGACACACATATGTCCTATATATTTCATACTTGCTGAACGTGTATGTGTGTGCTTTTACAGAAAATGTCACCTTTAATGCAAAAAATAATAATTTTATGTAAAATTGTTCTACCTCCTTTATGCATGAAGGATACAGTATCTGGAGTCATAACTATTCTGAGAGTAAACAGTAAAACAACACTCAAGACTGTATTTTCTGATCATTTACATTTAGTCACCCAGTCCCTGAGAAAATGGAGCTCCCTTTATTTTTTGTCTTGGTTGACATTTAAGATCCATGGAATTCTGAGAATTTATTTGCTGACCTATTGAACATGGATTATAGAAAAAGACTCAAGAGTCAAGATAACTTAAAAAGCCCAGTTTCCTGAGACAAAATGAGCACAGGCTGTTAAATGACAAGGATTCACAAGAAGAGTTTAGTGTATATTCTGGAGTTGATGTTAGAGATGGAAGCAACTAGATGACTGATTCTCACCATACTGAGTATATTCCTCCATAGCTATGCTACATGATGTGTGCAGTTATGCCATATTAAAAGGGAGATGACAGTGGTAGAAGACTTTATAGAATTGTCCTAAGGAAAGGAATTTGTTGTAACCTATGTAAGAATTAGGCCATAAGGTGTATGTCTAAATTAACTACAGAACTGGGCATATTGGCTTAAAGAAAATACATCTGCCAAGTAATTACAAGCCAGATAGGTTTCACAAGACTCTATGAGGCTAGATTAACTTTCTTTTTTTTTTTTTTGAGATGGAGTCTCACTCTGTCACCCAGGCTGGAGTGCAGTGGCGCTACCACGGCTCACTGCAACCTCTACCTCCTGGGTTCAAACGATTCTCCTGCCTCAGCCTCCTGAGTAGTTGGGATTAAAGGTGACTGGCACCATGCCTGGCTAATTTTTATATTTTTCGTAGAGACAGGGGTTCACCATGTTGGCCAGGCTTCTCTCGAACTCTTGACCTCAGGTGATCCGCCTGTCTTGGCCTCCCAAAGCGCTAGTATTAGAGGTGTGAGCCACCGTGCACAGCCTAACTTTCTAAAAAGAATTCCAGTACTAATAAAAGTTTAATGTGTCATAAGCTATCATTTAAATATTAAACTAATTGTGATAATATTATGGTTTCCATTTAAATATTTTTAAAAATATGTAACAAACTCAATCTAATTGTTTAAATTATCTGATTTAGAATAAAATTTCTGAAGAGAAAAATTAAATTAATCAAATTCAATCAGTAAATTTATTACACGAGTTCATTCACTATAGATTTTACATACAAATGAAGATAGCTTTTGGAAAAACCAAGTCTTCTATTAAAATTAATTTTGAAGATCAGAAAGTTAAGAATGCTGCTGTAGACATTTACATCCACTACATCCAAATATAAATGTGTTCCATTAAAAATGTGTCAGCTGTTAATTCAGTAAGATATTGAAAATAACTATATCCAGATGGATTAATATCTTTCCAATCACTTCCTCATCTTCATAGGATATTGGTGAACACTGTACTATTAAGTCATCAATTATTATATATTCTTAACTTAGAAGGTTATTTTTGCCACACAAGACAGTAATTCAAAACAAGTTAGCATTCTTAAGAGACGATATATTAGAGAATCACCAAAGGAAATAATCTCATTTGAATCTTTATAAAACGTGTATTGTCCTGCACATTCTCAAATCATAGCCCAGAAGGAATGAACAAACAGTGTTTGGCTTACTTATCTTTTGTGAATTAGTATATTTATCCTCACTTATGAACTGCATATTAATTAAACAGCAATGAAGTGAAATAGAAACATTACATTCTTTGAAAGGGTGTGCCAGAAGAACCATGTGATTAAAAAGAAAAATGGTAAACCCCATCTCTACTAAAAATACAAAAAATTAGCAGGGCGTGGTGGCAGGCGCCTGTAGTCCCAGCTACTCGGGAGACTGAGGCAGGACAATGGTGTGAACCTGGGAGGCAGAGCTTGCAGTGAGCCGAGATGGCGCCGCTGCACTCCAGTCTGGGCGACTGAGCGAGACTCTGTCTCCAAAAAATGAATAAATAAATAAAAAGTAAAAATAAAAATGGTATAAAGCTGTACTCTTTTTACCTTTGTATTCATGGAAATACAATAAAATAGGAGAAACAGAAATATTGTCCAACCTGAATTCCCTATTCACATATGTAAGCTAAGGCTGGGTATCTGAATGTCTAATCTTTCAGGAATTTATTAGCTGTATTATCAAATATCTATATGTCACTAATAAAATACATTTTGTATGAACAAGTAGTATTTCAATACTAATAATTCAATAGCATAAAAATTTAAATAGAAGGAAATAAAAAATTAAATTCTTTGAGAAAATAGTAAAGTATAATTCCAAAGCCATTTTCTCACCTTTCAGTTACCCCTCAATTCTTTATAATATAGTCTCACCCCTATGACTCTATACAATTGAGATAAAATTTCTTATTGAAAGAAGGGTCTTGAAATCACTAACTCAATATCTTTTTTAGTCCTCCTTCTTCCAACCTTAAAGTAAATGACACCTTTTCTCAAATATGTCTCTTAATCCCCAACAAATCCAGACAAACCATTAGTTAGTCACTATGTCTTGCCAAGTCAATTTCTATAATGCTAATTATATTTAACCTCTTTTCCATTTTCTAGTGCCAGAACTAAATTTATCATCTCTTGCTTGGAATATGTGATAACATCATTAGACTTTTTTCTATGCCCTTCTATACTAACACACATATTCAAGTCCATCCTATATCTAGTTGCAAAAAATATTCTTTAAGTATATTTAGATTATATGACTATGAGCTCTCAAGCTCACACTTTAGTAACCACCATTAGCTACAGAATCACATCAGCGGTCCACTATTCCTAGTCAAAGTACCCTTTTTTTAAATCTCTTATTCCATTGACTTCACTTCATAGATCCATCTCTCCACCAAACGATATTTTCTGCCTTTCCCTGAAATGCTATGATCTTTCTTGCCTTTATATCTTTTGTTTCTCTTTTTTATCAAGTAAGCATTTGTAAAGCATAGCCCAACTATTTTATTCTTTATGAAGCTTCCCGTAAATCTTCTTAGTCAAAGTCATCTCTTCTCCTTTGTGTTCTGAAGTTAGTGGGTATTACTCACACAGCCCATATCACATTTGTCTGTATATAGTTACTTATATGTTCATGCCATATTTCTTCTAACAGATTGTCAGTTTTTTAAAGATAGAGATTCTCTTTCAATTGTACTTTCACACACCAAAATTCCAAGAGCAATAATAGTGCTCAATTTCTATTGTTATATTACATTATGCATTTTGATATATTTTCAAAAAGACTTAGTTATTAGGCCATTCTTTTTAAAATACACTTTTACCTTTATTATAAAGAGAAGTAGGATTAATGAAATCTTTTAGTAACAGAAAACTAGTAAAACCACTGTCAAAATTTAGATTCTCCCTAATAATCTTTATCATAATATAGCTATTACTATAATTAACATATAAACTAATTTCATTGTGATTTTAAAATTGTTCAATTTAAAAATATTAAAAGTTAAATTACTTGGCATGATATTTAAAAACAAGCACTACTAAAAGAGTAATAACTATGAAAAGTGGTAAACTCATAAATCATTTATAAAAGTCATACATTCTCTTTTTATATTATCCTGAAAGACAGATATGCCACACAGATATACCAAAATAAAATCCTATTTTCCTCAATCACACAGGTTATAACCAGGACTACTTAGTTTTGCTATATAAAGAGCATTTTATTAAGCATTTCTTGCCAAGAGGGGCCAATTGAGTTACAACAACCTATCATTAGTAGTGCATTAACCTCTAACATTATTTAATATTCATAAGTGTGGGTAGGTGGCAGTGTCAAAGGTAAAACATTTGAAAAATGTCTTTGAAACAAAGGGGAAAAAAACTAATAAGCCCTTTAATCTAAAGTTACATTCATAAGCAGACACACATCCAAACTAGGCCTTTGAAAAGGAGGATGGAACTTTTGCCATCAATGTATTTAATAAGACTATTCTATGGTGACAAATGACTTTATGTGCATATAAGGTGATCAGAATTTTTTCTCTCTTTCAAAATAAATATAGAGTAATGGAAAGAGCTGCAGTCTCAAAGCCAAAAATGTGTTCTTGCCTAGGATTCACCACCTGCTGACTGCATGACCTTTGAAAGTCATTTAGCATCTGTGGTCTCCATTACCTCATCTGTAAAATGCGAACGGTAAACTCAGTGATCTCTCAGGTAATTCCAAGCTCTAAAATCCTGAGACTCTCAAGAATGTACTCCAATAGAGGAATCTCTGATTCTTTTTTCTTACAACATTCTTCAACAAAATGTGTTCTTAATATTTTGCTCTAGTTTTTAAAAGTAAACAGTGATTTATCTTCATCCCCGTCAAACACCCAAAATGTCTATATGTCTAGTTTGGTGCTTTATACCTATTGGGCAATAAATAAATAAATAAATATATACACACACACACATATGTAGAATAGATATTGGGGAGTGCCTCACTAACATATATATATATATATATATATATATTTTTTTTTTTTTTTGCCTCACACATATTCCTGATAATCATTTACAATATATTTTATTCTCAGGAAGTTGAATTAACTGCCACTTCCAGGAAAGAGTCCTGTAATTTAAATCAATCCAAGAAGTACACTGCATCTTCTTGGGGACAATAACTGTTTCAGAGGAATGTCACAGGAGTCCTATTAAACATTATAAACCTCTGGTTCAATCTTTGCATAAAATCTTACTGTCTTTAGTTTCTGTGTTTATAAGAAAGCACATTCACTTTTCTATTTAAGGTAGTTTAAGTTGGATTTTCTGTTATATGCAACTGAAGCTTTCAAATGAAGGCAATAATTAATGAACTTGTAAAGGATCTACCTAGCCATCCCGTAAGGATCACTCAAAAATTAAATACCTACTATAAGAAATATAGCATCGTAATATTTTGTTTTATCGATTAAAATCAATTTTATCATTTGTATTTTCAATAAATAATCTCATAATTTAAAGTTTTTTTCATTTTTCACAAAATTATCATTTTGAAAATAAATAGTACTTTGACCTTTAACAGCAGGTTTATAATATTCACATTGCTCTAGGGAAAACATCTGAAAATCTTAACCAAGTAATCATTGCTTCAGCAATATCTTCATATATTTATTACAATAGAATGTCTTTTCTGAGCCTGTAGACTTTTGCCAATATACTTTCTTTTTCTACTTCTCAAAATCTTACTTGCATTTGGCTTAGCAAGTAAAAATCTGGAAAGAATGCCTCTCCCACCCTCTAACAATCAGAAAAAGCTAGTGTTCAAAAGCATATCTCTTCTTGCATAAATCAGAGGACTGGGGTTACTCAGCAAAAATCTTGTCTGATATCTAAGAAAAGTCAGGTGTCTCCAAGGAGAGAGAAGCATAAGCTGAGGCAGAGCATGGGAGGAAGAGGCACTGGGTGCTTTATAACCCAGTAAGAAAAACCTAGCTAAAAAGTATGATTGAATTTCTAAAAGGGGATAAGTGTGGGCTAGAATGAGATTACAAAACCCTTTAGAGCTTCAGATTCAAGAGTTCACACCAGTTCACAAACTCTCCTCTAGGGATCTCACCAGGAACCTAGAAGAGACCTGTTGCAGAAAATTTACAAAAGCTCCCTCACTAAAAGTCCTGAAAAAGGGAAGGAACAGACACTGAGGGAAAGCATGATCCCTTTGCCCTATCCATACTATGAAACAAAACCTTAAGCAACCAAGGGTAAAGGCATGTAGGTGGGGACACATTACAACTGCAAACTAAGGCAAGGAGACAAATAAAACCTCACCCTAGCTGGATTAGGGCCAGAATCACTGAGAAAGTACCATCTCTGAAGCCCAGGGACCTGCCCAAGACTGAGGCTGAACCAAGGTAGCAGAGAATGACCCTGCACCCACCAACACAAGGCTAGAAGCAACAGGAAGCAAGTAACAGAAGTCTCCTGCTGAGGGAAGTACAAGAACATGGGAAAAGAAAAGAACCTCTCACAGGCACAGACTCATGGGGAAACCCTAAAGTTGAGGTTTTAAGATCAATACTGAGGAAAAACTTGCTACTCAGCTGCCACTCTAAGTAAAAGACAACACTAGAGTAATTTGAAAATCAGCAGTGCACTGGGGTAAACATAAGAATAAAAATAAATAAATCAAACTAGCTCAACTTCTGACTATAATAGCTCAATTCCTCATGATAAAAACTGAACAAAGAGAGAAATTAGCCCCACTTCTAGACACAAATATAATTTACTCTCTTATCTTATACATAACCATCAGCTTATCAAGTACAAAATTTGAGAAACATAACAAAGCTAGGAAAAACAACACACTAGTAGGCTACAAGGCAATAGGAAGAACCAGGCCCACATATGATCCATAGAAAATGCGGTGATGATAGAAATAAAAAGCATGGTAACAGATAAGAAGAATGCCTTTGATGGGATCAACGGCATGCAGGATCTGTAGATGAATTGCAACATATAAAATATACATGTAATTGAAATCTCAAAAGGGGAAGAGAAAGAGAATGGGACAGAAGAAATACTTGAAAAGATAATGACTGGGAATTCTTCAAAAATAAAGGAATCAAAGTACAAACTTAAAAGGCTTAGAAAAAAACAAACAACGTTAAGTATTGTTTAAAAAGAAACCTAAATACGGCCAAGCGCGGTGACTCACACCTATAATCCCAGCACTTTGGGAGGCTGAGGCAGGTGGATCACCTGAGGTTGGGAGTTTGAGACCAGCCTGACTAACATGAAGAAACCCCGCCTCTACTAAAAATACAAAATTAGCTGGGCATGGTGATGCATGCCTATAATCCCAGCTACTCGGGAGGATGAGGTAGGAGAATTGCTTGAACCCAGGAGGTGGAGGTTGCAGTGAGCTGAGATTGCATCATTGCACTCCAGCCTGGACAACAAGAGTGAAACTCTGTCTCATAAAAAAAAAAAAAAAAAAAAGAAAAAGAAAAGAAAACTAAATACATCATATGAAGACTATGAAGACTAAAGAAAATGTTTTAAAAGTGAAAATCTTGAAAGTAGACAGAAAAAAATGACCCATTTCATACAATACAGGAATATTTTACATACAATACAGTAATCTTTTCATCAAAAATTATGCAAATCAAAACACAATGGGATGACATATTTCAAGTGCAGAAGAAAAAAAACCTGTTGATCCAGATTTCTTTATTAGTGAGAACATCTCTCAAAGCAAAGAAGAAACAAAGGTTAAACATAATTTCAGATAAAGGCTGAGAGAATCCATTGTCAGCATGCCTGTGCTACAAGAAATATTAACTCAATTTTTTCCAGTAGAAGGATTATAATACCAGACAGAAACTGAATCTAAATAAAGAAATGAAGAGTTCTGGAAATGATAAAAATAATAAAGATACAGATTTTAAAACTTTTTAAAAATGTCTTTATATGACACTACTATTTAAAGCAAAAACAATATTAAAGTATTTTGGGTTTTACAACATATATAAAATGAAACATTAAAACAGTGGTATAAATTATAGATAAGTAGAAATATACTGTTGTAATCCTTTAACATGTCAATGAAAAGAGTCAAATTCTGTAAAATATTTGAAGAGATTCATTCTGAGCAAAATATGAATGACGATGGGCCATGACATAGCCCTCAGGAGGTTCTGAGAACATGTGCCCAAGGTGGTCAGGGTGCAGGTTGGTTTTATACATTTTAGGGTGGCATGAGACACCAATCAAATACATTTAAGAAATACATTGGTTTGGTCCAGAAGTCAAAGCAAGTGAAGGGGGTGGGGCGTCCAGGCTATAGGTAAATTTAAACAATTTTTGGTTGACAATTGGTTGAGTTTGTCTAAAGTCCTGGGATCAACAGAAAGGAAATATTCAGGTTAAGATAAAAGATTGTGGAGACCAAGGCTCTTTTGAAGTCTTATGGTGGCTGCCCTTAGAGATAACAGATGACAAATATTTCCTGTTCAGACCTTTAAAAGGTGCTAGACTCTCAGTTAATCTCTTCAGGATTAGGAGGGCCTGGAAGAAAAAGATGTAGTTATGTTAATAGAGATTATATACAGATGCAAATTTTTTCCCATGAAGGACGGCTTTGTAGGGCCATTTTAAAATATGGCAAGGAAACATGTTTGGGAATAAAATATTTTGATTTTCTTCTTTGTCACATAATGTTATGCCAGGGTGAGACTGGAAATTAAGTCATGATATATAGGGTTAAATAAAACCCATCTGATGAGAATTTACGGTTTATAGGGCATGACTCCCCAGACTGGTTAGATAGGAATTTGGGCAAGGTAAGAAAAAATCAGAGGTTAGTTTTCTTTTTTTTTTTTTTTTTTTTTTTTTTTGAGACAGAGTCTCGCTCTGTCACCCAGGCTGAAGTGCAGTGGCCGGATCTCAACTCACTGCAAGCTCCACCTTCCGGGTTTACGCCATTCTCCTGCCTCAGCCTCCTGAGTAGCTGGGACTACATGCGCCTGCCACCACACCTGGCTAGTTTTTTGTATTTTTTTAGTAGAGACAGGGTTTCACCATGTTAGCCAGGATGGTCTTGATCTCCCGACCTTGTGATCTACCCATCTCGGCCTCCCAAAGTGCTGGGATTACAAGCGTGACCACTGCGCCCAGCCAGAGCTTTGTTTTCAAACACAACATGTGAGGTGATATTATTTGAAGGTAGAGTGTAATAAATTAAAGTCGTATATGGTCAATTCTAAGTAGCCACTAAAAATTTTTTTAAAAGAGTTAATAAACCAGTGAGGCAATAGAATCATTTAAAATGGAATCATTTTAAAATCAGTCCAAAAGAAGACCTAAACTGAGAAAAAGAAAACCAAAGAATAAACAGATGGAACATTTAGAAAACAACCAAAAAGATGGTAGATTTAAATTCAACCACAGTGATACATTAAATGTATATGGTCTAAACACCTAAATTAAAGTACGGAGATTTTCTGATTGAATTAAAACACACACACACACACACACACACACACACACACACACACAGTTCAGTTGTATGCAGTGTATAAGAAACCCACTTAAATATAAAGACACAAATAGCTTAAAAATAAAATGAAAAGAAAACAACTATACCATTCAAACATTAATAAAAAGTAAACTAGGGTAGATGTTAATGCATGTGAAGTAGACAACAAAACAAGGAATATTATCAAGATAAAGGACATTACATGACTATAAAGTGATCAATGTCATGTGCGTCCATGTGAAGAGAGTCCACCAACAGGCTTCGTGTGAGCAGCAAGGCTGATTATTTCACTTGGGTGCAAGTGGGCTGAGTCTGAAAAGAGAATCAGCAAAGGGAGATGGGGTGGAGTAGTTTTATAGGATTTGGGTAGGTAATGGAAAATTACAGTTAAAGGTGGTTATCTCTTGTGGGCAGGGGTGTGGGTCACAAGGTGCAGGGTGGGGAGATCATGTGACTCATTGTCCGGGGCGGCGGGGGGCGGGGGGAATGTCACAAGGTTGATTGATTAGTTGGGGTGGGGCAGAAACAAAACACATGGTGGAATGTCATCTTTTGTGGTTTTTCAGTTGCTCCGGGTCATCTGGATGTATATGTGCAGGTCACAGGGGTTATGAGGGCTTAGCTTGAGCTCAGAGCCCTGACAATCAATTCACCAAGAAGACATTGCTATGTTAAGTGTATATTCATCTAAAAGCAGAGTTTTAAAATGCACGAAGCAAAAACTGATAGAACTGTAAGAGGAATAAACAAACTACAATTACTCCTCTATCAATAATCTAAGTAATGCATAGAGAGAAAATTAGAGACTAAATTGACACGTGAACAACATTATCAGCCTATTTGAATTAATTTTCATTTATAAAATAGTCCACCCAGGCCAGGCGTGGTGGCTCATGCCTGTAATCCCAGCACTTTGAAAGGCTGAGGTGGGTGGATCACAAGGTCAAGAGATCGAGACCATCCGGTCAACATAGTAAAACCTGGTCTTTACTAAAAATACAAAAAAATAGCTGGGTGTGGTGGTATGCACCTGCAGTCCCAGCTACTCAGGAGGCTGAGGCAGGAGAATTGCTTGAACCCAGGAGGCAAAGTTCTCAGTGAGCTGAAGTCGTACCACTGCACTCCAGCCTGGAGACAGAGCGAGACTCCATCTCAAAAAAAAAAAAAAAAAAAAAAATAGTCCACCCAATAACAGCAGAATGCACTTTTTTTTTGAATGCACATGGTACATTTACTAGGATAATCTATATTGTAGGCATGAAACAAGCCTAAAAAAATTCTGAAAAAACACATCATTTGAAGTATGTTCTCTTATCTCAAGGATATTCAACTAGAAATACATAACAGAAAGATAGCCAGAAAATTCTCATATATGTAAAAATTAAACACTCCTAAATAACCCATTTCCCAAGAAGAATCAATAAGAAAAGATTAGAAAATATTATGGAAAAAATGAAAATGGTAACACAACATATCAAAAACAATAGGATGAAGCTAAATAAGCATTTAGAGAAACATTTATAACACTAAATGTTTATTTTAGAAAACAATAAAAGTTTCAAATCAATAATGTAAACCTCCACCTTAAGAAATAAGATAATGAAGAGAAAATTAAACACAAAACAAGAGGAAAGAAGAAAATAAATGTAACTGAAAAGAGAAAATATATGAAAGCAAAAAAAAAAGAGTGAAAGATTTAAAAATTGGCAAACTTTTAGACACAATGACAAGTGGAAAAAAGATGCAAATTACTGATATCAAGAATGATAGAAAAAAATTAGTCACTACAGATCCTACAGATATTAACAATAATATTAAGTGAATATTATTAACATTGACCAACAAACATTTTGAAGATTTAGTGAAATGGACAAACTTAATGAAAGACTCAAACTAACTTAGCTCAGAGAAGAATATAGTCCAATATCTATTAAGAGAAATAAATTATAATTCAAAATCTTCCCACAAAGAAGACTACAGAACAATTTCACAACACTGGCAAAGTCTACAACATAGTTAACTAAAAAATGATTCAAATCCTAAATAATCATTTGCAGAAAGTAAAAAGGGAAATAAAAAATCAATTTTTTTTTTTTTTTGGAGATAGAGTTTCACTCTTTCACCCACAATGGAGTGCAACGGCACAATCTCGGCTCAATGCAACCTTCGCCTCCCAGGTTCAAGTGATTCTCTATCCCTCAGCTGGGATTACAGGTGTGGGTTACCACACCCAGTTAATTTTTGTATTATTAGTAGAGACGGGGTTTCTCCATGTTAGCCAAGCTGGTCTCAAACTCCTGACCTTGTGATCCACCTGCCTTAGCCTCCCAAAGTGCTGGGAATTACAGGCATGAGACACCATACCCAGAACTAAAGTTCAACTTTTAAGAATTATACTGACCTAGAAAATCCAAAGTAATTTTGAAAAAGAACAAAAGTGGAAGACTTACCATATCTAATTGCCAGACTTATTATAAAACTACAGCCATCAAGACAATGTGGTACTCATGAAAGGACAGATACACATATAAATGAAGTAGACCCTGAAATGTAGGCTCAATTGATTTTTGACAAGGATGACAAGAAAAGTTAATAGGGAAAGGAAAATAGTTTTTAACAAATATTTTTGGAACAAATCAATATCCATATGGAAACAAAGAGCACTGACATTGACTTCATATTGTATCCAAAAATTAACCCAAAATGGAACAGAAATCTAAATTTAAAACTTAAAACTTGAAGAAAAAATGAGAAAAACCTTTGCATCTATTGTTAGCCAAATATTTCTTAATTACAACACAAATATCACAAAGCATAACAGAAGACCCTGAAAAATTAAATTTTATTACAATAAAAGCATCCCACTGCTTAAAAGATCTTTTTTAAAAAATTAAAATGCAAGCCACAGAATTGGAAAAATATTTGCAGTACATTTGTCAGACAAAATATGTGTGTTCAATAAGAAGTCCTCCTAACCCAATAAGAAAAGAAACAACTATATAAAAAGTGGGCCAAAGTTTTGTACAGATACACAAAAGATAAATCAATAATAATTTAAAAAAAAGTCAGTATGTCCATGAAAAGATTCTCAATATCAAGGATTATCAGGGAACTGCAAATTAAATTTTTAAAGTGATGCCACCACACATTTATTAGAATACTATATTAAAAAAGACTGACAATACTAAGTGTTGGTGAAAATATGAAGGTAACTGAGACTCTCATATACTGATAATGAAAATGTAAAATGGTATGGCCATATTAGAAAACAATTTGATTATTTCTTAAAATATCTATAAAAATTACTCTTCTATACAATGTAGTCATTCTATCCCTATGGATCTATGAAAACATTTACATAAATCTTCATAGCACCTTTATTCACTATCCAAAATTGAAATCAAACCAAATGCACAATGAATGAACAAAATGTGGTATTATAACAATAAAAAACTACTCATTATTAAAAAGTAACAGATAACGACAAAACTTGGATGATCTTAAAATCAGCAGGCTGAGTGAAAAAAAACTAGACACTGTGAAATTCTTGTGTATGACTCAATTTATAGAAAATGCCTTAAAATTGGAAACTAATCATACTGGCCCCAAAAAAAAAAAAATGGTAGTTTCCTGGGTCTAGAAAAAAGCGAGGGGATAGACTGCCTATGGGCATAATGGAACTTTCTGGGAGCAACAGAGTTTTGTCTAACGGTGGTGGTGTATCAATTTATTCACTTTAATTGGAAGAAATTATTGTAAATAAATTATGCATAAAGTTGATATTAAAAATAATTCTTAATAAATTACTGAGAACAAACACTATATATACCTATAGATTATATTATTTGACTGCTGTCATTGGATATCACTTTATTTACATTCTGGATTAACTCTAAATCATGCCTGAATAGCTTTTTAAAAGTTACAGCTCTTTTTTATACTAAGATCTCCCTAATTTTCTTTTCCCGCGATGCTCTTAAACACAAACAAAAGAGCTAAAGTCATCAAGACTCTATTAGTTCCTTTTCGTCCTCTATTTCCAACTACAGCAAACTCCTGATAAATGGAGAAACTCAAGCATATGAGTATCTTTGATAAGGAAGTAATGGATCCAATGCAATGATTCCCCTCAAACAAATCATAATTTGTTTTTGTAGAGGAAACATTAAAACCAGAGTCTGTTCTCTGCATTGACTCCTAGATCTGTTAGATTTGTAGCATTTGTTCCTTGTTACACTGCTTGGAATAGATATTTTTTCTACAACTGTACTGCTTTGAGAAATAAAACTAGCAACATTCATACAGCTTTCCACTGACATTAACATTATTTTATTACTTCAGCAACCACTTCCCAGGAAACTAAAATTGCAGAAATATTCAATTGTTCTTTCAGGAACCTTTTGAAAGTTCTCATCTAAAAACACTAGATAGCCCAACTAATCTCATGGACTGGCCAAAGCTCACTTAGGAACTCTTGCCTCAAAATCATTGACTCTCTGGGTCTATCACTTTTAAAATATTATATCCTGAAGATTGCCCAATTCTAATAAACCATTATAATAGACTGGATATTTGTGTTCTCCAAAAATGTACACATTGAAGGTCTAATTTTAATGTGATGATATTTGGAAGTGAGATCTTTGGGAGGTGATTAAGTCATTAGATTGAAGCCCTTATGAATGGGTCCTTTTAAGAAGAGGCCTAAGAGCTAGTTAGCTGTCTTTCTGGCATGTGAGGACACAGCAAGAAGATAGCCATTCATAAACCAGGAAGAGAACCCTCACTAAGAATCCCACCCTGCTGACAGCCCAACCTAGGGCTTTAAATCTCAGAACAGTGAGCAATACACGTTTGTTGTTTAAGTCACTCCATCTATGGTAATTTGTTATAGCAGCCCAAACTGATTAAGGCAAGTTCCAACATTGAAAAGACCCTCTTTAAGCCAGGTCCCTCAAGGCCTCAAAAATATCCTTCCTTTGCCCTCCCTCTTCTGAAACACTACTAAAACTCTATCAAAGTAAATGTTTCCCTTTCCATGGTAAGCAATACACTCGGATTTGCTTTGTCAACAGATTATTTTGGTGGTATTTTCAACAAGCACATATTAAATAGCTTTTTGATGTCAACAAAGCCAAAAATTTCAGAATGTTTAATTCCTCATTTAAATCATGTACAATGATTCAAGACTGTCTCAAAGAAGTCAATTCATATTTCTGTATTATTTATCATGAATGCTTGTCCTTTGAATTTCTCAAATCTCTCAGTTACATTTTCCTGACATATGACACAGAGAGCTTTATTGTGTTTAAATAGGATAGTGGTTAACTAATGTAAGTAATAGTTCCAGCTGGGTGCAGTGGCTCACACCTGTAATCCCAGCACTTTGGGAGGCTAAGGCAGGTGAATCACAAGGTCAGGAGATCGAGACTATCCTGGCTAACACGGTGAAACCCCATCTCTACTAAAAATACAAAAAATTAGCCAGATGTGGTGGTGTGCACCTGTAGTCCCAGCTACCTGGGAGGCTGAGGCAGGAGAATCGCTTGAACCTAGGAGGCAGAGGCTGCAATGAGCCAAGATCGTGCCGCTGCACTCCAGCCTCGGTAACAGTGCAAGACTCTGTCTCGAAATAAAAAAATAAAAAATAAATAAAATTTTAAGAGTTCCATTATACTATATAATATTTTATTGCAATTAGGAGACCTAAATAATTTAAGTAATAAAAAAAAATAGGCCACCAGTAGCACCAGTCAAAAGTCCTATTTGTAGAGTGACCATATCCTAAGACTATATTATATCAGGACCTATTACCATATCATTCAGATATAGGTTGTGATTACCATTACAGTATCACCACCCTGTGTGGACTCTAGAAATCAGGGCATTCCTCTGAAGTTTAATAAAATCTACTTCCTGCCTTATCACTCAACCTCCTCTGTAGTTCTTACCCACTTCATGCTGGATATATTATAGTTTTTCTTACATAGGTGGTAAATCTGCCTTCCTCACTCTTATCCCATCTGCACTCTTTCAGAAACATATTGAAATTGCTTCATATGTAACGTATCCTGATTTACACAACTAGTATATGTATAATATTTTTCTTTAGTGTGCCAATGGAAATTTGAAAACAGAAGTTAGATGCAAGGGCTAAAGTAGTTTCTGTCCCTCAGAGAGCTATTAAAGACAAAAATAAAAAGATAATAATATTTTCCAGACTCCCATGTACATTTTACCAAAAGCCCAGGGGTTCAGTCTAGGCCCCATTGCTCACCTCACAGAAAGCTCAGAGAGCTGTTAAAAATAAAAATAAAAAGAAGAAAACACTCCCCAAATATCCATGTACATTTTACCAAGACACCAGGGGTTTAGTCTAGGTCCTGCTGCCCATCTCATAGAAAGCCAATCAGGGGCACAATGATTATTGCCAAGGAAGAAGGCTTTAACCAGGTGCTACAGTCAAGGAGATAAAGCTCAATTTCAAATCAACTTCCCTGACTAACTAAAGCTAGGGATTTATATAGGGGGAAAAAAATTTAACAATGTGTGGAAAAACAAAAGATAGGAACTAGGGAGGGGCAAAGAAGCAATCATGATGAATGAGGAGTCCAGCATCTCACTGTCTGGATGTGGTAATCAGTAGAATTTCAATTCTTTAATACTTTTTTTGGTGAAAGACCTGAAGGTTGTTTCCTAAGGAAGGAACTCAGATAAAACAAATGCAAGTTTCAAGGTTTAAGACCAGAAGGATCAATTTCTTTGTTTAGAAAAAAACTACCTATGGGACTATTGGGTTGGTTTCATACATGCAATTAAGAAAGAACTGCACGGGCATCATATATGTTTTACCTCACTAGTAACTGAGGATATACAAATAAAAGAGACTTTTCTTCTCATAGAAAAAATATTTTTAAATGAGTGATTAACTTCATGTATGCTCACTAAGTGCCATAGTGCTCCAGGAGTTTTACAAATAATAACTTATTTGATATTCATAATATGCCTAAGAGATAAGTAGTATTATTAACCCCATATATGGATGAGCAAACTAAAACAGACAGAAGCTATGTGCTTTTTCCAAAAAGACAGATTAAATAATTGAAAGAGCCAAGATCCCTGCTTCTAACCACTAAATTATACTGAAGTTCAATACCTAATGCTAAAGAAATGAAACCAGTGGTTTCTGCAAGATGGCTCATTAGAAGCAGCTTCAGTCTGTGGCATTCATGGAGAGGAATGAAAGAGACGACTGATTTCAGTGCCCTGAAATATCCAGATTCTCACCTTGGGACTGACTAGGCAAACAAGTTGAACGACAGAGAATGAAGAAAAGCAGGGTGGGGTGATAGTCCACCCAGGAGTGGAACGGAGCCAAAAGAGCCCCGACTCCCAGCCAAGGGAAGCAGCGGGTGATTGTACAACCTCGCCCAGGAAACCACACTTCTCCCACCAATCTTTGCAACCCATAGATCAGGAGATCCCCTCATGAGCCCATGTCACCAGGGCCTTGGATTCAATACATAGAGCTGTGTGGAGTCTCAGCAGAGCAGTTGTTCAGGCACACACAGAGATCCAGGAGTTTTACATACTCCAGCCCCAGGATCCCCAAAACAATGGGAGATCTGTCTGTACATATTCCTAGGAATGGGGATGAATCCAGAGAGCCAAGCAGCATCATTCTGCAGGCCCCAGTTCCACAGCACCCCACAAGTTAAGACCCACTGGCTTGGAATTCCAGCCAGTCAATGGCAATAGACTGGGGTCTGCCTGAGATGGGACCAAGTTCCCAGGGGGAAGGAGTATCCACCATCTGTGTGGTTTGGTCAACTCAATCATTCCAGCCTGCCAGCTTTGGAGAATCCAAACGATCCAGATGAGGAAGGATACCCTACAATGCAGCACTGCTGCTTTGCTAGATCATAGCCAGACTGCTTCTTTAAGTGAGACCCTGATTCATTCCTCCTCACTGGAGGGGGCATCCCTGTGGGGGCTTCAGGGTTATACAGACAGAGCTCTGGTCTCTCCCTGAGATGAAGTTCCTGAGGGGATGGGCAGCCACCATCTCCATGGTTTGGTCAACTCAGCTGTTCTAGCCTGCCAGCTTTGGAGAGCCCAAATGTATCAACAGCAAATAATTCCCCCACCCAGTGCAGCACACCTACTCTACCAAAAAGCAGCCAGACTGCTTCTTTAGGAAGGTCCCTGATCCTGTTCCTCTTGAATAGGTGAGCCCTCTCAATGGGGGCCTCCGGATACCTCCTACAGGAATGTTCAGGCTGGCAACTGTCAGTACCCCACTGGGACAGAGCTTCCAGAGGAAGGAGCAGGCTGCCATCTTTCCTACTTTGAAGCCTTCTCTAGTGATACATCCAGTATGAGAAAAACTAAGGCAACTAGGGTCTGAAGTGGAAACAGCAGCATAGAGCAGCAGCCCTATGGAACAATGGCCTGTTAAAAGAAAAACAAACAGAAAACTACAACAACACAACATCAATAACAAAGATCTCACGAAAACCTTATTCAAAGGTCAGCAACCTCAAAGATCAAAAGTGGATAAGCTCACAAAGATGATAAAGAATCAATGTAAAAATGTAAAAACTCAAAAAGCCAGAATGTCTCTTCTCCTCCAGATGACTACCATACCTCTCCAGCAAGGGCACAGAAGTGGACTGAGGCTAAGATGGCTGAATTGACAGAAGTAGGCTCCACAAGGTGGGTAATAACAAACTTTGTTGAGCTAAAGCGGCATGTTGTAACCCAATGCAAAGGAGCTAAGAATCATGATTAAAAAAAAAACAGGAGCTGACAGCCAGAATAGCCAGTTTAGAGAGGAAGATAACTGACCTGACAGACCTGAGAACTTCACAATTCAATCACAAGTATGAGTAGCAGAGTAGAAGAAGCAGAGGAAAGACTCTCAGAACTTTCTGGAATAGGACACACAGACAAGAATAGAAATAAAAAAGAAAAAAAGAATAGAAAGAAAAGAACAAAACCTCTGATAAATATGGAATTATGTAAAGAGACCAAACCTATGACTGATTGGGGTGCCTGAAAGAGACAGAGAGAGTGGAACCAAGTTGGAAAACATACTATAGGATATCATCCAGGAGAACTTCCTCAACCTAGAAAGACAGGCCAACATTTAAATTCAGGAAATGCAGAGAATCCCAGTAAGATCCTCCACGAGAAAATCAACCCCAAGACACATAATCATCAGGTTCCTCAAGGTCAAATGAAAAAAATGTTAAGGGCAACCAAAAACAAAGGCCAGATCACCTACAAATAAAATGCCATCAGACTAACGGAAGACCTCTCAGCAGAAACCCTACAAGCCAGAAGAGATTGGGAGCCAGTATTCAACATTCTTGAAAAAAAGAATTTCCAATCCAAAATTTCATATCCGGCCAAACTAAGCTTCATAAGTGAAGAAGAAGTAAGATACTTTTCAGTCAAGCAAATGCTAAGGAAATTCTTCACTACCAGGCCTGCCCTGCAAGAGCTCCTAAAGGAAGCACTAAAAGTGGAAAGGAAAAACTGTTACCAGTCACTACAAAACACACTGAAATAAACAAACCAGTGACACTATGAAGCAACCACATAAACAAGTCTGCAAAATAAACAGCTATCATCATGATGACACAATCAAATTCACACATAATAATACTAAAATTACATGTAAATAAGCTAACTGGTTAAAAGAAACATAATGGCAAGCTGGATGAAGAGCCAAGACACATCAGTATGCTGTCTTCAAGAGACGCATCTTACATGCAAAGACACACATAGGCTCAAAATAAAGGAATGGAGGAAAATTTAACAAGCAAATAGAAAACAAAAAAGCAGGGGTTGCAATTCTAATTTCTGACAAAACAGATTTTAAACCAATAAAGGTCAAAAAAGACAAAGAAGGGCATTACATAATGGTAAAAGTTTCAATTCAACAATAAGAACTAAGTATCCTAAATATATATGCCCCCAATACAGGAGCACCCAGATTCATAAAGCAAGTTCTCAGAGACCTATAAAGAGACATAGACTCCCACACAATAATAGTGGGAGATTTTAATACCCCACTGACAATATTAGACAGATCATTGAGACAGAAAATTAACAAAGATATTCAGGACCTGAACTCAGCTCTAGCTCAAATGGACTTGATACATATCTACATAACTCTCCACCCCAAAACAACACAATATATGTTATCACCACATGACACTTACTCTAAAATTGATCACGTAATCAGAAGTAAAACACTCCTCAGCAAATTCAAAAGAACTGAAATAATAATAGTCTCTCAGACCACAGTGCAATCAAATTAGAACTCAAGATTAATATATTCACTCCACTACCACCACTCTACCTCTAATCACCTCCATTGAAATCTGTTACATGAGTTTTTAAAGGTCTGAATGAGAAAACACAAATGAACAATATGCATTTTGCCATTACCAGAAATCAATATTAAGACTGTCTTGCCTAATTGTCGCTACTTTTAGAATTAGTGTTTGTGTGGGTATGTTTGACTTTTACCAGAAAATTTCTCAGTGTCTCACACAAAGTCTGCTAGTGAATGGAGCCTTTTCAAGAGTGTGTTAAGGATTCTCAGAAATGTCTGAATCACCGCAATGAACAAAGTTGAGGCTCTATTGCCACATTTAGAACTATAGTATGCAGTAGTGTGTGAATTAAAAATACTATAAAAATTTGAAAATCTTAGAAAGTGGTGAAAAATTGAGTTTTCATTTTATAAACCTTGAGAAATGTATACATTGAATAACCATGAAAATATGAAAAAATACATAAAATAGGTTAAACATTCACTAAAACATTCAGACCACTGTATTTTCATTCAAAAACCACCACAGAAAAGAGTCACTTTCATTCCACAGAAGTTCTTCGCCTTTTTTAGAAAATCATTTTTTAATCATCAGCCTAAATTTGTCTTCCAAAGAATAATTAACTAATCAACAATTGAAGAAAATCAATATTCAAAGGAGAACAGTAAACATTATCCTATCCCATTTCACATATTTAATATAATATTCTCTAATACCTTGGAATCATAACAAAAGATAGGGATGTGCTCTTCATTATTAATATGGTGAAAACATCAAGGCTCTGGGTAATGAGGTCACCACTAAAATAAGTATTTACTGCTGGTGCCTAGGGGTACATAGTAGCTACTTAATAAATATTTACTGCTTGGGTTAATAAATGCCAAAAGCAAAGTAATTGTCTTTCATTGTATTTCCCTTAATCACCCCTCCCAATCTAATCTAGCTATCAGTTCTGCTCCTCAGAGCATAAAATAATCCTCCAAAAACATACTATAAGCCATATAATTCCGTGGCTTAAAAATCTATAATAATGTCCCATTACAATTAGGAAAAAAAAATTTTTCTCATAATTTCCCTCAAAGCCATACATAGTATTTTTGAGAGAGCAGAGAGCTTGTCTCTTTTAAAAGTGTGCCATTCTCAGCATTTAAGTAGATTTTTTTAGTAGTAACAGGCATTTGATAAATATTTGTTGAACAAATATGTGTAGGATCTTATCTGCAATTAACAATGTATTTTATGTTTGTTTCTCTTACTTCCACCTTTTCCTTCAACAATTTCAAAGGTGGTTTTTCCTCTTCCCCATCCCACACAAAAATAAGACTCAGAAAATACTAATGCTAGTCAAGAGAGAATATTTTAGATATATGCAGGGTAGGACTAGAGTTGTAAAAGGAAGAGAAGGTGACAGAATGACAATTCAGCCAGACAGGAACAAGTGAACGGAGCAGGATCCATGAAGTGACAACAGAAGATGGATCTTTGCTCACCAGGACTAAGTAAAGGAGATACTGTGCCCAAATGTCCAGAAATGTGGATACCCACCCATTTATTAAACCTTTGATTATCCAGCTATCTGACACTCTCTGACATGAGAGTGGAGGCTTATTCATTTGTTTAGACACCAGATGAAAACCTCAGCCTTCAACCAAAATAAAACTGAACAGAACCGCATGGGAATTGGGATTTGGGTAGCTGTGTATGTATCACGCTATTCCGAATGAGTAACTGGATTCATGAACAAAGGAATTTAGAACTTTTGAGCACAGTGTACAAACTTAAATCAAAAATTAAACTGTAGAAAGGTAAATGTATTATATGCCCGTATGAAATTTATCCACAGCTAAAATGCTAAATTACAAAAGCACTAAAGATTTACAAGAAAAAGACAAGGTGGAGCAAGAATGGCAACTCCAGTAGATTCCTAACATTTTTATATTCCAAATTTTCACTCTTCACTATACAGTCATGCACTGCTTAATGATGGAAATAGCTTCCGAGAAATTCCTTGGTAGGCAATTTTGTCATTGTGTGAACATCATAGAATATCCTTACACAATCTAGATGGAATATCCTACCATACACCTAGGCTATATGGTATAGCCTATTGCTCCTGGGCTATAAACCTGTATATCATGTTACTGTACTAAATACTGTAGGCAAATGTAATGTAATGGTTAGCATTTGTGTAGCTAAACATATCTAAACATAGGAAAGTTTACAGTAAAAATACAGTGTTATAATCTTATGGGACAACTATCATATATGCAGCCTGTCATTGATCAAAATGCAGTTATGTAGCTGTGACTATATCTGTCACTGCTTGACACAGGCATTGCCAAAATTTCCTGGTCATAATTATTAAAATTACTTTTCAATACAGTAACAACAGCAGAGGCAGCCAGGGTAACAACAACAGATAAATGATGAAATAACACCAAAGCTATCAAGTAATACAAAAAAAAAATGTATAAACGGGTACATTTACAAAGCAGAGACTTGTTTATTCATCCTAAAAAAAGGCCTCATCGTAGCACCAAATTAGCAGGTGTAGTTTATAGAAACAAAGACTTGTCCCTTTTCCTCACCTCAACCACATCTCTGTTAGTTCCTGTGTCACATGCAGCATGCAGTTTTGTTCAAGATAGTTTCTGAACTTGCTGTATTCATAGGCACTGAAGTACCAAAAGGTACTTACTATTTTTCTTTCTGTATGAGAGTGTCTTGGATTAGCTTAAGAGCTCTGAGGCTTTACCTCCTTCAAAGGCACAACAGAGTTCCAGAGCCCTTCCCTCTTGGCTGAGAGAGGCTTTAGGAGAAAGGAATGATACACGGCAGGTGACTTGGTTGAGAAAGGAAAGAGAAAATAGGAACTCTATCTGTAGATTCTTCAAATGCTCTTTAATAATGCTCACCTAAACAAGTTATATCCTAAACAGATTCTGACAAATTCTCTTTCCTCTGATTTGTTAATTTTATCGATGTGCTTATTTATTATATATCCCTTGCTTCTGGAAAATATTTAAAATTAGCTTACCAAAACACAAGCAAGATTAACAAGACAGGCCCAGGCTCAAATCTTGGCCTAAACACATACAAACTGAGAAACATTGACATACTGGTGACTTATTTAATCACCTGGAGCCTTGGTATTGTTTCTTTACATAAAACCCAACTCAAAGATTTGTTGTAAAGATTAAATTGGGTTAAAGTGGAAAAGCAATTGGTATTTCCTTTCATTACCCCTTAAAACTTCCAAAATTAAAAAACAAAAGAGTATTTTTACCACTGTAATTATATATTACCTAAAATTTTATTAGATCCATTCATTGAAAACACATTTTTAAGTGTCTCTGTGCAAGTGGTTTGTAAATTAACTAAGCACTTTGTCAGAATTTGATGGGTAAGATAGCATTCATTTACAAGCGCTTCTGCTGCTGTCTGAGTAACCCAATAAGTCATGCTTGCTTTATATTGGAGGTCAAAATCACAGTTGCAATTAAAAAAGCAATTAAATACTGAAAGAACAGATGATTACTTGCCCACACCTCAGAATGCTTAACATATTTTCTAAATCTGATTTGCTAGAGTTGTAAAGGAGATTAAGTGTTCCTCTTTAGAATATAAGTTGACTATTGTGTTTTAGATAATTATTTTCAAGAAAAACTCAAGTGCTAACTACTCTTAGGTCAAACTCGTTTCACCTGTTGAAGAGGCACATGAAAATCAAAGGATAGTCTTTGGTCTTCTCAGGTGAAAACACTAAGTATATTATGAAACATGAAAAAATACACAGAGAAATAATACATTAATGGAGATCAATCACACTTTAAAGAGGCAAGTTTTTAAAATACAAGAGTACAAATTAAGTACTGAGTAAAAGCCGATGGCCATTGTTCAATCATTTTAATTTGTGAAGACTGAAAACTACAAAGAATGTTCTAAAATCTCTAAAAGAAATGCCTATACTTACACTGGAAAATGGTGAAAAAAAGATTGAAATATTTATGACCATGATAACTGGCTTTTGCCCTGAAACCTTCCTTATTTGGTTCATTAAAAAGTTTTCAAATATTAAAATGTGTATAGAAACACTGTATATCATGAAATTTTTATAAACAACGTCTTCAAAAATCAAAGGAAAAATGTTATACTTGCGTATAATAAATGCTTCCTGGTAGCAACAGGGGATTTAAAATTTCAAGAGGAAAGTCAAAAGGCTGCAATGAGAATAAGTAATCCCACAATAATAACTGCACAATTGTAAGGGTGGAATTGCATTTTTAAGGCATGAGAAAAATCTGTGTTCTTTATCTTTGTATTCTTTCTCCAACTTTTTTCCAAGCTTATTTGCTGGAAAAAAATATGGTCAAATTGTCAATATTTAAAGACTTTGTTAATCGATAAGCACCAGATGTAGACATATTTAACATTCTATCTCTAAACAATTGAACTCAACTCTCAAGTGCATCATGATATGGAAGAGGTGATGCTTCTATACCCAGCCCTAACTAATGATGGCAGCACACATGTGCATTGTACCTAAATTTAAAACGCAGCCAGTAGAATGACTTTCTTCCTAATCTATATTAATGAAGTAGTTGTGAAATTTTAGATCAGGAACATATCTTCAATATCATCTACTCCAAAGCTGCTTCTTAACAAACAAAATGCTGAAAGGCCAAATGTCTAACTTGAATATGTAAAGAAGTAATTACATTGGTGATTGTAATAATTAGTAGATTATAGGAAGTAAAAATAAAATAAATATTTAATGATAATTTTAACTTACACAAGGATATACATCTATATGACATTAATCACAATTTTTGAAACTATTAGTTTTCAAAATATTAAGTTATATTCTAATTGAAGCAATTTTTACAGAATTTGGAAAATTCTAAATATTTGATTTTCTCAGTATATCAGACAAAAACAATGTGTATAACATCTATCTGGAATTATATAAAGATGCACACTGAGTAATTGTTTAAAAAAAAGTCTTCCCACACAATCAATATAATTGACTACTCCAAAACTAAAACAAGAGTGTAATTCATTATTTAATTGAAAAGTTTTATAATATCCAAATCTCCAAATTGTTCTGGATATTTCTTCATAGAGGCAAGACTGATTTAAAAAGGGGTTGGCTATCTTAGCACACTGAAAAGGGAAATTTCAAAATTAATAAGGTGGCAGCACTCACTCATGTGGAGGAGAGGATGTCTGGTCCATGGATTTAAGAACTCATGACTGGAGACTGGGGTAGTGTAACTATGTAACATCTGAATAATTCTTATTCTGATTTAACAATTCTGATTATATACAACCTTCTGATTCCAGTTCATCTTTTTTTCAATCACTTATCAACAGTAATAGAAATCACTAGTTGACTGACATAAACCTTCCTATGTTCAGGATAGCTTAATTTTTAAAATTATACATTAATACACAGGCATTCTGGTTTGCACATACCTTTCATGAACCTAGTATTGTGACTATGTCTGAGAATTTAAATCACTCTCATGCTGACAACACTGGGTCACTAAACATAAAAGAATGAAGTCTAACTCTGGCTACTATTAACTGTCAAAGGTTGCTACAAGACAATATTGGTGTTCATAGTCTCCAATCATCTGTACTTCTCTGGTGACATCTAGGAATCATTGTGCATTGTTCTTTGAAACTTATCAACAACGGTGGAGTGGGAAAGAATCACATATAGGTTAAGAAGATGGACTTCATGGCTACAGTGAACTGGGTCTTGAGCGCCAACTCTATTTATAGGTGTGTGTCTTTGGGCAAGTCCCAGTTTCTCCTAAGACTGGTGGGAAATTTGGAGGACAACTTCAAGGCTTGGAAACAAGATAAAAATATTTACATAAAGGCATTAGAGGACTAACTATGCAATGAAGAAAAGTAAACCCAGTATTCAGTTACTTTTCCCTTATAAATCTGTCAGTTTCTGAAGTTTTTAAATGGAAAATGGAGAACAAGGATTGGAAATCATGCCTGCTAAGAGTGTACCTAGTAAAGATTTCCACAAATTGGTTTGGTTCCTCAAAGAACTGCATTCTCCTAACAAGGGTGAACTAGAAATAATGCCACAGAGGGACTACATCCAACATTAGATAATATCAATTCCTTAAACTGTATTAAGAAATCCAAATTCCTGGTGCTATTTGAAATGCATCAGAAGCAATGAAAATCCTCTCTGGAGAAAGATAACATCACCACCTTCAAAATATTTCCAGAATTTTTCAAATACAGTGACTTGTCACATAAATACATAATGAGGCCCAAGAGAAGAAAGACATTATAAACAAAACAACAGAAAAACAGACAATAGAAACAAATTCGTAAGAATTCTAAATATTAAACAGACATATGCTGTAAAATAAACTATACCTACCATGTTTCAAGGATATAAAAGACAAAATTAGAGCTTCTGCAGAGAACTAGAAAATCTATAAGAAACATATGGAAGAGATGAAATTACAAGATTGAAAGACACCACCAAATTAAGAACCAAACAGATTGAAGTAACAACAGAATAAACATAGATGGAAAATTTCTGAGCCAAAACTTATTTTTAAAAATATTGCCATATTGCAATATGGAGAGACAATTGTTGAAACATCTAGAGGATAAGAGACACAGGGTATAAGTTGGGAAGGTCTAACATACATGTAATTTTGTTCTAAAAGAAGAAAAGAGAGTGAATGGAACAGAAGCGAATTTTAAATTAATGCCTGTTGCACTAAAGTGATGAAAGACAATAAGTCACAGATCTTAAAAGCCAATTAAATTCAAAATAAGATAAATAATGTGAAGCCTCCACCAGGACACAATCTAGAATTCTACAGCCAGAGAAAGTATCCTTTAAACGTAAAAGTAACTAATAACGTTTCAGACAAACAAAAACTAGGGTGGTTTGTTACTAGAATACCTGAGTTAAGAGAAATATTAAAAAGGTGCTCCTTCAGACGAATAAAATTGGAGAGATGAATAGAAACAAAGGTCAACAAAAAATGTAATACTGACTTTATAAAACAATAACATCCTTTAAATTTTAAAATATAAAAAATTAAAAGACATAGAAAAATAACATGTAATTCAAGAAAGAAGACAATGGATTTAATGTGTTCTAAGGCCCTTCCTTACTCAGAAAGAAAATAAAAGTATCAGTTAGCATTATACTTTGATAAATTGAGAAGAATTCTACAGAAACAAACAAAATGATAGTAAAATAATCTATAATTTTTAAGCTGAAAATTGGATAATCATATAATAAAAATATGCAAAAGATAACAAGATGGAAGAAAAATCTAATACACAAAATATAAAAAGAAAGCAAGTGAGGTAATTTATTTAAATCAGATATGTTAACAATATTGGTAAATGTCAGTGGACTAACGTCTGTAATAAAGGTTGTTTTCAGGTTGTGGGGAGAACCGCAGCTCTATGCTGATTGCCAAGAGTAACATTTTACTGAAGGTAGAAGCCAGTGTAGTAACAACGCTAGGGGAAAAGGGGTATGAAGATTGGAAAGAAGGAATACAGCTTTTAACGTTTCACAGATAATATGATTGCATATAAGAGAAACCTACAAAATGACAGATAAATTTTGATTTAACAAGTGAGTTTAGCAAAGTGTTAGACATAAGGTCAGTATACAAAAATCAATTGCATTTCTATAAAGTAGCAATAAGTAAATAAAAAATAAAAATTTGTGAAGATACCATTTATAATGGCATCAAAATATAAAACTGCTAGAAATAATTCAACAAAAGATATATGTACATCCTCCTTTCAGAAAATTATAAACTGTATTGAGATAAGTTTTTGAAGTTTTAAATAAATGGACGAAGAAACTTGGAATGGAAGACTCAGTACTGAAAATATGTCAATTTTCCTCAAATCAATATATAGATAATAGAACCCTGATTAAAATCCCAAATATTCCCCTCTGAAAATTATCTCATTCTAACCTTTATATAGTGATTCAAGGGTCCAGAACAGCTATGACTCTCAAGAGTCAAAGAACAAGGTTTCACAACATTATCAGATATCAAGCCTAATTAAAAAGTTAAGTAATTGAGGTGATACAATGTCAGCATAAAACTACACAACTAGACCAGGCAAGAAAATAGAGCCCAGAACTAAACACTTGAATATATCGCTGCTTTATCTAGGGCAAAGTTGGTACTTCAGAGCATTGAAAAATTCAAGGTCTTTTCAATAAGTGGTGCTGAGGCAATTGGATATCCATAGATATCCATATGGACCATACTGTTCCAGTTCTTATAATGCTGATTAAATCCACACTCCTTTCCAGGAACACAGTCCCTGTGTTGAACAGGTGTGAATGTGTTTGAAGATAACTATCCTGGGAATTATATATGTTTTCTGTAGCTAAGTTCTAAAGTTACTTGAACTGTTCATCATATGATAGGGTTTCTTGAGTACTCACCGTATAGTTACTTTCATCCGAGTGGGCTACAGTAGTAGTTTTCACTGCAGACCTCAGTAGTTGGCCAATTTACCAGTCCCCCATTAAAAATGCACAACCAAAAGTGAATACTTGCTTTGAAGGGGTCTGATCTGCACTATAGTTCTTATTTTTCAGTTGTTATACTAATAATGCAGGTATATGTTAATTTTCTTGACAACCACACCAGTAGATGGCTTGTACTATGATTATATTTAGCTAAAATCCTAACTTTTTAAAAAAATAGGTATTACTATTAAGACCTATCTTCTCCATTTTGAATTGTGGAATTTCAATATACTTTTAACCTAAGCCCCATGGCTCACATTAAATCCTGTTAAATTTAAGGAGAAAATAAAGTATAATGTACAAAGCATTTTTTTAATTTTTTTGAGACAGAGTTTCGCTCTCGTGGCCCAGGCTGGAGTGCAATGATGTGATCTTGGCTCATTGCAACATCTGCCTCCTGAGTTCAAGCGATTCTCCTGCCTCAGCCTTCCTAATAGCTGGGATTACAGGTATAACATGAGCCACCATGCCCAGCTAATTTTGTATTTTCAGTAGAGACAGGGTTTCTCCATGTTGGTCAGGCTGGTCTCAAACTCTTGACCTCAGGTGATCCACCTGCCCCAGCCTCCCAAAGTGCTGGGATTACAGGTGTGAGCCATCACACCTGACCGTACAAAGCATTTTAATAGGGTGCATGGTTTATAGTAAGCAATCAAAATATTAGCTGTTAAAAAATGTCCATTTTTTTTCTTAATAATGTAGGTACCTCCTAGGAAGATGACAAAGCTCACTTACATGCAAACATACAACAAACTCACATACGCACTCAGGCATGATTTGTCCTTTTGTTTTTTCAAGCCTAAAATGACAGTACTGAAAGAAGCTGCCACTGTCAAGAATTATTCATTGAAATTAACTTTACCTTGAACAATAAAATATAAACCTATATAGGAATTGAAAGCAACTCTAGTTGTCATTGCAGACCTCAGTAGTTGGCTAATAATTCTGAAAGAATATATCACTTGCCAGGAGCTGACTTGCTGACTAGCAACAACCTCAGTTCACTTTTCATTCACTGGTGTCACAGCCTTAATGTCAATAATGAGAGTACTCACCAATGGACAACTATCTGCACTTAGCAGTCATTCATTGCTCAGTTGAAAATAGATCTTGAAAAGCATTGACCACTTCATTTGCTCTGTCATACTTAGCTGTACTGACAGGGCATACCACAGGGTGCAATAATTATGGAGATGCCTGCAGAGAAAGCTATTAGGAGAATCATGTGACCCTCTGCCAGAGATCCTTTTTTAAAATAATTATTAATACTGGGGGGAAATGTGCCTCTACACTTAACATTGATAACATATTTTCTGACAGAATTTTCATATTCTTTGAAATATCCTTGATTGGAACATACAGTATACAAAGACAAATTAAGTTATTTGAAATGTCATCAGCTTACCCTATACTCTTAAACAAAACTCAGAATGGGGCAAGCACAACATAATGAAGCATGGTGAATTCAACCAAAATAATTATTTCAAGGTGTAAAAGAAGTGCCATAAAACAAATCACACATTTTTCATGAATGTAAATAAATATGAAAGCCATTCTGGGAAGTCAGTGGGGACAGATGATTGAATCTTTATGATTAGAAAAATTCAGAAGGAAAAAAATAAATTAGCTCCTTGTGGGGATCATAGAGCATTGTAAAAATATAACCATTTGCAGTATTATTATGGAATCTGCTGTCAATGCACTTCAGGTCAGCGAATTCCAAATAAACTTTCCACTTGAAATGATTGATTAGCCCTGATTAAGGACACTAATCCTATTTAGTTACTTCTTATCTCACAGAATCCTGCTTGTCACTTGCATGACACATAGTTCAAGCAAGCCAGCACCGATTGGTGAGTGTTGAGCAGAATAATTTTTTCCAATCGTACAAGAGAAGCAAGGACATTGCTCATTGCAAACAGCCACAGAAAGTTTGATTACCAGCTTGACAATCATGCACTTGGCTTTTTGAAAAGGAATTTCATATTAAAAGAAGAATTTGACTTTCACTACCATTGAAATCTGGACTGTCATGATGAGCCAGGGTCAAGAGATAGAGAGACTCTAACTTTCTCAGGGTCAGCCCTGAGTTGCCCACTACTCATACTCCTCAGGCTTTGACCAAAGTAAGGAATATCTATTGGTGACCAGCTTCTTCCTCCATAAGCAAAAATGCTAAAAAAAAAAAAAAAAAAATTACTAGTTGCATTTTATCATTTGTAAGTTATGGTCTGCACCCACTTTCATTTACCTATTGGATTTGCTCCCTACATAATAGATATACTAAACGTTTTCATATTTAATGAAAACATTCTCTTAATTTTAAAAAAATTTTAGGTGTAAAATTGTGATGATTAGTTTTTAAATATTCATGTACGCTTTTTCTCTCTGACCTATTTTTATCATTCTCAAGCCTAGAATGGACTAAGATTTGAAAAACGCTTTTAGCTTTCCTGTGATTAGATCTTTCACAATACAATGGAACGAATCTGCCTGTTATTTATTTCAGTGATGTATCCGTGATTCCCAAATGGAGAAAAGGAGTAAATAGTACACCAGGCATGAGTAGATTCTTAAATGTAATTTGTGATGTTTTGTAATATATTAGGTTCTCACCTATAATAAGATTAAAGTTGAAATTATCTCTTCCATTGATCTATCTGTCCATGCACCAACACTTTTATTTTCAGTAAGAGTTGCTGTAATATAGGACTTTAATGTTTCTATAATTTCTGTATTCTTTTTCTAATGCTGTATAATGAATTGCCACAAACATAGCAGCTTAAAATAACGTATTTATTATGCCCCAGTTTCTATAGATCAAGAGTCCAGGCATTGCTTAACTGGATCCTCTGCTCATGGTTTCACAAAGCTAACATCAAGGTGTCAGTTGGGCTACATTCTCACCTGGAGGCTTAACTAGGGAGGACTACACTTCCAGATTCATTCAAGTTGTCAGCAAAATTTGTTTTCTTGCATCTGTGTGGCCAGTGAAGGGCTGGGCAACTTCCCAGGAACTGTTCTTGGGAGGAGTCACCCCAGGGCAGAGGGTCCAGATGCTGTGTCCCCCTAAGGCAGGCTTCTAAGGCCTGGGAATTGTCCTGACCTCTTAGCAGCTTTCAGCTTTGTTAGCACAGGCTGCCAAACTAATGAGGCCATAGGGGTCAGAACAAGGGGTACCTTCCCTTAACTAAGCCAGTTTACCACTGGCTCTCAGGTAAAGGCTGTCCTCAGAACCTAGAGGTCACCAACAGTGCACTGCCATGTGGCCCGATATAGTCTGGCTATGCTCCCACCAAAATCTAATTTTGAATTGTAGTTCCCATGATTGCCACATATTATGGGAGGAACCCAGTGGGAGATAACTGAATCATGGGAATGGCTACCTCCATGCTATTCTTGTGAAAATGAGTGAGTTATCACAAGATCTGATGGTTTTATAAGGTGCTTCCCCCACCTCCTTCACTCTGCACTTCTCCTTGCTACCACCATGTGAAGACGGATGTTTGCTTCCCCTTCCACCTTGATTGTAAGTTTCCTGAGGCCTCCCCAGCTCTGCAGAACTGTGAGTCCAGTTATCCTCTTTCCTTTATAAATTACCCAGTTTCAGGTATTTCTTCGTAACAGCATGAGAACAAACTAATACAGTAAATTTGTACCAGAAATAGGGTGCTGCTATAAGGAGCTTGAAAATGTGGAATAAACTTTGGAAATAGGTAACAGGCAGAGATTGAAATAGTTTAGAGGGCTCAGAAGAAAACAGGAAAATGTTGGAATGTTTGGAATTTCCTAGGGGCTTTGAAAACTCAGAAGACAGGAAGATGTGGGGAAGTTTGGAATGTCCTAGAGACTTATTAAATGACTTTGACCAAACTGCTGACAGTGATATGGACAATAAGGTCAAGGCTTTGGTGGTCTCAGATGGAGATGAGAAACTTGTTGGGCGCTAGAGCAAAGGTGACTCTTGCTGTGCTTAGCAAAGAGACTGGCAGCTTTTTGCCCCTGCCCTAGAGACGCTGAGCTTGAGAGAGATGATTTGGGATATCTGGTGGAAGAAATTTCTAAGCAGTAAAGTGTTCAAGAGGTGATAGAACATAAAAGTATCAAAAAATTTGCAGCCTGATGATGCAATAGAAAAGAAAACCCCATTTTCTGGGGAGAAATTCAAGCCTGTTGCAGAAATTTGCATAAGTAACAAGAAGTCAAATGTTAATCTCCAAAACAATAGGGAAAATGTTTGCAGGGCATGTCAGAGAGCTTCCCTTCACAGAGAAGTCCTTTCCATCACAGACCCAGGAAGGAAAAATGGTTTCATGGGCTGAGTCCAGGGCCCTCCTACTGTGTGCAACCTTGGGACTGCATATCAGCCACTCCAGCCATGGCTAAAGGGACCAAGGTACAGTTCAGGATATTGCTTCAGAGAATGCAAGCCCCAGTCTTGGCAGAATTCATGTAGTATTGGTCCTGCAGGTGTGCAGAAAACAAGAATTGAGGTTTGGGAACCTCTTCCTAGATTTCAGAGGATGTGTGAAAATGCCTGGAGGTCCAGGCAGAAGTATGCTGCAGGGGATGAGCCCTCATGGAAAACCTCTGCTGGGGCAGTGCAGAAGGGAAATGTGGGGTTGGAATGCCCACACAGAGTCCCAACTGGAGCACTGCCTAATGGAGCTGTGAGAAGAGGGCCACTGTCCTCCAGAGTGCAGAATGGTAGATCCACTGCCAGCTTGCACCGTATGCCTGGAAAAGCTGAAGACACTCAACACAAGCTGTGAAAGCAGCTAGGGCTAAGGACTGTAGCCTGCAAAGCAACAGGGGTGGAGCTGCCCAAGGCTGTGGGAGCCCACCTATTGCCTCAGCATGACCTGGCTGTGACACATGGAGTCAAAGGAAATCATTTTGGAAATTTATTGTTTAACGACTTTCCTATTGGATTCTGGACTTGCATGGGACGTGTAGCCTTTTTGTTTTGGTCAATTTCTCCCATTTGGAATGGGTGTATTTCCTCAATGCCTGTATCCCCTTTATATCTAGGAAGTAACTAATTTGATTTTGGTTTTACAGGCTCATAAGCAGAAGGGATTTGCTTTGTCTTAAATAAGACTTTGGACTTAGACTTTTGAGTTAATGCTGGAATGAGTTAAGACATTAGGGGTACTTTTGGGAAAGCATGATTGTGTGTGTGTTTGTGTGTTTGTTTGTTTTTTAGATGGAGTCTCATGCTGTTGCCCAGGCTGGAGTGAAGTGACATGATCTTGGCTCACTGCAACCTCTGCCTCCAAGGTTTAAGTGAGTCTCCTGCCTCAGCCTCCAGAGTAGCTGGGATTACAGGTATGTACCACCACACCCAGCTAATTTTTGTATTATTAGTAGAGATAGGGTTTCACCATGTTGGCCAGGCTGGACTCAAACTTCTGACCTCAAGTGATCCACCCACTTTGGCCTCCCAAAGTGTTGGGATTACAGGGATGAGCCACCGTGCCTGACCATGATTGTGTTTTGAAATGTGAGGACATGACATTTGGGAGGGGCCAGGGCAGAATGGTATGGTTTGGCTGTGTCCCACTGAAATATCTTGAATTGTAGTTCGTATAATTCCATATATCATGGGAGGGGCCCAGTGGGAAGTAATTGAATCATAGGAGTGGTGACCCCCATGCTGTTCTTTTGATAGTGATGGAGTTCTTACAAGATCTGATGGTTTTATCAACATAAGGGACCTTTCCTGCCTTCATTCTGCATTTTTTCTTCCTGCTGCCATGTGAAGAATATGTTTGCTTCCGTTTCCACCATGATTGTAAGTTTCCTGAGGCCTCCCCAGCCCTGTAGAACGAAGTCAATTAAACCTCTTTGCTTTTTAAATTACTTAGTCTCAGGTATTTCTTCATAGAAGCATGAGAATGAACTAATACACGGCCCTTTCTATAACATGGCAGGTTGCTACTTCAAGGTGGATGGTCTTCCTCCCCAGTCAGGTAAGATTAAGTCTTACAAAATATAATAATAGAAGTAACATTGCATCACCTTTGCCATATTCTTTTGGTTGGAAGCAAGTCACAGGTTCCATCCACACACAAAGGGAGAAAGTTATACAGACGTAACACAAAGCACAGATCGCGAGGGCTATCTTAGAATTCCACCTATCAAATATTTGTCTTAAAATTTTAAAATATTTTTGCAAACTTTTTTTTGCTGTTTTATAAATTAAGTCTTCTAGTTGTGATGTGAGTCTGTTTGAATTTTATATATTTTAATTTGGAAAAAATGCTACCTCTAAAATATATAATCTTTCTAATTAGAATTAATATATAATCAGTCAATATAATCAAATTCTAACTTTACCTGTTTAAAATACTATAATTATCTTCACATAGTTCACATATATTCTAGTTGAGGGACTTTTTTGGTCAAGACTATTTCTGGATGATAATGGTTAGTAAAAATAGATTTGTATTTATTAAATTTTGTGATTATTTATTGCTCATATATGAAAATACAGTTGGTTTATAACCTGTATTTATATTGATCATCTACACCTTCCTGAAATGTTTTATTCTAATAGCTTTAGTGAACTAATGAATTTCTAAGATAACATTTTTAATATGAGTGTCAATGCTATTAACATTAACATTAATTTCCCTTTAATATTCCTTGTACTTAAGTCTAGGAACTGCAAGGCTGTACAGCTATGTGTTGCCCCCATGGAACCAGGACAAAAATGTAGTAGGAGCCTGGCAGCCATTCCTGATCTCCCAGCCCAGCAGTGTGCCCTGATGTGGGGCCATGTGACCATGGAAAGGAGTGCCTTTTGTCATTCCTGCACTTAGAGGTAGAAATGCTTTTATGTAAACTGCCCAAATGTTCTATATAGGTAGCAATGCTTCCATTATATCTACCTATTCTATGACCTATTGGGCAAGCTGTTAGACCTCTCTGTGCCTAGGACTCTTTATCTGTAAAGTGGGGATAATAGTAGGACTTACTACATTCATTGTTAATTTTTGCAAACTAGCAGTTCCTGGCTCCTAGTAAGTGCTCCAAAAATATTAGCTATTAGTTGTTCTCATTGTCATTGTTTTATTATCCTGGTTTTCAGGAGGAAGGAAGGAAGGAAGGGAAGGAAGGAAGGAAGGAAGGAAGGAAGGAAGGAAGGAAGGAAGGAAGGAAGGAAGGAAGGAAGGAAGGAAGGAAGGAAGGAAGGAAGGAAAGGGAAGGAAGGAAGGAAGGGAGGGAGGGAGGGAGGGGGAGGGAGGGAGGGAGGGAGGGGGAGGGAGGGGGGAAGGGGGGAAGGGGGGAGGAGAGAAGGAGAGAAGGAGGGAAGGAGGGAAGGAAGGAAGGAATGAGGGAGGGAAGGAGGGAAGGAGGGAAGGAAGGAAGGAAGGAGGGAGGGAGGAAGGAAGGAGGGAGGGAAGGAAGGAAGGGAGGGATGGATGGCTGAAAAGAAAGGGAAGTAGAGAGTAAAAGAGAAAGGTAGGATAGAAGGAAGGAGAAAAGGAAGGAAGAAAAGAAAGAAGAAGGAAGGAAGGAAGTGAGGGAGGAGAAAAGAAAAAAACAGTTAGGTAGACAACTAAGGCTAGTCCTCGGAGAAGCAGCTTGCCTGAAAAATCACAGCTACAGGCAAAAATAGAGCAGCCTGAGGAAAACTCAGACTGCAGCTGTACAGATAAGCAGCCCAGGCAGGCAAGGTCCAGCATAGAAGCCTTTTTTTCTTTGTGTTATTAGTGGGCTCCCAGGAAAATGTTTCCTCCCCTTTTCAGACATTAACACGATGAGTTTCATGGGAGCTTGCACAGGGAAGGAAGGGAGGGACTTACCTAAAGCAAACCCACAATTATACAAACAAGAGAAGTTATGCTTTGTGCTTACCTAGGAATGTCCCACAGCTTCACAGATAGGGAGGGTTGTACAGACAGCTTTTCAGATAACAGAAGTTATTCAAACAGCAACAGAGATGAGAGAAGTTTCTTATAAAAACTTTAGTATTCAACTGTAAAATGGCAACCCGTCCAGGACCCCTCTCTGCTGTGGAGACCTTTCTTTTTTTACTTATTAAAGTTTTGTTCTAACCTCACCCTGTTGTTCATGTCTACACTTCTTAATTTTCTTAGTCATGAGATCATGAGCTTGAATAACATCCCAGACAATGTGACCAGTGACCCTATACTTTTTATTAGTGTGGGCTTGCCTGAGATCCATCAAAAGCGTGAGTAGGAGCAAATTCTTAACACTTTACTTTTATTTTTGAGGCTTCTCATTCTCAGTTTTGTTCTCTCAAGAGTGAACAAAACACACTGGGCCCATCAGTCAGTTAAAAGCCAATAGGGTAGCATCCAGCCTTACAAGACTCAGGGGACAGGCTTTCTTAAGAGGACTTTATCAATCCCGCTCACCCTTGGTTGTTGGGAATGTTGTCTGTGTTCCAATCTAGTTCTCTTTTGTGGAGGATCTAGACATCTCATGAGGCTGGAAGGAGGCCCTGGGGCAACCAAAGGTTTTTGGCCAACGCTACACTTTGGTGTTACCTGGAGACTCTTGGACTAACTCCAGTCCCTGGCAGCCTGTTGGTATCAGCACCAGGACTTCCAGACTTTTCTGCTGCATTTTCTTCCTTTCGTTTTGTGGTTATCATGTCTCCTATTCCTTCTTTGAATGCAATGTTGCAAGTGTTTTTACAATCTGGGCATATAATCCTGTTGGGTAAAGTCAGCTGGTGCCTTAGTAATCAAGAATGTATTTCAAGGAATTGCTGTTTCTGTGATTTTCTTGAAACAGGGAGATTCCAAGACTTGGATCTGAAGTCCTATTTATCTCTCAATGGTAGCACTCAATGGGGTTGGATGTGGGGATTATTGATCAAGCTGTCTCTTTTTCCAAGTGAGAAGCCAGCACTGTGCAGCATAACTAGACAGTCTCTCTATGAGATGGACTATTTTTTTCTTATGGGGAGGCATGATGTGGGGACAGCCCCAAACTTCCCTTTCTAACTTTTGTCTGGAGAATAATTGAAGTCAGAGTTCCAATCTCTGTCACACCAACTAGTTGGATGGGATTTCTCCCTGGGGAGACTTACTGGTCCTTTGTCCAAAATCTACAATTTCCCAACTCTTCTCTCATCTGCACTTTTCTATCAGACATCAGGCTCCACGTCTTATCTGTGAATGGAGAAACTCTGTCTTTGACAGTGTGGAGGAAATTGCCCTTGAAAGGCAGATTTTAGCCTCCATGCTGTCTCCATCTGAAGGAAGACAGCCATTCAATTCCTACATTCTTTTAAGGCATCCATTCTGCATCCAATTGCAATGGCATCTAAAAGAAAGAAGGGTTTTATGTTTGGAAGTCAATTGGACCCATTGTCTTGGAATGAATACTTTAGCCTGGGCCAAAATACCTGAATATAGGTATTTAGAGCCAGAACATTCCCTCCATTAGGGGGCTTTGCCCAAGTACAACTATTACACAGTTTTTTCCCAGGATCCATATAGCTGGGAGACCTGGGATCCATACCAGTCACGCAAGGGAGTTAAGGGGGAAGCACCAGCAGAGAGCTAGGGACTTCAGCAGATAAGCACGACTATTCATGCTGACTAGCTCCTCACGATCCATGGGTAAAGGTCACACTTGCATTCAGGGGCAGCATCTACAAAGGTCACCAGGACCTAGACAGCAAAGGAGAGAAGAGGAGAGGAGTGACACCCCTTCTGTCTGTTTCTCCACGCTGAGTCATTCCAAAAGAAAGGAAAGAGACTAAGGGATGCCTTTTCTTTTCTCTTTCTAGATGGGTAAAAAACCATCCTCAGCCTACATGCCTCTCAAGTGCAGCCAGAGACACTAGGATTTCTTTGATCTGCAGACCCTGAAGAAAAAGTGGCACATATTCTTTTGTACAAGAGGGTGGCCTTATTACCAACTACAGAGCATACAGGCCTGGCCTCTTGAGGGAAGTGTTAATTTTAATACTATCAAACAATTAGATTTTGTCTGCAGACAGGAAGGCAAATGATTCGAGGTTCCCTATGTACCAGCTTTCTTTGTCCTGTGACACAACTCAAATCTTTGTAAGTATCGCACAATTGATCCAGCTCTTTTAGCAGTCATATCAGGCAGGCACATAGAGAATGATTCTCCAAAATCAGAGAAACGAATTTCTGGAAAACCATCAAAGAAAACTTCTGAGTGCCTCAGCCCCTCTCACCCCCGACCCCTTATCTTGGGCCCTCTCCAGCCACAACATCAGCCACTCCAGCTCCATCCACTCCAAAGCCTCCAACTCCCTTGACTTCACGATTACGCCTGCAAGAAATGTCCAGTGGATGTGATGCCACTAGGGTTCAAGTTCCCTTTTACTACAAGACCTGAAGCAAATAAAGGGTACCTGGGAAGCTTCTCTGATGACCCTGATAGATATATAGAGGCTTACCAAAATGTAACCCAAGTATTTGATCATACATGGAGAGATGTTATGTTCTTCTAACCCAAACCCTGACTGCTATGGAGAAACAGGTAACCTTACAGGCAGCAGAAAAGTTTGGGGATAAACATGTCTCCTGTAGCCAAAGAAAACCTCCTCATCCAAGAAGGGGAACTAAATAACTTAGAAGGAAGAAACTGGAGAGGGGATTAGAGAAGAAGAATAGGAACAAGAAACTCCATTTCCAATAGGGAGTAAGGCAGTACTCCTTGAGAATACTAATTGGAACCCTAGTGATCCTATACATGAGTGGGAAAGAAAACACTTTCTAACGTGCATACTGGAAAGCTTATAAAGGATCAGGGACAAACCTCTTAATCACTCTAAGCTATCTATGATAGATCAAAAACCAGATGAAAATTCCTTGGCCTTTATGGAAAGGATGAGGTACGCTTTACTGAAACAGACCTCTCCATCTCCTGATTCAATTGAGGGGTAGCTAATCTTAAAAGACAAGTTTATTACTCAGACAACCCCTGATATTAGAAGGAAGCTATAGAAGCAGGCTATAGGACTGAGTAGCACCTCAGAAAATCTCCTGAGCATGGCCACCTTGGTCTTTTACAACAAGGACCAGGAGGAAGCCCAGGAAAAAGACAGGAAGTACAAGAGAGGGACAGAGGCACTAGCATTTGCTTTACAGGTCTATAAAGTCTAGGATCCCCATGGTAGGCCTGCAAATTATTACCAGTGTGGTAAGCCAGGACATTTCAAACAGGAGTGCCCAGGCAACAAAAAGAAGCCACCTTGACCCTATCTAGTTTGTGGTGGGGACTACTGGAGATTGGACTGTCCCTGGAGGCAGAAGTCACCAGGTCCAAGGCCAGTCTCACAGATGGTCCAGCAGGACTGATGGATCCTGGGGCTCAGATCTGTTGGGAACAGGGCCCCCAAAATCTGGCCATAAACTGGCCCCAAAACTGATCATAAACAAAATCTCTGCAGCACTGTGACATGTTTGTGATGGCCATAACGCCCACACTGGAAGACTGTGTGTTTACCAGAATGAGGGCAAGGAACACCTGGTCCACCCAGGGCGGAAAACTGCTTAAAGGCATTCTTAAACCACAAACAATAGCATGAGTGATCTGTGCCTTAAGGACATGCTCCTGCTGCAGATAACTAGCCAAACTCATCCCTTTATTTCGGCCCATCCCTTTGTTTCCTGTAAGGAATACTTTTAATCTATGTTCTATAGAAACAATGCTTATCACTGGCTTGCTGTCAGTAAGTACGTGGGTAAATCTCTGTTCAAGGCTCTCAGCTCTGAAGGCTGTGAGACCCCTGATTTCCCACTCCACACCTCTATATTTCTGTGTGTGTGTCTTTAATTCCTCTAGCACCACTGGGTTAGGGTCTCCCTGACTGAGCTGGTCTTGGCACATATCCTGGACTCCAGAAGCTCAAATTGGCCTCACTATCCAGGAATCCTGGGTGGTTCTGGAGGTGGAAGGGAAGAAAGTAGACTTCCTTCTGGACACTGGAGCCAGTCTTTTGGTTCTCCTCTCCAATCCAGGCATTCCCTCCTCCCGTAGCATGACTGTGATGGACATCTCAGGAAAGCCCTTAACTTGAAATTTTTCTCAGACCCTCAGCTGTAGTTGGGGGAAACTGCTTTTATCCATGCCTTTTTAATTATGCCTGAAAGTCTCACTCTTTTGCTAGGCAGGGATATTCTAGCCCATCTGGGAGCCACCATCCTAATGCCTTCAGAACAAACTCTTTATCTCCTCTTAGTGGAAACCAATATTAACTTAGAGGTATGGGCAATTCAGGGAAAGATTGGCTGAACAATCACTATACCAGTCTAGATTCAACTTAAGGATGCCACTTCTTTTCCTAAGCAGAAATAATATCCCCTACAGCCATAGCTATAAAAGGATCAGACATCATTATTGATAACTTAAAAGCACAAGGCCTCCTTGGGCCCTGCAACAGCCCCTGCAACATGCAATATTAGGAGTGCAGAAACCCAATTGGGAATGTAAGCTAGTTCAGGACTTCCATCTCATTAATGAGGCTGTGGTCCCAATTAATTGAGTGGTTCTTAATCCCTATACTCTGCTAACCCAAATATCTGAGGGAACTAAATGGTTCATGGTTTTAGACCTAAAGAATGCCTTCTTCTGCATTCAGTTGCACCTTGACTCTCAATACCTGTTTGCCTTCAAAGATCCCTCTGGCCAGACTACCCAGCTAACCTGGACAGTGCTGCCTCAAGGATTCTGGGACAGCCCTCACTTGTTTGGGAAGGAGTTTTTGAGAGATCTCTTAGTTATCTCATCCTCACATTAACATTTTACAATGCTGATGGCATTCTCCACTGTACCTCATCTGAGAAGACTTCTCAGGAAGGCACTGAAGCTCTTCTTAATTTCCTAGCTAACAGAGGATATAAGGTTTCAAAATCTAAGGCTCAGCTTTGTCAAACCTCAGTGAAATACCTAGGTTTAGTCCTGTCAGAGGGAACCAGAACACTGGGCAAAGAGAAGATTAAGCCCATTACATCCTTCGCCCTTTCCCAAAGTCTCAAACAGCTAAGAATGTTTTTGGGTACTACAAGCCTTTGAAGATTGTGGACACCCAGGTATGGTGAAATTGCTCATCCTTTATATCATCTTATGAAAGATGCTCAAGCGCTAAAAGTCACTGTCTTTTCTGGGAATCTGAGGCCCCAAAATCCTTTAACCAGCTAAAGCAAGCCTTATTTAAAGCACTGACCCATAGTCTTCCCATAGGAAAAACATTCAATCTTTATGTCTCAGAAAGAAAGAAATAGCCTTGGGAGTTTTAACTCAGGCCCAAGGTCTATCCCAGCAGTCTGTCAGTTACCTAAGCAAGGGGCTTGATTTGGTGGCTAAAGGATGGCTAGCCTGTCTTCCAGCAGTTGCCACAGTGGCTTTGCTGGTAACAGAGGCCATCAAGTTAACCATGGAGAATAATTTAACTCTTTATACTCCCCATAATACAGCAGGACTGCTATACTCTAAAGGGAGTCTCTGGCTAACAAAAAGTCACCTCCTCAAACATCAAGCCTTGCTGCTAGAGGGCTCTGTGGTTCAGTTAAAAACCTGCCCTTGCCTAAACCCTGCACTCTCCTCTCAGAGGAAATCAGAGAACCTGAACATGATTGTGAACATATAGTGGTACAAACCTATGCAATCAGGGAGGATCTCAGAGAAACTCCCCTAGAAAATCCAGACTGGACTCTCTTTACAGATGGAAGTTCCTTTGTAGAACAAGAAATCCAGAAGGCAGGGTATTCAGTAGTCACCCTGAATGTCATTATTGAGAGCACACATCTCTCACTGGGCATCATTGTTCAACTAGCTGAGCTAGTTGCTCTCACAAGGATGCTCAAATAAAGCAAAGGAAAGGCAGTTAATATTTGTACTAACTCTAAATATGCTTTCCCAGTTCTCCATGTCCATGCTGCTATCTGGAAGGAAAGACACTTCCTCACTGCTAATGGATCCTCCATTAAATACCATCAGGAAATAGGCGGACTTTATCCTCAGTTTTCCTTCTGTAGGAAGTGGCAGTAATGCATTGCAGAGTACATGAGAAGGGTATGGATGACATAACTGAGGGAAATAGGCTTCAGATCAAACAGCCAAATCAGCAGCAAAAATACCCAAGATATCTGACACACTTCAGACCCCTCTAATCTGGGAGAGCTCCATAAGAGAAGTAAGAAGTATTCTTCTACAGAAATAGAATAAGCCACCTCTCGAGGATACACTTTTCAGCCCTCGGGATGGTTACACTCAGAGCACAGTGAAGTCCACTTGCGAGCCTCTAGTCAGTGAAAAGTTCTTAAACTCCTTTCACCTAGGTAGGGATAAGACTTATCTATGCACTCAAAGATTGTTTTGGGGGGAAACCTACTAAAATGGTCAAACAGCTTCTTAATGCTTGTGAAACTTGCCTTAAAAATAATCCCCTCAACAGGCAGCTCCTTCCCCACCAAATTCAAAGGATAGGAAGTTATCTGGCAGAAGACTAGTGGATAGACTTCACCCATGTGCCAAAAGTAACGGGCATTCCATATCTTTTAGTATAGATAGATACCTTGACTAACGGTGGAGACATTTCCATGTCAAACAGAAAAGTCCCCTCAGGTGGTAAGAGTACTAATTAGTGAGATAACGTCTTGCTTTGGACTCCTCAAGTACCTCCAAAGTGACAATGGCCCCCTCATTTAATGTGTCTGTTACCCAAAAGCACCAGGCATATAATACGAGACCACAGTCTTTATGAAAAGTAGAAAAAACAAATGATGTCATTAAGAGGTACCTGAGGAAGCTATCTCAAGAAACTCACCTCCCTTAGGTTACTCTTCTTCCCATGGCTTTACTATGGGTGAGAAACACTGCCTCCAAATTAGGTTTAAGCCCTTTTGAAATAATGTATGATTGACCTTTTCTTACCAATGATTTTCTATTCGACAAGGAAACTTCTGAATTAGCTAAACATATAACCTCCCTTGCCCACTTCCAATAGGAATGAAAACAACCATTGGAAGCCAAACCCCAAGAAATACAACTACACTTATTTAACCCAGAAGACTTGGTGTTGGTGAAGGCTCTTCCCTCTCTTTCCCCTTCTCTAGACCCCAATTGCAAAGACCTTACACTGTCCTCTTCTCTACCCTCTCAAAGGTTAAGGTTGCAGGTATCAACTCTTGGATTTATCACACCCAAGTCAAAGCCTGGAAAGCAGAGAAAGCAGCCTCTGACATCCCAGAAGAGCATCCCAGGTACCAACATGAAGAAGTCAGGGACCTTAAAGTGAAGATTACAAAAGATAAGTAAATGAGTGAGGACTGCCCATCTAACTCAATCTCACCTTTACCCTATCAGATTCTTCCAGTTATTTCCACTTTTCCTTTTGAGATCTGCTGTCAGGTGTTGCAGCTTTTTTTGATGCAAATTTATAGGGGGACTTTGATTATCCATGGGACCAAATTCATAACTCCATAGACCCCAGAGAGGAAAATCCAATATTTTGACAGGTAGAAATTCAGATAGAAATCATTAACTACACCATACTTGCAGGAATTATCTTGCTTACTTTGCTTTTGCAGCAGGGCTACACACTGTGGCACCTCCTGAGTGGAATAGCAGACAGAGGGTCTCACTTGCTGTAATATTTTTCTTAGTTATTATCCTCATTGCAGGGATGGCAGTAACAGATAAGAGACAAATTTGTTTCTGTCAAGCTTAGCAGCATTCACTGTTAGAGGCAGGAATGCTTCTTAGCCCTTAACCCCAACTGTATCAGCCATTGCTCATCTATACAGCAAGACTAATTGCTGGGTTTTCCCTGAGCAATTTGCTCAGTTTAATAACACTGAAACTTGGAGGCTTCTTGATGATCCTTAACTCATAGTCCTGGGGTTCCCTTTGATAGCTTTGCCCTTAACCATCAAGAACTTGTCAGGTATAAATGGAACTTGATATGGGAGCACTTTTAATTCTACCCAGGAAGACACATCCCCCTAGGGTAAGACACATCCTTAGACTAGGTAGCGTTGATAGAATAATAGCAAATGCCTCCCTCTGCTTTGAAAGCAGAGGAAAAGTTCTATACCTGGGAAATCTCAAATATTGCAACATTACACTTACAATCTCTAAAAGTGAGGAGGTATGGAGGGTAAAAAAAGGAGAAAGCTAATCTAACATGTGAGATAAAAGGTTGAAAAATTTAAAAAACCCATCCACACCTCCTAACTGTAATTCTAAATTTGAGTGGCAGCCCCTGGGTAACTCCTCCTACCAGTATTACATCAGAATAACAAATAACACATGGTCCTTCCCAACTATGCCATCTCAGGGAATCCCAGACCCCTGTAAGATATTTGATACTAGGAATAACCTACACATTTGTGGGCGAGAAGGAGATGTCTGGACTGACAGCCCCTGCAGTAAGAATCAACTGAGATACTGGTCAGGACATATTATCTTCCAAAGTTCCATCTGTCAACAGGATCCTTCCCACCTAGTGTATATAGTCCCAAATGGCACCTAAAATGACTATACTTTGTATTTTTATCTCTATATCAAAGATGCTCCCATTAGATATAAGGGGAACCTCTTTATGAGGCCAAGGCACAGATGAGTTGCATCTCTCATACATCACAACCTAGAATCCTCCCTTCAAGGGACAGGGATTTATTTTCTCTGTAGTTCCTGGTTACACCTAATTCTCCCTAGGCACTGGAGTGGAATATGCACTATAGTGGCTGTGGTCCTCGACCTATTATTTTCAAACTCCACTGACATGGCAACATAATCTGGTGGAATTCACAATCTGGGCTCCTTTCTAGAAAGTGCCCTCTATCAGGCACACTAAACACATAGGTCTATTATGTCCATGCCATCATATGGATATCTAACTGAGAGAAAGGACTGGGGAGGACATGCACACAATAATCCTATACTAGAAAAACTAGGAATGGGACACGCTATAGCCAAAGGCCTATTTTGATTTGCTAGTATTTCTCTTTTTGAGAGATCAGTACTTAATATATTTATTATGATGCCACAAGGGTGGAAGGCAACAGTAGGAGCCAAAGAGGCGCAACAACAATCCATAAACTCTGTAGCCTCAGTGGCAATGCTAAGGCAAAATAGATGAGTCCTAGATGTTTCTACAGCCTAAAGTAAGAGGGCATCTGTGCACTTATTTTTATTTATTTATTTATTTATTTATTTATTGAGAGGGAATCTTGTTCTGTCACCCGGGCTGGAGTGCAATGGCATGACCTCGGCTCACTGCAACCTCCAGCTCCCGGATTCAAGTGATTCCCCTGCCTGAGCTTCCAGAATAGCTGGGACTACAGGCATGCACCACCACACCCGGCTAATTTTTTGTATTTTTAGTAGAGACAGGGTTTCACCATGTTGGCCAGAATGGTCTCAATCTCCTGACCTCATGACGCACGTGAGCCACCATGCCTGGGCAGCACCTGTGTACTCTTAAATAAAGCATGTTCCTTTTGGATCAACACCTCTAGCCAATTGGAAGAAAACTTACAGGTGCTTAAGAATCAAATTAGAATCATTGACACATTAAGAGAAAGAGCAGGCTTCAGTCCCAGGTGGCTACAATCCCTTCTTGAAAGATTCCAGTCTTCTTTTTGGACCTGGTTGGCTCCTTTACTGGGACCTCTTTTTCTTGTATGTCTTGTGTTAAGTTTGGACCCTGTATACTCAATGCTATAACCCGAATTGTTTCCTCTCACCTAGAGGCTAGTAAACTCCAAGTGGTGCTGCAAATGGAACCCACATGGACATGCCATTCTTCCACGGACCTTTGAACTAGGCCCAGAAGAAACCCTAGCTGGTGTTCCCAACACAACACCCCTCTCCATCAGGAATTATCTAGAAAGACCACTGCCTAACCTTCCTAACGCAGTTAGGGTCTCTTCTCCTAAAGGGGGGTAATGAGGGAGAAGAAAAGGAAAAATCAGATAGGCAGACAACTAAGGCTAGTCGGAGAAGCAGCTCTGAAAAATCACAATTACAGGCAAAAATACAGCAGCCTGAAGAAAACTCAGGCTGCAGCTGTACAGATAAGTAGGCCAGGCAGGTAAGGTCCAGCATAGAATCTTTTTGTTCTTTTTGTGATTAGTAGGCTCCCAGGAAAAAGGTTCCTCCCTTTTTCAGACATGAATATGGCAGGCTTCGTAGTAGCTTGCACAGGAAGGGGAGGGGGAGTGACCTAAAACAAACCCACAATTACATAAACAAGAAAAGTTATGCTTGTGCTTACCTAGAGACATCCCACGGCTGTAAAGATGGGGAGAGTTGTACAGACAGCTTTTCACATAAGAAAAGTTACTCAAACAGCTACAGAGATGAGAGGAGTTTCTTATAAAAGTTTGCATTCGACTGTAAAATGTCAACTTGTCCAGGACCCCCCTGCTGTGGAGAGCTCTCTACTTTCGCTTATTAAACTTTTGCTCTAACCTCACTCTAGTGTCCATGCTCCTTCATATTCTCAGTCATGAGACCACGAACTCAGATAACACCCCAGACAACATGACCAATGACACTAAACTGTTTCAAAAGGAAGGAAGGAAGGAAGGGAGGAAGAGAGGGAGGGAGGGAGGGAGGGAAAAAACAACCATTTAAGTTATTCAAGGATATATCCAGATTTTGTTGAATCTGACACTTATATGACATTATCTCTCTTTAATAAAAATAATACAAAAATAATGCACTTAAAAAGAAAAAAAAAACACAAAAACATATGATCATGTGAACAGATTGTTAGAGCTCTATCCAGGTCCATTCAAGTGAGTGACCCTGAAGCTCAATTTTCATTAGCTTCAATGTAAATATGCTTTTGTAGAAAACCAAAATAAAATTTTGAAGAAATATTAAGTCTTGAAAATAAAACTAAAGTCCTTTCTAAAGCTATCTACCTTGCATTAACATATAAAGGACACAAATAATGACTCAGATCATAGAGATTATTTCACCATGTGTGGCACTTTCTACCAAAGACATTGAAGCAATAAATTTTGTGTCCAAGGTACAAGTAAAATAACACAGAGTAGAAGGGGAAAGTCTGAAACCAACTTCTTTCTGACAGTGGGATGGGGAGGAAATATGACCAGGGCAGGGATGAAATAGCAAAGAACTGAAATGCCAGATTTCTCGCTGCTGCTATGCAAAAGAGATAAGGAGTTTTTAGAAACATCAGAGAGGTAAGAAGGAGCCTGAGAACATTAACCGGGGACTGGCAGAGAGTAGGGAAGAATGCAGACAACTGGGTTATCCGGGTGATTAAGGAATGATTGGGCAGAGACAGTGATGAGTCTTCCGACTCTGGATACTGCTGGTTAGCTACAGCTCCTATGTGATGAACATGTAGCAGAGCTGTTTCCCACCCTGCTGAGGGAAACAGAGGAGCTCTGAGTTCCAGGGGACTGACCTAATATCAGAGCCCAAAGGCCACTGAGTAAAGGGAGTGAGACTGATATTTGATATCAGAACTAAAATATCAAAAATTAGGAAACATTAGTGGAACATATATATGGTTTGCAGACAAAATGTGTTGAATCAAGAATTCTATATATATAGCAAAACATAAGGATAAATTAATATAACCAAAATTATTGTGAATAATTGTAATTAATCTCTCTCATTATATCAGACTTTATAGATATGTGTTATACACACATGGAGTCCTGATGAGTAAGCAACTATGAGGAAGGAAGCCCAAGTCACGGAGGGTCCTAGGTTGGGGAAAACAATGAACAATTGCTCTGAGAGAAGGCTAATTGCAAACAACCTACAGGTACAACCACCTCATTCCACTGGCACAATAACCTGTTCCACACATAACCCCCTCCAGCATGACCCTGTACAATTTCCCACTGGCCCCTGCTTCTGCAGACAGCCCCTTCTCTGCTGTGCTGCCTGTTGCAACATGCAACATATCTTCATACTTTCTCTAACAAATCTGCCTTTCCTTACCTACAGTTGTCTTGGCAAATTCCTTTATTGCCCATAACATCAGCCCCAGCTAGTTCCACCCACAATAACACACACAGCACACATGCACATGTGTCCATAGGTGTATTTATGTGTATTGTATCTCTGTATATAGATATAATTTCTAAGATTAAAATTCTATCTATAAAATTTAGGGGAATTTATAAAAATATAACAAGCATATTAATAATCCAATCCATTCTATTTTACACATTATTGAATTTATATATTTACATGTTTATTGTATAATTATTTATAACACATAATTGTTAGTGAAAACATATAACCAATTATCTACTTCCAACTGTTTGCTCTAAAACAGATGAATACAACACACTCTGTTGACCACAAAATATTTATAAGTATGATTTCACCGAAAACTCTCCAAAAGGGGTCTTGCTGGCTCATGATTGTCCAGTCTCTCTTTAATCTATTCTGGTCAATATTTCTTCCCCATCATTTAACTTTTGTTGAAATAACCAACTACTTCATCTTTCCAAATATAATTATCAACCCCCAAATGGCAATCAATTCACACTCACAGCATCACTGTATATGGTTTATTACTTAGCCCGGTTCTGCCTTTTTTACCTACAGAAAGGCAGACACCACTACAAAATACCTGCAGGGAGTTCTATTCAAGACCGTGGTTTTAAACACTATCCCTGGGCTGATGGCTCATTTGTATCTTTGCCTCAGGCCCTCACCTGAGCTCCAGATGCTTATATTCCACCGTCAAAGCAATTTCTCCACTGGGATATATTTAACAGACAAATTCAAAGTTAGTATCTAAGACAGATTTATTGATTTATCTGACACCCAAAACTCTGCCTTTGGCCAACCCATCTTCCTCTTAGTAAACAAAAGCACCATAGCACAGGCCGAAAAGTTGAGCAGTAACTTCAACTCTCTTTCGCATAGGCCCCAAATTCAATTTATTAGCAAATCCTCTCTACCTACAAATCAGATGGTACACCTGACTACTTCTCACCATCTCTACTGTAGGTTCAAATTTGATAAAGTCACCGTTGTCACTCTCCTAGATTACTGGAATATTCTCCTACCTGGTGTCCCTGCTTTCTTTATTCCTCCAGCATGATATCTAGTAAGAAACACAGTACTTACTATACTTAGGTCAGAGCATTCCCTCTCCTGCTCAATATCCATAGATGGTTTTCAAGTTCAGCTTTCTATGGATTGTCAAATAATCTGCCCCCTAATCATCTTTTATCGCTCATCTAAGAACATTTTTCTCTTCCCTCACTGTACTTATTTCACACCGACGTGGTTGCTTTTGTGCAAATAACCTAATTTCTGCCTGAGACTTTGACACCAGCCATTCCTAGTTCTGCCCCACAACCCCCTACACCCAAATGCTCACATTGCTCAGGGATATCCATAAGTTATCTTTTCAAATGTCACATTCCTGGGTCTTTTCTGAACACCATAGCTAAATATATCTTCCCTACCCCTCCTGTCATTCCCTAACCCTTTATCTTTCTTTATCTGGCTTCATAGTAGTTCTTACAGCTTCAGGCTATACTATTTTCTATTTATATACCTTTTATTGCTTGGAACCTCCCTAAAAATATATTAGGCTGGTGAAAAGTAATTGCAGTTATTGCGATTACTTTTAAATGGCAAAAACTGCAATTACTATTGCACCAAACTAATATAATCATTTCTCTAAGTATTTTAAAAACAAGTTTGCATTATTTTTGTAATCTGAGGCAATCAATTATTTTAACTAGAAAGTATAATGATATACAATATATAAATTAGTAATGGGAGGAATGCTTCCTAATGAAACACTTACTGTATCATATCCTAGTAGAAAATTTAAAGGTTTTATTATTTATTATTGTATAATAAATATTAAAAATAAATATTCAACTCAATAATTTAAAAAAACACAAAAAATAAACGTAAGAAAATTCATGTTAAGAATTCATTACAGGCCAGATGCAGTGGCTCACGCCTGTAATCCCAGCACTTTGGGAGGCTGAGGAAGGTGGATCACGAGGTCAGGAGATTGAGACCATCCTGGATAACATGGCAAAACCTCATCTATACTAAAAACACAAAAAAATTAGCTGGGCATGGTGGCAGGTGCCTGTAATCCCAGCTACTAAGAAGGCTGAGGCAGGAGAATGGCATTAATCTGGGAGGCGGAGATTGCAGTGAGCCAAGATTATGCCACTGCACTCCAGACTGGGCAACAGAGCAAGACTCTATCTCAAAAAAAAAAAAAAATTCATTACAACAAAGAAAAAAGTAAATGCATTTGTAAATACATATTAATTCACCGTTGCAAAATTATAACTGAAAAAATTATTACAGTGAAAGAAATCTGACCTAACCAACTCCATCTTACTTTTAACCTCCAAACTGTCCTCATCCATGCCTGGGCATAGCCCAAATTAACTATGGGAGGAACTTAGTTTACAGCTTGAAACAAAGACAATAAAAGTCTATCTCAAACAAACCCCCTTCTTCCTGGGGACTAGACTGCCTTTGTAGAACTAACAAATTACCCACAAGATTAGACATTATGGTTTAGGAGTCATGCATTTGGAAGTTACAAGATTTTGACCTTCCCCAAATTGCTCCTGGAGATAACATCGGTATTTTGCAACCAAAGATCAGTGTCTGAGATATTTTGCAGACCATGCATTTGATGGATCAGCTGTCACCACCCAGATCAGTAAACTGGCTTATCTGGTCTTGTGGCTCCCCACCCAAGAACTGACTCAGTGCAAGAAGACAGCATTGAATTCCTGTGAAATCATAGGGATTGATATCCATAGGGAGTTATCTCCAACCCAACCAGTCATCTCCATAGGGAGGCATTTCCAACCCAACCAGTCAGTACTCCCAATTCACTGGCCCCTATCCACCAAATTGTCCTTAAAAATCTCAGTCCCCAAATTCTCCTGGAGACTAATTTGAGTAATTATAAAACTCTGGTCTCCAGAACAGCCAGCCCGGCATGAATAACTCATTCTCTATTGCAATTACCCTATCTCAATAAATTGGCTCTATCTAAGCAGCTGGCAAGGTGAAATGTTGGGTGGCTACACGTACTTTTTTCTAACAAAAGAAACTAGAAGTGAGAAATAAAACCAAAAAGCAGTTTCTTAGAAAAGGACAAAAAAATAGATAAACCTCTAGTAAATCCAACCCCCCAAAAAACCATGGAGAAATAATATATCATCAGAAACAGTAATGAAAAAAGGCTATAATGATAGCTAAGGAAAAGATCAAAACTTTTGAGTAGAAACGTATTGAATAAATATGTGATCCACTGAGTAAATTAGGATGGCAAATATAGGAAGAGGTAGTAAACCTGAATAGAAAATATACTTCTAAATTCTAAAATGTTTTATACCCATAAAAACCAGAGTATTAAAGTTTGCATATTTAAGGTATAATCAATTTCCAATTAAACATAGGTTGAAGAAATGTGTTATCTTCACTCCTCCTGAAATTTACTAAAATAAAAGGCAAATAATTTTAAATATATATTAAGCCAAACACACAGAGATAATAGAAGAGACATTAATAGCAGACAAAATAGGTCAATATAGTTTTGGAAAATTGATAATTATCCATTATCCATCTTTTGATGGATAATAATAATTGAATGCTTCAGCTTTCGGAGTTCTGCTAAGGGCCTGTAGTGGGGATGAAGCCTGCAAGAGTAAGAGATTTGCAACTCAAAGGGCCGGGGAAGTTTAAGAATCAGAGGCAACAATGGGTATCACTGAAGGCAGCAATGGGTATCACTGAAGGCAACAATGGAAAGTGGAATGGCCTTGAAAACACCTTTGAAACAATTACAACAGTGAGAAAATTATGATACTGAAAGAGATCTGATCTGACCAACCCCCATCTTGCCTTTAACCTCCAAATTCTTCTTAATTACTATAGGGCTTGGGCCAAGCTAACTTGGGAAGACATTTAGTTTATAGTTTAAATAATAATAGCCCTTCCTCAAAACTAAACTACCTTTATAAAGCTAATGAATGGCCAATACATTAGGAGGATGTGAGGAGCCTGAATACAATTACCAGCCACGATTCTGGAGGTTGCAAGATTTGTAACTCCAACAATTACTCCTGCAGATAACATCACTATTGTAGAACCTAAAATTGGTCTCTTGAGCTGTCTTTTGTAGGTTTTTGCATGTCTGGAGAGATGGCTCCACCCAGACCCACCAACTGTCCTGTGGCCCTACCCAGAAGAGGACCATTTTTCCACATCATCATCCCTTTGCTCACCAAAGTGTCCTTGAAAAACCCTAGCCTCTGAATTTTTGGAAAAATTGATTTGTGTAATAACTCTGTCTCCCATATAATGTAGCCAGTCTTGCATCAATTAAACTCAGTGATTTGGCTTTGTCTGTGCAGGGCAGGAAGAAGCCACCAGGCGGTTACAGTCTGCTGAATAAAAAAGATATTGATTAACTTGAGCCTAAATATTAGATCTCTAAAGTCCCTCTCCAAACCCACATATCAACATGGCTACCTCCTTTTCAATCGTAGATGACACTACGATATTTACAATTTGTGGAGGCTCTGGATGGCAGAAGACAAAGTGAGGCATGTTACTGAAGACAGAGATTTAAGTGCAAGTCAAACTGTGAGATCATCATTCACCTCTCTATCATGAGTCCCCACGAACGCTGGCTATGAGACTTTGACCCATTCCACCATCAGATGGGAGACTGAAAGTTTATACTAAGCTTTAGAAAATGACACAGACACTGAAATTCCTCAGTAACCACCTATTTCATCCTATATGAGGCCTAAAAACACAATTTTGAATGAACATTTTATTGTCTCACTCTTAAATATGAAGACAGCATACAGTCTGGAAAAGTTTCCACTGTGAAAGACAGCAACAAAAACACAAACATCAAAACAAAGTTTTTGAAGAATCAGAAATGTTACATAAAGGGTTAGGATACAAAGTTTTAATTATCAGTAGCTCCCAAAAAACCAAAATATTAAATTCTTAAAATAATAAAAGGACATTAATAAATACTTTAATAACAAAAAGTTATTGGAACTTAAAATTTTGGTAAAAAAAGTGTAAATTCAGTAGAGGAGTTGGAAGACAAAGCTGAAAAAATTATCATCTTAAAAAGGAAAACCAAAAAAGGATAAAACCAAAATATTAAATTCTTAAAATAATAAAAGGACACTAATAAATACTTTAATAACAAAAAGTTATTGGAACTTAAAATTTCGGTAAAAGAAGTGTAAATTCAGTAAAGGAGTTGGAAGACAAAGCTGAAAAAATTATCTTCTTAAAAAGGAAAACCAGAAAAGGATAAACTGGAAAATATAAGAAAAAAATCAGATAATTTAGGAGAGCCAATGTTTAACTATTATGTGTTCCAGAAGAAGAGTGCTAATATGTAATTAATATGAGTTTCTGAAAAATGGAAAGCAAGGTGATTATCATTGAAATAACATAATAATGTTTTTATACCCATGGATATGACTTAAACACTGATGAAGACAATCAAATGTTCAAGAAAATGAACGGAAAAGTTTATATAGAAGTATATCACTGCAAAGTTTCAGAACTCTAGAAAATAAATCCTAAAAGGTTCCAGAATAAATACTGTTTTTTAAAAAATAGTCACTTTTAAAGAATTGTCAATCACAATGACATCAAACTCCAGAAAAGCAAACTGAAACCTAAAAAATAAGGAAACAAAATTTCAAGATAAAATTATTTTGAACTCTAGAATTCTATGACCAGCCAAGCTAATAATTAAATGTGAGAGGTAAAATAAAGACATATTTTTATATTCAAGGTCTCAAAAAATTTACAAATTCCTAGAAGTTTATAGAGAAATGCTGCCCTCAATATTAAGAGGTAAATGAAACCAGAAGAGACAGCATTTGCTGAAAAGGTTTGCCTTCACAAGTAAAACTGGAAGGGACTTCACAGGATGAAAGCAAATAAAATCTTAGGATGACAGCTGTGTAACAGGCCTAGAGAACATCTAGTGTAAAATAAAGCAAGAAGGCCGAGGCCTCCAAGTGGCTTCTAGGGAAAAAAAATGATATATTATCTGATATACTGGACTTTATTATTAGAGTTTTAATTTATTTAACAATTGAAAGACAAATCAATGATAGATATAGAAACAAGTGAATAAATGAAAAGTACTTTATTATCTGCAGGAAAAACAAAAATTGTATGAGAAAGGAAATTTAAAACTATATGGAACATCTGTGACCAATCTTTACTCTGTAAAAATAATAGTGAACAATAATTTAATTTTTAAAAATATGAGGAAGAAACATAAATGGTGAGGAGAAAGATCAAGACTTGGGATTTAATGGATGTAAGAGATCCCAATCCTACATTTTCATAACATGTTAAAAGAAAATATCTAGAATAGAAAAATCAAGAAATAAAAATGGAAAAACCACTCCCTCCCTTCTAATCGCTATCTCCCCTTCCCCACAGTAATGGGCTATGGAGGTGCATGGTTGCGTTTCCCTACTGCTCTTGCTCCTAGGTATTTACAGTCACATGACTGAGTTCTGGTCAGTAGATATGTCAGGTGTTAGTTTCCCAGCATCTTCCTTAAAACGCAGTCAGGGAATTATCACATTCTTCTTTCTGCTAGCTGGAATGCAACATCTGGAGCTGAAGCAGCTACTTGGTCTATAAGGTAACATTAGCAATGAAGGACATGTTCTGTCTGAGCCACAATATAGAAACATCCATGAAGAACTCTGTGGAGCCAGGCTGCTATACATTACCTGGACTATCTACCCTCCAGACATTTATATGAGAGAGAAGCAAAGTTCTGTTTTATATAAGCTACTGTCATTTGTGATCTGTATTAAAGCCAAACCTCATCATAACTGCCACAAACACATTCAAGTATTTTATTTAGAAACACAGAATATAAAGAAGACAGCATTAAAAGAGTTGGCATCTGAGAAGTTGCCCTTGGGAATACGATCAAAAGATTGTATCTGCTTTGAACCATATACTACTATTTTCATTTTAAGCTATGCATATGTATACTTTAATAAAAATTAAAGTATATGTAATAAAATTTAAGAAAGTTTGTTATTTAAACTATTCTAAAGCATTGCAAATGATTAAAATCTTCCTAATTTATTTTATAAGGCTAACATCACTGGGGACTCCAAAAATATCCAATCTAATATTGAACATTGTATCCAATGAGAAAGGAAATGTAAAACTATCCAACTGAACACTGTATCCAACATTTAATATTTGGGTTACAGTTACACTAGAAGCCCAATCTCCATTATTACACAATATACCCATGTAACAAACATGCATGTGCACCCCCTGCATTTAAAATAAAAACATAAACATTAAATAATTCACTTAATTAAGGAAATAAAGATGGCACAAACTTTAAAAAAATTAGTCTGGTTTCAAACATAATTTGCCAAAAGACAATAAAATACTATCTATAAAAAAATGAACATTTGGTTAAACACTGTTACAACTCCCCTCCCAAATTCTGTTCCAGTCAAGTTGTTCAAATGTAAACACAACAGCAAAAAAAGTAAAAAAAAACAAAAACAAAAACAAAACTAAACCATCCACATAAATTCCAGAAAAAAAAATTATCCAGAGATGTACATTGACCATCTAAGAACTTGAATTGTACATATCTGAATAAAAAGGTCACATCCAAATCTGTACATATGTATGCAGTTGATCCTTGAACAACATGAATTTAAACTGTGCAGATCCACTTGTATATGAGTTTTAAAACACAAATATACTAAATTTGTCTGGAGATTTGTGATAAATCAAAAAGCAGTTGAACTATGTAGCCTAGGAACATAAAAAATTTAAGAAAGTTTAAGTATGTCACGAATGCAAATAATATATGTAGATATTAGATACTAGTCTATGTTGTCATTTACTACCACAAAATATACACAAATTATAAAATGTTGAAATTTACCAAAACTTATTCACACACATGAACAGACCATACCTACATTGGCACCATCACAGTTAATAGACATGTAAATAAATATAAAGATTCAGTATTAAATTTTAACTGTATAAAATTAACTGTAGTACATACCATGCTACTGTAACAATTGTGTAGCTGCCTCCTGTTGCTGTTGAGATGAGCTCAAGAATTGCCAGTATTAGCTTAAAACACCAGGTGATGCTAACCATCTCCTCATGAGCAGTTCCCTGCAGTAGGCTACTTATCGCAGTAAAAAGTGATCTCTCATAGTTCTTGCACATTGTTCATGTTTGGTGCAATACTGTAAACCTTGAATGATATTATGATACCTTGGGAGCACTCCCAAGAAGCAGAGAAAAGTTAAATTATTACAATAAAAAGTTGAATTGCTCAATGTGTAATCAAAATGAGGTCTATAGCTGCAGTTGCCTGACATTTCAAGATAAATGAATACAGCATAAGGATCATTGTAAATAAATACAAAAATAAATGGGAAAAAGAAAATTACTGAAGCTCTCACTACAGCCACACAACATGAAAACCTTGCCCTTTTTACGAAATACCTTTTTATATCATATTAAAAACACAGCTTTTTTTTTTTTTTTGTGGATGCAGGACAGCCGTAAGAAAAGTATACCAATAGGCTCTAATACGCTTCAATAAAAAGCTAAGTCACTATATGACAACCTAAAGCAAAAGAAAGATGAAGGAAAAAACTAATAAATGTAATGCCAGCAAAGGATGGTTTGATATTTTAGAAAGAGGTTTGGCTTAAAAAAGTCAAAATAACAGGAGAAACAGCTTCTGTTGACCAAGAGACAACAGACAAATTCCCAGAAGCCATTTAAAAAAGCATTGAGGAGAAATGATATATATACCTGAAAAAAGTTTTAAGACAAAAGTGCCCTATGCTGGAAGAAAATGTCACAAAGGATATTTATTAGTAAGGAAGATAAACAAGCAGCATGATTTAAGGCAGAAAGGGGCAGGCTAACTCTACAGTTTTGTGCAAATGCATTTAGGTTTATAATCAGTACTGCCTTTATCTATAAAGCTGCTAATCTCTGATCCCTGATGGGAAAAGATAAACACCAGCTACCAGTTGTGGGTGTACAAAAAGAAGGCCTGGACAACAAGAACACTTTTTCTGGATTGATTTCATTAATACCTTGTCAAGAATTACTTTGTCAGTAAGAAATTGCTTTTTGAAGCTCTTTTTTTTTTAATGAACAATGACCTTGGTGACCCAGAACTTCATGAGTTCTATACCAAAGGCACTGAAGTGGTCTACTTCTCCCAAACACAATGTCTCTAATTCAGCCTTTAGACCAAGGGTTTCATCAGGACCTTTAAGGCTTATTACACATGGTACTCTACATAAGAAATTGTCAATACTGTGGAAGAAAACCCTGATGTAAAGAATGTTGGAAAGTCTGGGGAAATTACACTACTGAAGATGCCATCATTGTTATATAAAAAGCTGCAAAGGCCATCAAGCTGAAACAATAAATTCCTGCTGGAAAAAACTGTGTACAGATGTTGTGCATGACTTCACAGGTTTATGACAGAGTCAATCAAGGAAATTGTGAAAGAGATTGTCGATATGGCAAAGAGGGGGGTGAGATAAAGGGTTTCAAGATATGAATCCTGAAGAAAACAAAGAGCTAGTAGACACCACACCAGAGGAATTAATGGAAAATGACTAGAGGGAAATAAGTGCTTCCAAATCAGTGACAGACAATGAGGAAGATGTAAAAGAAGCAGTGCCAGAAAACAAGTTAACATGAGACAATCTGGCAGAAGGATTCTCATTTACTCAAGACTGATTTTTACTCTTTTATGACGTTGATCTTTCTACAATATGCAAATGGTGGAAGAACAATTGGTACCATATAGAAACATTTTTAGAGAAAACAGGAAGACAAAAATTACAATGTATTTCTGTGAAGTTACAGAGCATCCCTGCCTCTTCTGCCTCCCCTTCCACATCCTCCACCTTTTCTGCCTGTGCCACCCGAGACAGCAAAATAAACCCCTCCTCTTTCTCCTCTTCCTCAGTACATTCAGTGTGAAAACAGTAGGAATGAAGACTTTTATGATGATCCACTTCCACTTAATAGTAAATATATTTTTTTCTTCCTTATGATCTTCTTAATAGCATTTTCTTTTCTCTAGCTTACTTTATGGTAAGAATATAGAATATAACACATGTAACATAAAAATATGTGTTCGTTGACTGTTTATATAATTAGTAAGGCTTCTGATCAACAATAGGCTCTTAGTAATTAAGTTTGAGGGAAGTTAAAAGTTATATGCAGATTTTCAAGTGCACAGATGGTCAATGCCCCTATCCCCCACTTTGTTCAAGGGTGAATGGCATATAATTTTGGATTCCAACAAAACTTTAAAAAACTGATTAGATTAGGCAAGATCCATACCATTAAACGTATGCAGCCATTAAGAACCTTCTTTCAAAGAGAAAGATGTTGCCTTCAAACAATGTTGAAAACAAATTTTGTTTAGAGATATTTAAAGGAAGGATTTAGACTGGGCACTGTGGCTCATGCCTATAATCCCAGTACTGCGGGAGGCTGATGGGGGAAGATCACCTTACTTCAGGAGATCAAGACCAGTCTGGCCAACATGATGAAACCCTATCTCTATTAAAAATACAAAAATTAGCTGGATGTGGTGGTGCATGCCTGTAATTCCAGCTACTCAGGAGGCTAAGTCTAGAGAATGGCTTGAACCTGGGAGATGGAGGCTATGGTGAACCAAGATGGCACCATTGAACTCCAGCCTGGGTGATACAGCGAGACTACATCTCAAAAATAAATAAATAAATAAATAATAAAAACATAAAGGAAGGGTTTAGTGACTAACTGGATGTCAATATTCATGGAGGAATGAGTTTAAGAGTGTATTAACTTTTCTGTCTGGGACCAGTGAGCAGGAATGTTGTCATTCACTGAGACAGAGAACCCCAGAAAAGGAACAGGTTTAATTGCAGAATACAGATGCTAAATTTAAAGCAATGGGAATAGATGAGATCATCCAGAATTAAATTATAATTCTGAAAAATAGTGGAAAATGCTTGCATAGGCTTTCTCAATTCTAGCCAATAATCAAAATGAGCCCTACTGATAAGGAGGCATGATAAACAGGCTGAAGTGTAGCAACAACTCCACTGATATCTCTGAAGCTCAGTCTGATGCTCTACTTGCCTTACTATGAAGGCAATGTTGCACGTACCAGTTATGTGCAACATTTCCATGATGTGGTATATTCCAAGGCAATAATTAAGTGCTTTTTGTGAAAATGTTACAACGTGTGCTTAAGACACACTGCCTTCACCACTTTTCCATCCTTAATTCCCTGAGAAAGATACTTCGGATTGACTATAGAAATGTCATTTCTAACTCCCTATTCCCTTGTCATTTTTTATTATATATTGATGCTGAAAAGGGGATGTTTAATTTTTTTAACTTCTTTAATTTGGGAGCATCTATAAAACCCAACTGTGGAACATAATCGGAAATCTGTTTGGTGAAGAGGGCGTCTGGAAAAATTATGGTTTTTTTCCAGATTACAAAAAAAGGAGAAAGAAGGAGGGGAGAAGAAGAGTGTGAGAAGGGGGAGGAGGGGGTTAGGAGGGGGGAGAGGGGAGGGGAGGGGAAAGGGGAGGAGGAGGCATGGCTGTCATCACCCTTTCCCTTTCTACCTTGAACACAGATGTTATGGCTGGAGCTGTGTTTCCCTCCATCTTATCCTGAGTTCTAGCTGAATCACTGCACATCCTGCTTCAGATAATGAAGCAAACATGTCAATTTTTACTAAGAACAGTAATAATATAGTGCATCCCCGAATAAATCCTGAAGAGCATTAAAATACACTATTTTTAATTTAAAAAAATTTTAGAAGATATAAAGTGTCAGGTAGATTAGGAAGAAAAGATTTAAAAAGAGCAAAAGGATATGTAGTATGGAGATAAAGGAGTGAAAAGTAGCAAGTGATTTCTATATACTTGGACAGGATGTCTTGAATTTTATGATTTTTCCTAATCTTTTACTATCTTTCAAAAAGAAGGAAAACATATAAAGATAAACCAAAGTTCCTGAGTAGTTCATAAGAATTCCAAGAATATCTTGTTTTAATGCTTATTTCTCCCATTCCCCTAGCAATACCATTACATCATAATTTGAGAAAATGTAAATATTCTTACAGCTGTCAAAGTGTTTATGTTTTTAAATGGATATTTTATATCTCATTCAACTGCAAAGCATTGTGAGATAGTTTCCATGGTGACTCCTATTAAATCCAGCAGCCATAAAACATTTACCAAGCTGCTTTAAAAAAAAAAAATTAGTGCCATTAAGCATTTTAAAATAAAATTTTTGAAATGTTTATCTTTACTAATCATTTATGTTGTGTGATTACAATAATTTTGAAAACTCAGCAGATGTATTAAACTCAATGAACAGAGTACAGAATTCACTTTTAAAAAGCATATATAAATTTATTTCATTTTTATTTTCAATTGACTATATTTGTGACTTCATTACTATATAAAATGCTGAACACACATATATGTGCCTGTCACAGGCACACAGAATAGTGGACATGTAATAGACGAGATCTTTATATTTCAATAGATTATAACTATTTGGCTTTTAAAACGTGGGTCTAGACTTTGCATTTTAGGAAATGAATCCCTCAAAATACAAATACATATTAAAAGCAAAACCTCAGAAGCTTATAAATATTGATAATTGCACCAAAAAACTAACAAATAAAGATGTAGAACAATAGCATAAAAATTATTTCCCATAAATATCTTTTCTCCCAGTGATCCATATTTTTTCCTCAAATAGTATTAAAGTCTTTCAACAAAACAGTGTGAGGCCCTTTCTCACTCCTCTGGTCTCTCTCATATAGGGCAACCACTTTTTACTGTTTTATCTGCTTTGGTTTCTGGCATTATCAGAAATTATCTAAATTATATACATAATTTATTATCTTACAATTTTTCAATTTTAGATTTTATTACCTTTCTGTGAGAGCACATGAGGGATTTTGTCTTTTCTACACTGCTTTACCTCCCCATTTCCCAATGTGTCTATGTGACATAACTACACAAAATAACCACATAAAAATTGGAATAAGTTTGGTTGACTCTATATTCAGTATTTAAATTAGCATGCCTTTAAAAATATAACTTACAACTAAGTGTTGAAAATTACCATGACTGATTCCTTTGTCGTTTACTTGTTTGTTTGGCTTCTCCTACATAATACTGCACTATGCTCCACTTTTCATGCATATTGGTCTGAAAGAATACTTTTAATTGGAACACACAGATTTCAAATGGAGAGAAAAAATGAGGGAGATTGTGAAATTGGAGTAGAAACACATTATCAAGAAAACAATTTCGGGACAAAGAATTCTATTGAAGACTAAATGTTTTGCTAATGTAGTAAGTTAGAATAAATATAAGTCTAAATAATGCTAAAAGCCTTCTTTTTAAATGTGTCAATCCAAAGCAATGAGATATCACCTCACATTTGTTAGGATGGCTAATATCAAAGTCAAATGCAACAAGTGTTAGAAAGAATGTAGAGAAAAGGGAACCCTTGTACATCTTGTTGCAGAGAAAATAAATTGGTGAAATCAAGTCAATGGTCCTATAAATAGTTTTTGTAGATGAACAGAAATTGACCCTTCTGGTCTTAAAGCTTGAAACTTACATTCATTTTATCTGAGTTCCTTCCTTAGGAAATAACCCTTGGCTTTTCAAAAAAAAAAGTATCAAATAATTGAAACTCATCAGATCACCACCTCCAGACAATGAGATACCAGGCCCCCATTTATCATAATTACTTTCTTACCCCTCCCTAGTTCCTTTTTTCTTACATATTGTTACATCTCTCACTCGCTATATAAACCCCTATTTTTAGTCACTTAGGGAGATGGATTTGAGACTGTTCTCCCATCTTTGCAGCTACAGCACCTGATTAAAGCCTTTCTCCTTGCCAATACTCGTTGTCTCAGTGATTGGCCTTCTGTGCAGTGAGCAGCAGGACCTATACTGAACTCCTGGTGTTTGGTAATAGATTTTCATTCCCTGACTTGAAAAGCATTGCTCATGGTTCAGCTGCCATTGACTGGGAGTCTCAGAAGACCTCCTAACTAGATGCCTGCCCAATTTTGGCTGGAGGCAAGTTTCTGTCTCTCTCCGGCCCCATTGCATGTGGCCCCAACCACATTCCTGATTGCCTCAGAAGAGCTGCCTTTAAAATTTGGCACCTGCATCTGGATAGCTGTGTGTCCTTTGTGGCCCCAGATAGCAGGATCTGCTCCTCTCAATTTGGGAAATTTTTAAAGGAATTTCCATTTGCAAGTTGAACAAGCCTAACTGACTGAGAGAGGAAAGCACCCTGGCTGTTTCAGTATGGATACACTTGGGGACATACTTGCAATTGTGCGTTGTGTGTGTGTCCAGGGAAGTGAATGTCTTTTGTGGGTACCAGACACTGGGATGGGCTCCTCTCAATTGAGAAATTCCTAAGGAATTTTTGTTTGCTGTTGATCAAGCCCAACTGATAGAGGAAGCATACTGACTAGTTTCAGTTTGGATGCACCTGGAGCTTGTTTGTTGCTGCAGCACTTGGATGTTTTGATGACTGTTTATGTTTGACATGGTCATGGGAAATTAGAATTTGGTAAACTGATGTTCTTTGCAATACTGTTTGGTCCCAATATTCTTTGGAATCTGGAGATTGCTGTTGAATGAGAAAGTGGGATGGAGTCCTGCGTATTTAGGCTTTTATGTTGCTATACTAAACAGGGTTGGGCCTGGTTAATAGATTCCAGGTGATGTTCTTCTATGGTACTTTTTGGACCCAGTGGTCTTTGGAGTCTCAGGAGGTTTGGCCTTTAAAAATCAAACTGCCAGGCCAGGCACAGTGGCCCACACCTGTAATCTCAGCACTTTGGGAGGCCACGGTGGATGGATCATGAGGTCAAGAGATCAAGACCAACCTGGTGAACATGGTGAAACCCCATCTCTACTATAAAAAAAAGAAAATACAAAAAATTAGCCAGGCAAGGTGGCAGGCACCTGTAGTCTCAGCTACTCGGGAGGCTGAGGCAGGAGAATGGTGGGAACCCAGGAGGCAGAGCTTGCAGTAAGCCGAGATCACACCACTGCACTCCAGCCTGGGCAATAGAGCGAGACTCCGTCTCAAAAAAATATATATACATATATATAGTATTTACATATTATATAGATTATATATATATATTCACATGTTTATATATTTATATATTTTACTTATATATACTTATATTTATATTTCTCACTTGCTATATAAACCCCTATTTTTAGTCACTTAGGGAGGTGGATTTGAGACTGTTCTCCCATCTTTGCAGCTGCAGCACCTGATTAAAGCCTTTCTCCTTGCCAATACTCGTTGTCTCAGTGATTGGCCTTCTGTGCAGTGAGCAGCAGGACCTATACTGAACTCCTGGTGTTTTGGTAATAGATTTTCTTTTCTTCTCTCTCCCTTTCTCCCCCTTTCCTCCTGGCTCCTTTCTTCCTTCCCTTCTTGCTTCCTTCCTTTCTCCCTCCCTCCTTCTCTCTCTCTCTCTCTGTGTGTGTGTGTGTGTGTGTATATATATATATATATATATATATATATATATATAAACTGGGCATGGTGGAGCCTGCCTGTAGTCCCAGCTACTCAGGAGGCTGAGGCAGGAAAATCGCTTGAACCCAGGAAGCAGTGGTTGCAGCGAGCCAAGATCACACCACTGCACTCCAGCCTGGTGACAGAGCAAGACTCCATCTCAAAAAAATGAATAAATAAAAATAAAAATCAAACTGCCATGGGAACTGTTTTACTCAAAATGTTGGTTCACCGTCTTCATTGCATTACCTATTTGACCAAACAAAATGTAGCCTCTAAACTGGTGAGTTTGTATTACTATCACATGGCTAGAGTTCTGGGGTAAAACTATTGGATATTTGTTTAAGTGTATGTACACGTCTAGAAGTATTTATGTATGTACATTTATTAGGTTATATATTGTGTCTACCAAATTGGCTTATTAAAAAAAAAAAAGCACTCATAAGTTAAGCCCAAAGTATTTTTGAAGTTCACATGACTTAAAGAAATTTTTAACAAACAAGCTGGCTTTAAAATTATTGATACAATAAAAATAGAAACTTCTTCAGAACTGTCAGCATACTTTTTTTGTCTGGGTTTTATGTTTGTCTCTGCTGGATATTTTGAGGTATCAAGGTTTGGCATAGAAACCCAGCCAAAATGAAATGATCCTGGTTTGTGTGTCTTCTTTGACAAATGAGACTAATTTGTTTGCTGAATTTCTTGAGTTATCTGGAAAAATACCTGTGTATAATTCAAATTATCAGCTTGAAAAGGTTATTCATGAAACAAGATAGTGAGGAACCAGTAAGTAGGGGAGAGAGATTTGAAGGAAGTTATGAAAATGAAGATGTCTTTTTGATAAGGAAGGTTATAAAGAAGAGAAATTTTTTTATGAGAAAGGATCTTGTTTGAATTTTTATTCTAAAGTAAAATTGTTTTTTTTTTAAAAGAAAAAATCATAAAATAGTCCCATATTTTATTTTGAAATATAAAGCAATAATCTGGAGATTAGGCAGAATTTAGAATACATTTTGCTTACCTACTTTTTTTAAGAATAGAAATATCGCATTTTTCCCTCAAAGTAACTGTTAACAAGTAGGGGTTCTTTGTATTCTTAGCAATAGGAAAGAAAGGGAAGAAAGGAGGGAGGGAGAGGGGGAGGGAGGGAGAAGGGAAGGAAGCAACAACGGAAGGAAGACAGGAGCAGGGAGGAAAGGGGGAGAAAGAGAGAGAGAAGAAAAGAAAAAAACTCTTCAGTTATAACCATTTTAGCTCTATTGATTATAAGGTAGTCATAAGTATAAAGACAGAATTTGGTCCTTCCATTATACAGTATGTGTAGATCTCTTTGATTTGTATGCTACTGAAAAGACCCTTTTAAAAGAATGCTTTTGTGGCATTTATTTCCTCTAATTTAAAAGACAAGCAAAACATTTGACCTTAAATACACAGTGATTTGGAAGAAAAAAGTTAACATCCCATAAATCTATTTTAAACCATAAGGGCATTCCTCTTAGAGAATGTAGAAAACGTTTCCTGTGGAATAACACATATCAGTTATAACATGAGGTCACAGAGTTTAACTATTTTTCTTCCCTCCATCCTCATGAATTCATCCAGTGTCCGGAATTGGTTCCTTCTGGTGGGTTCAACAATGAAGCTATGGACTCTTCCAATGAGTATTACAGTTTTTTGTTTGTTTTTTGAGACGGAGTCTCGCTCTGTCACCCAGGCTGGAGTGCAGTGGCTAGTATTACAGTTCTTAAAGATGGTGTCCAGAGTTCCTTCTGGTGGGTTTGTGGTCTCACTGACTTCAGGAGTGAAGCCACAGACTTTCGCAGTGAGTATTACAGCTCAAAAGAGTCAGGCAGATCCAATGAGTGAGCAGCAAGACTTACTGCAAAATGCAAAACAAGCAACCTCCCACAGGAGGGAAGGGGACCAAAGTGGGTTGCTACTGCTGACTGGGCATGGCCAGCTTTTAATTCCTTATTTGGCCCCACCCACATCCTGCTGATTGGTCCAGTTTACAGAGCACTGATTGGTCCGTTTTTCAGAGTGTTGATTGGTCCATTTTACAGAGCGCTGATTGGTGCATTTTTACAGAGGGCTGATTGGTGCATTTACAATCCTTTAGCTCAACACAGAATGCTGATTGGTGCATTTACAAGCCTTTAGCTAGACACAAAAGTTCTCCAAGTCCCCACCGACCCAGAAGCCCAGCTGGCTTCACCTCTCAATCATCTTTATTCTGAACTTCATTCATCTCACCCAACAATTTGGCTTAATAAACATAGAAAGATGTTAGCCTCTTTGTATTTCTCACTCATTGTCTATGCACTCAGGAAAGTTATCATTTTTAAATGCTTTAACTTGGATTTCATAAAACTTTATTCTCATAAAAGTTTTTTGGGATTATTCTTATTTGTACAGTCTTAGGTAGTAAGCCACCATTCAAAAACCACAGCAATTGATGCAGAATCAGCAAAGTTACAAAATTATCTCTCATTGTTATCTAGGAGAATAAGTCTTTACAACAACACAGAAAATAAATGAACTTTAAAGTATCAAAATGTCTTATTCTACAAAAACCAAAAATAATAAATTACTTTTTTTTACTCTAAAAAGTTATTCCTGGCTGGGCATGGTGGCTCATGCCTATAATCCTAGCAGTTTGGGAGGCCGAGGTGGGTGGACCATTTGAGGTCAGGAGTTCGAGACCACCCTGGCCAATATGGTGAAACCCAGTCTCTACCAAAAATATAAAAAATTAGCTGGGCATGGTGGCACACACCTGTAATCCCAGCTACTCAGGAGACTGAGGCATGAGAATTGCTTGAACCTGGGAGGCAAAGGTTGCAGTGAGCCAAGATCATGCCACTGCACTCCAGCCTGGGAGACGGAGTGAGACTCCCTCTCAAAACATAAATAAATAAAATAAATTTTAAAAATCCCTATATTTTGTATACTTTAATGATTCCTGGATAGTTTTTTATTTTATTTTTTTTATTTTTGAGACAGAGTCTTGCTCTGTCACTCAGGTGGAGTACAGTGACACAATCTAGGCTCACTGCAAGCACCGCCTCCTGGGTTCACACCATTCTCCTGCCTCAGCCTCCTGAGTATCTGGGATTACAGGCGCCTGCCACCACGCCCGACTAATTTTTCTATTTTTAGTAGAGACGGGGTTTCACTGTGTTAGTTAGGATGGTCTCGATCTCCAGACCTTGTGATCCACCCACCTTGGCCTCCCAATGTGCTGGGATTACATGCATGAGCCACCTCGCCCGGCCGGATAGCTCAGCTCACTTTTTATACGAAATGAGTCAGAGGTATTCTGGTGTTTAACACAAAGAAAATGTATAATTTGAAGCTAAACTGCATTTATAATACTGTTTTAATGAACAATCAAACCACATAACTCAAATAACACTTTCTAAGAAGTCAGAACAAACTTTTAAAATGAAAAAGCCAATGTTTTCTGGCAAGCCAAGATATCCAGTCACACGAACAAAGCAGGTTCACTCATTAAGACAGTGGTTAGGGATTCTAACTCAGTGTGATTAAGCCTGATGGGTATCCAGGAACACAAGGAAGAGTTGGTTAAAATGATAATTTGATACTTGAATTAAAATTTGACCTAAAGAAATATATGACATAATTATACATTTGGAAAAAATAGTATTGAGGGTCTCTACAGATAAGGAAATAATGCAAAAAGTCAAAATGTAAAATACTATTTGGATGTGATACATTTTTCCGATTCCAAAAGCTTCACCAAGGTAAATAAAATAAAAATAAAGATTTTAAATTATCTAATTACACTAGGATATTATTTTACATATTTCAAATTTAAAGGTATATTTTAATGGAGTATTCTACATTTATTCTTAACATGTCACTGTGTTCCATCTTCTGCAATCATCAAGTTTGCTTTAGGAGCCCCTCATCAGCAATGTGTGTGTATTTTTCATCTGTTACCTTCAGCAAAATCGCTCATGCAAAATAGATTCAATGAAGTCATGAACATTAGTATAAATTCTGTCAAAAAGAAGGAGCATATGAGGAAAGACCAGTACCTTTTATTTCAAAGGAACTGAATTCAAGCTACCTCCTTAATTAGGAGCTGAAGGACATTGAGAACAATTAGTCTCATTTCCTTTTACATAATGATAATAATATTCACTTAAAATAGTTACAGTAAGGTTTAAATAAATATTGGAAAGCACCTGGGTTCATGATAGTATTCTCTTCCTAAACTGCCTCCTTCCTTACCTCCATTCTTTCAAATTTGGAATGCAAATTTTGTGACTTCAAGCAAGCAAGTTCAAGTTGTCTTTACATTTCAAACTGTCTCCATCTAATAAAATATTAAAAGGCTTCCAGCAACCATTGTCAGGTGATCTTTGAGAATCAACTTGCAATTAAACTCACTTTTTCTGAAGTTTATTTGACAATCTACAGAATTCTAACAAAGATGATTTCATTACCATGGTTTCAGAATTAGTAGTTACAGAAAAGCTAGAGTATAAATGCGTACTCAATTGGAAATTTGTAGATTTAATAAATTTAAGGGCAGAGTAAACAAAATGTAATCAAGGTCATCTGAAGTGTCAAGCACACACTTGAAAGCATAAAGCTTCCAGTATTTTCATTTCTTTATGGTAGGCTACCTCATTTTGAAGCAATCTCCTATTTCTCTTTTCACCAACAGAAAAATATAACTTTCCCATTTCACAGCTCTCCACAGTAAATTGTATTACTAATGACTGCTAAATATTTCATGTGGAGTCCTGATAAGTTAACAACAAAGAGGAAGGGACCCCAGGTCGGGGAGAACAATTATTCTGAGACAGCTAACCACAAAAAACCAAGAGGCACAATATCCTGTTCCCAAATGCCTCACTTCATGCAAGTAGTCCTAGCACCATGACCCTGTAAAACTTTCCTCCAGCCCCTGCCTCTTTGCAGACATCTCCTTCTCCGCTGTGTTGCTGGTTGCTTCCTTGCAAAGTACTTTCTAATAAACTTGTTTTGTTTAACTCACTGCTGTTTAAGTAAATTCTTTTACTACCCATGATGCAGGCCTCTATCCATCTCCATTCATGACATTCCATGAGATGCATTTTATGCTTAATCTGTAAATTCAAACATGGGTATGCCATTTACATGTACAAATTCCTTGCCTGTTACTGTCATTTCTGATATAAATAAATTATTCTTCATACAAAACTACTGACTCTCATCTATTAAAAATGTATTTTTGTGTGTTTTATCTCTCACATAGATCTACATTTGCTTTTGAATAAGCACAAATCTGGTAAATATTAGATACAATGCTTACTAATTTGAGTAACAGTGCATTTATGTGTATTTTCTTTACATTTTTATTCATATTATCTTTATCTTTAGATTAGTTTCTCAACCCTGACATAACTGATATTCTGAGCAGGATAAAGCTTTGTTGTAATGGGCCCCCCTGTGTGCTTTGAAGTACAAAACAGCATCTGGCCTCTACCCTACAGGTGTCAATGGGACCTTCTCTTTTGTGCAAACAAGGAAAAGTGTCTCAGCTTATGGTGAAATGTGCCCTGGAGGCACTTGGTCAATAGCTGAGAACTACTGGTTTAAATCAATAAATCTAAATTTTAACCTTTGATAAGCAAATGTAGCCAACAGAATACTAAATAACTAAAAGGTATGTCGGTAATTCAAATTAGTTCAAATTTGGAAGAAAGATTGCTCCCAAATAACATCTTATTATTCATACACATTTCTTATATCTATATAATATGAACAATGCACTGAAATAGGATAATAATACAATTGATGCAAAAGTATTCCCAGACAATAAGAAAATTTACTGAACAAACATTTATACAAGTACTTGGACAGAAAAAAAAAAATTAACACTGTTGATGAAAAGAGTGAAACTCTAAAATATTTGAAGAGATTTATCCTGAACCAAATATGAGTGACCATGGCCAGTGACACAGCCCTCAGGAGGTTCTGAGACATGTGCCTGAGGTGATTGGGGTACAGTTTGGTTTTATGTATTTTAGGATGCATAAGACATCAATCAAATACATTTAAGAAACGCACGGGTTTAGAAAGGCAGGACAACTCAAAGCAGGGGCTTCCAGGCTATAGGGAAATTTGAACATTTTCTGGTTGACAATTGGTTGAGGTTGTCTGAAGACCTGTGATTGACAGAGAGGAATGTTCAGGTTCAAGATAAAGGATTGTGGAGGCCAGGTTTTATTGTGCAGAGGAAGCTTTTTAGAGAGCAGACTTTAGAGAGAGCAGGTTGTAAATGATTTTTTGTTGGACTTAAAAGCCTGTCTGGATCTTAGTTGACTACCTGGATCTGGGAAGGAAGGGAAAAAAACAAAGGGGCAAGAGGATTCTCTATAGATTGTGGATTCTTCCCACAAGAGACTTTACAGGGCAATTTTAAGGTATGGCAAGGAAATATATTTTGGGGTTAAACCTTTTTTTCCTTGTCTCATGTTATGCCAGAGTTAGATTAAAAAGTAAGTCACAATATATAGGGTTAAATAAAGCCCATTTGATGAGAATTTATAGTTTGTAGGACATGACTCCCTAGACCCCTTAGGTAGGCATTTGGGTAAGATAAAAAAATCAGAGCTTAGTCCTTAGTCCCCACTCTTGGCCAAAAAGCATTCCACAGAATGCACCTACAGGCCAACAAAACATCATCAGTTCCCACAGCACTAAGAGGCTTATTCCTAGGGGTGTTTGATTTGGTCATTTAGCGAGGTTTCACAGCACTAGGAATGCTTATTCCCAGTGTAGTTTGATTGGTGGCAATAGTTTTAAATATTAATGATTTGGATAATGGGGGAGGACATGGTTTGACCTGATATAACAGCTAATTGTTTAATGGGTGAGATGGAGTTAGGCCTAGGGTTTGTTTAAAAAAAAAAATCCTAGATCAGATTTTTTGAGCTATTATGATTCGAGTCTTTAATTATGCCTTTTCTTCTGCTATATTTGGCATAACATTTACAAGAAAATGTTTCATGTTAATATAGTAATAAATATGATAAAGATAGTGAAGGTTTGGGCATCCAAGATTACAAGTAGAAATAGAGGGCAGTAAACAAACTAATTAGCCAGAAAAAAAACCCATATGCTTTATTATATTTTTGATTAGACTTACAATATGTTTCCCTTCCTTATTAAGGGTTATTTGAACCTTGTGATAAATCTTACTTGAGAATTGTAGGACCAACATTAAATTAGAATCTTTTTTTTTTTTTTTTGAGATGGAGTCTCGCTCTATTGCCCAGACTGGAGCACAGTGGCACAATCTTGGCTCACTGCAACCTCTGCCTCCTGGGTTCAAGCGATTCTCCTGCTTCAGCTTCCCCAGTAGCTGGGATTACAGGCACCTGCCACCACGTCTGGCTAATTTTGTATTTTTAGTAGAGACAGGGTTTCACTATGCTGGCCAGGCTGGTCTGGAACTCTCGATGTTAGGTGGCCCACCCACCTTGGCCTCCCAAAGTGCTGGGATTACAAGTGTGAGCCACTGCACTGGGCCAAATTTAATCTTTTTTCTGGCTAATTTATCTTTATAGATATAGGATCCTGAGGAAGGTATAAATTAAATGCAAGAAATGCCTGGTTCTTAGTGTTTAAATTGTTGTAGTTGTAGACGTGTTAACAGTAGACAAATCTATTTTTCTCCCCAAATTTGTATTCACCATATACTGGTATTTGGGAGAGAAAAGGTTATGTTACAGGGAAAGTTATACAAATCTACAGTGTTATTTTTTTCTTGGAAGGACTTCTTATAGCTGAGGCCTTAAGAGTTAAAAGACTTACAGCCAATTAATTGTTTTAGGCCAGATAAAAACGGATATGGACAGGCATCTGTTACTTTTTAAAATGATTGTTTTAAGTAAAAAGGTAGATAGAAAAACCAAAAGGAAAAGCTATGAGACAGACTTATTTTAACTTTTATGTGTTGAGCTTTTGTGAGCTTGGTTTTTGTTACAGACTTACAGCAATTAGCCATACAAACATAAGCATTGTTCTGAAAAATTAAATATGTATAGATAGATTTATTTTTACAACTCATAATTGGGAGTATTATACCCAGGAGACTTTGTTACAAGGTATTTTATCCTGTTAGTAAATATTTTCCTTTAATTTTATAGTAAGCAGAAAATTTTTATGGTTAGGGTGGATGCAAAAGTGACACATAATAGTTTAGAAGGCAACCAAATTGTTTTCCAGCTGTTTAGGCATTTTTTCTACCCCCTTTTTGATTTGGAGGGTTTGATTTTATTTTAATTTTATCCCTTAAAACTGGCCCTTACAATCTTACGTGCCTACCTCTTCCGCAATAGTCCCTGGGCCTAGAGGGAGGCAGCTTGTATAGTTTTAGCAGCAGAGCATTAGCAGTGAAACAGATCTGGGCCCAGTGGGATGCCAAATGAGGGAGATTTATATCTCTGGTCTTTAAAATACCATGATTTGGGGTTTTTGTGGAAGTAAAACAAAAAGACACAAATAACATTTATAGTTTGACATAACAGTAATTTGTATGTTAGACCAGAAAAAGGAAGCTACTCCTTTAGGGTACCAAATAAAAATATGAAAAAAAATTATAATTTAGTACTTTTTAGAGGATTATTATAGCCAAGAAATAATGATTTAATTTGTACTTAAAAAGTCAGGGCTGAAATCCAGTATTAAATGTTATACTTTGCCTTTGAAACAATTGAAATCCAGTATTAAATGTTATGCTTTGCCTTTGAAACAATTTTTTTTGGCCACTTTTTTTATTAAAGAGAATATTATAGAAAGGCCAATTTGTGCAAGGTAAGTTTTAGGCTTATTATGTTTGCCTGATTATTTGCATAAAATGGAGTAAGAAATTGATTGGCAATATAGAATTTTTTTTTTTTTTTTTTTTTTGAGACAGAGTTTTGCTCTTGGTGCCCAGGCTAGAGTGCAATGGTGCTATCTTGGCTCACTGCAAACTCTGCTTCCCGGGTTCAAGAGATTCTCCTGCCTCAGCCTCCTGAGTAGCTTGGATTACAGGCATGCGCCACCACACTGGGCTAATTTTGTATTTTTAGTAGAGATGGGGTTTCTCCATGTTGGTCAGGCTGGTCTCGAACTCCTGACCTCAGGTGATCTGCCTGCCTCGGTCTCCCAAAGTGCTGGGATTATAGGTGTGAGCCACTGTGCCCGGCCAGAATTTTTTTAAAGTTGGTTTTACTCAAACTTTACCTAAAAATAGGTTATTTTAGTTTCAGTCTTGGTAAAATAACCAGTGTCTTTGTTTTTTAAAAAATTATTATTGAACTTATGCAGACAACTATATTGCCATAAAACTATAATCTGAATTCTGGAGGACTTAGGTAAATTTGCCTATAAAAAGATATTTCCCCAAGTAAAAGAGAAAAAATATATATATACACATACACATATATATACATATATATATACACACACACACACACACATATATATATATCCTTCTTTAACCAGAGCAGCAGCTTTTGAAACAAGATGTTTGTTTACCTTGGAAATGCCATTTACAGACCAAACAGCTCACTAGGAACTATTAGGAACTGTGGAATTTAGCAACTCCTTACAATTAGTTTTAGAAAAGAGGCTTTTTGCTTATTAGGTTTCAAGATTTCATGTAAACCATTTTGATTTTATTATGGAACTTTTTAAGAAACATTACTTCCATTAATATAGGGATAGCTTTAGTTAATATTCCATAGCAAAGCGGTAAATGCCCCATCAAGTAGAAATTCTCTAGCTCAGTCATTGTTACTGAAAAATACTTACAGTTTTTACCATTAGCCCCAATAAATGCTCCACACAAAAGGCTATGCAGTGGAGAATTTATATGAGCAGATTTACATGTCTTCGGTTTTATAGTGTTAGAAAGGGAAAACATTCCCAGCTAGATAGAGTACCTATTTTTATAAGGCATTCAAGTAAAAGTGGTTATGGCTAGCTTACATAAAGCTTGTTTAAACATCTTACATTTTATAATTCTATTAACCTGTATGTTTTTGTGTTCTGGTTCCAGAAAGCCATTTTACCTCCAAACCGTTTTACCTTTTCTGGTGAAAAGGTTCTGGGTTCCCAGCAGGAGGTTGCATCTGCATGACCTATGAGGAATAGCAGATTTGATAAGGCTTCTTAAATAAACCTATGATTCTGTGGGAGGGGTACCTATGTAAAAGGGGCCCCTTTAGTCCCCACATTTACCATGACCTGAGTAATAGACATATTAGGTGGGAGGATATCCCAGTTATCATAAAGCTAGTCCAATATGGCTTGCATATGAAACATATTAATGGCTTCATCTGGGGTACTTTCCTTGGTATTTTATAGGGAGAGTTGGGCAGTCCCCTTCTCAGGGCAAACAGACCTTATAATGGCATTATCTGGCCTACTAGGCTGATTGCTTTTTTAGGAATAGCTCCCTGTGCATCAGTGATTGTTTAGTAATAAGCTGTGGGTCCTGCATTAATTTAAACAAAGCGCTTACATTTTGTACCATTTAAAATTAAGAAGTTTGTTTTTAAAGTAGTTATTTCTATAACACACTAAGGTTTTTTTGTTTTGTTTTGTTTGTTTGTTTGTTTTTAAAGAAGCTGAATGATACTAATCTACAAAATGAAACAATTCCTTAACATTACACCCTTTGGTTTTTAAATAGTTACTTGGTTTTGCCCTTTCCCTATATCGACTATTTTCTTGTTAACCATAGGACTTAGGGTTTTGTTGCCCTAGATATTTTTTTTAATCTTATCTGTATAATTTTCTTTATTTTAAAGCAAGTTTTAAACAGTTTTCTTAACCAAAAACTTTACATTTATTGAAAATTGACATCCTTGTATTTTATAAAATTTTAACAAAACCTTATTTTATGCTTTTATGCTTTTATTATTTTAACTTTTTAGTAACCCAAATTTCCAGTGGTGGGGAAAATCCTGAGGGTTTAAACATGACTTTAAGAATTTTAAATTACCAGAGAGTTTTGAGATTAAATGTACCAAATTAATTTTTATTAAAGACTACTAAGGTTATGTAAATTACAAGGCTTCTGAGCTAGCTTTTACCAATCTGATAATCACTTACATTTTTAAGTTATTCGATTAGAGCTATTTTATGTAGTTGGAAAGTGAAATATTACTTCCACATGACACATCACATATAAGATAGAATAGAGGTATAACAGCTATACAGAATAAAAGGCGGTTTTTTTGTTTTTTGTTTTTTGTTTTTGAGATGGAGTCTCACTCTATTGCTCAGGCTAAGTGCAGTGGCGCAATCTCACCTTGCTGCAACCTCTGCCTCCTGGGTTTAAGCGATTCTCCTGCCTCAGCCTTTCAAGTAGCTGGGATTATAGGTGCCTGCCACCACACCAGGCTAATTTTTGTACTTTTAGTAGAGATGGGGTTTCACCATGTTGGTTAGGCTGGTCACAAACTCTTGACCTCAAGTGATCCACCCGCCTCAGCCTCCCAAAGTGCTGGGATTATAGGCGTGAGCTAAAAAGCATGTTTAAAAGATGCTATATTTGCCTGTTTTCAAAAACAATTTTTTTCCCTTAGATTAGTAAAAGTTACAGGAGCCAACAAAAGGTAAAGGAGAAAGTCATCATTTAAGGCCTTTTTAAAAGAGAAAGAGTGGTATTTTAAAGATACCAATTTGAAGAATATCAAATAAACAAATTATAGAATTTAAAAACTTAAAAACTTTTTGTATTAAAAATAAGTCAATATTTGACTGCACATGGTGGCTCATGCCTGTAATTCCAGCACTTTGGGAGGCTGAGGCAGGCGGATCACCAGGTCAGGAGATGGAGACCATCCTGGCTAACATGATGAAACCCTGTCTCTACTAAAAATAGAAAAAAATTAGCTGGGCGTAGTGGCAGGTGCCTGTAGTCCCAGCTACTTGGAAGGCTGATGCAAGAGAATGGCATGAACCTGGGAGGTGGAGCTTACAGTGAGCCAAGATTGTGCCACTGCACTCCAACCTCCAAGCCTGGGCAACAGAGCAAGACTCCATCTCAAAAAAAAAAAAAAAAAAGGTCAGTATTTGTAATAAAATCTTGTTTTAACCAATTATTTAGTTTTGCATTAGTGTATGTTTTTTAGTATTAAATACTTATTTCTAGAAAGATTATGATTTATTTTTAATTATAGCCAGCTGAATTATACAACCCCCTTATAAATTCATTTTACTAACCTTATTATGACTTACATCATTCACGATGGTTAGACTTTTCATTTTACCCTAAATATCTTTCTTCTTTGAACAACAGAGCTATTTTATTTTAGGGCAAAAATTCACCATATGAGATTCTTTTTTATATAAAATAATTTTTCTTTTTACAATCTTTACCAAAAATAGCTTTTTACATCTTTAACTTTCTTTACATCTATTATTTCCTGATTTTTTTTAACTTGTTTTAAACCTAACACTTAAATAAGGTCTGTATTAGACAAAGATATTTTACCTGTAATAAGAATGTTTAAAAATGTTTTCCTATAATTTTTAAGTTATAAATTACCCAGATACTTATATCAGATAATAACCTTAGATCCTAAATTATGACAAGTTTGTTTACAAGCATTTATTTCATTACACTTACCCGATTAATCTTGTAGTTTACCTAGATTATTTACAAAACTGTGATAGCAAATATTTATGTTATTTTTCTATAAACCATTTTTATAGTGGTGAATTTCAGATATTTACTTTAGTAATAAAGCTTATGGTTAGTTTTTAGGATATTTGTACCAATAACTCAGTATTTAGCTGTTTTCATTGAAGCCAACAATATTTTATAAGTATATACAAGCAAAGATCATTCTGTCTTGGGTTGGGTTTTATAGTTTATAACCCTTATGGCAAATCTTATAGTATTCTACAGGAGTAAACATGAAACTACTTGATCAACAGATGCAAAAAAAAAAAAAAAACTGCTAACAATTCCAAAGACATTGCTGATATTATATACTGATAATTTTAATGCTAGCTTATTTAGTAAAGATTTTACTTAAATCACATGAACTTGAAAAAGCATTTGACTGCTCTTCTGTTTTTGTTTTTTTGTCTTTTTTTTTTTTTAATATTTTGAGTGCTATTTTTAAGCCAATGGATTAGAGCTCTATATACATTTTTAGTAGTGAAAATATTGTATACACACACTTAATATGTAGATGTAGTTAGGCATTCTGATACAAGTATTTTATAGATTTATAAAAGACTTTTGTTTTCCTTTTTTTTTCTATTTTAGACTTTTATATTTTTGGTAATATGTTGCATCACCCTAGGCAGTAGTTAGCTAAATAGCCCTAAATTTGCATATTAAAGGAAATAACTCAGGTGAAGATTAGATAGCAAAATTTACATTATAAGGTATAGGGAGGAAAAGTTTGGTGTGCCAGAAGGAAATTAAAACATTTAACTGCCAATTAAACATAACATTATAGAATTTATAAAGGCCTTTAAATATACACATGCATATACATACAAACACAAATATCCTACAGCTTTACTTTAGTACTTTAGCCATGAGATGAATATAAATTTTCTGGCAAAAAAAAAAAAAAAAAAAACCTGTTAGATCCAAACAGCAGTTATTTTTATCTCAATAGAAAAGTAACAGCAGATGTAAAGCAAGCAGAAAAGAAAACAGAGAAAGAGAACTTAGAATAGAAACTCTATAGTTTGCAGGTCATCGCTAGGACTTTTTATTCTTAAAGTAAACTGTGCACAAAAACTGTATTACTTCAAGTAGAGGTGCCATAAAACCTCTTTTGAGAACCCCTTTTGAGAAGTGCTCAAAAGGGGGTCATTCTACTTGTTTTGTCCTTATTCTTAGTTAATTCTGAGAGAAAACCAATTGAGAAGACCCTTTAGAAATGCACCTCCAAACTTGCATTAGGATCCTTTAACAACAACTTCTAGGAAAAACCAGTTTAGAATAAATCAAGGACAATTAACCTAAGGGAGGTCCTAGGCTCAGGAGGACTTACCAGTTCTACTGGAGGAGAAGATTGAATTCAGTGGGACTTCAGTGTGCCCCTGCTGGTACCTTAGCTCCACTTTCAAGGCAAGTTTTTTTGGGGTCTTGAGTCTTCTCTGAGGCCCCATATTGGGCGCCAGTCTCTCTTTATATTGTTGACAAAAATAGTCAAACTCTGTAAAATACTTGAAGGAATTTATTCTGAGCCAAATATGAGTGTCCATGGCCTATAACATAGCCCTCAGAAGGTCCTGAGAACATGTGCCCAAGGTGATTGGGGTACACCTTGGTTTTATGTATTTTAGGATGCATGAGACATCAATCAAATACATTTAAGAAATACACTGGTTTGGTTTGGAAAGGCAAGACAACTCAAAGTGGGGGCTTCCAGGCTATAGGTAAATTTGAATATTTTCTGGTTGATAATTGGTTGAAGTTGTCTGAAGACCTGGGATTGATAGAAAGGAATGTTCAGGTTAAAGGTAAAGGACTGTGGAGACCAAGTTTTATTGTTCAGAGGAAGTTCTTAGATAGCAGACTTTAGAAAGAGCAGGTCGTAAATTGTTTTTTTGTAGGACTTAAAAGGGCACCTGGCTCTTAGTTGGTTATCTCCTGGATCTGCGAAGGAAGGAAGGAAAACAAAAGGGGTAGGGGATTCTCTATAGAATGTGGATTCTTCCCACAAGAGACTTTGCAGGGCAATGTAAGGTATGGTAAGGAAATATATTTTGGGTTAAATATTTTTTCCTTGTCTCATAATGTTATGCCAGAGTTAGGTTGAAAAGTAAGTCACAATATATATGGTTAAATAAAACCCATCTGATGAGAATTTGTGGTTTGTAGGCATGACTCCCTAGACCACTTAGGCAGGAATTTGGATAAGATAAAAAATCAGAGCTTAGTCTTCAACATGTTATATGTATTAGTCACAATCCTGCTCCCACAAAAATCAACAACCACAAGAATGACCAACACAATTGCCAACATTTCTGCAACCAATGACCTCTACTATCAAATGGACAAAAATTTCCTACTCATTTATCTGCTCTTAAAGAAGCCATATTTCAAAGTTAATTTAGTGACTTTCTAGTCCTTTCTAACTTGTAAATTCAGACCACAATGAACCTGTCCTACAACAGAGCTACATGTCCCCTAGAGAATTTCACCTTCATCACTTTATTTATAGTAGGAATTGCTGTGTTCTGTAGAATAATGTAAATTCTTTTGTATAAATACAAAACAAAGTTCCCAGATGTTCTTTAGCTCTTGAATTTCAAATTAATCTGTTTTCCCCCTTCAAGCACAAATTATTCCATCTAAAATTATTCTTAGTGTCAATTACCTGAGCTATTCTTCTAATATTTTTGTTTATCATATCCAGAGTTTCAATTAGTCTTCCATAAAAACAAAATGAGTCTCATGTTTGTTTTTTAAATTAGTGTACTGGAACAAACTGACAATATCTAATCTTAAAACTCCTAAAATAGAAAAGAAGAAAATGTGTTCTTGCTACATAACATTTTTCTTAAATTAAAATGCTTTTTATTATTCAAATGAGAATAAAATAAAGATTTAATTCATCTATAAAGATTTTTATTTACAAAATGTTTAGATGAAGATTTTAATAAGTATTTCTGTTCCTGGTTATGATAAAGTAACCTGTCTCAGGTAACAGCCCCATATCCCTACCTCCAAATGAAGAAAAAATAAAATTATCCAACTTTTATGATTTTTTAACAAGAACAAATAAACAAAAGACAATATTTTGAATGTATCAAACACAACCAAGATAGACAATGGGTCAAAATTCTGCCAAGTGGAAACTGACAGAGGCAACCCCAGTGATCTTTGCCACTTTTCCCCTCAAGCCCTATTTGATGATTAATAAGCTATATACAAGGGCAGAGGCCAAAGAGTCAAGCAGAAAATAAACCTAAGAGGATACAATCTAAGCAGAGAATTCTTTAGTTGCACACTGCTGCAACAATAAATATTGGAATTCAAGGACTACAAAAAAAAAAAAAAAAGACTCTAATAAACATCCATGTTTTTAAACTGAAAACCCTACAAAACTACACTTTAGAGACAAAATAAACAGAGCAAGCCCCTAGAAAGACTCAATGAGCCATAGATTCTCCAACTATGATTGCAACAAGATGACACATTTCTATTCTCTTTGCCAGAAAAGAATTAAATCCTCTCCAAAAGAAGATACCATCATCGAGAGTCTCTACAACATTTCACACTCAATGTCCAGTTTACAAATAAATTCTAGTAGGAGAACAAAACAAGTCATCAAATATAAAGAAAAAAACCCAGACTAGAAACGCACCTACGAGGAAATTAGACATTGGAAGTTTCAGACATCAATTAAAAAAAATAATGTTTTCAGTGTTCAAGAAAACAAGTGAAAACATGGAGAATTTCACCACAGAATGGGAGTTTTTTTGTTTTTGTTTTTGAGCAGAGTCTCGCTCTGTTGCCCAGGCTGCAGTACAGTGGCATGATCATGGCTCACTGTAACCTCTGCCTCCTGGGTTCAAGCAATTCTCCTGCCTCAGCCTCCCAAGTAGCTGGAATTACAGGCACGTACCACCATGCCTGGATTTTTGTATTTTTAGTGGAGATAGGATTTTGCCATGTTGGCTAGTCTAGTCTCGAACTCCTGACCTCAGGTGATCCACCCGCCTGGAACTCCCAAAGTGCTGGCATTACAGGCATGAGCCACCGCGCCTGGCCTGGATTTCATTTTTTTAAAGAGCAAAACGTAAATTCTTGAAATAAAAATACAGGCACAGTAAAAAAGAACCTAGTAGATGGATTTAACCACAGATTAGATATAAAACAGAGCATTAGAGAATTGGAAGACAGATCAATGTCAGACTGAAGCTCGAGAGATGAAAGAATAAGAAAAAAAATTGTGTCAGGAACGCATGAACCATTGTCTATACATCTAACTCATGCATTTCTAGTACTAAGAGAAGTGGGGGGAAAGGTAGGAAGAATATTAGAGCAGCCTATGTCTCATTTTCTTCCCCAAAACTAATGAAAGACCACAAGCTGTAACTTCATTGAATTTTATTAACCTGAAGTATCAAAAAACAACAAATTTTAGAAAAAAATAATTCCAAAAATTAAAGATAAGGAGAAAAACCGAAAAGTAGCCACAGAGATAGGAGAGGATATTCCTTTCAAATACACAAATAAAACTATTAGATGACATTTCAAAGAAAGAAGACAAAAGAAGGATGAGGAACAGGAGGAAGAGAAGAAAGAGAAGCAGCAGCAAAGGCCACCTGAAGATGGTAGACTGACATCTTTAATGAACTTAATAAAATTATTGCATCTTAGAATTCTCTAATATACTCCAGAAATAAAGATAAAATGAAGATGCTTAAGATAAACAAAAGCCAAGAGAATTTGTCACCAGAAGATGTGAGCTATAAAGAAATACTAAAAGTTCTTCCTGCAGAAGAAAACTGACCCCATATTACGTCATAGAAATGCAGGAGGAAATGAAGAGTACCAGAAAGGGTAAATGTATAGGTGAATTTAAATGAATATCAACTGTATAAAATAATAGTAATAATGTTTTGGGGGGTCAGGTGTGGTGGCTCACACCTGTAAACCCAGCACACTTTGGGAGGCCAAGGTAGGCGGATCACGAGGTCAGGAGATCAAGACCATCCTGGTTAACACTGTAAAACCCTGTCTCTACTAAAAATACAAAAAATTAGCCGGGTGTGGTGGCACGTGCCTGTAGTCTCAGCCACTCAGGAGGCTGAGGCAGCAGAATCCCTTGAACCCGGGAGGCAGAGGTTGCAGTGAGCTGAGATCACGTTACTGTACTCTGGCCTGAGTGACAGAGTGACATTCAGTCTCAAAAGAATAAAAATAAAATAAAATAAAAAACAATGTTTTGGGAGTATGAAAATATATGTAGAATTAAATTAAATGACAGAAAAAGAGCAGAAGGCAAAGAGAATTGAATGGCATTAAACTATTTTAAGCTTATTATAATTTTCTAGAAATATAAAAGCACTAATTTATCATAGACTCTAGTAAATTAAAGAGATACATAGGAATTTCTGGGGAAATAAAAAAAATATGTAGCTAGCCAGAAAATGATCAGGAAAGAAACCAAGAAAATGGTAAAGTAAAAAAGAACAATAATGGCTAGTTCAAATAGAAAAACAATAGTTATATGGAAAATTTCAACTTAAATTATATTAAATAATAAACTGAATAAATGTCACAATGAAAAGACAAAGATTATCAGACTGAATAAGAAAGTATCTAAGTGTATTCAAAATGTGAGCAAAAACTCCTTTTTTGTATCCAAGCAAACCATTTTTTTAGCAATATGAATAGGAAGTTTTATTTATAAGGAAGATGAATAAAGGTTGTTTGTTAAAGCAAAGAAATACAGATTCCTCAAATAAGCTTACAGGAACATTTTGGCACAAAACCATTCTTTATTAATTGCTCCTATTGGTAACATCAACTCAGTTTTGTTTCCTGTGGGTCTTTCATGCATAAAGCTAACTCCCTGATCATTTCTGCTTTTCTTCTCAGACTTTTAGCTGTAGCAAAACCTTTCACTCAGCAGGGACTTAGATACAAGGATATATTTGACTTACCAACACTGAGCATTCAGACATGCATTAAAGTAAACCCCAGCCTATCCAAAAACTAACTTTTACTGGATAAGTTCTACAGAAAGGACTTCTAAGTCACTTACTATACTTCAGTGGAATTAGAACACCCACCCCGCCCCTGCCCCAGCCAAAAAACGCAAAGGTTATAGTTAAGAACAGTAGTTACCGTGTAAAACATCTAAGAAAATCAGTACTGTGACGTTCACCTCCAGATTCCCATATTTAGTGTTTCTAAAACTAAATTAAGCATATAACAAGGAACTCATCAAACTTAGAGAACACTAAAGCGTATGCTTAGAAACTATTGTAAATAGATTCAGATAAAGATTACGTTAAAAACACTGGGAGAACCTCAGAGCACATATTGGACTTAATAGCCACCCATTATATTAGCCGTGAATTGGCATTTGAAAAAACAATAAATTAATGATATAGATTTCAAACCAGTATTTGGTAAGAGAAATATCTCAATTTCATAGAAGTAGTCAGTATAGATAAAATTCCAAAACCTCAATGTAAAATGTCAAACCTGAGTAATTTTAAAATCTGTATGAAAACAATATGAGTGCGCAGACAAAAATATTAATTTGTGAGGACCAGTTATTTTTTCATCCCTCACCTCAAGTATCATTTATAATTACCCATACAATAATTATGTTTTTGGAGTCATTTAATGATCTTGTGAGCAATGTCCTATACAGGAAAAAAAAAATGGTAAATCAATCTGCCCAACATCTTATCTAGATGTTTGAAAATTTAATAAATACACAGTAAATTTAGTAAAAAAAAAAAATACTAATGTATGACAAACGTCTCAACAGAAATCTAAACATTCTTTTGTAAATTTTTAAGGAAAACTTTAAGAATGTTATCTAAAATACATTTGTCTGTAATAAACATGTCCTAATTCCACTGAAGTATAGTAAGTGACTTAATTTCACCCGCTGAAAAAAATTAAAATCAAGATGGGAAGCGTTTATTTAGGTGATGAAATACCATCAGTAACATAGAAAAGACACAAAGAAAACTTACTTAGTGGAAAAAAAACAGAATTACCATTTCAAAAAGGGCAAAGTTCATACTTCAACTGCTAAAACATAGCACTGAGGGCTCAAAATATACTTTTTACATCTGAAAGATAAAATATAAAACAATGAAAAATTGGATCGCATAATACAAAAGTATGCACTAGTTAAAAAATATAAAAATAAGAGCTTATGGATTTTTTAAGTACTGTAAATACCTTCCAGTTTGTTGCAGATCAAATCTCCAATGAGATTAATATTTTGGCATTCTCTACAGTATGAAAAGATGAAAATAAATGGGGAAAATACATTTAGGAAAATCAGTAATAAGTTTTAATTTTTTTTTCCCCCAAAAAGGAGTTTCACTCTTGTCGCCCAGGCTGGAATGCAATCACATGACCTTGGCTCACTGCAACCTCCGCCTCCCAGGTTCAAGAGATTCTTCTGCCTCAGCCTCCTGAGTAGCTAGGATTACAGGTGCCCACCACTACACCCAGCTAATTTTTGTATTTTTAGTAGGGATGGAGTTTTGACATTGGTCAGGCTGGTCTTGAACTCCTGACCTCAGGTGATCCACCTGCCTCGGCCTCCCAAAGTGCTGGGATTACAGGCATGAGCCACGGCAACCGGCCAACAAGAAGACATATTGTACAATGTTTAATTAGGTACTGAGATAAGAAAGTCATAATGTTTAAATAGCTTCATCTTACCTTAGATAAACATTAACTTACATTATGGAGAGAAACATTCAAGGCAAGAAGAGGAGGAGATTAAAGAGGAGGAGCTGTCATCCGATATAGTTTGAATAACTGTCCCTGCCCAAATCTCATGTTGCATTGTAATCCCTACTGACAGAAGTGAGGCCTGGTATGGTGCTGTCTTCATGATAACCGCTGAATTCTTGTGATATCTGGTCTTTAAAAAGTGTGTGGCACCTACCTCTTACCCCCTAGTCTCTCTCTTACTCCTGCTTTAACCATGAGGAGTGTCTGCACCCACTTCACCTTCCCCCATAAATAAAAGCTTCCTGAGGCCTCCCCAGAAGCTGAGCAGATGCTGGCACTATGTTTCCTGTATAGCCTGCAGAACTATGAGCCAATTAAACCTCTTTTCTTTATAAATTACCCAGTCTCAGAAATTTCTTTATAGTAATGCAAAAATGGCCTAAAACACCCTTTTCTTGGTTAATTTATTTTATACTTGTTATAATTATAGGAAAATGGGACAAGTGATGCCTTCTGTTTTGGAAATATTATCACCTTCCATAAAGGTCACCTAGAACTAAAGTAAGGGCTGAAGGGACAGAGAAGACAGAGATCTTAGGAGAGGAGGACACATTTGTCACTCTGATTTAGAGTGATAAAGTAAAAATGGTCAATCAGAAACCAGACAGAATTTAGGGAAAATAGATGCTTGCTCAATCTTGCCTTTAACGTACATCTCAACTCCAAAATGGTGCCTGTAGAATCTGTTGACCAAGATGGCCTCAGTGTTCCTCAGCATGACTGAACTTTAGACAGGTTTCCTCCCTTTTCTTAGAGCATTTACTCTAGAAAACTTGCAACCATATATCCTTTCTCTGCCCCCTGAGATACAAATCTTCTCCCAGTCTCTTTCAGTTTTATAACCCAGAAATGTATTTTTCAAACACCTGGGATTGATCCCTTTGAATTATATTCATCAGGAAAGATAGAGCCCCCTCATCGCCCAGGCTCTTCCATAAGTACCAATTAGTAAACACAGATAGCATAATCATATGGGGCCTTCTCTCTAATGATCTTTAGTCCTTTTCCAGTAGCTCACCCCAGAACTTAAAAACTCTCCCACTTTTTGTTTCAATAGAGTTGGGTTCAATTTCTTTCCCTTGCTGCAATAATCTTGAGTAAAGTCTTCCTTGCCTGTTTAACATGTCTGGCACAATTTTTGGCATGGTGATCCTACTGAATTCCTCAGTCAAAAGAAATATATATATTTCTTAATAAATAGGCAAGCAGAAGTGCAAAAACATGGAAACAAATTATGTTTCATTTCTGATGTGAGTGATAGCAGTTAATATGCTATCAACCATGATTTCTACTGTGTTTTAACTAGGAGAAATATTAAGTTAAATTATTTCAAATCTTGCTTCTCCTTATCACAAAATATAGATTTGGTGACCTGAAGCTTTCTTTTTCAATATTTAAGACAACAACTTAAAAAAAAAATCTTCAACATGTATTTCATATTACATGAATTAAATCATGCAGCAAACTATTGCATTTTGGAATATGTCTTGGGTTTGAATTATCCAAGACAATTTTTGTGATGCCTGCCCAAATAAAACAGATTTTTATTTTATCAGCACCCATTTTTTGTTTTTTAACTTCAGTTGTATTTTAAAGTATCAAAGTTCAACAATGAATGGTTTGAATTTCAAAAGGCGCAGCCTTGAGAGTGGTATGAATTACAAAGAGCAGCCTTGTTTAAATAACATGTAAGACAATTCATTATACTGTTTGAATTAAAACTGGTATGGTCTTAGTTTTAGGTTCCTTCGTACCCCTTCATGTAGCATATGGTATTTTTCTGCCAGAAACAACTCCTAGATAGCATATCTATCCTGTGCTTGTGTTGGTAGAGTATATGGATTGGTTCTTGGTATTGTCTTTAATTATATTTGGTAAAATAAGCCCTTAGATTTTTGTGCTCTGTGATTTTAAAGTAAAATTACAGGGTTTTGTTTTCAGATAAATACTAATTTGCCAAAACGGAATTGATTAGGACAAAGTAAGGGTGTGAGTAGCAATAATGAGTAATATAAAATGTTTATATTTACACATGAGAAATTTTATAAATAAGTTACACTTTTTTAAAGTTTAAAATTGTGTTTAAAATTGATGCATGCAAACACAAAGGAAAAGACAATGCACATTACTGTGGTTTTCACATAGTAGGTGATCAACAAACTATAACTATGAGTGCATATTACTCCTGCCTTCACCATGAGAAGTGCCTACTCCCACTTCAGCGTCCCCCATGAATAAAAGCTTCCTGAGGCTTCCCCAGAAGCTGAGCAGATGCTGGCACTATTTTCTGTACAGAACTGTGAGCCAAATAAACCTCTTTTGTTTATAAATTTTGTGGTCTCCAGTAATTTATAAATCATTGCACTAATAGTTTATTGATCATTTACTATGTAAAAAGCACAGTAATAGACTTCATATATATAGTATGCCGCATTTAATTTTTTTTTTTTTTTTTTTTTTGCTGATTCTTGACCTGTGTGTTAATAAATTCATTCCTTGTTCTTCCCCTGTGGTTCTTGCTGTCAGCAGACTTCTGACTAGGATTGGACTTTCAAACGTCCTGGAAGGAGACTAGAATACAAGAGAAAGGAGAATCCAGAGTATTTCTGCCCACACTTTTCCTTGGGCACCATCTCCTGCAGTGGTTAGTCTCCTAGTTGATGTTAGTCCCGTGTGATCCAGCCCACCGCCAGCAGGTGACCCTAGTTCACAGACTGTGCTATTTCCTCTTCTACCTTTGTCTTTCTTATTGTAATTTCTCGGTTAGCTAACTTTTTGTTATTTGTCTTCTCATATCCTCTAGTACCTGTGTTCTCAATGCCCTAAGTTAAACTCCCTCTTTAAAAAAAAATAAAGGGATTTCTCTTTTCTTGATAAAGTGGTTTCTCCTTTTCTATTTGACTAACAAAGTTTTGTTATCTCCTACTTGACAAAGAAGGACTGACAAAATTCACAATATTTAAGTAACATGCCAAGGGTAACACACATAGTGATTAAGTAGCAGATGACATTTTTTGCTAAGACCTATCCAAGTCCTAAACTGTTCCTTCCATGCTACCCTGTCTCCCTTTTATTATCATCATGATGAAATAACAAGTAATCACATATTCTAATAATCTAGGTATTTTAGGATATTGCAAAATCAGGAATCATTCTGTCCTTTTAATCAATTTATTATCATTCCTTTTTAAAACCTGTGAGACAAATATTTTAAAATACCAAGAACCATAAAACATGAAACAATCACAAAATATTTTTTAATATATCCCTTCATATCTACAAAAGATAATATTAATCAATGAGATTTTTAATATTGTTTTTCAGATCTCTGCTGTAAAAGCATTCCTTTTATTTTCAAGCATTCCAACAGATCTGGACTTCTTTCAAAATAAAAATCAGAAAAAGAGAACTGTGCCCTCTGCCAAGTTTCATGGGCATGAACTGGTAGTCACTGCTTCAAGGGAAAAGGTGTTTGAGTATAATTTTCTTATCTTTCCTAGGGAAGAAATGACTAATTACTTAAAACAGTCAATAAATTTTTTTTACACAAATAATACATGCCAGAAACTTTTCTAGTCACCAGAAATATAACAGTCAACAAGAAAGACATAGAGACTTGAGCTCACAGAATTTACATTTTAGATAAAGGAGACAGATAAACAAGAAACATAATCAAATAAATTATGTAAGTATGTTATTAATAAGTGATAAGGAAAAAGAAAACAATGATAAAGGTAAGAGGGATGAAGAAAGCAGAGTTGGAAGAACAGGTTGAAAGTTTAATAGGCCTTACTGAAAAGATGATGTTTGTTTAAAACCTTTATTGAGGACTTAGCATGGGATATCTGAATAAAAATAAGAGGTTTCAGCATGAGTAAGAATAAGTGCAAAGGAGATGGTACATTTTGCATTTTTGAGAAACAGCAAGAAGACCACATACCTGGAATAGAATGAAGGGTTGGGTTATTGCTAGAGTATTAGGTGTGAAGTCATGTAGGAGGGAAAAACATGTTCCGCATTGTGGGATATCAAAAGGACTCTGGCTTTTATTCTCCTAGGCTTTGGAACAGAAGACAGATAATAATCTGATTAATTGTTGTAAAAAACCACCCTGGCCACTATGCTAAGAACAATCTATAGAGGATAAAGGATAAAAGCCAGGACCAATTAGGAGTCTATGAAAATGAACTATGAGAGAGATGCTGGTGACCCTGCCCAAATTTTTGTCAGTGGAGGTAAATAGAAGTGACTGGATTAGATTCTGGGCACACTGTTTTGAAGGTCTTCCCAGCTGGGATTCCTAATAGGTTAGATATAAGGTATGAGAGAAAAGAGTCAAGGACTTGGGGCCTAAACAATCTGTATGTGAATTTCCATTAAAGTAAATAACATTTCTATAGCAAAGTACAATGGCACATATAGGAGGTTCCTACCTCTGACTTCAGCCTCCAAGAGTGGTATCAACAAATGAAAAAATTAAAGAAAGAACATTTTGAAATCACTACTGAGAACAAAAAGTTTAAACAGAGAAATGAAAGACCAAGCTGACTTCCTAAAGTAGTGAACACTTCACTGATACTCATTAGATTGAAACATACAGAGAGGGAAAAACATTTGTGATATGTCACAATGGGAAATATCCTCCCAACTGAATTGAAATGCACCCCAGTTAAAGACATTAATAAAGAATCTCAGAAGGTAAAACACATTGAAATATTCAAAGAAAAAAACTGAGCATTCCCTCAGTTGAGTTCATCCTTAATTATTCATGATCCCAAGGCTATTGTAAAATTAAAAAAATGAATTAGTACATAAATGAATGATTGAATTAATTAAATAACCACATATTCAACTTTAGCTCATTAGAAAGAACTGGCCTCAAATACAGTGTAAAAAGACCAAAAAAAGTCACAGAGGCTCCATTAGAACACAAATACACTACCTTATCTGATATGCACATATATGGTCAAAAGGAAAAGAAACAGTAAGTTATCCAGAGAGTGGAGAGGCACATATCCTCTTCCAAAAAATAAAGCATAAGTAAAACTTAAATAAATATGAATAATTCAACCAGGAAGAACATATAACACCAAGAACTGGAGAAGAGTCCTACTTATTAACTTACACTTTAATACAACCTAAGACACCAGATTCCATAAAAAAGAGAATGAGATAGAGACACTGCAGACCTAAGAAAACAAATTAATCACCAAATCAGCATCTCTATAAATAAAATAAAAGCAATAACAGAACAGACATAAGTAAAAATTGAATAATGACACATAAAAGGCTTGAGAAAAAGAAAAAGAATGAAGACATAAGATAGAGAATAATAGAAGGCAAGGATTGTTCAGTATAATGATAATTGTTTGTTCACAATGGGATAATTCAATAAATGAAAGAGGAAAAATATTCAAAGATAAAATGTAGAAAACTTTCTAAAGTGAAGAGTTAATTATGAAGATTGAAAACAACACATTAAAAAAACACCAGATAACAGGAAAATTTGATTTTAAAATGCTCAATATTGAGACCTATTATATGGATAAACTTCAAAGATAAAAATTCTTCAAGTATATAGGTAGCAAAAGCAAATTACCCCCAAAGGAGAGAAATAGTCAAGGTGACATCAAATCTATAATGTAACAATAAATTCCATAAGATGATGGAACAACATTAAAAAGTTCTAAAAGAATGAAAGTGAGATCCAAGAATTAACTCATATCTAGTTAAGATGCTACTCAATTATGCAAACAACCATAATATATTCCCAGGCATATTATCTAACATTTAATGCTATCATTGGCCAAACCTATTCTAAGTGATTTTTTAAGTGTTATCTTCACAACAATAATATAAGCAAGATTCTGTTATCCACTTAACTTTACATATGAGAAAACTAAGGTACAATGAGATTATATAATTTGCTCTAAGTCTCATTTGCATCTAGGCTATCTGGTTCCAGAGACCATACTTGTATTAGTCTGTTCTCATACTGCTATAAAGTAATACCCAAGACTGGGTAATTATAAAGAAAATAGGTTTAATTGATTCACAGTCCCACATGGCTGGGAGGCCTCAAGTAACATAATCATAGCAGAAGGGGAAAAGGCACATCTTACATGGTGGCAGGCTACAAAGAGTGTACAAGAACAGGGAAAATTGCCTTCTAAAACCATCAGATCTTATAAAAACTCAGTATCATGAGAACATCATGGGGAAAAAATGCCCCCATGATCCAATCACCTCCCACCTGGCGATTGGTGGGAGGTGATTTCAGCACATGGTGATTATTAGATTACAATTCAAGACAAGATTTGGGTGGGGACACAGAGCCAAACCATATCAATGCCTTACTACTTTACTTACGGAAAATCAAAAATTAAGAACTTAAAGAATATCTGATAAATACAGAACCCATGTCCTTTTCCCAGGAGACAAAAACAAAAAAGAATATTGATAAAATTCAGTCTAAGGCCAGCAAAATAATGGTTGCCACATTGCAAAACAAGGTTGCAGAATATGCAGGTGCAACATGCTAAGCAACTGGGCCCCTGGTTTTGCCCCATGGGACAATGTCCCTCTGTAATCAATAAAGGCATAACACTGATGCTTTGAAGGCATCACTGAAGTATTTTCAGCTTTCTCCCCCCTGCAGAAAGAGGAAAGAAATATCCAATTTTATCTCAAGCCAAATGAAAAGGAATTCAAAAGATAAACTTTAGAGTTTTATATGTATCCTCTGAAGTTTGAGGAAATAAGGGATTAGTGTCTGCTATAAGCTTAGGAAATCTAAAGGCAAAATGGTAGGCTCTCAACCAGGGGAAGGACAGAAGGAAAGAGATTGAACTGCTTTGGGAAGTAAGCTGCTATTTGAAATAAAACCCTCCCCCCCCCCCCCACCGAGTGGGTGTTCTTTCAGGACAAAATCAGCCAGGAGCCAAGAAAACTGTCTGGAATGGATGGGCAAGGCAGGAAAATTTGACTGAAGTTTACAAGCAACAACAGCAGCTAGTAGATGCATAGATCACATTACTGTAACTGTGCATGGAGGTTCCCAGTAGGGAAATATCTGAGAAACCCACAGAGGCCCTAGAAGAAAACAAGTAACATAGGAAGCTGCCATAACCAGAGGACAAGTCCAGGTCACTAGATCCTATCTGCCCAAGGCTGCCTTTTCTCTTAATCCACTCTCCTCCTGGACCCCAAGAGGGGAAGAACCTTAGCTACTGGGTGAGAGAGAAGAGGCAAAAGGGCTGGAAAATCAAAGCAAAAATAAGTCCTGAATGTCAACCTTCCCTGCCCTTCAGTCACTCTTCCAAAAGCTGACTTTAACTCAGAATGTTCAGAAAGTTGATGTTATCAATGGCATGGACATTTAAATATTGATAGCAGATAGCTCTTGTGATTAAAATTGACCAAAGTCCACATAGATAGTGGGCATAAAGGTCAAAACTGGGATGAGGAGTTTGTTTCCCATTTTATAATGAATTCATTGAATCGGATTCCAATAAAACACAGTTACACAGAGGTGGATTGTGGGATGCTTTGAGGGTCCAGCATAAGGCAAGACTCATTTGTGGATGTAAATCTGCCTGGCTGTAAAATGTGGATGGAAGAGCATAAAAACTAGATGGGACAGACCCACTGGTTGATCTGGTTGATCTGTTTCAGGGTTGAGCAATTCTAAAAACATATAATTACAAATCATTCAAAAGGTTTAGAGTGTACAAATTTAAAATCAAACATGGGGCCAGTGATATACAGTTGATCCTCATTATTTTCAGATTCTGTATTCATGAATTCGCCTATTTTCTAAAATTTATTTGTAGCCCCATAATCAATACACAAGGTGTTTTCACAGTGATTTGTGGACATAGGTAGAAGGGAAAAACTTTGAATTGCCCAATGTACAGGACCCCAACTGAGGCTGAAAATAAAACATTGTGACTTCTTCAGTTCTCATAAACAAGTGTCTTTTTCATAGTCTGTTTGCTGCCATGTTTTTTGCATTTTTGTGCTTTTTGCTGGTGATTTCACTGTGTTAAAATGGCCCTAGCATAGGGCTGAAGTCCTACCTAGTGTTCCCTAGCACAAGAAGGCAGTGATGTCCCTTATGGAGAAAGTACATGCATTACATAAACTTAATTCAGGCATGAATTATGGTGCTGCCAGCTGTGAGTTCAATGTTAGTATATCAGCTATATATATATGTGTGTGTGTGTGTGTGTGTGTGTCTGTGTGTGTATGTTAAATAAAATAAAACAGAAATACACACAAAACTGGTTATATAGTTATGAGAACATTGTGAGTAAAAGTTTGCAAGGGACCTAACCCTGTATTTTCCTTAGGGGCAATGGTTAGTATCACCAATGACTTTATAGAACAGAATGGTTGCAAGTAGCAAGAATCAACTGCAACAGACCGGTATTTTATGAAATATATTTGCCTTTGTGCTACAACATGGGCATGTAAGAAAGGAATCCCGAGTACACTATGGGCTCGCTCTCAGCACTTAAAGGACAGAAATGTGTTTAACAAGGAACATTAAACTATATTGTCCCAGTCTACTCTGAGCTGCACATAGTGGGAGCTTCTTATAGTGGAGAATTCATACTGTAAGGAAAGCATAACCTTTCTACCAAGAAATATTAGGCCCTACTAAGAGAACAGCCACCCCCCTGGGTCTGAAGGAAATTTGTGAGTCAGGAAGTCAAATAAGCTGAGAAAATACTGTTAATCCTCCTAGTGGTAACTCCTTAGGAACCTCAAGGCTACTGCAACAAAGTCCGTATCAGAAGACATCTGCTGTCTCCTGTGGCTTTTGCAAGCCCTGCCACATTGGGCCTTGGGAAAGGTAATCAAGTCAGTGAATGTCCCCCACTTTTACAGGCTCTATTTCGTGTTGAGTAGGTAAACAGCCTCAGAGGTGATATTTCTCTGAACACTATTTCTCAGATAAATGAGGACCCATTGGTGACTAATGGCTTAATCCTTTTCAAGAAGGACTAAAAGTCTGAAATACCAAACCAAAGGATTGTGAATACTGACAAATTGATCTCATTACCTTTCCAAGGCAATGATAGAAGACAACTTCCTCCTAGTGTACACCCTAGAGAACTGAAGAGCAAGATGAAAACAGCAATGATGCTCAAGAAGTTCAACTTGTACTTTTGGAATTTTTTAAGTGTTCTGAAAGGAGTCTTCATAATTTTCTGCTTAAATCTGTCTTCTCTAAATATGGCATTGCAATCCCCACAAAGGTAAAAAGAAACAACACTGTTCATGTCTCTTAATTACACAGTATGTACTCCATTCTAAAGGTAGCAAGTAATTTAGGGTCCTAGAACAAATATGTCAGCTGTAAATTTTGCTATGGTCTGAATGTTTGTGACTCCCTCCAAATTAATAATCTGAAACCTAATCTTCAAGGTGACGGGATTAGAAGGTAGGGCTTTCTAGAGATGATTAGGTCAGAGGGCAGAGTCTTTATAAATGGGATTAATGTTCTTATAGAAGAACTGTCTTGCCCTTTCTATCATGTAAGGACACAACCAAAAAGGTACCATCTATGAATTATAAAGCTGGTCCTCACCAGACACCAAATTTGCGAGTGCTTTAGTCTTGGACTTCCCAGCTTCCAGAACTGTAATAATAAATACATTTTCATTGTTTATCTGCAACCCAATCTATAGTACTTTTTTATAGCAGCCCAAATGGGCTAAAGTAGTAAATACATAATCTTTTAAACTCTGAACTCATTGTGCTTTCATTGTATCAACTTTGTGACACTTGCTATTCTGTTTAATATCCTCTCCCACTATAACTTCATCACTATTTAAGACAGAACACTTTCTGCCCAAAGGTAAAAAATATGTCAATTTCAAAAACTGAAAACAGAAAGTGTAAAACTTAATATTCAGTCTGCTGCTATAATGTTGTAAGGTACAAAGAATTTATATATAAATATTAAATAGCAATGTGAGTAATGTTTTAGAAATCCTAATGAAAACATTGATCAGGTTTATAAACTAGTTTTGCATTAGTTTGTGCTCAGATAGAATTTTCAACATTATTGATGTTTACATCAATTAATGTGTTTTTGAGAATTCTCAGCATTCTCAGCATTAAAACAAGCCCTTTTTATAGGAAGCAATGATTTCTTTGCTCAAGAAGTTTACAATCCTGGTGAGACATATGAAACATACAACAGAAGCACAAATAAGACCTTGCATAGCAAGGTGCCCAAAACATGAGTCACAGTCAACAAAAGAGATCCAGAGTGGGAAAAAATAGCCTTAGGAAACATCCAGAAATGCTTTCTGAATTTATTTTAAAAAATAAAATAAAAAACAGGGGAAGGTGATCCTTTAGATAACAGAAGCCTAATTACCAGGTAGAAATCAGCCAGGAAGGGGCTTACTCTCTTGGGAAAATGAGAGCAAACAAAATTAGACTGGGAGTGTAAGTGGCAAATTATAGCAGATGTTAATACTGATAGGGATTTAGAGTAATATGGCAAGAAATAGAAAGCCATTGGGGATTTTTGACAAGAAAAATACTTCTACTTTTGTCCAATTTCAATTCATCTTTCACATGAATGTCACTCAACATTTAAATGTAAGCAAATGTAAGCATGGCAATGAAATACTTTAGGAATCTGCTTTTCAGTTAAGTCCAAGGCCTTTGCATGTTTCTCAGAACGCCAGCCTCACCAGTCTCATTTTTTATCATTCCACTGTGTTTTTGACTCTGTCTCTCTCTCTCTCACATACACACACCACCCATACACACAATGGTGTGCAAATATGCTCCAGTTTTGCTACCCCAGCAATAGTATATTCCCTTTAATGTCCTTGTGCTTTGCCCTATCTGGTATACAATCCCCTTAATGTTTCTTACCCTTCAAAACTCTACCTGAACTTCCAACTCTGTGATTTTTATGCTGAGTCAGAATTAGAGGCAAGAACTCTTGGTTTATGTCAGGGGTTGGGAATCTACGGCCTACAGGCCAAATCCAGCTGCTGACTGTTTTTGTAACTAGTTTGTTGGGAACACAGTCGCTCTCATTTGTTTATTTACCATGGCTGTTTCTGCAGTATAATGCAGAGTTGAGTAGTTGCAACAGACATTTACTATCTCAACATTTAAATTAAAAGCATGCCTGCCCCCGGTTCATGGTTTCTGCCTCCATTGTAGAACTTCCCATTTGTTTCATAAATATTTATTTATGTATTCTTATCTCATCCATTAAGCCAGAAATTGTGTTTCCTACAATTGTCCGCAAATCCCTACTTGACCTAAATCCTGCCTAGTTCTTCAAACTTATTTTGTTCCACCTGCATCCCCACCAAGCTTTATAAGCCTCTTCTCAGTTATTTGATGCCTCTAAAAGCATTCTCATCTAAAGATCCTCATACAAGTTGTTCCTTCATTTTGCTATTCATGAGGAGGGCTCTTTGTCCCCCTTCAGATTTCAGCTTAATTATCACAGCCCCAAAAAGGCCTCTTCCTTGACCCATACGTAGCACACAACCCATATCCTCCACTCCTATCATTATTCTCTATCAAAGCATGTGGCTTGTTTTATTCATGGCACTTAACAAAAGCCAGGAAGTGCCACGCCCACTGAGAGTGACCAACATATAAACAAAACCAACCTATTTTGAGCAGATCTTCAGACAGAAAGCACTGAGACTTGATGGAGAAGCAACACACACACTGAGGCTGAAGAAAGGAAGCTGGGGACTCTGCTGGGGTATTCAAATGTTAGAGCTAGTTTCCAGCCCTGAATGGATCCTGGGAAAAGAGTGGGTCAAGGGACAGAGAAAGAACCCACTCTTGCTGTGGACCGCTGGGATGCTAGCTACAAGGCAACCAGTGTCCATCACGGACATTTGAAATAGCAGGCTAATCTGCCCAGAGAGTAGGCAGAGACAGACGGAGCCAGGGGCGTTTGTGCCCATAGACACCCCATCCTCCTGGATTCCACATCGCTCTCCAATTAGCTCTAGCCCCAACTATCCACCTGGCCAGGAGACAGTGGGACTGGCTTACCCAAGGACTGTGGCACGTCTGTTCTGTAGGCCCTCCTGCCCACCAGTCCCTACTAGGGCCTTTTGTGCACATCACAGACTTTGTTGCCCAGCCTGGGTGATTTGCTTCCTGTAAGTAGTTGCCCAGTGACCTAGGAGCACTTCAGATTCCTTAGCACAGTTGCAGCTCAACTCCAAGGGTCTGAAGGATGGAGCTATGGCCTGATCCCATTGCCCCAGGGCTGTGACAGGCATCTTGGGAATGCTGAGCAAAGATCTGTGGCTGGTACCAGAGTTGGAGAGGAGCCTCCACTGTCAGAGGACTGAGATGGATGAAACATGCAGGATCATGGACTGGTGCAGGAGCAGGATGGGCCTCCCTCTACAGGGCTGGGCTGGAAAAGGTGTGGCCTACCTCCCTTCCATGGCCTCTACCCAATAGAGTCCTGTAGCCCAGGACACCTAACACAGGAAGTGCACAGGTACAGCACCAGTGATCAGAGAGGGATCCCTCAAGGTCCAGGAGCAGACATAGTGATGAGGGCTTCTCTCTCTTCCTCCACCAAAGAGCATGGCTGTTAATGCAAGGAAATATACAAGAGCCATGTGGCTGAGTAACAGCCTATCTGCTGGTCACTACTCTAAAACAGCATCCACTGGATCACAGCCCAAGCTGCAACACCAAAAATATTCTTTTAATACACACCCCTGTGATACCAAAGGCTAGAATCCAGCCACAAATAAAGATTCTATACAGAGCCTTGACCCTCTGAAAGCATCCAGAAATGAAGCCAATTCACCCTACTCAAATTACACCACAGTAAAGAACACCAGCCTTCTCAGATGAGAAATAAGCAGCACAAGAACTCTGGCAATTTAAACAGTTATAATGTCCCCTTATCTCCCAATCAGCTCACTAGCTCCCCAGCAATTGTTCTTAACCAGACTGAAATGACTGAAATGACAAAAATAGAATTCAGAATCAGGAAGAAAAGGAAGCCCATTGAGATTCAAGAGAAAGCTGAAAGCCAATCCAAGGACTCTAGTAAAACAATCCATGAGATGAAAGAGATGAAAGAAAGCCGTTTTAAGGAAGAACCAAATTGCTCTTCTGGAACTGAAAAAATTCAATAAAAATGTTCATAATATATTCAAAAGCATTAACAGAAAAATAGACCAAGCTGAAAAAAAAAAATCTGACAGCTTGAAACTGGTTTTTCAAATCAGTGCACTCAGACAAAAATAAAGAAAAAGAACTTTAAAAAATGAATAAAATCTCCAAGAAATATTGGCTTACATAAAGAAACCAAACCTACAACTCATTGGCATTCCAAAGAGAGAAGGAGAGAGAATAAGCTACTTGGAAAATATATTTGAAGACATGGTCCATGAAAATTTCCATAACCTCACTAAAGAGGTTGGCATGCAAATTCAAGAAACACAGAGAACCTCTGCTAGGTACTATATAAGATGACTATCACCAAGGCATATAGTGCCTTTCAGATTCACCAAAGTAAATGTGAAAATAAAAATCTTAAATGCATCTAGAGAGAAGGGTCAAGGCACATACAAAGGGGACCCAATCAGACTAGCAGCAGACCTTACAGGCCAGAAATTGTGACCCTATTTTCAGCATCCTTAAAGAAAAGAAATTCCAAATGGGAATTTCATATCCTGCCAAAGTAAGTTTCATAAGCAAAGGAGAGATAATCCTTCTCAGACAAGCAAAGTCTAAGAGAATTCCTAACAACTAGATCAGCCTTATGAGAAGCTCTTAAGGGAATATTAAGCATGGATTCAGAAGAATGACACTTGCTACCACAAGGACACACTTAAGCACAGGCCACAGACACTTTAAAAAATCTACACAATCAAATTTACAAAACCACCAACAACATGATGATAGGATCAACATTTCATATATCAATACTATGAATGAAAATGGTCTAAACGCTTCGTTTAAGACAGAGTGGCAACCTGGATAAAAAGACAAGACCCAACTGTTTGCTATCTTCAAAAGGCCCATATTATATTTAATGATACCCACAGGCAAAAACAAAAAAAATAGCAGGAGTTGGTATTATTATATCAGATAAAACAGATCTTCAACCAACAAAAATTAAAAGGACAAAAAAGGACATTACATAACGATAAGGGGTATAATTAAAAAAAAAAAAAAAAAAGACTTAACTGTACTAAACATATATGCACCCAACATTGGAACACCCAGAGTAATAAAACAAGTTTCATAGGTCAAGGATAACTTGAGCTTATGAAGCTTATGAAACAAGGATAACTTGAGCTTATGAAGCTATGAAAAGACTTAGGCAGCCACAAAATAATAGTGGGAGACTTCAACACTCCACTGACTGTTACACAGAACATGGAGGCAGAAAACTAACAAAGAACATCTAAACTTAAAATTTACACTCAATCAATTGGACCAAATAGATATCTACAGAATAATTCACCAACAATCACATAATATACATTCTTCTCATCTGCACACAGAACATATTCTAAGAACAACTCCATGCTCAGTCATAAAGCAAGTCTCAATAAATTCAAGAAAATTGAAATCATACTAAGCACACTCTTGAACAACAGGGCAATAAGAATAGAATCAATACGAAGAAGATCTCTCAAAACTACACAAATGCATTGAACTTGAACGATTGCTCCTGAATAACTTCTGGCTGAACAAAAAAACTAAGGCAAAAATAAAAAAATTCGTTGAATCTAATGAAAGTAGAGGCACAACTTACCAAATCTTTGGGATGCAGCTCAAGCAGTGTTAAGAGAAGTTTACAGAACTAAACACCTTCATCAAGAAGTTAGAAAGATTTCAAAGTAACAATCTAACTTTATGCACCTAGAAGAACTGGAGTGGGAAAAGAGCAGAACAATTCCAAAGCTAGCAGAAGAAAAGAAATAACTAAAATTGGAAAAGAACTGAACAATATTGAGACACACAATTCCACACAAATATCAATGAAACCAAGGGTGGTTCTTCAACAGAATAAATAAGATTGGCAGAGCACTAACTAGATTACCGAGAGAGACAGAGAGAGAGACAGAGAGAGAGAGAGAGACAGAGAGAAACAGAGAGAGTGTGTATCAGAGAGAGAATATCAGAATAAGTACAATCATAAATAACAAAAATAAAAACCATATATGACAGACATACAGCTGGTATCATATCGAATCAGGAAAAACTGAAAGCCTTTCCTCTAAGATCTGGAATATGCAAGGATGCCCATTTTCACCACTGTCATTCAACATAATACAAGGAATCCTAGACAGAGCAATCACATAAGAGAAAGAAATAAAGGGCATCCAATTTGCAAAGGAAGAAGTCAAATTATCATTGTTTGCAGATGATATAATCTTATATTTGGAAAAACCTAAAGACTACCCCCACCCAAATTACTAGAACTAATAAATTCAGTAAAGTTGCAGGATGCAAAATGAACAAAATTTTGTAGCATTTCTATATAACAACAGTAAACAATCTGAAAAAGAAATCAAAAAAGTAATCTGAAGTACAATAGCCACACATAAAACTAAATACTTAGAAATTAACCAAAGAAGTGAAAGATCTCTAAAATGGAAACTATAAAACAGTGCTGAAAGAAATTGAAGAGGACACCAAAAATGAAAAAGATATTCCATGTTCATGGATTGGAAGAACGATTATTGTTAAAATATCATACTACCTAAAGCAATCTATAGATTCAATGTAATTTCTATCAAAACACATATTGAATTATTCACAAAAATAGAAGAAGCAATCAGAAAATTTATATGAAACAACAAAAGACCCAGAATAGTGAAAGACATCCTGAGTGAAAAGAACAAAACTGAAGGAATCACATTACCTGACTTCAGATTATACTACAGAGCTACAGTAACCAAAACAGCCTGGTACTGGCATAAAAGCAGACACATAGACCAATGGAACAGAATAGACAACCGAGAAACAAATCCACATACATACACTGAACTCATTTTTGATACAGATGCCAAAAACATACATTGGGGAAAGGACAATCTCTTCAATAAAAGGTATTGGGAAAATTGGGTGTCCATATGCAAAAGAATGAAACTGAACTCTTCTCACTATAAACAAAAACCAAATCAAAATGAATTAAAGACATAAATCTAAGAATATAAACCATGGAACTACTATAGGAAACCATTGGAGAAACTATCTAGGACACTGGTCTAGGCAAAGATTTCTTGAGTGATATTCCACAAACACAGGCAACTGAAGCAAAATGGACAAATGAAATAATGTCAAGTTGTAAAGTTTCTGCACAGCAAAGGAAACAATCAGCAAAGTGAAAAGACAACCCACAGAATGGAATAAAATATTTGCAAACTGTCCATCTGACATGGGATTAATAACCAAAATATATAAGAAGCTCAAACAATTCTATAGGAAAGAATCTAATAATCTGATTTTAAAACTGGCAAAAGATTGGATTAGACATTTATCATAAGAAGACATACAACCGGCAAATAGGTGTATGAAAAAATGCTCAACATCATTGGTCATCAGAGAAATGCAAATCAAAACTACAATGAGCTATCCTATCATCCCAGTTAAAATGGCTTTTATCCAAAGGACAGGCAATAATAAATGCTGAATGCTGGCAAGGATGTGGAGAAAAGGGAGCCCTCGTACACTGTTGATGGGAACTGTAAATTAGTACAAGCACTATAAAGAACAGTATAAAAACTAAAACTAGCCAGGTATGGTGGCTCATGCCTATATTCCTAACAATTTGGGAGGCCAAGGTGGGTGGATTGCCTGAGCTCAGGAGTTAGAGATCAGCCTGGACAACACAGTGAAACCCCATCGGTACTAAAATACAAAAATTAGCCGGGCATGGTGTCATGTGCCTGTAATCCCAGCTACTTGGGAGGCTGAGACAGGAGAATCACTTGAACCTGGGAGGCAGAGGTTGCAGTGAGCTGAGATCATGCCACTGCACTCCAGCCTGGGTAACAGAGCAAGACTCCATCTGAAAAAAATTAAAAAATAAAATAAAATAAAAACTAAAACTAGAAACTACCATACTATTTCTAGCAGTCCCACACCTAGGTATATACCCAAAATAAAGGAAGTCAGTCTATCAGAGAGATATCTGCATACCTATGTATGTATGTATGTATTTATTTATTTTGAGATGCTGTCTTGCTCTGTCTCCCAGGCTGGGGTGCAGTCGCATGATCACAGTTCACTGCAGCCTTGATCTGAGATCACTGTAGCTTTGATCTCCCAGTCTCAAGTGATCATCTCACTTCAGCTTCCTGAGTAGTTGGCACTTACAGGCACATATCGCCATGCCTAGCTAATTTTTTTAATGTTTAGTAGAGTCACGATCTCACTATGTTGCCTGGGCTTGTCTCAAATTCTTAGTTCAAGCAATCCCACCCACCTCAGCCTCCCAAAGTGCTGGGATTACAGGTATGAGCCATCATTCCCTGTGATCTCATGTTTATTGTAGCACTATTCACAATAGTCAAGATTTTGAAGAAGCCTAATTATCCATCAACAGAAAAATGGATAAAGAAAATGTGATACCTGGACACAATGGAGTACTATTCAACCATAAAAAAGGATGAGATCCTGTCATTTGCAACTTGGATGGAACTGGAAGTCATTATATTCAGTGAAATAAGCCAGGCACAGAAAAACAAATGTCACATGTTCTCACTTATTTGTGGAAGCTAAAAATTAAGACAATTGCATCCATGGAGTTAGAGAGCAGAATGATGAATATCAGAGGCTGGGAAAGGAGGGGATGTGGGATGGTTAAAGGATACAAAAATATAGTTAGATAGAATGAATAAGATTTAGTATTTCATAGCACAACAGGGTGGCCACAGTCAACAAAAATTTATTGTGCATTTTAAAATAATTAAAACAGTGTAATTGGAATGGATTGTCTGTAACACAGAGAAAGAATAAATGCTTGAGGTGATGCATTCCCCACATGATGGATACCTCTGATATGATTATTATGCATTTTGTGCCTATATCAAAATATCTCATGTACCCCATAAATATACACACCCCGTACCCACAAAAAATAAAAATAATTTTTAATAGAAATGACAAAAGTGACATTATAACTGATCCCAAAAAACACAAAAGATCCTCAGAGACTATTATGACCAACTTAATACACACGAATTAGAAAACCTAGTGGAAATAGATAAGTTCCTGGAAACATACAACCTCTGGATATTGAATAAGGAAGAAAGTGAAAACCTAAGTAGACCAATAGTGAATTTCAAAATTTAATCAGTAATAAAAAAAAAAAAAAACTATCAACCAAAAATGCCATGGGCCAGATTGATTCACAGCCAAATTCTACTAGATGTACAAAGAATAATTGGTACCAGTATTCTTGAGACTACTACAAAAAATGGAGGAGAGATTCCTTCCTAGCTCATTATATGAAGCCAACATCAGCCTGATACCAAAACTGGGAAGACTGACAACACAAATGGAAACTTCAGGTCAATATCTCTGGTGAACATAGACACAAAAATTCTGAACAAAATATTAGCAAACCAAATCCAGTAGTAAATGAGAACGTTAATACACCATGATCAAGTAAGTAGGCTTTATTTCTGGGATACAGTGCTAGTTTAACATACACAAATCAATAAATGTGATTCACAATATAAACAGAATTAAAAGCAAAAATTATTCTCAATAGACACAGAAAATCTTTGGATAAAATCCAATTCTCCATTATGATACAAACTCTCAACAGATGAAGAATTGAAGGCACATACTTAAAATAATAAGAGCCATCTATGACAAACCCACAGCCAACATCATACAGAACTGGCAAAAACTGAAACCATTTCTCTTGAGAACTGGAACAAGACAAGGAAGCCCACTCTCACCACTCCTATTCAACATAGTACTGGAAGTCCTAGTCAAAGCAATTGGACAAGAGAAAGAAATAATATACACCTAAACAGGAAAGGAAGCCCAACTGTCTCTCGTTATTGACATTATGATTCTATACCTAGAAAATGCTAAAGACTGCCAAAAGGCCCCTAGAACTGATAAACAACTTCAGTAGTCTCAGTATACAAAATCAATTTGCAAAAATTAGTAGCATTTCTATGTCCAATAAGGTTCAAGCCGAGAGTCAAAATAAAAAAAAAATCTCATTTACAGTTACCACAAAGAAAATGAAATATGTGGGAATGCAGCTAACCAAGGATGTAAAAGATCTCTACAAGGAGAACTAAACACTGATGAAAGAAATCAGAGGTGAAGCAAATAAATGGAAAAACATTCCATGTTCATGGATTAGAAGAAACAATGTTATTAAAATGGCCACACTACCCAGAGTAATTTACAGATTCAATGCTATTCCTTTTAAACTACCTATGTCATTTTTCATAGAAATAGAAAAACACTATTCTAGAATTTATATGCAACCAAAAATAAAGTGGAATAGCCAAAGCAATCCTAAGCAAAAAGAACAAAGCTGGAGGTATCATACTACCCAACTTCAAACTATACTATAAGGCTAAAGTAACCAAAACAGCATGGTACTACACAAAAACAGAAACATCAACCAATGGAACAGAATAGAGAACTCAGAAATAGTTGTACATCTATGACCATGTGATCTTCAACAGAGTGGACAAAAACAAGCAATGGGTAAGGACATCCTATTCAACACATGGTGCTAGAGTAACTCTCTATCCATAAGCAGAAGAACAAAGTTGGACCCCTACCAATCACCATATACAAAAATAAACTCAAGATGGATTAAAGATTTAAATGTAATACCTCAAACTATAAAAATCCTAGCAGAAAATTTAGGAAATACCCTTTTCGATACTAGCTTTGGCAAAGAGTTTTTGAATAAGCTCCCCAAAAGCAATTACGACAAAAACAAAACTTGTCAACTGGGACCTAATTAAAGAGCTTCTGCACAGTATAAGAAACTACTAAAAGAGTAAACAGAACCTACAGAATGGGAAAAAATATTTGTAAACTATGCATCCATCAAAGTTCTAATATCCAGAATCTACAAGGAACGTAAACAATTCAAAAGCAAAAAAACAACCCCATTAGAAAATGGGCAGAGGACATGAACAGATACTTCTCAAAAGAAGACATACAAATGGCCAATAAACATGTAAAACTGCTCGTCATCACTAATTATCAGAGAAATACAAATCAAAACCACAGTGAGGGCTGGGCGTGGTGGATCATGCCTGTAATCCCAGCACTTTGGGAGACCGAGGCAGGCAGATCGCTAAGTCAGGAGTTTGAGACCAGGCTGGCCAACATGGTGAAACCCTGTCTCTACTAAAAATAGGAAAATTAGCTGGGCGTGTTGGTGTGCACCTGTAATCCCAGCTACTTGGGAGGCTGAGGCAGGAGAATTGCTTGAACTCAGGAGGCGGAGGTTGCAGTGAGCCAATATAGCACCACAACACTCCAGCCTGGGCGACAGAGCAAGACTCCCATCTCAGGAAAAAACAAACAAACAAACAAACAAACAAAAAACAATGAGGTGATATCTTACACCAGTCATAATGGCTATTATAAAAGTACCAAAATAACAGATACTGGTGATGCTGTGGGAAAAGGGGAAGGCTTAACCATTGTTGGTGGGAATGCAAATCAGTTCACTCACTGTTGAATGCAGTTTGAAGATATCTCAAAGAACTTAAAAGAGAGCTACCATTCAATCTAGCAAACCCATTTCTGAGTATATACCCAAAAGAAAACAAATTATTCTACCAAAAAGACACATGCACTTACACGTTCATTGCAGTTATTCAATGGTGTACTGGATAAAGGAAATGTAGTACACACACACACACACCATGGAATACTATGCATCCATAAAGAAACAATAAAACCATGTCATTTGTAGCAACATGGATGCAGCTGGAGCCCATAATCCTAAGTGAATTGATGCAAGAACAGAAAATAAAATACTGCATATTCTCACTTATAAGTGGAAACTACACACTGAGTATATATGGACATAAAGATGAAAACAACTATCAACTACTAGGCAGGAGGAAGGGAAGGGACCAGGGGTTGAAAAACTGGCTATTGGGTAATATGCTCACTATCTGTGTGATGAGATCAATAACCCAAACCTTAGTGTATTAGCCTGCTTTCAGACTGCTGACAAAGACATATCCAAGACTGGGCAGTTTACAAAAGAAAGGTTTAATGGACTTAAAGTTCCACATGGCTGAGGAGGCCTCATAATCATGGCAGAAGGTGAAAGTCATGTCTCACTTGGCAGCAGACAAGACAGCTTGGGAAGGGAAAATCCGCTTTTTAAAATTATCAGATCTTGTGAGACTTATTCACTATCACAAGAACAGCATAGGAAAGACCTGCCCCCATGATTCAATTACTTCCCAATGGGTCCCTCCCACAACATATGGGAATTCAAGATGAGATTTGGATGGGGACACAGGCAAACCATGTCATTTCACCCTTGACCCCTCTCAAATCTAATGTCCTCACCAATGATTTCAAAGTCAATCATGCCTTCCCAACAGTCCCCCAAAGTCTTAACTAGTTTCACCTTTAACTCAAAAGTTCACAGTCCAAAGTCTCACCTGAGACAAGGAAAATCCCTTCTGCCTATGAGCCTGTAAAATCAAAATCTAGTTAGTTACATCCTAGATACAATAGGGGTATGGGCCTTGGGTAAATACACCCATTCCAAATAGGAGAAATTGGCCAAAATAAAGGTGCTGCAGGCCCCATGCAAGTCCAAAGTCCAGTGGGGTAGTCAAATCCTAAAGCTTTAAAATGATCTTCTTTGACTCCATGTCTCACATACAGGTCACACTGATGCAAGAGGTGGGCTCCCACAGCCTTGGGCAGCTCCATCTCTGTGGCTTTGCAGGGTATAATCCCCCTCCTAGCTGCTTTCACAGGCTGGCATTGAGTGTCTGCAGCTTTTCCAGACACACAGTGCAAGATGCTGGTGGATCTACCATTCTGGGGCCTGCAGGACGGTGGCCCTCTTCTCACAGTTCCACTAGGTTATGCCCCAGTAGGGACTCTGTGTTGGGGCTACAACCCCACATTTCCCTTCCACTTTCCTAGCAGAGATTCTCCATAAGGGCCCCATCACTGTGGCAAACTTCTGCCTGGGCATCTAGATGTTTCTACACATCTCTGAAATCTAGGCAGAGGTTTCCAAACCTCGATTCTTGACTTCTGTACACTCACAGGCTCAACATCACGTGGAAGCTGCCCAGGCTTGGGGCTTTTACCCTCTGAAGCTACAGCCCAAGCTCTATGTTTGCCACTTTTAGTCATGACTGGAGAGGCTGGGATGCAGGGTGCCAAGATCCTAGACTGAACACAGCAGAGGGACCCTGGGCCCAGCCCATGAAACCATGTTTTTCTCTCAGTCCTCTGGGCCTGTGATGGGAGGGGCTGACACACAAGTCTCTGACAGGCCCTGGAAACATTCTCCCCACTGTTTTGGTGATTAACAAATGTTAAACCTCATTACTATACACATTTCTGCAACTGGCTTGAATTTCTCCTCAGAAAATGGGATTTTATTTTCTATCAAATTGTCAGGCTGCAAATTTTTCAAACTTTTATGTTCTTCTTCCCTTATAAAACTGAATGCTTTTAACAGCACCCAATTCACCTCTTGAATGCTTTGCTGCTTAGAAATTTCTTCTGCCAGATACCCAAAATCATCTCTCTCAAGTTCAAAGTTCCACAGATCTCTACGGCAGGGGCAAAATGTCACCAGTCTCTTTGTTAAAACATAACAAGAGTTGTCTTTGCTCTAGTTCCCAAAAAGTTCCTCATTTCTGTCTAAGACCACCTTAGCCTGGACTTTATTGTCCATATCACTATCAGCATTTTGGGAAAAGCCATTCTACAAGTCTTTAGGACGTTCCAAACTTTCTCACATTTTTCTGTCTTCTTCTGAGTCCTCCAAACTGTTTCAACCTCTGCCTGTTACCCAGTTTCAAAGTTGCTTTCCCTTTTTTGGGTATCTTTTCAGCAGTGCCCCACTCTACTGGTACCAATTTACTGCATCATGCTGCTGATAAAGACATATCTGAGACTGGGCAATTTACAAAAGAAAGAGGTTTTATGGACTTAAATTTCCACATGGCCTCAATCATGGCAGAAGGTGAAAGGTACATCTGACATGGCAGCACACAAGAGAAGAAAGCTTGTGCAGGAAAACTCCCCTTTTTAAAACCATCAGATCTTGTAAGACTTATGCACTATCATGAGAACAGTACAGGAAAAGCCTGCCCTCATGATACAATTACCTCCCTACGGGTTCCCTCTCATAACATGTGGGAATTCAAGATGAGATCTGGGTGTGGACACAGCCAAACCATATCACTCAGCATCACACAATATAATATGCCCATGTAACAAACCTGAACATGTGCTCCCTGAATCTAAAATAAATGTCAAAATTACTTTTTAAGGAAACTCATACTTTTAAAGTTGTAAAACACAAAATTAAATAATATCTAAATAAATGGAGAAATATATGCCAATGGATTAGTTTTGTTAGAATGTCAATTCTCCAAAAATTAATCCCAATTTTACATAATCCCAATCAAAACCTCAGCAGGCTTGTTGTGTACTAATCATCAAGATGATTCTAGTACTTACATAGACAGAGGGGACTTAGAAAAGGCAAAACAATTTTGAAAAGAAGGTTAGGTGGCAGAACTCACACTCCCTGATTTTAAGGCTTAATAAAAGCCTCTGTAATCATTACAAAATGTTACATTGGCATAGGAATCAACATTTGCATCTACATAAAATAAAATTCAGAAATAGACTCATAGTTCTTTTATGAATTGATTTTTGACAAACTTACAAAGATAATTCAATGGGGAAAAATAGATTTTGCAACAAATCGTACTGCCTATTTGCATGGAAATAAAGGAACCTCAACACTTATCCACACCATACACAAAAATTAAATAGCAAATTAAAATGGATCACAGGCTTACATGAAGAGCTAAAACCCTAAAATCTCTAGAAAAAAATATAAGAGAAAATTTTGTGACATATTAAAACCTTTTGCTTTTCGAAAGACACGAGAAAACAAAAAGACAAGCCACAAACTGATAGAAAATATTTGCAGATCACTATTATTTAAGAAGCAGTGGTTGAGAGAAGAGTGTTTGCTACCAGAATATCCTAAGTTTGTGCTCCAGATCTAAATCCCAAGTAAATATTAGCAAACTCTGGTTTACTCATCTGTTAAAATGGGAAAAATAATAATGTCTACCTAATTACATGATTATGAATATTAAATGCAATAAATGTAAAGCTCAATAAATGTCAGCTTTTATTATTAGTCTACATCCTGAGATTTTTGCAAATCCCTTAATGCCACTACAGCAAATAATCTGCTTCCTAAAACACAGCAAAGTGTAACCAAAAAAATGTAAGCAATCCCTTTGACTCTTAATGATTCTACAGTATATTAGTGAACTCATTTTCAAAGCTATCAAAATAAACTTTATCTCTAAAATAAACTCTACCAAACTGTGTATTTGTATGCTTTCTCAAAATACGTTTAAAATCTGGAAATAAAGCCACATTGAGGTGTAAATATATAGCAGTGAGCCAGATATTCACTAAGGAAGTGGAGAAACGTGTACAGTAAATATGGCATAAAATACCACTCACCCTGTGACCCTGTCATTAGATGCCAGAGAGGGAATAAGCTTGGCTGGATAGTACTCTTGCTCAGAGCTGGTGGCTGAAAGCCAGCAGCAAGCAATGCTTCTCCCAGTCAAGGAAAAGAACACCTTGGAGGTCTGGGAAACACTCACCATATTAGTCACTGAAGCACCAAAAAGAATTACGGTACATGGTGTGACTTCCCTCATTCTTTAAAGCGATACATTTCCAAATGTTATGAATCCAAAAACTTCAAGCATGCATGAAGATGACCAAAAGAATGTAGTCATAACAGAAAAAAGCAAGTATTTGAGAGCTGTTGATAAATCTGCCTTTTAAAACTTAAAAATAACAAAATCACTTAAATTAGCAAAAATTGATTAATACGCATTTGTAGAAGTTCAATTATTTATTATAAGTAAAGTAATTAAATCTAAAATATTTTTTTCTGTCAGGCACCATAAATTGTCACATTTTTCAACAACATTGAAAGGATCCCCGATGTTATCATATTGCTCTTATATCATTTCTCCATAAAACAGCATTTAACCTGAGAAACAAAAGGTGAGTGGTCAAGCTGATGTTTTGAGATCACAGGTAGCCTTTGACATAATCTTTGCAGAAGAACATATTTTATGGGACTTCTTATATGGGGACAAATTATGTCTACATAAAAATCTGTTTTTTATACTGAACAGCTAATTTGTCTGTAATATTTATTTATCCAGAAATATTTCTTGGGGAGTAATCATTTGGAATTACATACTCAGTGTGAGTTTTAATTTTTTTATTTTTTGGAGATGGGGTCTTACTCTGCCACTTAGGCTGAAGTAGATCACAGCTCACTACAATCTCGACTTTGTCAGGCTAAGTTGATCCTCCCACCTCAGCCTCTCAAGTAGCTGGCACTACTGGTGAGTGCCACCATGGCAGGCTAAATTTTTTTTGTAGAGATGATTTTTCTCCATGTTGCCCAGGCTAGTCTCAAACACTTGGGCTCAAGTGATCTGCCCACTTGGGCCTCCCAAACAGCTAGGATAACAAGCACAAGCCACCAAACCCAGCCCTCAGTGTTATTCATTATAGTCTTTATTCTGACTTTTCTAATTTTAAAAAAGGAAAAATATATTGCCCATAATAAATCTACACAAGAAGACAAATACTCTTGTTCTTCAGTGACTAATAAGAAAAATGGAGACTACAAAGGGAAAATATAGCCTTTTTTAAAAATTTGATTTTGTGACTAACTCCCTGATTGACTCAAAATGTAAATTTTTTGAAGTCATAATCTTAACATTACTAGTCTTAACATTACAAGTCATAATCTTAACATTACAACATAATGTTAACATTACTACAATGAAAAGTTACATTGTATAACTCATTACTTAGAACGTTCAGCTGTATACAGTCAACTTCAAAATATGCCTAGACTGTGGCATAGATTATACTGTTTTCCAGGAAAAAAATCATTAATTTGCTACATTGAGTATTATAATCAGTTATTAAAATATAAAGCATGTCCGGCCAGAGACAGTGGTTCACACCTGTAATCCCAGCACTCTGGGAGGCCGAGGCAGGTAGGTCACCTGAGGTCAGGAGTTCGAGACCAGCCTGACCAACATGGAGAAACCCTGTCTCTACTAAAAATACAAAAATTAGCCGGGTGCGGTGGCGCATGCCCGTATCTCAGCTACTCAGGAGGCTGAGGCAGGAGAATTGCTTGAACCCGGGAGGTGGAGGTTGCAGTGAACTGAGATCATGCCACTACACTCCAGCCTGGACAACAAGAGTGAAACTCTGCCTCAAAACAAACAAACAAACAAAATATAGATATATAAATATATATATTTATGTATAGCATGTCCTTTACAAATGTAAAAAAAATTAGGAGTATCAAATCCATAATATTTTATAAATCAAATTTCACATAAAAGCTGTGGTCAATCTTAACCTTAGAGACAAAATTTTTTTCAAACAGACTGCCTAAATTATCTCATTTTATCTTTGTTTTTAGAGGGTAAGATTAAAGAGTGCTCCTTATTCTGAATAATATTGTTGTTGTTTTCTCAATGGAAAGCTCACCGACATTGACACATAAAAGTCAACGTAGAAATTGGCTTTCTGTAAACGAGATTAATGGTTTGAAGTAGATTTTAGTGAAAAGTGAATTTTTTCCTATAAATTATTTACTGAATTATAAGAAAAAGCACATAAGTGATAAGCATAGGTCAAATAGCAAGAAAATAAGGAGAACGATACAGTACATTCCAATCTTTTGAAAATAGACATTAAAATGTTGTTCATAAGGCCGGGCGCGGTGGCTCAAGCCTGTAATCCTAGCACTTTGGGAGGCCGAGACGGGCAGATCACGAGGTCAGGATATCGAGACCATCCTGGCTAACAGGGTGAAACCCCGTCTCTACTAAAAAATACAAAAAACTAGCCGGGCATGGTGGCGGGCGCCTGTAGTGGTGGCGGGCGCCTGTAGTCTCAGCTACTCCGGAGGTTGAGGCAGGAGAATGGCGTAAACCCAGGAGGCGGAGCTTGCAGTGAGCTGAGATCCAGCCACTGCACTCCAGCCTGGGCGACAGAGCGAGACTCTGTCTCAAAAAAAAAAAAAAAAAAAAAAAAAAAATGTTGTTCATAAGCAGTACAGATTACTTTAATATAAAGAGGCCATAGTGAATTATCTCTTTAATGTACTGTTTAGTTTACTAGTATATTGTTGAGTATTTTTGCATCTATATTCATCAGAGATATTTGCCTGTAGCTTTCTTTTATTATTGTGTTTTTGTCTGGATTTGGTATCATGGTAATACCCATCTCTTAAAATGGTTTGGAAGTATTAACTTCTTTTTAGTTTTCGAAAGACTATGAGAATGATTGGTATTAGCTCTTCAAATGTTTGATAGAATTCAGCCATGAAGCCATCTGGTCCTAAGTTTTTCTTTGATAGGAGACCTTTTATTCATGTTTCAATCTGCTTACTCATTACTGGTCTGTTCAGTTTTCTGGTTTATTCATGATTCAGTCTATAAAGGTTATATATTTTCCAGGAATTTATCTTATGAATTTTGTTCTAGGTTATCCAATTTTTGTTGTATAATTTTATACTAGTCTCATAATTAATTCTCTTTGCTTCTGTGTATCAGTTGTAATGTCGCCTCTTCGGTTTCTGATTTTACTTATTTGAGTCTTCTCTCATTGCTTCTTAGCTAACCCAGTTAAAAGTTTGTCAGTTGCAGAAGAAATAATCAGTCAATTCAAAGATAGGGCGCTGGAAATCTTCCAATATGAGGAGCAAAGAAGAGAAAAAGAATAAAAAGAGTGAAAATGGGAAAGAAACTTATGGGAAACCACCAAGTGGAATGACATATGCATAATTAGTGTATCAGAAGGAGAAGAAAGATTGGATGACACAAAAATTGTATTGAAAGAAATAATGGCAGAAAACTTCACTAGCCTGGGGAAGGAAATAGAAATTCAGATCCAGGAAGCCCAAAGAACTTGTTGGATTTTTAAAGAAATGTTCCCCAACAAAATAAAGGCCATAGGTGACAAGTCAACAGCTAATATTATTCTCAAGGGTGAACAATTGAAGACTTTTCCCCTAAGATCAGGAATAAAACAAGGTTATCCACTCTCACCACTTCTGTTCAGCGTAGTAATGGAAATTCTAGCCAGAGCAATTTTGCAAGAGAAAGAAATGAAAGACATTGAAATAGGAAAGGAAAAAGTAAAATTGTTTCTGTTTGCTGATGGAATGATCTTATCGATAATCCTAAGGATTCCAACAAAAAAGTTGTTAAAACTCATAAGCAAATTTAGTAAATTAGTAGGTCACAAAACCAACATAAAGCAATCAGTATCATTTCTATTTGCTAACAACAAACTCTTTATAAAAGAACTTAGGAAAGCGATAGCATTTATAAAAGCATCAGAAAATAAAACAAAATATTTGGAAGTAAATTTAACCAAGGATATGAAAGATCTATATACTGAAAACTATAGAACATTGGTGAAAGAAAATGAAGAAAACACAAATAAATGGAAAGATATTCTATGTTCAGGAATGCGAAGAATATTGTGAGAGTATCCTTACTACCCAAAGCAATCTAGTGATTAAATTCAATCCCTATCAAAATTCCAATGCCATTCTTCACAGAGATAGAAAAAAACTATTCTAATATTTATATAGAATTACAAAAGATCTCCAACAGCCAAAGCAATCTTAGAGAAGGGTAGGTCTTAATAAATGGTCTTTAGAAAACTGGATATCCTAATAGCAGAATAATAAAATTGAACCCTTATCTCATCCTTTATACAAAAATGAACTCAAAGTGGATTAAAGACTTAAATGTAAGAACTAAGACTATAAAATTATAAGAAAAAAATATAGGAGAAAAGCTCCATAACATTGTCTGGATAGTGATTTCCTTAATGTGACCCAAAAAGTCTAGACAACAAAAGCAAAAATACACAAATGAGCTTGCATCAAACTAAAAAGCTTCTCCACAGGAAAAAAAAAAAAAAAATCAAGGACAACCCACAAACTAAAATATTTGCAAATTATAAATCAGATAAGGAGCTAATATTCAAATATATAAGAAACTTAAACTACTCAATAAGAAAACAAGTATCCCCATTTAAAAAACACAGACAAAGGAGTGGAATAGACATTTTTTAAAAAAATATGCATGGTCAACAGGTACAAAAAAAATGTTCAGCATCCCTAATCATCAGAAAAATGCAAATTAAAACCACAATGAAATATCACCTCACACCTGTTAGAATGGTTATTATCAAAAAGAAAAATGATAGCCAAGTGTCAGTAAGAATAGGGAGAAAAGAGAACTCCTTCTACACTGCTGGTGGTAATATTATGACAGTCATTTTGGAAAACAGATGAGGGTTTTCCAAAAAAACTAAAAGTAGAATTATTATTTGATCCAGCAATCCCACTTTTGAGTATATCTCCAAAGGAATTGAAATCAGCACATCAAAGAGATAACTGCACTCCCATGTTCATTGCAGCATTATTCACGATAGTCAAAATATAGAAACAACTAAAGTGTTCACCAATGGATAAAACTTTTTTTAAGTGGTATATATACAAAATGGAATAATATTATGCCTTAAAAAAGAAGAAAATTCTGTCATTTGTAACAACATAGATGAATCTAGAGTGCATTGTGCTAAGTGAAATAAACCAGGCACAAAAAGTTAAATACTCAATGATCTCACTTACATGCAAAATCTAAAAAAGTCAAACATATAAGTAGACAGTAGAAGGTTGGTCACTGGAAGCTGAAGGAGGGGATGAAAACAGTGGTAGACAGGAAAAGAAGAGATGTTGATCAAAGCGTACAAAATTTCATTAGACAGGAAGAGTAAGTTCTGGTGGGCTATTGCATAGCATGTTGACTATAGTTAATAATAATGTATTTTACATTTTAAAATTGCTAAAAAGAGTGGTTTTAAATGTTTCACCACAAAGAAATGATAAGTATGTGAGATGATAGATATATTAATTTGCCCAATTCAATCATTCCACAATGTATACATGCTTCAAAACATCATGCCATAAGCCATACAAAATACAACTATTATTTGTCAATTAAAAATAAAATAAAATATTTTTAAAAATGTAAACAAGAAAATCTGCTGTATACACTAAAGTAATTTTGTTGAACACAGAAAATATTTTCATTTTATCTGTGCCTACAGTTTTCCCAATAGATTTTTTCCAAACATATTAGCCCTGCCTTAATGGATTTTTAGTGTTTGCATTTGTAAATGGGAATAGACTTATTTTAAGGTGGTTTACATAATTTTTTAAAATCCTATATGACATGTAAAAGATATGGACAAAACATAATGCACATGCAAATTTTAAATAAACTAAAAAGAAACTGAACATAAACATTCATTATCCAGCTTAAGAATAGAACATTTCCAAGAAAGTTGATTTTCTTTATATTTCATCATGTGTATTTATATTCCTAAATAATATTATATTTGGTATTACTTATTTTCAAATTTGATACAAATGGAATGTTGTATATTATTAACCATAATTTGCTTCTCACTTTTAACATTTAAGATGTAATATTCTGAGGTTCAACCATGATGATAGGCATGGATTATTGTCTTAGTACATTCACCATAATAATAGCATTCTATTGTGTGGATAGGCTACAATTTATAACCATTCTATTGTGAATAGCCATTTATCACAAACAATGCTATTGTGAATAATCTTGTCTCTCTTGGTACATATATGCACAAATATTGTATAGCACATATATGCAACTACATACATAGTTGCTCTGTAGTACTACATGCCTAGGAGTGAATTATAACTATGGGAATGTTTGTCTATATTAGGCAATGTTGTTTTTCAAAGTAATTGTATGGATTTATACTCCCAAAATTAGCATGTAAGAACACCCATAGCACCACATCCTTAAGAAAAATTGGTATTTTCCAACTTTTGAATTTTTTCAACTTGGTGGTCATATAATCATATTTCATGATAGTTTTAATTTGTATTTCCTTGACTACTTATGAAGTTGAATATTTACTCATATATACATTTGTCATAATTATTTCCTCTTCCATAAAATAAAACTGTAATTATGTCTTTGAACATTTATCATAATTACAGGACAAAACATTCCCCATCCTCTTAGTAACTGTTTGGGGTACATTTTCATTGTACACTGTTTAAAAAGTCCTCCTAGAGGATTAAGTTTTTATTTGGACAATAGTCAATAAATATTTATTAATGCCTTACTCTTTTCTAGGTGAGCACTGGAGAAAATAAAAATTCCATGATATCAAGTCACTCTCAGAAATCAGCAGATGACTGCTTTTAAAATAGTGCAATAATTGAATTTTCTTCTACCCCCTCCTTTTCCGGTTTCAGTGCTACTGGAAAAGCAGTCAATTGCTCTCTCAGACTGCTCAAACTGTTGTTAAGCCCTGTCTGGTTTAAGCTCTATGGAATTCCACCTGGTAGTTCAAAAGCAATGTGTCAACTTGCTACAAAAACATGTCAGAGCATTGAAAATACATAAGGCCTACTTTCACACTAAACACAACTTCTGCATCATGAACCTTACAACCTTTCTTACAATATTTCAATTCTAACATAAATTGTATGAGCTAACTCCTAATAATAATAGCTAGATTCATTTATTATGTAAATATTTCTTCAGTATCTACTGTGCCAGGAATTATATGTAAGCCATAGTATAAACAATGATAAAAAGACAAGGCCCCATCCTTTACAAAGATTCCAGTTTAGTAACAAAAATTACAACTCTTCATCATGCAAACAAAATAAATTCCTGCACTACTATGATAGAAGTCTATATAAAATTCCATGTATAGATAGATGTTTAAAAGATAACTGTAGACTTTTACCTAGTGTATCAGAAAAGGCTTCAGAGAAGAAATTGAAAAGTGGATAGAAGAGACATTCAAAGCAAAGGAAAGAGCATCAGCACAGGCACATGAAACAGCAGCCCAATCAGAAAACTACAGATGATTTGTCAAGGCGAGTGGTTAGAATATAATTCTAGAGTAGGTAGGAGCCAAATAGTAGGGATCTGGTTTAGCACTCTAGGTTGTTTGGAAATGTTATATATGTTTTCATAGATTCATCAAACAAGATGATTACACCGTCAGAAGGGACAATTAAGTGGATGTTTAATGTAGAAATTATTTTAAAAAGTAAATAGGCAGGGGTGAGGGAAGTCAACCAGGGCACAAGGGGACAGCAAGAAGTTGTCTGTAAGCCTGAAGGTACAAGGGAAAAGATGGGTCCTTGATGTCCTGAGAGAGCTACAGTCGTAGAAGAGGGATTACTATGGCATTTGCAATAGGATAACAGCCAACTTTGTGTAACTGGCAAGAAAGGAACCGGGGAATAACTCAGACCTCATCCTCCTTTCACCCCTTAATATGTTCTGGTGTCTTCCATTGTATTAATAAATCCAACCAGAAACTAGATGGTCAGAAAGTACAGCTAATGCTGTTTATAACAGTCACCTGGTTGAGGCATAAAGCAGAGTGAAAAATGGTGAAGATGTGTGTGTGTGTGTATGTGTGTGTGTATCTTACCTATTACGTGCACAATTTTGTACATTTATGTACTTCATATGCACTATCTCCTGAAGTTTCATAAGCATCCTAAGAACTAGCTAAATGTTTCACCTTTTCAAAAATGAATAAATCTAGGTTAGATAAATTATTCATGATGCTATATCTACAAAGTTGCAAGTTAGATTTTCAACTCAAGACTTTTTGACAAGTATGCTTCTACTCTTACATTTTTCTTTCCTTAAACCAAGAGCCTACATCACACAATATGGTAAATGACTAGAAGTATACTATTAAAAGAAAATACATTTAAAAACTGCTCACTTTTGTCATATTTAATATTATGTTTAAAAATGTTCTATTTAGGCCAGGCGCGGTGGCTCAAGCCTGTAATCCCAGCACTTTGGGAGGCCGAGGTGGGTGGATCACAAGGTCAGGAGTTCAAGACCAGTCTGGCCAAGATGGTGAAAACTCATCTCCACTAAAAATACAAAAATTAGCCAGGCATGGTGGCGGGCACCTGTAATCCCAGTTACTTGAAAGACTGAGGCAAAGAATTGCTTGAAGCCAGGAGGCAGAGGTTGTAGTGAGCCGAGATTGCGCCACTGCATTCCAGCCTGGGCAACAGAACGAGAAATCCCGTCTCAAAAAAAAAAGCGTACCATAAAACAAAAGCTATTTTTAAATCAATATGAAATCAGCATAAGACTAAACAAAATTCAATGAAACAGAATGATATGATTTGGCTTTGCATCTCCACCAAAATCTCATCTCAAATTGTAATCCTCACGTGTTGAGGCACCTGGTGGGAGGCAATTGAATCATGAGCACGGTTTCCCCACACTCTTCTCATAATAGTGAGTGAGTTCTCACAAGATCTGATGGCATAAAAACGTTTGGCAGTCCACTCCCTGGTCCCTTACCCACCGCCATGTAACATGTGCCTTGCTTCCCCTTCGCCTTCTGCCATGAGTATAAGTTTCTCGATGCCTCCCCAGCCATGTGGAAGTGTGAGACAATTAAACCTATTTTCTTTATAAATTGCCCAGTCTCAGATAGTTCTTTATAGCAGTGTGAAAACAAACTAATACACAGAATAAAATATATAAGTTTAAAATGTGATAAAATTGTATCACAAATTGATAATTATAATTGAAATGTCCAAGGACATAAAAGATAACATGAAGATTTTTAGCAAAGAACTATAATCTGTAAAAAAGAATCCATCGAAAGCCTTGTGAAATGATAAATGTATAACTGAAATTAATAATTCTGTGCACAACAATAGCCAAGACATAGAATCAACCTAGGTGCCCTTCAGTGGTGGATTGGATAAGGAAAAGGTGGTATGTATAAACAATGAAATGCCACACAGCCATAAAAAAGAATGAAACCATGTCCTTTGCAGCAACACGGATGCAGATGGAGGTCATACATTCTAAGTGAATTAAGGCAGGAACAGAAAATGAAATGCTGCATGTTCTCAATTATAAGTGGACGCTAAACACTGCATACGTAGGAATTTAAAGATGGCAACAATAGACACTGTGGACTACTAGAGGTGGGAGGGAGAGAAGAAGGGAAGGGTTGAAAACCTGTTGATTATTATGCTTAGTAAAACTGGGTGACAGATCATTCATACCTCAAACCTCAGCACTACACAATATACCCGTGTAACAAACCTGCACATGCACCCCGAATCTAAAATAAAAATTGAAAAAAAGAATTCTGTGAATGAGATTAACACCCCAGATAAATCTCAGCTAAACGAGGAATTGGTGAACAAGAAATTAGAACAAAAGAAAACACAAACTGAACAATGATGAGACAAAATCATAAGAACAGAAAAAATAATAAAACACGTAGGACATAATTAGAAGTGCTAAGATAGCTTATTAGAGGGATATTTAGTAGGTAAATGGTTAAGAATTTTCCAAAACAACTGGGTTAAAAATGAGCTAGGTTAAAGAGTCTTATTATTTTCAATGGAATAACAGTAAGACTGATAACTGAGTTTGTAGTTGAAACAAAGCCATATAGTTGTAAATAAAAATGACTGCCAGTCTAGAATTCTATATTCAGCAAAAACATTCTTCAAGAATGAAAAGGAAAAAAGGCATTTTCTGAATAAAACCTGAAAGAATTTGCCATCAGCAGACCACAATAATGAAAACATTAATATATTTCAGGCAGAAAAAAATGAAAAGAAATGCAAGTTTAAAATGGGAGTAAATCTAAGTTAAAAATCATTGTTTAAAGTACTAGTGATATTGATTGTAGGATTTATACACATGTACGCACACACACAGTATATGTATATATAAAAAACACTATATATATAACTATATATACATAACTATATATATAACTACATATACATATATAACACTATATATGTGTGTGTATATATATAACTATATATATATATATATAAAAAACACTAGTCCTTATTTGAATAGGAGAAAAAATTTAGATGACTGTATTCCACATTATTAATTTGCATTAGACAATAACTCAAAAATACATACTGTAATATGTAATATTATACTATAATATTGAGCCTTATAGTTTGTGAGATTCCATGTGTATGCTCATAATTAATATGTGTGCCTTTTCTACTGGTAATCTGTCCACTCTCAGTTTATTTCATAGGCTCAAAGTATCAAGCATTCAGACGTATAAGGAAAAGCTTACCAGTAGTACCAATTAGTTCACTGTTAAGTAAAAGTTCCTAAACATTAAAACATGGGACAAAATCCCAAAGAAAAGTATTGATGGATTTGCCAGTGGCAGTGGTTTTCAAAGAAGGTTCTGAAGGAGTGTTTATAAAGACACTGCAAATAATGGGGAAAAAACAGAATAGAAAAGTTTACAGATTCCATCTCTTTAATCAAAATATCTGTGCTCTTATTTGTTTAACGTATTATTTACCTGTGGAAAAGTTGTGTTTAAATGAGCTTTATTTTTTTTTTTTTTTTTTTTTTTTTTTTTTTGAGACGGAGTCTCGCTCTGTCGCCCAGGCTGGAGTGCAGTGGCCGGATCTCAGTTCACTGCAAGCTCCGCCCCCCAGGTTCACGCCATTCTCCTGCCTCAGCCTCCCGAGTAGCTGGGACTACAGGCGCCCGCCACCTCGCCCGGCTAGTTTTTTGTATTTTTTAGGAGAGATGGGGTTTCACCGTGTTAGCCAGGATGGTCTCGATCTCCTGACCTCGTGATCCACCCGTCTCGGCCTCCCAAAGTGCTGGGATTACAGGCGTGAGCCACCACGCCCGGCCTAAATGAGCTTTATAATTAGATTCTTTAAAAACACAATAAGACTCAATAAATTCAGTTAACATAAAGCAAACATAACATTTAAAAGCAAATGAGAAAATGCAGAGAAAAAAAAAAAAACAGTAAGTTGTGAAAGGAAAATAAATCTTATTTTCCCCAAGCTCACTTAAACCAAAGGGAAAATTCAAGCTGGGAACTGGATCACACAAACCTGTCTCCCATTTTGTTCCTAAATAAGATGGCTAAAAAAATTAAAAGTTACATACTTCTCTCACAATTTGCCCACAAGAAAATTCCTTCTGGGCGCCAAGATCTGTACCCTCAAAGAGTTCTGCTGAATTTCACCTTAGCAATGTAAATTGATAGCTTATCTTCACAGGTGCAGGACAAAAGATAGAACTCAAAGTCATTCCTCCACTCACCTGAGATAAATGCATATCTGATTGCTTCCTCTGCCCTATTGTCTATGTTGTCCTACAAAAAAATGCAGATTCACTGAGCCACACTAAATTATGAGTGACTATTTCCTCTACCACCCTCTCACAGGAAAACTGTATATTAAGTGAAAGGCTGATCAAAGACTCAAAACGACGCAACCATTTTGTCCTTTTATCTACTGAATCTTGTAAAAAATATTTCTCTTCCCCAAATATCTGCCCTTCTCCTTTAAACATTGAAGCCGTCAAAATCATCTTTGGAGAAAGGCATAGACGTGCCTCCCTGGTGCATGTCCTTAACTTTGGCAAATAAACCTCCTACAATGATTGAGACTTGCCTTAGTCATTTTCTTTGATTTACAAAGTAAAATTCAGATTCTGATTGTCTTGTCTCTAAAAGAGAAAATACATTTTTATTCTGTGTTTACTCTTTCTTTAGGTGTTAGAAACTCCAGAGGACCCACTCATGCTTGAGGAAGGGTGGGGGCAATTCACACTTTTGTGAATTTTTTCCCCAGAAACTTACGAGGTCCTCATGATGAAGATAGGAGAAAAATCGTCTCAAGCTTCCAACAGGGCAAGTGGTAAAAACAAAACAAAACAAAACAAAAAAGATTTGAAATAAGACAGAGCAATATGATTTTCTTAACAAGGTGTGTCCTCAAAATAAACTATTTTACAAAAGCCTAACAGACTAGGGTTTTGTCAGAGCCAAACCTACCAGGAGGAAGGCAAATGCTCAACCTCAACCCACTCCAGCCATTCTGTCCCACCTAAGGGGAGGGGAAAAATACTCAGAAGCACATGTAACATTCATAGTCCAGGCCCACAAGCTCACCAAAGACTGAGACTTAATCATAGGGCTGTAAACCACTCTCTTTCTCCCTACACCTTACCACTATTACCAAAGGCCTATTTACTGCAGTTTCTTTTACTCAGTATATCAATATCTACCTTTCAACAAAAAATTACAGAGCTACTAGCAGGCAAAAATAACAACAGCAAAACTGCAGGTTAAAAAAAACTGAACAAGCAACAGAATCAGAGTCACATATGACAGGAATGTTGGAATTATCAGACCAGGAATTTTTTTAAACTATGATTAACATGCTAATAGCTTCAATAAAAAGAGTAGACAACATGCAAGAACAGATGGAAAATACAAGAAGAGAGAGATAAAAATTCTGAGAAATAATTTTAAAATTTTAGAAATACTAACAGAAATAAAGAATGCTTTTGATGGGCTCATTAGTAGACAGCTGAGGAAAGAATCTCTGAGATAGAAGATATTGATGGCAGAGGCCATCACACTGGCTGCAGGAGGGGGGCTCAGCTGGGCCTGCACACTCCATGGAGCCGGTGGGAGCCCCACCCCTTCTGGGTTGGGACAGGAGTTCCCCGGTTGCACCCAAATCACAGCTGCAGACCCAAGTCTTCTGCTCTATGAAGCAGGCAGGAGCCTGGCCCTCCCAGACAGGGCTACAGCCATCCAAACTGCAGCTGTGTATCTGAGCCTTTCTGTGCTCTTTGGGTAGGCCAGGAGTAGGCAGGATCTGTCTTCCTGGGTGCTGCTTCAGCCACCCTCCCAGGCACAGGACCAGGGTGTCTCTGCAGCCTATACCCTTGAGAGACCCAGGAAGGACCCCACACACATAGTTTTTCTGCAGACTCAAGGGTGTCTGCTCTGGCTGCCTGGCCTCTCTCCACTCCTGGCACCTGCTCCAATCTTGGAGCGGGAGTTGGGGAAGAGCCCCCAGGCCATGATTGACAGCAGGAGGCTGATTAATTCCTGGCCTGGCCCCAGGAGGCAGATTGATTCCTGGGTAGAGTGGGGCAGGTTCCCAGTGAATACCCACCTTCAGGCCAGGGAGGTCCTGAAGGCTGGGGGCCAGGCTGCCAATCCCGCTGACCGGAGAGGGGACTCATTATATCTCTTCTGGGCCCACCCATAGCCACCCATGGACCAATTGGCAGGCACTTCCTCCCCTCTAAGGTCCATAAAAGCCCTGGGATCAGTCAGAGCAGGGCAGAAGACAATCAGAGGACAAAGAAGGCAGAGAGGAGACAGGAGGACTACCGAGAGGAGCTACCGACTGTGGGTCTCCTCTGAGCTGTTATAACACTCAATAAAGCTCATCTTCATCTTGTTCACCCTTCACTTGTCTGCATACCTCATTCTTCCTGCATACAGGACAAGAACTCAGGCAAAACCACCCACAGCCACAGAGGTTTCTGGCCAGAAAATCCACCCCCCAAAGATCTCATAACATTTTGGGGGCTCATCTGGGATCTGCAGGAAGGGTGAGTAAAAGTGAATCTGCTTTCTGTCCTTTTCTTTTGGAGTCTCTAAACTCCGTAATAGTCAAAATGAAGAAGAAACACTCTCAGCCAGTTAAAAGTGACTAGCATGGCTGCCAGACTGAAGACAAAGAGGACAGGCTTGCTGGGGAGGACATTGTCAATCCCCCATCATTCTCTGGTGTTGGGAATGTTGGTTTTGTTCCAACCCAGTTTCACTTCATGGAGATCTCGCAGTCACGTGGGACTGGACAGAGGTCCTGGAGCAACTAAGGGTATCTGGCTAAGGCTACACCTCGGTGTTATCCAAAGTTTCCTGGACTAATTCCAGTCCCTGACTGCCCATTAGGGTGTCCACGCTAGGACCTTAGTCTTTCCTATCATTGTTTCTTTCATGCCGTCATGGTTCTTCTTTTATATACAATATTAAAATGTCAAGAATGTTGCCAAACAGAGATACTACTGTGTAGAACGAGCATTTGGCGTAGTCATTGAAAGTATAAGATATAAGGTTAAGAGTAGCACAAAGAAAAGTATATCTTGGTATCTGTATGTAAATTTGTGGTAAAAATGTTCTTGTAATTTATTTGGTTGCCAACTTAGGGCCAAGCACCATGAGGCACAGAAAAGAAGCATTGCCTCAAGAAGAAAACTTTTCCATAAACACCGGGTCAAATAGTCCAAGGTCCCTTATGTGAAGGCCTTCTTTGCCTTCTAGGGTAACCCAGACCTTTGCCAACATTGTAGGATTGCAATTCAGCCTTCCTAGTGGCCATCTCAGGAGAGGCTGCAAGGGTCAATCCCAGGGAACTGGGGAAACAAACCCCAGTGGTACCTCCAGCAGGGGAATCAACTCCCTCCACTCCTCCCTATCCAGGTTCTCCTCCAAGCTTGCCTCATCCTAGAAGTCATTTTAGGAAGGTCCCAGTCTCCCTCCTGCTCCTACAACAGACGCGTAATAAATATGGTCCCATTTAGATTCAGGTGCCCCTTTATCTTCAGGGCTTACAGCAAATTAACAGGGATCCTAGCAGGTTTTCAGATGGCCCTGACACGCACATATGGGCCTTCCAGAACTTAACCTAAGTATTTGAACTCTTGTGGAAGGGTGTCGTGTTACTTTTGGATCAAACTCTGACCACTGCTAAAAAGCAGGCCACTCTGCAAGTGGCAGAGAATTTTTAGGATGAGCTTTACATCTTATATAGGATGTGGGAAGGGGAGGAACCTTTTCCAGTTGGAAGAATAGCAATACCATTGGAGGACCCTAAATGAGAGTCCAATGATGAAATGGGAGAATGGAAAAGAAAGCCCTTACAGGTGTACATATTGGATGGCTTGCAAGGGACTGGGACTAGACCTCTTGATTGCAGTGGGCTATGCATGGTAGACCAGGGATTGGATGAGAGTCCCACTGCCTTCCTGGGAAATCTAAGAGGGGACTTGGTGAAACATACCACTCAATCTCCAGATTCAATAGAGGAACAGCTGGTTTTAGGGGATGAGTTTATTACTCAGGCTGCACCTGATAGCAGGAGGAAGCTGCAGAAACAGGCCATAGGACTAGGTAGTACTTTAGAGGACCTCCTGAAATGGCCACCTTGGCCTTTTAAAATAGGGATCAGGAGGCCCAAGAGAGGGAAGGAGACACAAGAAAAAGGCAGAACCTCTAATAGCCACCTTGCAGGCTCACAAGCCCCAGAGTCCTCATGATACACCTGTCGACTGTTGCAAATGTACATCACTGGAGGGCAGACTGTCCCTGAGACATAGGTTGCAAGGTCTAGCTTGCCATCTCCCAAATGGTGCAGCCAGACTGACTGGTCCCAGGGTTCCTTTCGCTGACTCTGGTGGTTCAGACTGTCATTGCCATCCAGGAGCCCGGGTGATTCTAGGGATCAAGGGAAGGAGGTTGGATCTCCTCCTGGACTTGAGTGGGCCTTTAAGTTCTCCTCTCCAACCTCTGCTTCATCTCTTAGCATGACCGTGAAGGGCATCTCAGGAAAAACCCAACCTCTTAGTTGTCACCTTCTTAGGCCAGGTCCTCACTTACTGGGACTCCCTTTCTCTCTCCCTTGTACTTGGCCCCACAGCTTCACCTGCTTGTGATAGGGAGGCAATGGTGGAGCAGCCCCTGCCAGTTACTAGCCGCAATTTGGTGAGGGCTATCTGGAACTAATTTAATGGGTTCATACACCCCCCTGAGGCACCTTTTGGTCCAAAGCTTCAGTTTGAAGCCCTGGAATGGAATAATAGACCTGAGGCAGATGACAGTGGGAGTCAAAGGGCACAGTGTAGGTGAACATGACTAATTCCTGCCAATTAGGCCCTCCTGCTTCATGGATGGGAAGATCATGCTCACTTTCATGGCATGGATAGGGTTTAGGAACTCGAATGTGACTGACAGTGGGAGGCATAGGCTCTGCTCAGGTAAGTGCCTGTCAGTTATGCCTCCAACTTCATGGGTGAAGGTTGCCCTTACACCCATGGTCAGCACCTGCGCAGATCACCCGGACTTGGGGATATAAGGTCAAAAGAATTAAGAGGGATGCCTTTTCTTCTCTCTGTCATGTACCCCGGGTATTTGCTAGGAAGACAGAGGAACAAAGGGAAGACTTTTATCCCTCTTTCCAGATGGGTAACCAACAAATCATTTTCAGCCTGCACTCCTCAAGTGTATCCTAAATCGCTGGACTCGTTTGACCCTCAGGCTCTGAAGAAAGAAAATAGCTTTTTCCCCTTCACAGACTCCAGGGTCAAAGGGCTCCATGTCTCAGGGGAAGGGAACCCAGAAGCCTGACATGCCGACAAAAGGGCAAAGGTCCTTGCCAGTCAGATTTCTGGCTTCTCTGTTTTTTGTTTGTTTGTTTGTTTGTTTTGAGATGGAGCCTTGCTCTGTCACCCAGGCTGGAGTGCAGTGGTGCAATCTCAGTTCACTGCAAGCTCTGCCTCCTGGGTTCATGTCATTCTCCTGCCTCAGCCTCCTGAGTAGCTGGGACTGCAGGCGCCTGCCACCACGCCCAGCTATTTTTTTTTTTTGTATTTTTTGTAGAGACGGGGTTACACCGTGTTAGCCAGGATGGTCTCGATCTCCTGACTTCGTGATCTGCCCGCCTCAGCCTCCCAAAGTGCTGGGATTACAGGTGTGAGCCACTGCGCCAGGCCTCTGGCTTCTCTTTCTTCATGCAAACTGGTAGCAGGAAGGATAAAAATCACTGTATTCTCTGCCCCTTCAAGAATTCAAATAGCCATTTGGCATGGCTAAAGTTAGGAAATAAGAGATTTAAAATAACTTTAAAAAGGTGTGCTACAGTTAAAAGTTAGCTTATTTAAAAGTAGATGTCTATGGTTATCCAAGCTATAGGTATATTTAAAAGGCCTTTATGTCTTTTCTCATCATGGATCTTGTTTTTCTGGAAAAAGGTTTTATCAGTCGACTGAACTGGTCTCCATTTTTGTCTTACCAATCCTATTGCACACATGAAGGGCCCCAAAATAACCCCTGAAGTCCTGGGACTTCTTGGGAAAACAAAGGAGGCACCACTGACTCATTTTTGAAAAAACCTCTGTTTTCCTCATGGAGCACCAGGGATTAGAGGTGGATGTATCCCTCTCAAAATCTGTTTTTGTCTTCCAGCTATCCCTACTTATTAGGCCATAGAAACTGCATGTTTTCCTAGCCCTTGTTCTTGAAGTGCTCCACCCCAGGGCCAGCAATGCAAATAGGAGATTGGCACATAAAAAATCTTACAACTACTGATTCTCCTTCTGTCTGTGTAGTTATACATGTGTTATGTGTATGATGTTTATATAAGAGAGCTCTGATTGGCTTAAAGAAAATCAAGTTCTTAGATCAACTATTTTGAAACAAAAATAAAGCTGCAATGCCTTTTAATTCATGGCTATCACTCTGGTGGAACGGGAAGCATGAGAAAGTATGGCCTTACAAAGCTCGTAGTAGGCCATTGCCTCTGGAGGGAAAACACAAAGCAGCACCAGTGCCTACCTAAGGTCAGAGACATCTGACACTCTAAGGTTGAATTCCACAGGGGGACACCCCAGGGGATCCTCTGGACCTCCACCTCTCCAAACGGGATGCCCTTGGCAGAGGTTCTGGGGTCTAGTACTAAACCCTCCTTAGAATTTTCTCTCACAGTTACACTACTGTTTGGCCCCAATATTGTATGGAATCTGGAGTTTTGCTGTTGAATAGGAAAGTAAGATTGCATTGCATGTATCCAGGGTTTTGTGCTGCTGTTCTAAGCAGGGGCCTGTTTTAACTTGTGATGTTCTCCTTTGGTGCTGTTTGGTCCCAGTGTTCTTTGGAGTCTGGGGAAGTTTGGCCTTTAAAAATCAAACTGTCATAGAAACCGCTTTACCCGAAATTTTCTTTGACAGCCTTCATTGGATTACCTATTGGAGCAAACAAAGTAAAACTGGTAAGCTCATAGTGCTATCTTATGACTAGGGTTCCAAGCTACTGGATCTTCATTTGTGTATATATACATGTCTAGATGTGTTTATTTGTACACTTACTGTCATGTTGTAACAACATATATTGCTATATGTAGACAGGCTAGCTTTAAAATTATTGGTAAAATAAAAGTAGAAATGTCTTCAAAATATAGACATGGTCTAAATTATGCAAGTCAGAAACTAGCTTGACTAAAGGCTTTAAGGTCATAAACTGCTTTGGCTTTTGAAAATTGTTCTGTTTGTTAGTTTTCCTTCTAACAATCAGGACCCTCAGCTGCAGGTCTGTTGGAGTTTGCTGGAGGCCCACTCCAGACCCTGTTTGCCCGGGTATCACCAGCAGAGGCTGCAGAACAGCAAATATTGCAGAACGTAAGTAAAATGCTGCTGCCTGATACTTCCTCTGGAAGCTTCATCTCAGAGGAGTACCCGGCTGTATGAGGTGTCAGTCGGCCCTACTGTGAGTTGTCTCCCAGTTAGGCTATCAGGGGTCAGCAGCCCACTGGAGTAGGCAGTCTATCCATTCTCATATCTCCAACTCTGTGCTAGGAGAACCACTACTCTGTTCAAAGCTGTCAGACAGGGACGTTTAAGTCTGCAGAAGTTTCTGCTGCCTTTTGTTCAGCCATGCCCTGCCCTGAGCAGTGGAGTCTACAGAGACAGGAGGCCTCCTTGAGCTGTGATGGGCTCCACCCAGTTCGAGCTTCCCGGGCCACTTTGTTTACCTACTCAAGCCTCAGCAATGGCGGACGCCCCTCCCCGAGCCTTGCTGCCACCTTACAGTTCTATCTCAGACTGCTGTGCCAGCAGTGAGCAAGACTCTGTGGGCGTGGGATCCTCTAAGCCAGGTGCGGGATATAACCTCCTGGTGTGCCGATTGCTAAGACCATTGGAAAAGCTCAGTATTAGGGTGGGAGTGTCCCGATTTTCCAGGTGCTGTCTGTCATGGCTTCCCTTGGCTAGGAAAGAGAATTCCCCAACCCTTTGGGCTTCCGGGGTGAGGTAATGCCATGCCCTGCTTTGGCTCACATTCTCTGGGCTGCACCCACTGTCCAACAAGCCCCAGTGAGATGAACCCGGTACCTCAGTTGGAAATGCAGAAATCACCCATCTTGTGCATTGGTTACACTGGTAGCTGTAGACTGGTGCTGTTCCTATTTGGCCACATCGTAGATCACAATCATCAAACACCAAAGGTAGATAAAACCACAAAGATGGGGAGAAACCAGAGCAGAAAAGTTGAAAATTCTGAAAATCAGAGCGCATCTTCTCCTCCAAAGGAACACAGCGCCTTGCTAACAATGGAACAAAGCTGGACGGAGAATGACTTTGACAAGTTGAGAGAAGAAGGCTTCAGACGATCGGCAATAACAAACTTCTCCTAGCTAAAGGAGGATGTTTGAACCCATCGCAAAGAAAGTAAAAACCTTGAAAAAAGAGCACACGAATGGCTAACAAGAATAAACAGCGTAGAGAAGACCTTAAATGACCCGATGGAGCTGAAAACCATGGCATGAGAACTACATGACACATGTACAAGCTTTAGCAGCTGATTCAATCAAGTGGAAGAAAGGGTATCAGTGATTGAAGATCAAATTAATGAAATGAAGCGAGAAGTTTAGAGAAAAACGAGTAAAAAGAAATGAATAAAGCCTCCAAGAAATATGGGACTATGCAAAAAGACCGAATCTACGTCTGATTGGTGTATGTGAAAGTAACAGGGAGAATGGAACCAAGTTGGAAAACACTCGGCAGGATATTATCCAGGAGAACTTCCCAAACTTAGCAAGGCAGGCCAACATTCAAATTCAGGAAATACAGAGAACACCACAAAGATACTCCTCGATAAGGGCAGCTCCAAGACACATTATTGTCAGATTCACCAAAGTGGAAATGAAGAAAAAAATGTTAAGGGCAGCCAGAGAGAAAGGTTGAGTTACCAACAAAGGGGATCCCATCAGACTAACAATGGATCTCTCAGCAGAAACTGCACAAACCAGAAAAGAGTGGGGGCCAATATTGAACGTTCTTAAAGAAAAGCATTTTCAGTTCAGAATTTCATATCCAGCCAAACTAAGCTTCATAAGGGAAGGAGAAATAAAATCCTTTACAGACAAGCAAATGCTGAGAGATTTTGTCCCAGCAGGCCTGCCTTACAAGAGCTCCTGAAGGAAGAACTAAACTTGGAAAGGAACAACCAGTACCAGCCACTGCAAAAACATGCCAAACTATAAAGATCATTGATGCTAGGAAGAAACTGTATCAACCAACGAGCAAAATAACCAGCTAACATCATAATGACAGGATCAAATTCATACATAACAATATTAATCTTAAATGTAAATGGGCTAAATGCTCCAGTTAAAAGACACAGACTGGCAAATTGGATAAAGAGTCAAGACCCATCAGTGTGCTGTATTCACGAGACCCATCTCATGTACAGAGACACACATAGGCTCAAAATAAATGGATGGAGGAAGATTTACCAAGGAAATAGAAAACAAAAAAAAAACAGGGGTTGCAGTCCTAGTCTCTGATAAAACTGACTTCAAATCAACAAATATCAAAAGAGACAAAGAAGGCCATTACATAATGGTAAAGGGATCAATTCAACAGGAAGAGCTAACTATCCTAAATATATATGCACCCAATACAGGAGAACTCAAATTCATAAAACAAGTCCTTAGAGACCTACAAAGAGACTTAGACTCCCACACAATAATAATGGGAGACTTTAACACCCCACTGTCAACATTAGACAGAGCAACAAGACAGAAAGTTAACAAGGATATCCAGGAATTGAACTCAGCTCTGCACCAAGAGGATCTAATAGACATCTACAGAATTCTCCATGCCAAATCAACAGAATACACATTGTTCTCAGCACCACATCAGACTTATTCCAAAACTGACCACATAGTTGGAAGTAAAGCACTCCTCAGCAAATGTAAAAGAACAGAAATTATAACAAACTGTCTCTCAGACCACAGTGCAATCAAATTAGAACTCAAGATTAAGGAACCCACTCAAAATTGTTCAACTACATGGAAACTGAACAACCTGCTCCTGAATGACTACTGGGTACATAACGAAATGAAGGCAGAAATAAAGACGTTCTTTGAAACTAATAAAAACAAAGATGCAACATACCAGAATCTCTGGGACACATTTAAAGCAGTGTGTAGAGGGAAATTTATAGCACTAAATGCCCACAAGAGAAACCAGGAAAGATCTAAAAGTGACACCCTAACATCACAATTAAATGAACTAGAGAAGCAACAGCAAACACATTCAAAAGCTAGCAGAAGGCAAGAAATAACTAAAATCAGAGCAGAACTGAAGGAGATACAGACACAAAAAACACTTCAAAAAATCAGTGAATCCAGGAGCTGTTTTTTTTTTTAAAAGATCAACAAAATTGATAGACCACTAACAAGACTAATAAAGAAGAAAAGAGAGAAGAATCAAATAGATGCAATAAAAAATGATAAAGGGGATATCACCACTGACCCCACAGAAATACAACTACCATCAGAGAATACTATAAACACCTCTACGCAAATAAACTAGAAAATATAGAAGAAAGAGATAAATTCCTGGACACATACACCCTCCCAAGACTAAAACAGCAAGAAGTTGAATTCCTGAATAGACCAATAACAGGCTCTGAAATTGAGGCAATAATTAATAGCCTACCAACAAAAAAAAAGTCCAGGACCAGACAGATTCACAGCCGAATTCTACCAGAGGTACAAAGAGGAGCTGGTCCCATTCCTTCTGAAACTATCCCAATGAATAGAAAAAGAGGGAACCCTCCCTAACTCATTTTATGAGAACAGCATCATCCTGATACCAAAGCCTGGCAGAGACACAACAAAAAAAGAGAATTTTAGACCAATATCCCTGATGAACATCGATGCAAAAATCCTCAATAAAATACTGGCAAACAGAATCCAGCAAAATATCAAAAAGCTTATCCACCACGATCAAGTTTGCTTAATCACCAGGATGCAAGGCTAGTTCAACACACACAAATCAATAAACATAATCCGTCATATAAACAGAACCAAAGACAAAAACCACATGATTATCTCAATAGATGCAGAAAAAGCCTTTGACAAAATTCAACAGCCCTTCATTCTAAAAACTCTCAATAAACTAGGTATTGATGGGATGTATCTCAAAATAATAACAGCTATTTATGACAAACCCACAGCCAATATCATACTGAATGGGCAAAAACTGGAAGCATTCCCTTTGAACACTGGCACAAGACAGGGATGCCCTCTCTCACCACTCCTATTCAACAAAGTGTTGGAAGTTCTGGCCAGGGCAATCAGGCAGGAGAAAGAAATAAAGGGTATTCAATTAGGAAAAGAGGAAGTCAAATTGTCCCTGTATGCAGATGACATGATTGTATATTTAGAAAACCCCATCATCTCAGCCCAAAATCTCCTTAAGCTGATAAGAAACTTCAGTAAAGTCTCAGGATACAAAATCAATGTGCAAAAATCAGAGGCATTCCTATACACCAATAACAGACAAACAGAGAGCCAAATCACGAATGAACTCCCATTCACAATTGCTTCAAAGAGAATAAAATACCTAGGAATACAACTTACAAGGGATGCAAAGGACCTCTTCAAGGAGAACTACAAACCACTGCTCAGTGAAATAAAAGAGGATACAAACAAATGGAAGAACATTCCATGCTCATGGATAGGAAGAATCAATATCGTGAAAATGGCCATACTGCCCAAGGTAATTTATAGATTCAGTGCCATCCCCATCAAGCTACCAATGACTTTCTTCACAGAATTGGAAAAAAACTATTTTAAAGTCCATGTGGAACCAAAAAAAGAGCCCGCATTGCCAAGACATTCCTAAGCCAAAAGAACAAATCTGGAGGCGTCATGCTACCTGACTTCAAACTGTACTACAAGGCTACCATAACCAAAATAGTACGGTACTGGTACCAAAACAGAGATACAGACCAATGGAACAGAACAGAGCCCTCAGAAATAATACCACACATCTACAACCATCTGATCTTTCACAAACCTGACAAAAACAAGAAATAGGGAAAGGATTCCCTTTTTAATAAATGGTGCTGGGAAAACTGGCTAGCCATATGTAGAAAGCTGAAACTGGATCCTTTCCTTATACCTTATATGAATATTAATTCAAGATGGATTAAAGACTTAAATGTTAGACCTAAAACCATAAAAACTCTAGAAGAACACCTAGGCAATACCATCCAGGACATAGGCACGGGAAAGGACTTCATGACTAAAACACCAAAAGCAATGCCAACAAAAGCCAAAATTGACAAATGAGATCTAATTAAACTAAAGAGCTTCTGCACAGCAAAAGAAACTACCATCAGCGTGAACAGTAACCTACAGAATAGGAGAATATTTTTACAATCTACCCATCTGACAAAGGGCTAATATCCAGAATTTACATAGAACTTAAACAAATGTACAAGAAAAAAATCAAACAACCCTATCAAAAAGTGGGCAAAGCATATGAACAGACACTTCTCAAAAGAAGACATTTATGCAGCCAACAGACACATGAAAAAATGCTCATCATCACTGGCCATCAGAGAAATGCAAATCAAAACCACAGTGAGACACCATCTCACACCAGTTAGAATGGCGATCATTAAAAAGTCAGGAAACAACAGGTGCTGGAGAGGATGTTGAGAAATAGGAAAACTTTTACACGTTGGTGGGACTGTAAACTAGTCCAACCATTGTGGAAGACAGTGTGGCGATTCCTCAAAGATCTAGAACTAGAAATACCATTTGACCCAGTCATCCCATTACTTTACTGGGTATATACCTGAAGGATTATAAATCATGCTGCTATAAAGACAGATGTATACATATGTTTATTGCAGCAATATTCACAATAGCAAAGACTTGGAACCAACCCAAATGTCAATCAATGATAGACTGGATTAAGAAAATGTGGCACATATTCACCAGGGAATACTATGTGGCCATAAAATAAGGATGAGCTCATGTCCTTTGTAGAGACATGGATGAAGCTGGAAACCATCATTCTCAGCAAACTATTGCAAGGACAGAAAACCAAACATGGCATGTTCTCACTCATAGGTGGTAATTGAACAACGAGAACACTTGGACACGGTGGGGAACATCACACACCGGGGCCTGTCGTGGGTTGGGGGGAGTGGGGAGGGATAGCATTAGGAGATATACCTACTGTAAATGACGAGTTAATGGGTGCAGCACACCAACATGGCACATGTATACATATGTAACAAACCTGCACGTTGTGCACATGTACCATAGAACTTAAAGTATAATTAAAGAAAAAAAAGAAAAAAAAGCAAATTGTTTAACTTTCCTGCTTTATAGTTTGGTAAGGCCTGGGGATAGATACCATGCTCCTAGCTATACTGGAAATAGTCAGGCCTTATCTGCACCTAGGTATGTAACTAAAATAACTTACCAGGTATTTGAAAATTAAAAATTGCTAAGAGCTACCATTATAACATGTAGTGGAGTCTACTGAAAATAGATTTAAATACAATGTGTGTAAGGAGAGTAAAATGTATCTTTAGTAAAAGAATATAAGAACGTATGGGAATGTAAATTTTCATCTAGTTCAGAAGATTAAAGGATTGTTTTAAATTAGATAAGATAAAGCTAATAGCTAAAACAAGTTATGGAAGGTTTGTAAAAATTAATCTTTTAAAGAGAAAATCTGTTTGTGAACATATTGACTAAATTCAAAAGAGTATTATTTGGTTTTTCTGTAAATTGAACATTAAAATAAAAACACAACAAGGTTTTCCTGAGGCACTAATATGCTCTTTAACAAAAATTTATGAAGTGTTGTAAAAGATTTATAAGACTCTCAGTTCATGGCCAAACTGATTAAGATTAAATAGATTTGTCTGTAAGGTTTTATTTTTTAAAGAATTGGGGTTGACATTAATAGACTAATGCAAGGTGAAATTTTGCTTTCTCTTTAACAAGATTTTCATGCAATGAAAGATTTTTGTTTGCTTTGTGAATAAAATACTGACAAAAGAAGGGAAGGACAAGAGACAGATTGTTTGGAATACTAGGTCTTCCCTCTTAGTGAATAAAGTTTTTCGCTTTGAGTCATGATTTAAATGGATGACTTAAAATAACCTGAAATTCTATTAAGTGTGTTAAGCCTTTATAGCTTCAAAATTGTCTTTCCTAACCCCTAGCATTTCGATGCTAAAGAGAACCCCTGGAGTGTCCAAAGGAGTGATAAACAGGATTATTTAACATGTTTAGTTACACAGGATTTTTTTTTTTTTTTTTTGAGACAGAGTATCACTCTGTCACCTAGGATGGAGTGCAGTAGCAGGATGTTGGTTCACTGTAACCTCCACCTCCTGGGTTCAAGTGATTCTTCTGCCTCAACCTCCCAAGTAGCTGGGATTACAGGCACCCGACATCATGCCTGGATAATTTTTGTATTTTTGTAGAGACAGGGGTCTCACTATGTTGGCCAGGCTAGTCTTGAACTCTGGACCTCAGGCGATCTGCCCACCTCGGCCTCCCAAAGTGCTGGGATTACAGGCGTGAGTCACCGTGCCCGGTCTGCATAGGATTGTTGGAATAAGGTAGTGTTTGATCTTCAGGCCATATTTTAGTGAAAAATGTTAACATGTGTTCCAGAATTGTATGGGATTTCCAGAGTTCTGATGTCTGAGACTGTGTTATCAATCATAATTAGGGTTATTGTGTTCGGTTATTGTAAATCACAGAGGTGACCAAATTTCTTTGTCAATTGTGTTTTTCACTGTGACTACCATAGGACATTTTGACATTCATAGAAAATTATTATCTATACCAAATGATACGACCATTTTGAAAAATAGTTTGGCAGTTACTTAAGAAGTTCAACATATGATGAAATTATTCCTACCCTATGATTAAGTTGTTTCTTTTCTAAGTATTTACTCAAGAGAAATGAAGGCACATGCTCACACTAAGACTTATAAATAAATGTTCATGACAGCCTCATTCATAGTAGCCACAAATGTTCATCAACATATACTTAGATAAACTATGGTATATTCATACAGCAGATTGCTATTCAGAAAGAAAAAGGAATAGCTATTGTTATGAAAAACAACATGCATCAAGCTCCAAATAATTATGCTGAGTGAAAAACGCTAGACTAAAAAATAATAATACTATTTAATTCCATGTATCAGTTAGTGCTATTTAACTTCTCCCCCCCCCCAAAAATGTAAAATAAACTTACTGACAGAAAGCAGATAAGTGGTTGCTTGGAACAGAGGGTGGGCACAAGGACACACAAGAAGAAAGAACGACAAAAGTTGCAAGGAAACTCTTGGGAACAATGAATATGTTCATTATCTAAATTGTGGTGATGGTTTATATCACAGCTTTATACATTTGTCTAAAGTTACCACATTGCACAGTTTAAAATATACATTTTTATTATATGTAAATTAGACTTTAATAAAAATGCTTATATATTTAATAACATATGCTATATATGATATATATGTACACACACACATATATTCTTTCTTTTTCATTTGATGTTTGTTAAATTTTCACATGACCAGCAAATATATATTGGATAAATATATTAGGTACAATATTTTTCTAAAAAATTTTATTCTCCATTCCATAAATGGTATTATGTCTATACTGTCATATATCTATATAAAATATAGATAGCTCTTTATATCAGCACAGTAGAAAATATGGGCAAAATCCATTATCAGATAATTCACACTGTGAACCCGAAATATCTGAGACAGGTCTCAGTCAATTTAGAAAGTTTATTTTGCCAAGGTTAAGGATGCACCTGTGGCACAGTCTCAGGAAGTATTGACAACATATGCCCAAGGTGGTCAGGGAACAGCTTGGTTTTATATGCTATAGGGAGATATGAGACATCAATCAATATGTGTAAAAATGTACATTGGTTTGGTGCAGAAAAGTGGGACAACTCGAAGAGGGGAGGGGGGGCTTCCAGATCATAGGTAGATAGAAGACAAACGGTTATATTATTTTGAGTTTCTGATTCCTTTCCAAAGGAAGCAATTAGATATGCATTTATCTCAGTGAGCAAAGGGTTTCTCCTGAGTTCTGTTTGTCCTTTGTCTGCAAGGAATTTCTCTGTGGACCAATTGTGAGGGAGGTATGCAGCTTTTTAATCTTAGTAGCTATCTTTTTAGGAATACAATGGGGCAGGTTTGCCCTGCGCAGTTCCTAGCTTCATTTTTCCTTTGTCTTAGTGATTTGGGAATTCCAAGATTTACTTTTTTTCACAACACCAACATGAATAAATACAAATGGCTAATAAATGATTAAAGAAAATTTAGCTTAACAAGGAAACAAAGAAAGGCAAATTAAGATAACTGTAAGTTAAACAAGATGTCTTTTTTTGTTCTATAAAATTAAAAATAATTTAAAAGCTAATATTTACTGCTAGGGGCAATTTTTTTTGTTTTGTTTTTTGTTTTTGCAACAAAGTCTCGCTCAGTCACCCAGGCTGGAGTGCAGTGGCACAATCTTGGCTCACTGCAACCTCCGCCTCCCAGGTTCAAGTGATTCTCCTGCCTCAGCCTCCCAAATAGCTGGGATTACAGGTGCCCACCACCACACCCAGCTAATTTTAGTAGAGATGGGATTTCACCATGTTGGCCAGGCTGGTCTTAAACTCCTAACCGCAGGTGATCTTCCTGCCTCAGCCTCCCAAAGTGCTGGGATTACAGGCGTGAGCCACCATGCCCTGCCTTTCTATTATATTCTTGCCAAAAGTGAATGTAGCTAAAAAGATCAGGAATAGTTACATTATCTGTACTTTTACCTGATATTGAATCTGTTTTAAGAAAATCATTCTAAATAACAAGAAATTTAATATTTTTTCTTTTAGCTTAGGAATCAGCTTCTATTGCTTTCAAATAAGAATCCTAAGTGCTGAAAACTGAAAAGCAAGAATTGACTGTAAAGTTATTAACTTTGTGATATCAAAAAGCAAACAGTAGAAAAGTAATGTTTAATCAGAGATGAAAAGGTGGACATTGCATCTGATAATGCAGAAATTCAAAGGATCATTAGTAGCTACTATGATCCTTTGGAATATATAGAATAAACGAACACAGAATAAATTAACACATAAAATACATCGGAAAATCTGGGAGAAATGAACACATTCCTAGACACATAAAACTTACCAAGATTGAAACAAGAAGAAATCCAAAAACTGAACAGATCAATAATAAGTAAAAAGATAGAACCTGTAATAAAAAGTCACCCAGGAAAGAAAAGCCCAGGACAGACTTAACTGCTGAATTATATTAAACATTTAAAGAAGCACTAGTACCAATCCTACTCAAACTATTCTGAAAAACAGGGGACACTGGCATACTTTCACACTCATTCTCAAAGCCAGTAGTACTCTGACACCAAAACCAGACAAAGACACATTTAAAAAAAAGAAAACTGGCTGGGTGTGGCAGCTCATGCCTGTAATCCCAGCACTTTGGGAGGCTGAAGCAGGTGGATCACGAGGTCAGGAGATCAAGACCCTCCTGGCTAACACAGTGAAACCCCATCTCTACTAAAAAAAAAAAATACATAAAATATTAGCTGGGCATGGTGGAAGGCGCCTGTAGTCCCAGCTACTCGGGAGGCTGAGGCAGGAGAATGGCATGAACCTGGGGGGTGGAGCTTGCAGTGAGCTGAGATCGCGCCACTGTACTCTAGCCTGGGCGACAAAGCAAGACTCCGTCTCAAAAAAAAAAAAGGAAAGAAAACTACAGGCCAATGTCACTGTTTAATATTGCTGTAAAAATCCTCAACAAAACACTAGCAAACTAAACACAACAATGCATTAAAAATATCATTCATCATGACCAAGTGAGACTTATCTCAGGGATGCAAGGATAGTTCAACATATGCAAATCAATCAATGTGATACACCATATCAACTGAATGAAGGGCAAAAACCACATAATTGTTTTAATTGATACCTAAAAAGCAGTTGATAGGCTGGGTACGGTGATTTATGCCTATAATCCCAGCACTTTGGGAAGCTGAGGAAGGTGGATCATGAGGTCAGGAGATCAAGACCTGCTTGGCCAAGATGGTGAAACCCGTCTCTACCAAAAATACAAAAATTAGCAGGACGTGGTGGCACGCACCTGTAATCCCAGCTACTCGGGAGGCTGAGGCACAGAACTGCTTAAACTCAGGAGACGGAGGTTTCAGTGAGCTGAGCTCACACCACTGCACTCCAGCCTGGGCAACAGAGTGAGACTCCATCTCAAAAAAAAAAAAAAAAAAAAAAAAAAAAAAGCATTTGATAAAATATAACATCTGTTTGTAATAAAAACCCTCAAAAACCTAGGTATAAAAGAAACATATCTCAACATAATATTAGCTATATATGACAGACCCACACTGGAATCATACTGAATGGGATTAAAAACTGAAGCTTTTTCTCTAAGATCTGAAACATGACAAAGATCTTCACATTCACCACTGTTACTCAACATAGTACTGGAAGTCCTAGCAAGAGCAATCACACAAAAGAAAAAAAATAAAGAGCATCAAACGTGCAGAGGAAAAAGTCAAATTATTTTTATTTGTAGACAATATGATCTTATATTTGGAAAAACCTGAAGACTTCCTCCTAAAATGATTAGAACTGATAAACAAATTCAGTAAAACTGCAGGATACAAAACCAAATACAAAAATCAACAATTTGAAAGAGAAATCAAAAAAGTAATACCATTTACAATAGCCACAAGTACAATTAAATGCCTAGGAATTAACTAATATGTGAAATATACCTATAAAGAAAACTATGTAACACTGATGAAATAAATTGAAGAGGACACCAAAAATGGAAAGATATTCCATGTTCATGTATTAGCAGAATCAATATTGTTAAGATGTCCTTACTACCCAAAGCAATCTACAGATTCAATGCAATCCCAATCAAAATTCCAATGGCATTCTTCACAGAAATAGAAAACATAATACTAAAATGTATATGGAACCACAAAAGACCCAGCATAGCCAAAGTTACCCTAAGCAAAAAGAACAAAACCAGAGGAATCATATTACTTGACTTTAAATTATATTACAGAGCTATAGTAACCAAAATGGCATGTTACTGGCATAAAAACAGAAACATAGACCAATGGAACAGAATAAAGAACCCACAAATAAATCCATATATATACGGTGAGCTCATTTTTGACAAAGGAACCAAGAAATACATTGCTGAAAGGACAATCTCTGCAACAAAATGTGCTGGGAAAACTGGATATTCACATGCAGAGTGACTAGACCCCTATTTCTCCCCATATAAAAAAATCAAATAAAAATGGATTAAAGTCTTAAATCTAAGAACACAAACTATGAAATTACTATGAAACACTGGAAAACATCTCTAGGACATTGGTTTGGGCAAAAAATTCTTGAGTAATAACCCGCAAGCACAGGCAACCAAAGCAAAAATGGAGAAATGAGATCACATCAGGTTGTAAAGTTTATGCACAGTGAAGGAAACAATCAACAAAATGAAGAGACAGTCAACAGAACGGGAGAAAATATTTGCAAACTACCCCTCTGACAAGGGATTAATAACCAGCATAGATAAGAAGCTCAAAAAACTCTGTAAGAAAGAATTTAATAATCTGATTTAAAATTGGCCAAAGATATGAATAGATGTTTCTCAAAAAAATGACATAAAAATGGCAAATAGGCATATGAAAAGATGCTCAACATCATTGATCATCAGAGAAATGCAAATCAAAACTACAATAAGGTATCATCTCACCCTAGTTTAAGTGGTTTATACCCAAAAGACAGGCAATAACAAATGCTGGTGAGGATGCAGAGAAAAGGGAACACTTGTACAGTGTTGGTGAGAATGTAAATCAGTACAAGAACTGTGAATAACAATTTAAGGTTCCTGAAAAAACTAAAATTAGAAATATATTATCCAGCAATCCCACTGCTGTGTATATGCCCAAAAGAAAGGAAATCAGTATATTGAAGAGATATCTCCACTCCCACATTTATTGTAGCACTGTTCACATTAGCCAAGATTTGGAAGCAGCCTAAATGTCCATCAACAGAAGAATGGATAAAGAAAATGTGGTACATATACACAATGGAGTACCATTCAGCCATATGTAATAATGAGCTCCTGTCATTTGTAACAACATGGATGGAACTGAAGGTCATTATAGTAAATGAAATCAGGCACGGAAAGACAAACATCACATAGTCTCACTTATGTGTGGGATATAAAAATCAAAACAATTGAACTCATGAACATAGAGTGTAGAAGTATGGTTACCAGAGGCTGTGAAGGGTAGTAGGGTGGTTGGGAGGAGGTAGGGATGGCTAAAGGATACCAAAAAAATAGAATACATAAGATCCACTATTTGATAGCACGACAGGATGACTATAGTCAATAATTTAATTGTGCATTTTAAAATACATAAAATAGTATAATTGGAATGTTTGTAACACAAAGGATAAATGCCTGAGGGCAGGAACACCCCATTCTCCACGATGTCATTATTATTCATAGCACGCCTGTATCAAAACATCTTGTGTGCCCCATAAATATATACATCTACTATGTACCCACAAAAATAAAAAAATGAAAAGTGAAAAGTAGTGCTTGGAAATTTTTAACAAGAATATGGTCATAATTATCAGATTACAAAAAAAAAAAAATGAAATGGAGCATGAATGCTCCAGGGAAGAATTTTTGTCCAATGTAGATTTCACATCAGTCTAGCTGACAAATATCTAATGAAGAAGAAAGAACATTTAACCATACACTGATGGACCTTGCTGTACAACAAGCCCAATTTAGTGGCTCATTTGGAAACCAAATTTTATGTAAGCCATCAAATAGGTAGAGTCACACACACATCTCCTTAGAACCACAAATGGATACTGCAAACGTACTAAGGACATCTGACCACATTTTTCATCTCTGTAGCCAAACCAAGCCTATTATAATATCACCTTTGAATATTAAACCAATTAAACCACCATTTTCTTAGACTAAACGTTCAGTGGATGAAAGAGGAGAGACAAATAAGGAATTATGTTGCAGGTTTTTAGAGACTGCCAAGTAGTTTATTACTTCTCCGCAGATAGACCCAGGTTTTGACTGGCAACAGCGACCATGCAGACCCACACTCTGCTAGAAACAACCAAATCTTGCCAAAATTTTCTAGATATTGTATGAGTTCAGCCTGGACTTAATTATCTATGTTTCCCTAAAATGGTTCTTCATACCATGAGGTAACTCCTCGAGTACAAAAGCATTCTACTCATACATATAAAGTACAATGGCATGTATGTGAAACTAAGTCATTTTGATAAATGTAGGACTAATATTCAAGATGATTTTAATAGTCTATAAGAATAACTGCATGAGGAAGGCAAGTAATATTTTTGCATAGTCAGACATTAAATCTTTTAATGAAATCATGGATTTTTGCGATAGTTCAACAGATAATTGTTACGAGAAATATTCTTTTTTTTTTTTTTTTTTTTTTTTTTTTTTTTTTTTTGAGACGGAGTCTCGCTCTGTAGCCCGGGCTGGAGTGCAGTGGCCAGATCTCAGCTCACTGCAAGCTCCGCCTCCCAGGTTTAGGCCATTCTCCTGCCTCAGCCTCCCGAGTAGCTGGGACTACAGGCGCCCGCCACCTCGCCTGGCTAGTTTTTTTGTATTTTTTAGTAGAGACGGGGTTTCACGGTGTTCGCCAGGATGGTCTCGATCTCCTGACCTCGTGATCCGCCCGTCTCAGCCTCCCAAAGTGCTGGGATTACAGGCTTGAGCCACCGCGCCCGGCCTGAGAAATATTCTTAAAAGACTTTGTGTTCCATTATGTTATTAAATCTATAATACAACACATGATAAAAATTCCCAATAAAGTCATAAGATTCTCATGTCTCAGTGCATGACAAGCACTTTCTGTTACACTTATAAACCTAATATTAATAAGAAAGAACTTACACTAAACACTTACTAAGACATTTCTATGGAAAAATAAAATGCAAAACCATGTCACCCAAAACAAGAAGCCTCAGCTTTAATAGTCACATCTATGCTGAAATAATACATCTATACAGTGAAAAAATAACTTTTTATAAGAAATATTATAATAGATGTTTGCTTATGTCCAAACAATAGAACAAAGCTATCAAGATACAATTATTTTTGAATACTAGTTAATATATGATCAAACAGTAGTTTCTTAAACTCCTGTATGAAAATTTTCCCAGCAACTTTGTAAATGAATGCAAATATATTATAAATAAGTAATATCTGTTATTTATTCATAAGTTGTAGGAGAAATTTGAATATTCTTTCTTGAAGAAATTAAAAATGAAATACATTATTATTCAGAGACACCAGGAACCCCTTTATAATTCAACTATGGCAAGAACATAGCCAAGTCTTTTGTTAAAAAGCAGTCACAATATGTAACATTCTTTGGGAAAGGGGAGATTGACATTCACACAGGGCCTAAAACGGACCAAGTAATGTTTGGGGCTTTACATTCTAACTGTGTTTAGGCTTCACAACAATGATGACTCTATGAGATTAATAATCGTGCCCATTTTATAGATTAGTGCATTAAATTTTTAGAAGGAGAAATTTGCTCAATATCATACAACTAATGATTAGGGGAGTCCAGTTGAGAACACAGTTCTTTCTGACTCTGCAGGCCAGGCATTTTGCAACATGTACATCCCAAATGCAACTTTCAATCTAGCTGCCACAGACAAAACAAGATGCAGTGTGACACGCTTTTAGAATACCAATCTACTGTCAATGAGTTTTTAATTTCTGTCCTTTGCTAACTCATTTTAACACAAATAATTCTCTTCCTTTATTTCCCATTCTTCTGTCATAAATGATCACCATTTGTGTCAGAAATCTAAATTCCTTTCAGTACCACACCATTCTTTATTAACCTATGTTACCTTTTAACTTCAAAGAGAAATTTTCTTTTCTAGATGTGAACCCCCTTCCACTCCATTGCAGTGCAGTTTTCCTCCAAAATACTGTATTTTTTCACAAATTAATAGCCCCACAAAGTGTTTTTCTTTGATCAGCATGCAGCCCTTAAATATAGTTTGAGACTGCAATTCCTCATCTTATGTGCCATTTCACCAGAGGACGACAGCGTAAGAACCATATTGCATTTGGCTTTTAAACAGCCTGAATCTAAAAGGCAAAAATCCTGATGTTCTTCCAGGGAGCAATTCCTCTGAGTCATTCCTGAGAAGTGGCTTTGCATCACTGCTCTACTGAAACATAATGATCTTCAGCTGCCTCATTCCCTCAAAGGAAACATCGTTAACTGGAGACAGTAGAAGAAAAAACAATCGGGCCAAGTTTTCTCAGAGGATCTTAATCTGCATTTCACAGCTCATTTATAAGTCCCTCTCTTCTCCTACCCTTTCTACAACTCCCACAAATACACACAAACATAACTTTTTTCCCCAGAAATTAGTCATTTATAAAGAAACTAATTATTTTTACCATAGTATTTTATAATTGCATTTTAAAAGCCACTGTTGTTATAGGCACTGCAGTCAAATACCAACATGTGAGAGCATCAGATGATTTGCCCAGCATTCTCCATCATATGAGTGGTTAAATTGAGCAATGAACCTGATTTGCTTCAAGGACTATCTATTCAACCCTGCTCATGTCTTAAACAGAGAGAGAAAATCAAATCATGTCAAATCTAAATCCCTAACACAGAATATGGGCCACTTTCATCTCACACCTAGACAAATTTCACAGCATTCTAACAGGTCACTCTGAATCTCCTTTTGGCATCCACAGTCTACCATCCACACATGACCTTTTGCCATGTAAATCATAACGTGCCAATCATACCAAGGTTGAAATCCCTTCATGGCCCATGAGACCCTAAATGATAATCTGGTCCCTGGCTACTTCTGAAGCCCTATTTCCACGAGGTCTCCCATCTGACTCATGCACTTTCACAACAATGACCTTCTTGCCAATTATTGTGGTTTTTGTTAATTTGTTTTTCTATTTGCAGACCATGTTGCAATACCTGGGCTCTTGCACTTGTGTTCTTTCCCTAGAACGCACTTCTTCAAGGTATTTAATTGTCTCTCTCTCTCTCTTCTCTTTCTCCTATTTCATAAAATCTGACTTCTCTGATCATTTCCATCATTCTCTAACCACTTATTCTGCATTAGCTTTTCTTGCTAGCACTTATCACTAACTGACAGAATATATATGTGTTTAGTATCTCTTACATTAGAACGTAAGCTCCATGAGGGCAAAGGTATTGTGTGTTCCCACAGTCCCAATACCAGGAATACTGACAGAAACACAGAAGAGTTCAAAAGTGTATGTTGGATTCATTAATTAATGGATGAAAACTAAAATGAGTCAAAATTATTTAGAAACTAAAATTCTAAGTCATGTTTCAGCTCCTAGATTTTAATATTATTTACTTACTATCATTTCCCCCTTCTTCTGAAATACTTTCTCTTTTGAAACGCTGCCCCTTTGCCAATTGCATGTAAACTCAGTAAAACTGCCTGTCAAAGTGTACTTCTCCCTCAGCATTTATTTAAGAGTGGGTACAAAAATAAACAACAATCTGACTCCTTATCCCTGAAATTAAGCTGTGAGCCTAGTGACTCCCAAATGCAAGTAGTTATAGCTGATTGATTCCAGTGTTGTACCTTGAAGAGACTTCCAGAGTTGCCTTAGAGTTCGTATCATCTCCAGCATCTTATTGTTGTTCTTCCATTCTGAGAGCTACCTGATGTTCTTCCATCAATCCCCGCTTCCCTTTTTGTTTGTTGTGATTGTTTTAATGAACCAGAGTCAGTTTCTTTTGCTTATGATCCAAAATCCTAATGAATACGCATGATAAACTTATATTCAATCTGATATGCCTTAAAATATAAAATTTTTAAAAGGGGCCTCCCAACTCTCTTTTTCTCACTCTGTCTCTTCTCTCCCTCTGACTGTCTGTTCAACAATCCTCTGGTTGCTCAAATCTCTCCTTTATGGTGGCACCACCACCATGACTTTAATGTTTCAAAATTATTATTTTTCCCATCTATCAGTATTTACTCAGAGCTGCTGACATGAAGTGGAAGTTAAGATGTAATTAACATGATTAAGCTATACCACACTGAGTTATTAATAATTAATAGTATCTTAATCTCATCAGACATATTTGCATTTTTTTTTTTTTTTTTTTTTTTTTTTTTGAGATGGAGTCTTGCTCTGTCACCAGGCTGGAGTGCAGTGGCCCGATCTTGGCTCACCTTCCAGGTTCAAGCAATTATCTTGCCTCAGCCTCCCAAGTAGCTGGGACTACAGGCACATGCCACCACACCCAGCTAATTTTTGTATTTTTAATAGAGATAGAGTTTCACCAGGTTGACCAGGATGGTCTCCATCTCTTGACCTCATTATTCACCCGCCTTGGCCTCCCAAAGTGCTGGGATTACAGGTGTAAGCCACTGCACCCAGCCTGCATTTATTTAAAAAGCTACTGTGAGTCAATTTTTTTTTTTTAATTTTAGTCAGGATGACAAAGTGAAAAGTTTTAAAGTATAGAAGGTAACATTTTCAAAATTTCATTAGATAACATCACTGAAGCAGCCCATCAATCTGATCATGGTTGAATTAGTCAGAGATAAACAAAAGGCTACAGACCTGACAACTTATCCATCAATAAATAGATTTTAATTGAATTACTTTAGTGTTGTGTTTATAAAGCATACAACCTCATTGCGAATGTGATTAACAGAGTCACAAATAGATTGATGATGTTACTAAATGTGACCAAGGGAACACTCAATCCCCTTTCCTTAAATGTTGGGGGTGGGGAAAGAATCTGTGGTTTGGGAATACTACAAAAGCGATGGGATATATAGGCCCTTGATTAGCTTATATCATACTTCACCTAGGCAGAATAACAGAGAGAAAAACAGACTCTCCCTTGCTAGCTTTGAAAATTTAAGCTTTTGTGTTGTGAGAGAGCTTGAGACAGTGCCATGTGGCAAGGATCTAGGGAGTATCTAGTACAAAGAGGGGCCCCTGCTGAATGTCATCATGAAAGTGGGAATGTCAGTCCTACAACCACAAGGAGTTGAATCCTACCAACAACCATTTGAGCTTGGAAGAGGATTCCATGCTGCAGAAATGGTCACAGCCCAGTGGACACTCTGATGAAGATTTGTGAGACACTGAGCAGAGGACCAGCTAAACTTCACCCTGAGAAATAATAAATGTATGTTTTTGTAAGCCACTAAGTTTATGTTAATTAATTACAGAACAATAAGAAGCTAATACATTAGTGTCCCAAGGAGAAGAGGAGAGAAAAGGCATGTACTATAGAACATAAATTGTGGATTTAGTGCATACATTGCCCTTTTACTTACTATTAATAGCTTGTCATAGCTACTTCAAAGCATCGACGTGAGGATTAAATAAGAAATGTTATATAGAGAGCTTAAGGCTTTGTGTTAATATTAAACATCTCATAAAAGTGAGTTTCCTTCACATTTACTCTCCTATGGTAATTTGGTGGCTGTCACAGCAGTGAGTTTTGCCATGTCAAAGTCCTGGCTGCCCAATTCTGAGCCACTGAAAACGGGGATGTATATACTTCAGGACCTTCTCTACTCATCCATTTTCTCACACATAAGTGAGGAAGTGGGTTCTGGAAACTGACACTGATACAACATCTATTGTCCTAGGTATTTGGAAATAGGCCATTAAATAGCATCCATGGAGGTCCACAAAAGAATGCAGCAAAGTAACTTGTCTATTCTTCACTGTACTTGGATAGCCTTCTACCATGGTTCCTGCTTTTCGCAGTAGTCCACTGTTAAGAAGGTACTAGGCTTCTTACCCATTTGCAGTTTCCATTCTGACATTGACCTGGATTTACCTCCCAGTATTCTGACATTGCAGTGCAGAATCATAGCTGCTTGGAAGTCCCTGTTACTGACCTCCTGCATCTCAGATCAGAAACTTTGTTATCTGGAAACTGCTATCTCATTATAGTAAAAAAGATAGGAATCACCATTGCCATTAAAACTCTTACAGTCCAGCACAATCTGAAATCAGCAGAGTGATTCATGGGTTTCTGGAAACTAAAATTTGGAATCTAATGCAATATTAATCAACATTAGAGTTTAATGGAATTAAAGTGATTGCAGCATAGTATATCTTCAATCACTTTCAGTGTTTTAGTGATTTTCTACCAGTTAAAGAATATTTTTAACAAATTTCCTGTGCATATTCTAGTTGAATTTTCTAATTTTTTCAGCTTACAAGTTTAATTTTATTCTTCTATGACAGGTGGTTAAGATTTCCTTCTATAATTCCTTCATACCTGCTTTACTGAAACGTGACTAGTATTCGTTGTTTCCTTTTTGTTATTATAAGTTAAGAGTATCAAAAATCTGACCATTCTCAACTTTCCTGGAAGCTCTGATCATATTTCCTCAAATTTGCAATCATAGTCATGTGTCACTTAACAACGGGGATACCTGAGAAATCTGTCATCATGCGATGCGATTTTGTCATTCTGTAAACATCACAGAGTACACTTAAACAAACCTAGATAGTGTAGTCTACTACACACATAGGCCAGCTGGTCTAGCCTGTTGCTCCTAGGCTACAAACCTGTACAGCATGTTACTGCACTGTATACTGTAGCAGTTATACCATAATGGTATTTGTGTATCTAAACAAAGAAAAAGTTCATTCTTCAGAACATAAATGTCAAATTTTTAATTACTCATTCCCTGCTATTGAATTTTTTATGAAGACAATTCTAGTCTTGAGACTTTTGGTTTTGTTCCTATTATCAATCTCAATTCCAATATCACATATTCTAGTTGAATTTCTTTTTTTCAGCTTACAAGTTTAATTTTACTCCCCTATGACAGGTGGTAAAGATTTTCTTCTATAATTTTCATGGTCCTCGTTTAACTTTAATTTTATTCACAAATCCAACACCATCTTTTGTAATCAGCCTCCACTCAGATTTAATCTTCTCTTACACACCAATCCTTCTCCAGACAGTTGTGTCCCTATTAGAGCACAAAGTATTCTAGGAAATTAAAGCCAATGGGGACAGGTGCAGTGGCTAACGCCTGTAATCCCAGGCCGTGGGAGGCCGAGGATCACCTGAGGTCAGGAGTTCGAGACCAGCCTGGCCAACATGGTGAAACCCCATCTCTACTAAAAACACAAAAATTAGCCAGGTATGGTGGCAGGTGCCTGTAATCCCAGCTGAGGCAGGAGAATCACTCGAACCCAGGAGGTTGCAATAAGCCCAGATCATGCCATTGAGGCAGAGGTTGCAGTAAGCCGAGATCATGCCATTGCACTCCAGCCTGGGGCACAAGAGCAAGACTTAGTCTCAAAAAAAAAAAAAAAAAAAAAGGAATGTGTGGTAAGTTTATTTAAAGACTCCTGGATGAGGAAGACAGCTTAAATTCTGTGAAAAACCTTCAGATAACCATAAGCTAAGGACATCCTTAACATAATTGTGAAATATCAGTAAATAATATGTATTATGCTTGCAGCTTAATTTTAAAATAATGGGTCACAGGTTTAGCATTATATCCATGACACACCATGAAGACTGAATTCATGAAGATTGTATTTATATAGAAATAAAATCTCCAGTGTGTCCATCTCTTCTGAATCAACCACAAGTGCTATATCATAACTAAAGTACACTTATCCAACAACAATAAACAAAGACATTCCAAAGAATTACTCAACTAAAAGAAGGAGTATAATTTAAATACTTACAATTTCTTTAAGATAGCTAGGAATTCTTCAAAGTTCTCTGTGGCTCTTTTTGGTCTATATAAATTATGGCCACCATGTGCTCTCTCAACATAGACACCTACATTGTGAGAATCATCAGGTTGTTGATGTTGACTTTCCTCTTTGCCTTCACTGAGTTCCCTGAACAAGAAAATAGAGTATTTTATGCTGTTGTATACTGCACAAAAATTATTTACAGGGACTTTTAACTATATTACCAGGAGTATAAATGCACTGTTTTGAGAAAATTTGTCAATTTAAGAACATATTCTTTTTAAATGCATTAGAATGTTTCAATCATGATAGCACAGTTATATATGTCATTCTGTTAAATGTAGAACTTAGAATATATGAAGTATTTTCAATGTATAGAATTTGATTACATGTATTATAACTGTCCTGAGCAAATGAAACACCTTTAATAATATATTAGGCTTACATAATTTAGGAAAATATTTCAAGCCAATGGCTAACATCCTTTATACTCACGAACACTTGTTTTTCAGTGTTGTTTTAGCACCAAGGATAAAATTATATTATTTAACTTTTATTTACCCCTGGTAATCTATAAACATCTTGGAAGATAGCCACCATATCTTATTCTTGTGCTATGGTATGTTCTATACCTAAGTCCCTAAGAGATGTACAAATAAATGACTATTTCCCATTCATATTTCTAGGATCAAGCATTTCTATTAAAAGGCCATTGAAAACTTATAGGCAAGAAATCCAACCAGTGCTGCCTATCTTTAAGAAAAAAAATAGTAAGTTAGGTTGCAGAAATGAATCTGGATTACATCTTGATAACAGACCTTTAATTATATACATAGGAAGATTAAAAATTAAATATAAGATATTATGTGGAATCATAATAGCAATAGTAAATTATCACATTAACATGCAACTTGTTGCATTCTTAAATGTGCTGGCTACTCTGCTAAACATTATGCGCACATCATCTCATTAACACTAACCATGTGATACCGTTTGGCTGTGTCCCCACCCAAATCTCATCTTGAATTGTAGCTCCCATAATTCCCATGTCTCACTAGAGGGACCCAGTAGGAGATAATGGAATCATGGGGGCAGATCTTTCCCGGGCTGTTCTTATGATAGCGAGTAAGTCTCACAAGATCTGATGGTTTTATAAAGGAGAGTTCTCCTACACAAGCTCCCTATTTGCCTGCTCCCATGTAAGACATGACTTTGCTCCTCATTTGCCTTCCGACATGATTGTGAGGTCTCCCTAGTCAAGTGGAACTGTGAGTCTATTAAACCTCTTTCCTTGATAAATTACCCAGTGTTGGGTATGTCTTTATTAGCCGTGTGAGAACAGATGAATACAGAAAATTGGTACCAGTAAAGTGTGGAAGTTACTTTGGAACTGGGCAACAGGCAGAGATTGCAACAGTTTGGAAGGCTCAGAAGAAGACAGGAAGATGTGGGAAATTTTGTAACTTCCGATAGACTTGATGAATGGCTTTGACCAAAATGCTGATAGAGATGTCAGCAAAAAAGTCCAGGCTGAGTTGGTCTCAGATGGAGATGAACTTGTTGGAAACTTAAATAAAGGTGACTCTTGCTATGTTTTAGCAGAGACTGGCAGCCTTTTGCACCTGCCCTAGTGATCTGTGGCACTTTGAACTTGAGGGAGATGATTTAGACTATCTAGCAGAAGAAATTTCCAAGCTGCAAAGTGTTCAAGAGGTGACTTGGGTGCTATAAAATGCATTCAGCTTTATGTATTCAGAAAGATAAAGTTTGGAATTGGAACTTATGTTTAAAAGGGAAGCAGAGCATAAAAGTTCAGAAAATTTGCAGCCTGACAATGGAGTAGAAAAGAAAAACCTATTTTCTGAGGAGAAATTCAAGCTGGTTGCAGAAATTTGCATAAGTAACAAGGAGCCAAATGGTAATCTCCAAGACAATGGGGAAAATGTCTCCAGACCATGTCAGAGACCTTCATGGCAGCCCCTACCATCACAAGCCACATGGCCTAGGAGGAAAAAATGGTTTCATGGGTCTCACCCAGAGCCTTGCTGCTTTGTACAGTCTCAGGACTCAGTGCCCCATGTCCCAGCCATGGCTAAAAGGGGCCAACGTAGAGGTCAGGCCATTGCTTCAGAGAGTACAAGTCTACACATGGTGTTGAGCCTGCAGGTGCACAGAAGTCAAAAATTGAGGTTTGGGAACCTCTGCCTAGATTTCAGAGTCTCATAGGCAGATGAGACCTGCCTTGGCTCAGATAACACTTTGGACTGTGGACTTTTGAGTTAATGCTGAAATGAGTTAAGACTTTAGGGGACTGTTGGGAAGACATAATTAGTTTTGAAATGTGAGGACATGAGATTTTGGAGGGGCCAGGGTCAGAATGATATGGTTTAGCTGTGTCCCTCACCCAAATCCCATCTTGAATTGTAGCTCCTTAATTCCCACATGTTGTGGGAGGGACCCAGTGGGAGGTAATTGAATCATGGGGGTAGGTCTTTCCCATGCTGTTCTCACAATAGTAAGTCTCATGAGATCTGATGGTTTTATAAAGGACAGTTTCCCTACACAAGCTCTCTCTTTGCCTGCTGCCATGTAAGATGTGACTTTGCCCCTCCTCCACCTTCTACCATGACTGTGAGGCCTACCCCAGCCATGTGGAACTGTTAGTCAACTAAACCTCTTTCCTTTATAAATTACTCAGTCTCAGGTATGTCTTTATTAGCAGTGTGAGAACAGATGAATACACAATATACCATGTGAGTAGGCAATATTAGCCTCAGTTTATAAAATAAGGAAACTGTAACTAAAAGAGTTTATATAAATTTTCTAAACTCTCACAGCTAGTAGAGTTGGAAAGACTTTTTTCATCCTTCTGCTTTTCACAATTACCTGTACCTTTGAATTTTTAATAAAGCTTGATACTGGGTAAAATCTGATTCTTAGAAGTCTAATTTGGTAACCTACTTCTTTATATTATTCTCAATCCCTATAGTCTTTTTTTTTTTCTTTTTTTTTTTTTTTTTTTTCTGAGACAGAGTCTTGCCCTGTTGCCCAGGCTGGAGTGTGGTGGTGCAATCTCGGCTCACTGCAAGCTCCTCTTCCTGGGTTCACATCATTCTCCTGCCTCATCCTCCTGAGTAGCTGGGACTACAGGAGCCCACCACCACAACTGGTTAATGTTTTTGTATTTTTATGTAGAGACAGGGACTCATGGTGTTAGCCAGGATGGTTTTGTTCTCCTGACCTCATGATCCACCTGCCTCTGCCTCCTGAAGTGCTTCGATTATAGGTGTGAGCCACCGCGCTTGGCCTCAATCCCTACATATTTTTTTTCCAAACAAATTCTACATGTTCCATAAGATTTTTACAAAATACATAACATTTGTATTATCATATTACTTGTATATGTGTGATAATATTTCTGTATCTAATGTAATTAGGAGTTTTTAATTTTATAATTTGAATGATCACTGTGGTTGTAGAGTAAAACTGTTTTTCCCTTTTTCTTTAGTAGTCAGCTACATTACTTAGCTCACCCTTTTCAGTTGGTTATCTTAAGGATTTTTCAGGTAGTAATAAAAAGAGGCACAGATAAAACAAAGTAGAAAGAAATATATTGCTTTAAATGCACTTTCTTTTTTTTTTTTTTTTTTTTTTTTTTTTTTTTTTTTTTTTTTTTTTTTTTTTGAGAAGGGATCTTTGTTACCCAGGCTGGAGTACAATGGCATGATCTTGGCTTACTGCAACCTCTGCCTCCCAGCTCACGTGATCCTCCCACCTCAGCCTCTCAAGTAGCTGGTACTACAGGTGCAAACCAATGCCCAGCTACTTTTTTTTTAAGAGATAGTTTTTGCCACGTTGGCCAGGCTAGTCTCAAACTCCTGAGCTCAAAGTGATGCACTCCTGCCTCAACCTCCCAAAGTGCTACGATTATAGGCATGAGTCACTACGCTCAGACCCCGAATGCATGTTTTTTAAAAAAGAAAAACTGACAATTCATGAGCTAAGGTTTGATCTCAAAAAATGAGAAAAAGAAAGAGCAAGTTATACTCAAAATAAGTATAAGGAAATATATAATAAAGGAGAAAAACTGTTAGAGCAATAAAACCAAAACTTATTTAGAAATCTAATAAACTTGCAAAAATAACGTCTAATAAACTTGGCAAAAAATTTTTTGAGGACAAAAACAGAAAAGGCAGACATAAATTATGTCAGAAATGGAAAAGGAGACTTCATCACAGATCCCACAGATAGAAAAAGTCAGAAAGATTATATTATGAAAACTTCATGCCAATCAATTTGAAAATTTAGATGAACAAATACTTATAAAAGTACAAATTACCAAAATGACACAAGTAGAAATATAAAATTTTAATTGTTCAAATATTTTAAAGAATACAACTAAGAACCTTCCTACAAAGAAAACTGGCCAAAATGGTCCTATCGGTGAAATCTAACAAACTTTTAATAAATAAACCCAACGCTTCCAGAAAAATACAAAAGTCATATGTAGTTTCCAGCAAGTTTTATGAGGCTGGCTTAGCCTTGATATCAATAGCAGTCAAGGAAATTACCATAAAGGAAGATTACAAGCCAGTGTCACTGATTATAGATGCAAAATTTCTAAACAAAATATTAACACTAAATCCAGGGATAATTTTAAAAGATAACAAAGCCTAGGCTACTTGGGAATATATCAGGAATACTATTCCAGGGGTGTTATTTAACCCATTAACAAAATACAGGAGGAAAAAATAATGTGTATCTAAAAAAACACCTCATATGGTTCAATATCTTTTGTAACACAAACTATTAGCAGACTAGAAACAGAAATGAAACAATATGCAAAATTATTTATTTACACAAAATATAGCAAATATTATACTGAAGGTGAAATTTTGAAAACTTTGCCCCTGGAATCAGAAATGCCATGGATATTGCTCTAATCAATTCAACATTCTAGTGAAAAGGTCCTAAGCATTAAAATTAAAATAACTACAAAATGTAAGAATTGGAAAGGACAGGCAAAGCTGTTATTTTTTGCAGATGACATGATCTTATACATGGAATATGCAAAAGAACATACAGATATTATAACTGACAATAAAATTGGGATGAAAGTTCAATATACAAAAATCAGCCATCCTTACATAGGAATGCATGAAGGCACTGATAGAAGAATCAGTTCCATAAATATGTAATTTAAAGCTGTTAAAAATAATATGAAAATGTATATGTGTTGTGAAAAATAATCATAGGTACTATAACAATATAAAAATGGGGGACCTACTTTGCTTGCCAGGAAAAGACATTATCTCTCAGGGATAGAAGGATTTAAGCTGAGACATAAAAAAATGAAAAGGAGCTAGACAAAGAATATTCCAGGGAGAAGGTATCAGGCATTCTCCTGTAAAATAAGCTTCTATAGATAGTAAATTTTTGTTTAAAAATGTTTTTATTATGTCAAGTAGTCACTGTACAATATATGAACAGACTATCCATCTGTTCATGCATTTTGGCATCACATCCAATTATTTGTGGATTAATTTTTATTCCAGGTAAATAATAGAGATATGTAAAATAATGTACACAACTGGATTTTTACAGTATAGAACTAGTAATTAAAAAGGCAATTTTTTCCTTTCTCTGATGTTGATATTTTAAGGTTTTTGGTATTGTTTATATTAATTATTAAACAAATAAAAAAGAATATTCATAATATATTACAGGTTAAAGAGTAACAGAAATGAAACTTAATGTACCCACCCAGGTTTTTAAAAACAGAACCTTACCAGTTACTGTACAACTATTTCTCTAGGTGACATGTCCCTCATTCTAAGACAAGTAACCACTACCCTGAATTTTGTTTCTAGTATTCTGTTGGTTTTCATTATAGATTTATCAAAGATATATGTATTCACTTAAAAAGATCATTTTAATTTTTTATATTTTAAACTTTGTAAAAAGAAGTGATTCTTATGGATTCTGTAACTTGCTTTTCTTGTTGTATTCAACATTGTGTACATGAGATTCAATGACTAATTCATTCATTTTACTGCTTTATGAGGATTTCATTATAGGTATGTACCACAAAGGCTTTGGGGGGAGTTTGTGTGTTTTGTTTTTTCATTTTTCTAGTCTGTAGGAAACTGGATTTTTGTTAAGTTTGTTTGTTTGTTTTGTTTTGTATACAAGCATGGCTACTATTACCAGTCTTATATAAGTAAGACTTCTCCAAGAGATATGCCCAAGAGTAAAAGGCTATTTCTGAAGCTAGGATATGGGGAGCCTCAAATTACAGACTCCAAAATTGGGGGGGATATTCTTCCTATTCATATGATGAGAAATGAGGACAAAAGGCATCACTCTTCCAACGCTGGAGATCCCATCCCTCCCTCAGGGTATGGCCCTCCACTCCGACCTCTCTCGTTCCTCTTTGTAGTCTAAGAGGAAAGGCAAGGGTGCAGGTTTTCGAGAATGTGTCAGTAAGGGCCACTCAATACGACCTTCCTCCATCCTCTTTGTGGTCTAAGAGGAAAACAAGTGTTTCCGCTGCTGCTTCGGTGAGCGCAACTATTCTGAACAGCAGGGTCCCAGGACCATTGCAGGTTATTGGGCGGGGGAAAAATAAAACAGACTAAAATCATGGATGGTTTTTTCTTTCAGATGGGAAACGCTCAAGCCTCAACAAGCTCTCCCTTGAAATGAAGCCATTGGAACCAATTTGACCCTCAAACCCTGAAAAAGAAGCTGCTTATTTTTTTCTGCACTATGGCCTGGCCCCATTATTCTCTCTGATGGGAAAAATGGCCACCTGAGGGAAGTATAAATTACAATACTATCCTGCAGCTTGACCTTTTCTGTAAGAGGGAAGGCAAATGGATTGAAATACCTTATGTCCAAGCTTTCCTTTCATTGAAGGATAATCCACAACTATGCACAACTTGCAATCTATGTCCCTGACAGGAGAACCTGTCAGCTTACCTTCATATCCTAGCCTCCCTACAGTTCCCCTTCCTATTAGTGATAAGCCTCCTCTAATTTCCCCACCGAGAAGGAAACAAGCAAAGAAATCTACAAGGGACCACAAACCCTCCCGGGCTATCAGTTACGTCCCCTTCAAGCTGCAGGGGAAGGGGAATTTGGCCCAACCCGGCTACATGTCCCTTTCTCCCTCTCTGACTTAAAGTAGATCAAGGTAGACCTGGGGAAGTTTTCAGATGATCCTGATAGGTATATAGATGTCCTACAAGGTCTAGGGCAAACCTTTGACCTCACTTGGAGAAGTGTCATGCTATTATTAGATCAAACCCTGGCCTTTAATGAAAAGAATGCGACTTTAGCCACAGCCCGAGAGTTTGGAGATACCTGGTATCTTACTCAAGTAAATGATAGAATGACAGTCGAAGAAAGGGACAAATTCCCTACCAGTCAGCAAGCTGTCCCCAGTATGGATCCCCACCAGGACCTCGACTCAGATCATAGGGACTGGAGTCTCAAACATCTGTTGACCTGTGTTCTAGAAGGACTAAGGAGAATTAGGAAAAAGCCCATGAATTATTCAATGATGTCCACCATAACTCAGGGAAAGGAAGAAAATCTTACTGCCTTCCTTAAGCGGCTATGGGAGGCCTTCAGAAAATATACTACCATGTCACCCGACTCCCTTGAGGGCCAATTGATCCTAAAAGATAATTTTATTATCCAATCAGCCACAGATATCAGGAGAAAGCTCCAAAAGCTAGCCCTGGGCCCTGAACAAAATTTGGAGGCATTACTAAACCTGGCAGCCTTGGTGTTCTATAATAGGGACCAAGAGGAAGGAACAGGCTGAAAAGGAAAAGCGAGATCAGAGAAAGGCCACAGCCTCAGTCATGGCCCTTAGACAAACAAACCTTGGTGGTTCAGAAAGGACAGAAAACGGAGTAGGCCAATCACCCGGTAGAGCTTGTTGTCAGTGTGGTTTGCAAGGACACTTTAAAAAAAAAATTGTGCAATGAGAAACAAGCCACCCCCTCGCCCATGTCCACTATGCTGAGGCAATCACTGGAAGGTGCACAGCCCAAAAGGACAAAGGTTCTCTGGGCCACAAGCCCCCAACCAGATGATCCAACAACAGGACTGAGGGTCCCCAGGGCAAGCGCCAGCTCACGTCATCACCCTCACTGAGCCCCGGGTAAGTTTAACCATTAAGGGCCAGGAAATTGACTTCTTCCTAGACACTGGCGTGGCATTCTCAACATTAATCTCCTGCCCTGGACAGCTGTCCTCAAGGTCAGTTACCATCCGAGGAATCCTGGGACAGCCTGTAACCAGGTATTTCTCCCACCTCCTCAGTTGTAAGGAGACTTTGCTCTTTTCACATGCCTTTCTTGTTATGCCTGAAAGCCCCACACCCTTATTAGGGAGGGACATATTAGCCAAAGCTGGAGCTATTATCTACACGAATATAGGGAACACGTTACCCATCTGTTGTCCCCTACTTGAGGAGGGAAACAATCCTGAAGTCTAGGCCTTGGAAGGACAATTCAGAAGGGCAAAAAATGCCCACCCAGTCCAAATCAGATTAGAAGACCCCACCACTTTTCCTTATCAAAGGCAATATCCCTTAAGGCCTGAAGCTCATAAAGGATTACAGGATATTGTTAGACATTTAAAAGTTTAAGGCTTAGTAAGAAAATGCAGCAGTCCCTGCAACACCCCAATTCTAGGGGTACAAAAACTGAACGGTCAGTGGAGACTAGTGCAAAATCTTAGACTCATCAATGAGGCAGTAATTCCTCTATATCCAGATGTAACCAACCCCTATACCCTGCTCTCTCAAATACCAGAGGAAGCAGAATGGTCCACTGTTCTGGACCTCAAGGATGCTTTCTTCTGTGAATGCACTCTGATTCCCAGTTTCTCTTTGCCTTTGAGGATCCCACAGACCACATGTCCCAACTTATGTGGATGGTCTTGTCCCAAGGGTTCAGGGATAGCCCTCACCTGTTTGGTCATGCACTGGCCCAAGATCTAGGCCATTTCTCAAGTCCAGGCATTCTGGTCCTTCAGTATGTGGATGAATTACTTTTGGCTACCAGTTCAGAAGCCTCCTGCCAGCAGGCTACTCTAGATTTCTTGACCTTTCTAGCTAATCAAAAGGTACAAGGCATCTAAATCGAAGGCCCAGCTCTGCCTACAACAAGTCAAATATCTAGGCCTAATCTTAGCCAGAGGAAGCAGGGCCCTCAGCACAGAACGAATACAGCCTATACTGGCTTGTCCTTGCCCTCAGACATTAAAACAGTTGCGGGGGTTCCTTGGGATCACCGGTTTTTGCTGACTATGGATCCCTGGATACAGCAAGATGGCCAGGCCACTCTATACTCTAATCAAGGAGACCCAGAGGGCAAATACTCATCTAGCAGAATGGGAACCAGAGGTAGAAACAGCCTTCAAAACCTTAAAGCAGGGCCTAGTACAAGCTCCAGCCTTAAGCCTTCCCAGAGGACAAAATCTCCCTTTATATGTCACAGAGAGAGCAGGAATAGCTCTTGGAGTCCTTACTCAGACTCGTGTGACAACCCCACAACCAGTTGCATACCTAAGTAAGGAAATTGATATAGTAGCAAACGGCTGGCCTCATTGTTTACTGATAGTTGCAGCAGTGGCCATCTTAGTATCAAAGGCTATCAAAATAATTCAAGGAAAGGATCTCACCATTTAGACTACTCATGATGTAAATGGCATACTAGTTGCCAAAGGAAATTTATGGCTATCAGACAACTGCCTGCTTAGATACCAGGCACTACTCCTTGAGGGACCGGTGCTTCCAATTCACATGTGTGCAGCCCTCAACCCTCCTATTCTTCTCCCAGAGGATGGGGAACCAATCGAGCATGACTGCCAACAAATTGTTGCCCAGACCTATGCTGCCTGAGAGAATCTCTTAGAAGTCCCCTTAGCCAATCCTGACCTTAACCTATGTACCAATGGAAGTTCATTTGTGGAGAATGGGATATGAAGGGCAGGTTATGCCATAGTTAGCGATGTAACAGTACTTGAAAGTAAGCCTCTTCCCCCAGGGACCAGCGCCCAGTTAGCAAAACTAGTGGTGCTTACCTGAGCCTTAGAACTGGGAAGGGAAAAAAGAATAAATGTGTATACAGATAGCAAGTATGCTAATATAATCCTACATGTCCATGCTGCAATACGAAAAGGGAGTTCCTAAACTCTGGGGGAACCCCCATTAAATACCACAAAGAAATCATGGAGTTATTGCATGCAATGCAAAAACCCAAAGAGGTGGCAGTCTTACACTGCCGAAGCCATCAAAAAGGTGAAGGAGAAAGGCAGAAGAAAACGGTTGGGCAGACACTGAGGCCACAATTGCTGCCAAGCAGAACCTCCCATTAGAAATGCCTATGAAAGGACCTTTGGTATGGAACAACTCTCTCCAAGAGATTAAGCCCCAGTATTCCCGGACTGAAACAGAATGGGGACTTTCGCAGGGGCATAGTTTTCTCCCCTGGGGGTGGTGAACGACAGAAGAGGGAAAGGTACTCATACCCAAAGCCAGCCAGTGGAAAATACTTAAGACCCTCCACCAAACTTTTCATATGGGTATTGAGAACACTCATCAAATGGCCAAATCCCTATTTACAGGACCAAATCTCCTACAGACCGTCCGACAAGTAGTCAAAGCCTGTGATGTGTGTCAAGAGAATAATTGCTTGGTTCATCATAAGGCCCCTCTAGGGGAACAAAAAATAAGGCACTATCCCAGAGATGACTGGCAGTTAGACTTCACCCATATGCCTAAGTCAAGGGGATTTCAATACTTGTTGGTCTGTGTTGATACCTTCACAAATTGGATAGAAGCCTGCAAACAGAGAAGGCTCAGGAAGTGGTTAAAGTCCTAATTCATGAAATAATTCCTAGATTTGGGCTTCCCCAAAGCTTACAAAGTGACAATGGTCTGGCTTTTAAAGCCACGGTAACTCAGGGAATTTCCAGGGTGCTAGGGATACAATATAACCTTCACTGTGCCTGGAGGCCACAATCCTCATGGAAGGTTGAAAAGACAAGAAACTCATTTCCCATGTCCTACTCTCTTGCCCAGGGCCTCACTGAGAATCCGAAATTCTCCTCACAAAATGGGGCTCAGTCCATATGAAATGCTGTGTGGACGACCTTTTCTCACAAATACTTCCTACTTGATCAGGAAAAGGCCAACTTGGTCAAGGATATAACTTCTTTGGCAAGATATCAACAAAACCTTAAAAACCTACCTGAAGAATGTCAGAGACAAGGGGACAGAGTTGTTCCAACAAGGAGATCTAGTGTTGGTCAAGTCCCTTCCCTCTACCTCCCCATCTATGGATTACTAGTGGGAAGGACCATATTGAGTAATCCTCCCTACTCCCACTGCAGTGAAGGTGGCAAGAGTGGAATCTTGGATTCACCATACCAGAGTTAAACTTTGGACACCTGTGAGGAACCTGCGAGACCGTCAGCTCAGGAGTCTCAAGATCAGCCAGACCAGCTTTGAATTATCGGAGGACTTGCATCTCCTATTTCGGAAGAAAATATCCCAGACTAAAAAGGCTCCTACAGCTGATCCTGAGGAAAAACCCCTTCCTACTTAAAAAAGACAAGTGAAAACCTATTTAATCTTTAACACCTCTCCTTGCCCCTTTAATGGAATCCTTTTACTGTTTCATCACATTATTAAGCAGTATACTAACCATACTCTTTGCAGTAGGAGTATATAATGTAGCTCCTGCCAGGATGAAAATCCTAATCACATCAACCTTTTTTACTGTCTTAACTTTCCAAGCCCCTTTATGCATCCAACACAACCTGTTATCAGGCCTGCCCCTGGGGCACCTACTATCCCATCAGTGTAATTATACCCTACAACTTCAAGCCCCAACTGATCATAGTAACTTCTGAGTCACCTAAACAGGTCCATTCAAACCGCTTGTCTGCTTCTCAGGGCCCCCCAAAATCATCACCTTCTCCCTGCTTAACAGTCTGGGTTTTGTAATGGCAAACATACTCCCTGTATGACCATTCAACCCTGGACCCCCTGCAGCAGTGCCCCCAACACTAATGAATGCCTTCTTATCCCCTCTTTCAGTTACTCTCTTGAATGGTTCCTAGTAGATACAAAATGGTTTTTTCTCCAATGGGAAAATAGAACACACGGAGCCACTCAGTTTGCTCCCAACACCCCTTTCCAATCGCTCACCGGAGCTACCTTGGCAAGTACTCTAGGAGTATGGGAAAATGAAAACAACAAACTCACACACCTTTTTAACATACACAACCAGTTCTGTCTACCCAGCCAAGGCATATTCTTCTTATGTGGAACTCCAGCCTATATCTTCCTCCCCACCAACTGGACAGGCACCTGAACCTTAGTCTTCCTAAGTCCCAACACTGACATTGCTCCAGGAAATCAGACCTTATCAGTGCTGCTCAAAGCTCAAGTCTATCAGCAGAGGGCCATACAACTGATATCCTTTCTTATAGGGTTATGAATGACCACTGCTACAGGAGCCAGAATAGCCAGTTTATCTACTTCATTATCCTACTACCCACACACTCTCAAAGGATTTCTCGGATAGTTTGTGGGAAATGACAGGGTCTGTCCTTACTCTGCAATCCCAGGTGGACTCTTTGGCAGCGGTGACTCTCCAAGACTGCTGGGGCCTAGACTTCCTCACTGCTGAGAGGGGAGTACTCTGCACCTTCTTAGGGGAAGAGTGTTGTTTTTACACCAACCAGTCAGAGATAGTATGAGAAGCCACCCGGTGTTTACAGGAAAAGGCTTCTGAAATCAGACAATGCCTTTCAAACTCTTATACCAACCTCTGGAGTTGGGCAATATGGCTTCTCCCTTTTCTAGGGCCTGTGACAGCCATCTTGCTATTACTCGCCTTTAGGCCCTATATTTTTAACCTCCTTGTCAAATTTGTTTCCTCCAGGATCAAGGCCATCAAGCTACAGATGGTCTTACAAGTGGATCCCCAAATGAGCTCAACTCACAACTTCCACTGAGGACACTTGGACCAACTCACTGGCCCTTGGGCCTAGAGAGTTCCCCTCTGGAGGACACTACAACTGCAGGGCCCCTTCTTAACCCCTATCCAGCAGGAAGTAGCTAGAACGGTCATTGCCCAGTTCCCAACAGCAGTTGGAGTCCTGTTTAGAGGGGAGATTGAGAGGTGAGGCCAGCTGGACTTCCTAGGTCAAGTGGGGACTTGGAGAACTTTCCTGTCTTACAAGAGGATTGTAAAATGCACCAATGAGCACTCTGTGAAATGCACCAATCAGCAGGATTCTAAAAGTAGCCAATCACGGGGAAGAATGAAAAAAGCGCACTCTAATAAGACAGAAATGGAACATGGGAGGGGACAATAAGGGACTAAAAGCTGGCCACCCCAGCCAGCAGTGGCAACCCACTCGGGTTCCCTTCCACCCTGTGGAAGCTTTGTCCTTTCACTCTTCACAATAAACCTTACTACCATGCCATCTTTAAGAGCTGTAACACTCACTGTGAAGGTCTGCAGCCCCATTCTTGAAGTCAGCGAGACTACAAACCTACCAGCAGGAACCAACTCCAGACACAGGATTATAGGCACCCTCTACCACACCTGGCTAATTCTTTTTTTTTTTTTTTTTTTTTTTTTTTTTTTTTTTAATATTTTCAGTAGAGATGGTGTTTCACCATGTTAGCAAGGCTGGTCACAAACTCATGACCTCAAGTGATCCACCCACCTTGGCCTCCCAAAGTGCATATATTCTTGTATTATAGCTTTTACAAACTTTTTTCCTTTATCAGTTCCCAAAATCTTTCTTGACTGCCTTTACCCTCAGTCCTATCATCACACACAAACAGACAGACACACACACACACACTTTTTGGTGAGCCCATATATATTTTACTAGGTAGTAATTAGAGCCAGAGTAATAGACAGACTCTTTCTTAAGATGTTTGCTATAAGATTCTTCCATCATTTTTTAAAATAAAAGCTGAAGTCAGCCTCACTCATAAAAATACTAATTAAATTCAGTACACTAAGTACACTAAGTTAACTCCATCTGTTAAGCTTAGCTTAATTATCACTAGTACCAAACGAGGGAAGTAACTATGGGTAAATTCTCACTCCAGGATAGAAGTTGGCAAATTCCAGGCTTTGTCTTGTGCTAACCAAGACTGCTGACTTTGTTCCACACATTGCCAAACATATCCAAAGTTAAAATTGAGGAGTCCAAGGCAAGTTCCATCATAAACTCTTGACAGTCAATATTGGAATCCTGTCATCTCTTATAATATAAGAAAGAATATTTTAAGGTTAGAGAGAGGTAAGCAATATTTCCCTGGTTTCTACTAAAGTAATGTCTGTGCCAAACTCAAGGTCTTCTCTTTCCATTTCTAAAAATGCAATAGAAAAATGTGCAGCTAAAAATCAACAGTTGGATTTACATGTATTCTTTAGGCTAAAGTAGCAATACATTTTCCAGAATATATAGAAGCTATAGAAACATGCAAGAAAGTCAATTTGTTCAGAGATTATTATTATACAGATTTATTTCCTAAGTACAAATTCAAATTAAAGAAGCAAATTAAAAAGTTGGGATACCTTAAGACAAGCTTTAATATATAGCAATATATTAATATGCATTTATAAAATAATCATCAAATATCATGTTCCATCTTCACTCATAGCCTAAATTTCTTCTATTTATAATTCAAGAAACATTTGTTGAACTCCTGTCAGGCAAAAACAATATTGTCTTCACTGTCTCAGCTCCCAGGTATGAATCATTTCCATTTTCTGCTGTAACCACTCTACTTTTTCCACCCACAGAACATTGCTGAATTAGTCACACACCTGGATAATTACAAATCTACATTATCTAATTTTAACGGATCTTTGATTTTGTTTAGCATTCCTAAATTAGCTGTTTGTGGAGTTCCTACACCTTCATCTCGATGACTCTCATCTAACTCCTTTTTCAACCCCATTTTCACATTCTGTAGACAACTTGTCTTGGTTCAAATGCTCTCTACCTACAATTATTACTAATTGTTGAGAAATAATGAGAAAATATCGTTCTAGCCATTCAGGTATACAGTCACTCAAGCAAGACTTACAGAAAATGTGGCCTGTGAATTTTCAGAATTTATTTTTCCTTTCATTGTAACCTTCTCAAGCAGATTTTAGTCCCACAGTGCTAAGTAATGAATGGGGCATCTAATTGGTAAAATAGAAACTCCAATTTAAGGACATAGGGAGGTACATTTCCTGCTACCAATAGTAACACAACCTGAAAAAATGCCCCAAACTTTCAACTATATCCTTTTGAATTGAATGGAATGGAACATACCCCTTTTAAATCAAAGTTGGGCTTTTCTCCCTATGTTGCATATGGTCATGCCAACTGGGACCCATTGGTCCCTTAGGGTCTTCATACAGTCCCATGGAAATCCATGAAAGTGTAAAGCTCTCCCTAAGATTTCAGCAGTTCCCCAGAAGATTCTGTTCGGATGTCACCTCTCCTTCTATGATTCTTCTTTAAATGCTCTCTTTATTCTATGGCTTGTTTACCCAGAAATGAATCCAATTTTTCCTAATATTTTCTCAACAAAACTGAACTAAATGAAAGCAACCATGCAGAGCACTTGAAATTAGAACTTACCAAATACTGAGGATATCCTAAAGAGATGTTGCATTGAGGCAGGAGAATAGGGTCTGGAGGCAGGGAATCCACGGCCTACTTGTGCTGACTTCTTAAAAGAGAAAACACCAAAGGCTGGGGGTAGGGAATCTGAATCCAATTTGTGCTGATTTCCCAAAGCTGGGTCAAAAGGAAAACACCTGGGTCTAGGGGCAGGGACCCTAAGACCAATTAACACTAACTTCCAAAAGCTAAACCAAAGGGAAAAACCGTATCTCCCCGAGTAGTAAGGATCAAAGGCTACTCTCCCTACAACCCTCCCTTCCACCACATCTCAGATAGAAAGGGAAGGTGCCCTGGAATGGCTGTGGGCCAAGCGGGGACTATCCCTTCATCTGCATAAGACTCCAATTCACCTCAGCCTTTAATTAGCCACAGACCAAGACCTTCATTGAGACAAGGTTAACTGATAGGGACTTCAAAAGGAGTACTTAAAACTTGGAAAACTTTGTAACTGGGCCTTTAAGCCGCTTGCTTGGGCCCACTCCCATCCTGTGGAGTGTTTTCTCTGTTTAATTAAATCCCTGCTTCGTTCCTGTGTTTTGTTCCTTTGTTACCTTATTTGTGTGTTTTGTCCAGCAATTCTTTGTTAAAAACGCCAAGGACCTGGACAACTCACTCTCAAGGCCCTCCTTCCAGTAACAGTATCACATATGACACTCTACTTGAAACACATTAATAGTTATTTCTTTTCTTAAATGTCCTCACCCCCATCCCCAGCATTGTAGTTTCTCCTTATTTAGTGCATACCTTCCTTCAATCATTTCCTGGCTCCTCTTGCTTCTTTCCTGTCCCCTTTGTCTCTGAATTTCTTCATTCCTGGTTGCTCCATAACTCTAAATTAGAACATTTCTACCAGGCAGAGCAATTCACCCCTTCTCAGCACCTATACCCAGATGCTTCAAACCAAAGCAATCAGGAAGGAAGCATAAAACAAAAGGACCTTCCTTTTAGCATAATCTGCCATTACTCAGTGGCAGTTATCATCATAAATGGATTTTTTTTTAACTCAGACTTGAAACTTTCTTGTAACTTTCTACTTTACTGCAAGCAAATCTTATGCATGTAGCCAATTTGTACAAATTGTCATCACTTGGCTACAATAATTCCCCAAGCCATCCAGGCTTTCCTTTTATGTCATGGTAGAGGGGTTGATTTGGGGTACAAAGGACAAGACCAAAGCATGGCAGAGACAATGTTAGATTTCTATTAATATAAACTTTCTTCTTCCTTCCTTCATAAAACTTCCAAAAGTTCCAACTATTGCTCCTATGGCCTGGCATGTCCACTTCTCCCTTGCCTTGCCTTTTTTATTTCTCTTTCTTCTCTTTCTCTTCCTTTCTTCCTTTTTGTCTCCTCTCCCACTTCAAGCTATCACTCCCATCTTGACACCCATGGGGGAGATCATTTAAGGTTTTGAAAAAAATTTTCTCAACAAGTTTCTGGTGACAACTACCAACTCGGGCAATTAGAGTATCAGCTAAGATGGCTTCGACAGCATTTAGAAATCAATAATGTGAAGAATTATCAGATGTGATTCTCTTTGCCTCAGATAATCTTTCTCTTCTTCTGGACAACTTATCCTTCAACTTAAACATTTCTTCCTCAAGAAAGCCTCCTCTGCTTCTCTGATCTTCCAGTACACAATCTGTCCTCAATGTAAGCACTCTCAGTGCAACCGCCCCTGCCCTGAAGTCTTCCTCTGACACCCCCTGCACTGCACTTACCACCTCTTACTCAGACCCTGTCAGCACCACGAAGCTCTGAGCACAGAGGTCCTCTCTGACTTGCACTTAGCACACAGTTGGTGCTCAGTATATATTGTCTAACTGAATAAACAAATGACAAGTTATTTGACATAGTCAGTCTGAATCCTCACCCAAATCTCATCTTGAATTGTAGCTCCCATAATTCCCACATGTTATAGGAGAGACCTGGTGGGAGATAATTGAATCACGGGGGTAGTTTCCCCCATACTGTTCTTGTGATAGTGAATAAGTGTCAGGAGATCTGATGGTTTTATAAGGCATTTCCCCTTTTACTTTGCTCTCATTCTCTCTTGCCTCCTGCCATGTAAGACATCCCTTGATCTGCCATGATCATGAGGCCTCCTCAGCCATGTGGAACTGTGAGTCAATGGAAACTCTTTGCTTTAAAAATTACCTAGTCTCAGTTGTGTCTTTATTAGCAATGTGAGAACAGACTAATACAGTATTACTGTGAGGTTTATTTTCAGATAGTGTAAGTTTTATTTTTATTTTTATAATAAATTGGTACAACAGAATAACTATAGGACTGACTTAAAAAAAAAACAAGAGTACCTCATTCAACAGATTTTGGAATTCAGAGAAAATATGGGTTTCATAGTCGTAACAAGAATAACTTCATTTATTCTAATGTTAAATACATATTTTCAAATAGCCTATGGTTCAAACATTTATTATTTAACCTGAGACCAGATCTACACTAGCATGAAATAAGTACACTTAGATGTAGCTGTATCATATGGGTAATTTCAGCTATGCTAGAGAAAGAAATTAAGTCCAAAAACTCAAAAACTCAAAAGGAACTCACAAGTTCAAAATGCAATTTTGCAGAAACCTTTTTTTTAAGTCTATCAGAATCCATTTGCTCTAGGTTTTCAGTTTCTTCATCTCCAAATATTCATCTTTATTTTTGAACATTTTCTGCTCTCATACATTTAGAGAGAATTTATAATCCATCTAGACTATGCATACACTATACCAATGATTGTCTTAAAATGTGTTTGGGAAAAAAAAAATGAGTATTACAGAGAAGCCCTTCATCATTTTAACCCAGATTAAAGCTACATGTTTACTGCTTTTAGATTTAGAAGTAAAATTCTCAGTAAAATTCTTTAATTCAAGCAGCTGGGATATCGTAGCCTCTTTAGAATCTAAAATTCAAACATGTATCAATTCTTTGCATAAAACGTACTTTGACAGCTTTTGGTGTGACTGGCAATTTGGCTGACCAAGCATACCGACCATGAGAAACATTCTGAGTCCATGAGAAACATTCCCAACAGACCTCCTTGGGTCAGGCTGCCTTTGGCACATTAGAGAGTAGCCAGTGGAGTCCTGGGGCTAGTGCCAACCAAAATTATTTTGCTCTCCCCTGTTCAAATTATTAAGTTGTGTCTTGGTGGTATAGTGGTGACCATAGCTGCCTTCCAAATTACTGTAAGTTATATAACACAAACTAAGAGAAAATGATTTTATAAAATACTACCATTACCTGGATAAGTTATAAGCCTGGCAACTCCTAAACTTAGCAAGCTACCTCTTTCTCTCTTTTTCTTACCTGATTTAGTACCTAATTAAAATGGAACTTTTTAAGATAATAGATACTGGTTGGACTTCACTAAAAGATCCTAAGTTAAAATATACCAAAAAAATTCCAAACAGACATGCTGTTCACATTAAGTGCAACATGCGACTGGTTGCTAAATTTAATAAATCAAGTATATTATGACCAAAGACCATACACAGCTTTGTAGTTTATCTAACTGAAATAAATCCCTAGATGAATGAATTCATGCTTTAAAATGTGGGCTAAATTCTCCCAGTAGAAACTTTTCCCAATAGAAAAGTTACAGTTTAGGGATTTTTTTTTTCATTTTCTCAAAGAAGAAGAAACACATGAAATAGTAAGCTTGCTGTTCAAATTGTGGTCCATGAACTAGCAGCATTAGCATCAACTGGCAGCTTGTTAGAAACACAGAATCTCAGGCCACACTCAAGACCCTCTGAATTGGAATCTGCATTTTAATAACCTCCCCAAGAGATCTGTGCACATATTAAAGTTTGAAAAACACTAATCTGAAGTTTATTGAAAGTCACTTTGACAGCAAAGTCAGCTTTCTGTCATTCACTGCCTAGTAATTCTACCTCTGTAAATAGTTCATAATTACCTTTTAATAATAAATTCCCATTGTTAAATTAAACAAGCAGGAGGCCACTAGCCTGAGGCTGTCTCAGTACTTTGAGTTCCTAATCAACAAACCACAACTTAACTTAGTATGTAAACAAACAGAAACCCAACTCAGGAGTATATGTTTTGTAACAAATAGCCAGATTTTAGCCAATCACAAACAGCTAAGCTTCAGCCAATCACAGGTAGTCAACTGATTGAATCCTGCTCAAATAAGGCAGATGTTTTATCACACCATTTGCAAATAAGGCAGATACCTTACTGGTCAGTCACATAATTTCTATACTTTGCTCCCTTGTTTGGCCTATAAGAACTCACTGCTCACATGGCTGGTTGGAGTTCTCCAAACCTCTTCTAGTTTTGAGTACTGCCTGATTCATGAATCATTCTTTGCTCAGATAAACTGTTACATATTTAATTTGTCTAAAGATTTCCTTTTAACACCATAAGGAGTGTGTATGCCACTATCATCCACAATATATATTTCTGGATCCCAATGTGAATGAATCCTATGTGTATTTCTTTGTTTACATTGTTTTGTCTTCTACAGTTAGGGTAAACTGCTGAGGGCCTGAGAGGATTGTTTATTTTTCAGTCTTGTTGATTCATGACATTTCATTTTATAGGGGCATAATTAAAGTTCCAATTGCCTTTCTCTTTTTAAAAAAAAAAAAAAAAAAAAAAAAAACATGATATTTTCAGAAACAGAAAATCACATACCACATTTCCTGCAAGTGGAAGCTAAATAATGTCTTCGTATGAACATAGAGTGAAATAATAGTCACTGGAGACTCAGAACGTTGGGGCTAGGAAAAAGAAACTACTTAATAGGTACAATGTACACTAATTGGGTTATGACTACACAAAATTGCACTTTTACTCCCTAAATCTTTTTTTTTTTTTTAAAGAAAGAAAACATGTCTAATAGTTCGTTTTCACACTGCTGATAAAGATATACCCAAGACTGGGTAATTTATAAATAAGAAGAGATTTGATGGACTCACAGCTCCATGTGCCTGGGGAGGCCTCACAATCATGGCAGAAGGCAAAAGTCTTGTCTTATGTGGCAGCACACAAGAGAGAATTAGAGCCAAGCAAAAGGGGAAACCCCTTATAAAACCATCAGATCTCATGAGACTTATTCATTACCATGAGAACAGTATGGGGGAAATGGCTCCCATGATTCAATAATCTCCCACCAGGTCCTCCCCACAACACATGGGAATTGTGGGAGGTACAATTCAAGATGAGATTTGGGTGGGGACAGAACCAAATCATATCAGCACGCTTATACTTACCTTTTGTAGCAGCATATGTAAACCTGTGTAATATGAACCAGTGAGGAAAGAAACATGTTCTAATAACATATTCTAAAGGTTTACTTACACAGGTGTTTTTCTGTCAGACACTTCCATTCACTAAAAGAAGAGTGTATGATGCCTCTTTAAGAAAGCATGTTTACAAATAATTTTTTTTTAAGTCATGACAGAGTCCATGCTGAATATGCTACAACCATCATATATCCTGAGAGGTGAGTAATTAGGATTGCATGTTTTAAAGAGACAGGATCCTCTGCAACTTCTCATATTTAAAAGGCATTTTATTCTGATTCCCCTTTATATGGATATAGTTTAAATAAGTATTTTAATAGCTAAATAGATTAGTGGTATTGAAAATTTACTTAAATGCTAAGATGTACAAAGAAACTAATTTATTTTCTATAAAAAAGCTAAACCTTTCTCATGAGCTGACAAACCCTCTTCCTCCAATACCATTTTATGGTATCTCAGTCTCATTAATTTGAAGAAGTATAATTAGAAGAACTTTGTCTCTGTCAGGTAAATAAGGCTGTTTTAACAATTTTCTGTCAATTTCATATTTTTTTCTGGACTTGATTTGGGTGTGTGTTGGGGGTGGGTTGGATTGCTTACACGATTCTGGTTGGGGAGAGGAAGCTATCAGCTGATCATCATCATGTTCCTGTTGCAGAGTGGCCGGCAGGTTGGCTCTGGATTGGTATCCACTTAGGAATGACTGGCTTTTTCTGCTTCTGCATCCACTCTTAACTATCTTCCCCTCGTGTCATCAGATTCCTGACTCAGCAGCTTGGTTTTCCCCTTCCCAGAGTCTTACCACCCATCAGTCCTACTGGCAAGTCATTCTACTCTTACCAGTGTTCATGGGAAATTCTGGACCCCCTCCCTGCATGCTAGACACAGACCAAGGGGATCTAATGGCACTAACTTGAGGTAGATCACAAGACATCTGTCTCCACCAGTTCTGTACTATTCTCTCTTCCTGTTGAATGTTCTGTTGAGCCCAATTTAGGTCTTCTTGTACAGCAGTAATTTTCAAGAATCAACTACAAGTTATTTTTTAATTACTAAGGTCCTAGCCTGAAGCCAGGGACTCCAATTTACATAATGTCGGTGGACATATCTGGCATTAGTATTTTTCAAAACTCTTAAGGTGATATTAATGTGTAGTTCAAGTTGATTATCATTGTCCTACAAGATACAGCTTCCTCAATAACTATCTAGATAGTCTTTCTTGTTTTCTTTTCTTTTTTGAAACAGAGTCTCGCTCTGTCACCAGGTTGAAGTACGGTGGCACGATCTTGGCTCACTGCAACCTCCACCTCCCAGGTTCAAGAGATCCTCCTGCATCAACTTCCTGAGTAGCTGGGACTACAGGCTCACTGCAACCTCCACCTCCCAGGTTCAAGAGATCCTCCTGCATCAACTTCCTGAGTAGCTGGGACTACAGGTGCGTGCCACCACGCCCAGCTAATTTTTATATTTTTTTAATAGAGACGGGGTTTCACCATGTTGACCAGGCTGGTCTTGGTCTCTTGACCTCGTGATCTGCCTGCCTCAGCCTCCCAAAGTGCTGGGATTACAGGCATGAGCCACCACCTCTGGCCCAACTATCTAGATATTCTACACTCCTGACTGTGAGATTCATACCAAGGATGGGAGTGGATAAAGATAAGCAGTTGTTTAGTTTATCTCACTTTATCTCTATAGCTCTCCTCTTTCTCATATGCCTCTGTTGCAGTAGGTAGCTAGTAAGGCATGAACAGGGCAGGAGACCCTCCCCAACCCAAGAATGTCAGGTAACCATAAGGTGATAGGCAGTTGTTAACTATCTCTCTAAAATTGTAATTGGGGCTGGGCATGGTGGCTCACACCTGTAATCCCAGCACTTTGGGAGGCCGAGACAGGTGGACCACTTAAGGTCAGGAGTTCAAGACCAGTCTTGCCAACATGGTGAAACCCTGTCTCTACTAAAAATACAAAAACAATCATCTGGGCATGGTGGTGCATGCCTGTAGTCCCAGCTACTTGAGAGGCTGGGGCATGAGAATCGCTAGAACCCAGGAGGTGGAGGGTGCAGTGAGCCAAGATCGTGCCACTGCACTCCAGCCTGGGTGACAGAGTGAGACCTTGTCTCTAAATAAATAAATAAATAAAGTTAGCTGGGCATGGTGGTGGGTGCCTGTAATCCCAGCTACTCAGGAGGATGAGGCAGGAGAATGGCTTGAACCCAGGAGGCGGAGGTTGCAGTGAGCCAAGTTTGCACCACTGCACTCCAGCTTGGGTGACAGAGTGAGATTCCATTTAAAAAATAATAATAATAATAATGGTCGCAGCCAGCACCAGAGAAAGGCAGGCTCCCAAAAGACAGAAAACACCTGAAACTAGTAATCGGCAGTTTTCTAATAAGATTCCAGTAATTGAGTGAAGTGGACTTACACGTACACATTATGAGGTAAAATGGCAGAGTTTAACAGGTATATGACTTTCTAGGGACATTCAACTGGTAAGGGAAGCCTCAAGTGAGCATGCATACAACTCTAGTAAACACACTGTGCATGCTCACCTCCCAAGTGTCAGCAGGCCACTGTGGATGCAGACAGCCCACCCCAAGGGAAGAACCAGGGGAGAAGGAATGCAGGACCCCAGAAGTATGCCAGCGTATAAAACTCCAAGTCAAAGGTCAAACAGCACACTTGATCTCTCCTGTTGCCCACTTGCCCTCTTCTAGGTGTACTTTATGTCTTTTCATTCCTGCTCTGAAACTTTTTAATAAACTTTCACTCCCACTCTAAAACTTGCCTCAGTTTCTCCTTCTGCCTTATGCCCCTTAGTTAAATTCTCTCTCCTGAGGAGACAAGCATTGAGGTTGCTGCAGACCCAGACAGATTTGCCACCAGTAACACCTCCATTTTATATCTTCCTCTTACTTAAAGTAATATTTTTCCTGCTCTATTCTCTATGGCACATGGGATACAAGGAAGGAAACAGTCATAAGGGAATATATATCAAAAGTTAATACAAAAATATTATCTTCATTACATATATTTATCTCCCTACAGTATCTGTAACATCAACTAGAAAATGGAACCTTAGATTAATAGAGCTAAAAGGAGAACTGACTGTCATCTACCTGAGCATTTTATTTTAGATATAAGGTAACTAACGTCCAGATAGACTGACTTCTCCAAAGTCATATAGTTACTGAGTGGCAAAATAGACACTATATGTCAAGGCAATGCACATTCACTCCAATGCACTCTTAATTATTAGCTGGATTCTACTCATCTGAATTTCCAAAGAGTTCTTATACATCTTGTCTGGAAAGTTAATTGTATATGAATATATCATTATGAAACCACCATTGCAAAAATTGTAACAGTGAGAAATTTATGGCAATGAAGGAGGTTTGATCTGGCCAACCCTCATCTTGCCTTTGGCCTTCAAGTTGCCCTTAATTGTCCCTGGGCATGGGACAAGCTACCTTTGGGAGATATTTAGCTTATAGTTTAAATGATAATAGCCCTCCCCCAAAACTCAACTGCATTTGTAAAGCTAATGGAAGACCACAAGCCTAGGAGGATAGAGGAGCCTGAATTCAGCTAAGGTGTAGACATAAACAATTGCCAGCCATTATGCTGGAGGTCACAAGACATGTAACTTCTCCAATTATACCTGAAGGTTAACATCACTATTGTAGAATCTCAAGTTGGCTTTTTGATACGTCTTTTCAGGTTTTTTGCATGTCTAATGACACTATGGCTCTACCAGGACCCGCCAACTGCTCCTATGGCCCCACCCAGAAGCCATTCAGCACGCAGGAGGACCATTTCCCACATTCCTATGGTTGCATCCACAATTAATAAGTAGCAAGCACTCATTTCCTAACTACCCATAACCCTTCCCCCAAACTACCTTTGAGAAACCCTAGCCCCCAAATTCTCTGAGAAACTGATTTGAGTAATAATAAAATTCTGGTTCCCTGTTCAGGTGGCTCTGCATGAATTAAACTCTCTACTGCAATTTCCCTGCCTTGATAAATCAGCTCTATCTGGGCAACAGGCAAGAAGAACCCATTGGACGGCTATAATTATAATCTTTTTTCTATACTAGACATGTGCCATTTTGAGTTAAGCATCTTTCTTCTTTACTATTCCATTTGATACATTTGCTCAAGCATTCAATTCATATGAATCAACTATTCTGCTCCTTTTTCTGAGAGTGCACTTTAGATAAAATAATATTGATTTTGTGAAGTATATAGTTTAAGGAAAGTGTAGATTAGGTAGATACCATCCAAGTTTTTTTTTCATTTTTATTCATTTGAACTCTTTACAAGAAGAAACTTCTTCACTTAATATTATATATCTGACTTTTAGTTTAACATTTTCTTCAAAATTAACCAACTTTCATTTTGATTAATTGAGTAATCTGAATACAGTCATATGTTGATTAATGATAGAGATACTTTCTGAGAAATGCATCATTTGGAAATTCTGTCATTGGGTAAACACCATAGAGTGTGCTTAACGAAACATAAACGGTATATCCTGTTACATACCAAAGCTAATATGGTATAGCCTATGACTTCTAGGCTACAAACCTGTACAGCATGTTACTGTACCAAATATTATAAGCAATTGTAATACAATGGTAAGTATTTATGTATCTAAGCATATCTAAACACAAAAAAGGTAGAGTTAAATTAAAATACAGGATTAAAGATGTAAAATGGTATACCTGTAGAGGGCACTTCCCTTGAATGGAGCCTGCAGGACTGGAAGTTGCTTTGGGTGAGTCAGTGAGTGAGTAGGACATTATTGTACACACATATAGACTTTATACACACTGTATACTTAGGCTACACTAGATTTACTTGTAAAATATTTTTCTTTCTTCAATAATAAATTACACTTTGATTATGGTAACATTTTGACTTTATAAGATTTTTCATTGTTTTCAATGTCTTTACTCTTGCAATAACACTAAGCTTAAAACACAAACACATTGTACAGCTGTACAAAAATATGCTCTGTTTCTATATTTATCTTATAGCATTTTTCTATTTTTACAATTTTTTTTTTAATTTTTACTTTTTAATTTTTTTTTTGTTACAAATACACAATTACAAACATTAGCCTAGGCCTATATAGGGTCAGGATCATCGATATTACTGTCTTCCACACCCATGTCTTGTCCCCCTGGAAGGTCTTCAGGGACAATAACACACACGGAGCTGTCACTTCCTATGATAAAAATGCCTTCTTCTGGAATCCCTCCTGAAGGGACTGCCTGAGGTTGTTTTACAATTAACCTTTTTTTATATATAAATAGAATAAATACACTCTAAAATCACAATAAAAGTTATAGTAAATACATAATCAATAACATAGTCATTTATCATCATCATCAAGTATTATGTACTATACATAATTGTATGTGCTGTGTTTTTATATAACTGGCAGCACAATAGATTTGTTTACATCAACATCATCATAAAAACATAAGTAATATGTTAAAGTATGACATTACAGGCAGCTATGAAGTCCCTGAGTGATAGGTAATTTTTCAGTCCCATTTTAATTTTATGGGACCACCATGGTATATGTGATCCATTGTTGACTGAAATGCATGTAGTGCATGACTGCATATTGGAAGAAGTATTATAGCTAATAATTCAAATATATCATTGGTTTCCCCTTAGCTTCTGCCACATTATTTCTGGTTTACACCTTCTAGAAAAATGTACCCCTCATTGATAAACATTTTGCCTAATATCTACCAATCTAATACAAATACTATAATTGTTAAACTTAATCAGAATTTTTAAAAATTGTTTTGATATTTTAGTGCTGACTAACCCCTTCTGGAACTAAAATGGTCAAAATCTGGTAACATTTTTATAAAAGTCAAACAAAATTATAACAAGCAAGCAGCCTTCTTTGTAAATACTTCAATTTCCACCCCCGTAAAAATGTCACATTTTGCGTAATATTGACATTTTAATATTATTATTCTTCCAGTCTGGGGCATGGAATATCTTCTTACTTTTTTGTGTCCTCTTTAATTTTTTTCATCAGCATTAAAATTTATAGTTTTCCTTGTAGAGACCTTTAAGTTCTTTGGTTAAATTTTTTTCCTAGGTATTTTACAATTTTTGTGTCTATTGTAAATGGGATTGCTTTCTTGATTTCTTTTTCAGATTGTTTGCGGTTGGCATATATAAATGCTACTGATTTTTTATGTTGCTCTTGTATCCTGCAATTTTACTGAATTTTTTTATCATTTCTAACAGTTTCTGGTGGAATCTTTAAGGTTTTCTAAATATAAGCTCATGTCATTTATGAACAAGGATAATGTCACTTCTTTCTTTGTGACTACAGTAAACAATAGTCTATTGTATATTTCAAAATAGCTAGTAGAGAATAATTCAAACATTCCCAGCATAGATCAATGTTTAAGATAATAAATATTTCAACTACCATGATTTGATTATTATACATAATATAAATTTATCAAAATATCACATGTCCAAAAATGCATACATCTATTATGTATCAATAAAAAGTCACATTTGAATAAATATATTTTTAACAAAGGTTTCCATAATGCTTTGGATGCTTATTATTTGTTTCTTCAATTACAAATGTTTCCTTAAACTTTTGATATAGGAGCTAAAAATAAATTATTTAGGCAGATAGTGAGGGTGAAGGAGTCCTCGGCAAGGCTTGCCTTTTAACAAAAAGCGGCCCCCAAATAATTTCTTTTCTAACAAAGAGCAGCCTGAAAAATCCAGCTGCAAACATAGATAAGCAAGCTAAAAGCTTGCAAGGTGAATGCCAACAGCTGTGCCAATGGAAAAGGGCTACCTGGAAACCAGGTATGTTCAACACGGAGGCTCCATCTTCCCTTTTCTTTGTCACCACATGTACACTAAGTAGAAAAGCAGGCAACATGGTGAGGTAGAGAACCCTTCTGCATAATAAAAGATTAGGGTGAGGTAGCCAGATTCTTCGCGGGCTATGCAAACAACACACCTAATCCTAACCAGTTCTTTACGCTATGCAAATGGCATACCTGGTCTGACCAATTTTTTGTGGCCTATGTAAATCAAACACCACCTCCTCAAGCTCATCTATAAAACCCCCTGCACATTACTGGGGACCAGAAGACCCACTTGAGACCCCTTCTCTCTGCAGGAGAGAACTTTTCCCTTTCTTTTGTCTGTTAAACCTCTGCTCTTAACCTCACTCTCTTGTGTCCACGTCCTAGTTTTCCGTGGCCGTGGAACAACAAACCTTGGTTATTACCCCAGACAATGAGACCACTTCATTTCTTTTTCACTCCTGACATAAATTGACCTAAACACACATTGATGAAAAATCTATGTCTTTTCTTATTGCTTAAAGGGTAGATATTAAATTTATTGAAGTAAACAATGTAGCAATTTTTTAAATCACTGTGACTTTATGTATTAATGTATCTTACACCTAGGAAAGCATTCATTATTTACAGTGGCTATCTTCTTTGTGCAGGATGCTCCCCCTCCCCCATTTCTTTTGCTAACAGGTTCTATGCCACTGGGCAGCCAATCTCAATCCTTTTTCAGGATTATTCTGGCTGAAAAAAATTCCTTTTTATCTCCAGTGTTAGAGGTGTTACAAGTTCAAAACTCCTGGTAACGATGTTCCCCGCCACACGGAGAAAGGTCACAATCACCAAGAGAGAATTGGGATAATCTACAAATATGAGCAGGGATGAGAAGTAGAGGTTTGACAAGCACTCCAGATCTTATAACCCTTTTCTCTAAGGCTGGCTTTTCCCATCCTCCAGTAGGTTAGGTGAATCAGTAGGCAACTTTTTTAAATGTTCCTCAAGGGAACTTATGTTCCTTTGAGTCCAATTTCTATTACAATTCAAAGTCTGGACTAATTCATGATCTAATCTAAAAACTGAAAGATGAATTCATGAAGATAAATTGTGCTTAAATAATTATTAGCAGGATTATTGCTTAAGGCTATCTCCCTTGAGAAGATCTGACTCATAAACTCTAGAGGAGCAAGGACCATATTCATCTTACTCTACACTACCACAGTGCCTGCTATATAATAGCTACTTGGTAAATAATTGGATTAATTAATAAAAGAAAGAGTTGAATGTCAATATAGAAAAGGGTGGTTATACTGTCCAATTTAACACAAAATCGGAAGATTTCTTGACGCCAGAATGTTTCTCTTCTATGTATTTAAATCACAAACATCATGACTTTCTATCTTAAGCCAGGGTTCTCAGATTTTAAAAATATTTCTCATCATAGTACTGAGAATAAAGTTTGGAGAGTACAAATTTGAGTAAATGTTCAAAGGCAAACAGATTGAGCTGTAGTTTACATATTCTGGGTAAAAATCACTGCAATATTTATTTAGGAATTTTTCAAGTGTAGAAAGTTACAATTACATTTAAAAAATGTAAACTATTTACCAAATTCACTTTAACAGCACTGTTCTCAGGAAGCCATCTAGCTTTATAATACTTCCAAGACTGTCATTAAAAAGTAAATGAAAATATCAAAACAGTAAAGTTATAATTTTTGTGAAAAAGAAAGTTCTAAAATAAGCATAGAATAGGTTGAAAGCAAAAGGACTCCCTAGCATTTTTTTTAAATTAGTACATTTATAATTATGTATTCTAAACATAAGATATAGATGTAAATCTGAGATTATGCTCCATCTTTCTGTAATGAGTAAAGATGGCTCAAAATGGCAATCACATTTTGTTGTTGTTATTGTTTAAAAAAGATGACCATTATGTTTATTGGGAACAGGTAAGTCAATTATTGTACAGTATCATCAAAAAGAATTATTGGCCCTGCACGGTGGCTCATGCCTGTAATCCCAGCACTTTGAGAGGCCAAGGTGGGCGGATCACAAGGTCAAGAGATCCAGATGGTCCTGGCCAGCATGGTAAAATCTCGTCTCTACTAAAAATACAAATTAGTTGGGCGTGGTGGTGGGAGCTGGTGGTGGGAGCCTGTAGTCCTGGGAGGCTGAGGCTGGAGAATTACTTGAACCTGGGAGGCAGAGGTTGCAGTGAGCTGAGATCCGGCCACTGCACTCCTGCCTGGGCAACAGTGCAAGACTCCCTCTCAAAAAAAAAAAAAATAGAATTCTTAGGATGATAATCACAACATTGTTCATTTCATCTAGCCATTGGAATATGGTTAATCATTTCATTTCACAGCCCCCTTTAAACATACTGGTACTTTATATAAGGTGAAGTTTCCATCTTTTTGTTGCTGTTGTTTAATCTATTTGAAAAATGGTGGATTTCTTGACAGATGGTATAATGTACCTAAAACATCACTGCCATCAATAGTGCATGATAATAATGAAAACAAGTACAATTTAAAAGTGTTTTCAATGCATAACTCTGAAGTAGGGGATCAATATTGTCTGTCCTCCTTTTCTGAGTGAAAACTGAGTGTGAGTTAACAGACTTCTTTCTTAAAAGTCATGTTTCTGCTATTGAGTGAAACAAACACACAAAACCAAGTCTTTTGGGTCAAAACTGAGTGTTCTTTTTAAAACAACACAGCTTCCTCTCTATTTGATTTCCTACATATGTGAATATGCCAAAAATTTACTTTCTTATCAATCCATGAATAAAATAGCAGTACTTCCTCTTCTTATCCTATTCTTCAAGTTTTGTTCAAATAGAATTGTTTCTCAATGTCTCAGCCAGGTCTTCTGCTTATTTTCATTTGTGTGCCTTGCTCCATATGGACTTAACGTTTCTATGTAGCATTTCTCCTAATCTCCTTGAACATGTCTGTCTTCCTTCAATATTTACTAAATGACCTGGCATCACCAGCTACCCACAGCCAGGCAGGTACCTTATTTGCTATTGTAGCTATCACATAATATTTGTGTTAAATGAATTATAGTGTTAAATATGACAATGATAATAGGTAAATATTGTTGATGAATAATTGTAATAGTGTAAATGTTAACAGTGTAGGTATTTAGTGTCTGCTAACTTGCAAGTTTCCTCATCAGTTTTATTCCTTTAAAAGATTCTTGGATTTACCTAAGCTCAGTTTCTATCATCAGGGTATCTATAGATATATCACATTGAATGAGGGACCCATGTATACTAAGCTAAGAAGAAAATTCACAATTTTCTTAATATATTTTAGGAGATTCTATTTAATTCAATTTAAGTTGTGGTTTTGTTTCATTTTGTTTTGTTTTTTGGGGTTTTTTGTTTGTTTGTTTTTTTAATAGAGTCATGCTCTGTCTCCAGGCTGGAGTGCGGTGGTACGATCTTGGCTCACTGCAACCTCCTCCTCCCAGGTTCAAGCGATTCCCCTGCTTCAGCCTCCCAAGTAACTGGGATTACAGGTATGCGCCACTATGCCTGGCTAATTTTTTGTATTTTAGTAGAGGCAGGGTTTGACCATGTTGGCCAGGATGGTCTCGAACTCCCAACCTCAGGTGATCTGCCTGCCTTGGCCTACCAAAGTGCTGGGATTACAAGTGTGAGCCACCATGCCCAGCCCCTAATTTTCTTCTGAGCCTCCACTTTCTCTCTTCTAATCTTATCCCATGTGCTTCATATAGTGTCAACAATATTCCCCACTCTTCAGGTGGACATGCAATTCAAGATTGGCAAATTCAGCACAGTGACAATCCAGGGATATGATATAATTTAATTAGAGGTTTCAATGAGTCTCCTGCTGGGCCTGTTTCAGAACACCTCTGTTCTCACCTGAATAATAAAATAAATCAATGTGGTCTTCCCAGACCTATTACATGATATGTGAAGATGAAACCAACCCAGCAAAGAGGAGGCAGAGATACAGAGAAAACTGAGTCCCAATGTCATCATTTAATGGTGAAGTTAGCTCTACAGCAAAACATTTCTAAAGTGTGATTCTTAAAATTCCCCTTGATTCTTAAGCTAATTTTATTGGCTTTTCAGACACTTAAACAAATCTTAATTAGTATACTGTATCTTCCTAGTTCTTGTGTATTTGGCAGTCCACTCTTTATTTTCACATTTAAACCACAGTTTTACTGTTAAAACACATTTGGGGTCTGTCTCTTTTCTTAAAAATATAAAGATGGTATTTCATTACCAAGTATGTTGACAGCCGCTGGGTGCCTCCCTGTAGTCCTCTCAAAGTTTAATGTTTTAACTAAAGAAGCAGACCACTGCTGGTAGATTAGTGAATAAATATGGGGGCAAGATGAACATATCAGCTATCTATAAAGGCTCTTGGTCCCTTATTCTATAGACAGAGCTATATTTACAGGTCTCTTTCTAATCAACGAGATTAGAATAGAAATTGAGTATACTTGGAATAAAAAAGTACAAAATATTTTTATTAGATATTTCTAGAGTGATGTTAATTTGATAAATCACAGTATAAGCATTGTATGATCATTCCAGGCAGGCTTACTATCTAGGGATGTAGTTTGATCTACATGACAGATACAGTGTTGGAAAAAGTTATATTTGAATTTCTGTTTTTATAAGATTTTATTAATTTAACAGAATTGTTCTTGAAAAGGCAGAGCAACTCTATCTCTCAGAGATTCTTCCCAGTCAACTAATATGATATGTTTCACATAATACTGCCCTATGGCTATAAAGAAAAGAAAGGTATGGGATAATGAAATAGATCTATGTCTCTCATGCTGATATCTTCCAACCCCTGGAAACATATTTGTTACAACAATTTTGTTTGAATTTTTACATTTGTATTGTTGATATAAATAAATGAAAACATATTCTTGATCAACTCCCTTACACAGCCAGTAAGCAGTTTGCCCATGGGGCAACACACATCTACTACTCACAATTATGGGTCAGTCCCTCTGTTAAATATCAGAAATAAAAATACTGACTAGTAAACACACAAGCAAAATACAGTCTTACAGATACGGCAATACAAGTTATTAGAGAGTACGGCAGTGGGGTAGCCAAGGATGTCAAGAGGTCAACTCTACTTGAATAGTATGGGGTAGGAGGTTTCCATATCCACTGTAAGATACTTAAGGAACAACAAAGAGAAGTGAGAATGCCTTTCTAGGTACTGCACTGATATAAGAACCTTACAGTTCCACTGGGCCCAGGGACAATTTGAGAGGAGCTGCATCACAATGTGATCTGGCAATCCATCTTCATCCTTTACTGAGAGGGCAGTTACACCTTCTGCAACACCCTTAAGTAATCTCATTGTTTGACTTTAAAAACACATAAAGCACATCTAAATACAGGTCCACCTAGAAGCAGGAGCCAAGTAAAAAAGGCTTCACAAATGCCTTTTAGTGCCCCACGACTTTGTCATTTATACCTTGATACACGACACACCTCCGAATATCCTCCACCCACAAACACTCTAATCCTTTCCATTGGGAAGTTTCTCATGAAATTTTGTAGAATATTTTAATCCCTTTCATAAAAACTGCTATTCATTAGTAAAAGGTAACAATTCTTTGACAAAAAGTTTAAATAAATATGATCCTTAGCAGTGGACACATATTTTTGCTGAACAAAAAATGAATTTACCCTTACAAACTAATTTCTGTTTCCTTGGCTGCTCCCTAGTGTAGAGGGCTGGAAACTGGTCAAATATTTTCAGTATTGAGTTCCACTTATGTGAGCACAAGCACACTCATACACACTCATCAACCTTGCTTTCAAAAGAAGGTATCATTACCTTTGTTCCTCCTGTTTGAAAAGTTTAGGAAGTCTGGTTTTTTGGTGCAGGAATACTTTAGGATATTGCTTCATAAATGTATCGTGAGGTGATAAGGTATTGCTTATACTCTGGCTTAAAAAGAAGACAGAAATTAAATTGTAAGTGTCGTAGGATAACAGCTTCCAAGAGAAAGATTTTTAACTTAATATATACATATCAATTCTATACTGAATATTTAGTCTAAGAAGTAACTAACAAAAATATAAAATATCAATATTTTGTGCTTTAAAAATATCCAAATCTCAGTGAGAAACATTTTAAGAAATACAAAATGTATGATAATATATGATAATATCAATGTAAAAAATTTAATTTTTGAAGTTGTCTTTTTAAAACTCATATTTCTATAATTGATTAAAGTTTTATATAATGTACTACAGAATTAAAATCCCTCTAAAATTATTTAAAATAGTTTCAATCTACATTACTAGAGAGAATATTTATCTGAATCTTTGCCATCTTGTATTAAAATCTCATGCAGTATTTTTTAGGTCTAGGGTAAAGATGTGTTACAACAAAAGATCAGCATTTTCCAAATTCAGATCACTGAAATTACCTAAGATGCTTTTTGTAAGTAAAAATTTCTGATCCATTTATTGATAATCATAAACTCCAACGGTAGAGCCCTGGGTGGGTTTCTCTTTTTTAAATATATTCCTCAGGACGACTCTTATATGCAGCTACAGCTTGATCTATGGCAAATACCAAAAATGCCAATAAGCAAGATCCAGAGAATAGCAAATTGTCATTAAATGTTAGGTAATGATATTTGTTTCTGGAAAATCCACCACATTCAATTTTAAATTGACAACACCATGAAAAGTTTGTCAATTTTTTAAAAAATGCTAAACATTCATCTTGAGGGCTTATTTCAATAAGTATAAAAAATTGTCGTACTTCAAACTGAACAGTGACAAACATCTTAGCCAATAGTTGCCACATGACAATGAACACAAAAATCCTCAAGAGAAGGCTTTTTTAAAAAGTCTTTTTCATTTTTATTGTAAATAATAACAACACATTCTAAAATATTCATAACAGCTTTTTCTTCTCTTGGATAATGTTCCTAAAACACCATATTGACGCTTTACACAAGACAAATTCTACATACTTTAAAAATCTTATTTAATGTAACTTAATTGATTCAAATAACACAATATGATGTGATTTTCTATATTAGGCATTTTTATTCATTTTCTCACAGTGTAGAGATACATTCACCAAGCATCAAATCTTTTTAAAATCTGACCACTGATTTATTGGAGGCTTCCCAGAAAAAAATTTTTTGTTGTTTGGAACTCACATTCTACAATCATCTATTTTACACATCTACCTGTTTTTCACTGGATACTTGTTATATTTGAATCATTGTACTAAGATCTTTTACATTGTTTTGTATTATTGCACATTTATATAACCTGACAACATGTTTTATTTGAGTTACTTTATTGACCCTTCTGCACAAAAAGAAACTGCAACTTTAATAGTTTGCCTAATTCATATAACTAAGAAGTGGAGGACACAGGGTACAAATGAAAACTAAATTGACTCCAAAACCCATTATTTTAACTGCTGGGATATTCTACCCCCCAATTAATAAAACATAATTAGTTCTTGCTATGTGCCAGGCACTCTTCTAAGTAATGTATATGCATCTTACTTGACTGTATTAACTAGATACTCCTATCCATTTTGTTCCCAAAAAGATGCTGAGGTTCAAGGAGTACAAAAGTGTAGACATATGCAGCCTATACTATAAAACTTGGAATCCTATTCCAATCTGTGATCTGGTTAGATCATCTTTGGAGTGGCTAAAAAATTTATTCCCAAATACTAAGACTTTTACCCAAGTCATTTTTTATATGTATAACCTTAGTTATACTTACATACTTTATGTATATAACCTTAGTTAGCTGCCTCCTTCACCTAATTCTTGAGAATTTCCAAGATGTGGTTGGTAATGTACATGGATTCAGTGTTTAGGATCTGGGTCTCCAAAAGTAGTATGTCCAAAAAGTGAAATACGTGGAAGGTTGAAATGGAAGAGTCAAATACTAGAGCTGGAGATGACATGATTTTCAGATTGAGCCCCTAAATGACCTGTAATGCTATAATGTATACTCTATGTTCCAAAAATGTAATGTAGAACATATTCCTACTTCTGAATCTCTTGTTGAAACAACAACATATGTCTGTGTGTTCAGTAGAAAAGTATTATTGTCTAAAACCATGTGAAATCTGTAAATAAATGTATCTAAATATGGAATATAGAAGTAGCTGAGGGGAAACATAAAATAATTAGCATGCCAGAGACAAAGAAATGTTTAGAATTATGGTAGAGTTGGACAGTAGATCATGGACCTAAATACCTATTTCACCCTTCAACTCTGTCCTGAAGATGTTTTTTGTGATTTACCAGGCTATGAGTAAATACTACCCATGGACAAAGAAGTTGCCACTTCATTGAAGCTTACCTGCAATGAACTCATCTATAAGAAAATAACTCCAACTTCCTCAAGCAGATGAAAGGGAAATACATTCAAAATATATAGGTTTACACAGCAGAACTCTAGAGCACTCTCAGGATTCTCTATATACAGGGATTACAAAATTAAATGCTTATCATATCCAAGCAAGTATCATAAGGTGGGAACTGTGGTAAACTGAAAAGACCATGTCCACATGGAGGGACCTGTGACCTCGCCCTTAAGACCACATGTATTAATAGAAGTTCAATGTGTTCAGATCCTGTAGTTTTCTACAGAAGTCAGAAATCTGTACTCTCATGTAAAAATGTCTTATTTTTAAATGTTAATAACTGCTATGGATTGTATGGTTCCCCCTCTCCCAAAAAGGCGTATGTTAAAGCTCTAACACCCAGTGTGACTATATTTGAAGATAAATGCAGTCTCCCTAACTACAAGGGAGGTTGGTAAATGTAGTCTAGCCCTGTGCCGAAAAAGAAGATAAAGTTTGGAGGAGCATACGGAAGCCTTTAAAGTAGACATAAAACCACTGACTATATTAGATTTGGATGTATTATTATTTAGAAATGTGTTTGTCATTTTACAGATAAGGAAATGATGCATATAAAGTTTAAATTACCTGCCTATGCTTATATAACTAGCAAAATAAGTGAACACATTCCAATCATCTTGCTCTAAGATTAAGGGTCTTCCATTTCTCATCATAGGCACAATCTAGTAGAGAAGGAAGGAAGGAACACGTCGTACTGTCAGGTAATACTACCGAGGGCTTTAAGTGATCACCCTTCCCCTGTTCTAGGCTAATCTACTTGGTGTTCTCATGGCTGAGTTCTACCCAGTGGAATATAAAAGAGAAGGCAGAAGGATGTGCCAAAAAAGATTCTTCCACAGAAGATTCTCAAGGTCCTTTTCCCTTCCAGCTTGATGCAGAGGAACAAGGTGGCCTTGGAAGCCACACAATAAAGACTGAAGAGCAAATGTTTAGTAGAGGCTTGAGTTTCTAAACTAAAAGAACAAACTGTCAATGAAAAGCACCCCTTTATAGCATTATGTGGGAAAGAAATAAAATTATATTGTGTAAAGCTACTGAGATTTAGTGTTTATCTATAGCAACCAGAAATACCCTAATGCAATATTTCTTCTGCATCTCATTCAGTTTTGCTCATATGTCTGAAAACATAATAAGCTTTTAATAAGATGCTTATTGATTAATTATATTTATGTGTTTGCCCTAAGGCAATTCACATTTTTCATTTTAAGTTAACTAAAGCAAGTCATAAAAGTTGAATATATTCAATCACTTATAGATTGTTTCCTCCTGAATTTGTCTTACAACTATCATAGCACCTACACACGTATTTGATGAAAATTAAAAGAAATACAAGTGATATCCTGATAAAGGAGGCAGGTACATTTGATAAGAATTAAGCTGATTCTATATTTTATATATACGATATGTATATTGCATATATAAACACATTTTCATAATGCATGTCATTCTTTTATTACAATATGAGTTGAAAAATAAACATTCCTTAAAAATGTCAGTGTATTTAACATTAGGCCACTACAAAGTTTCACACTATTCAGTGTCTTCTGTTCTTATTTAAAATTTTTTTTGGAAATGTGAGTTTCTAGCCTTATTCATGGACAAAGCTCATAGCCAATGACTTTATGCCTTCAAAATTATATTTTTTCAAAGAAGTTCCACATGCTATCACAATTAAACATTAAGATTAATCTCAAACTTTTCATTTTCATAAAGTACTAAAGGAAAATTTAAAGATCTGTTTGACAAAATTAACTGCAAGATTGAATGTAAACCTCTTAAGAGAGATATTGATCAGTCATAAAAATTTACTTCCCCTGAAATAACTAACTAAAGTTCTCCCTATTTTGAGAATCAATATACGATTTGCACATAAAACTGAAGTCCTATAACCTTATATGAAGTATTTAAACCTTTCATTTATTTTTTTATCTTTAGAAAAGGACTTCCTATCTTTAGGATTGTTATAGTAGCTAGAAATAATAAAAGTAAAACTTCAGACCCACTGTTAATAGTATATTAGGCATGTAAAAATGTTAACTGTTAATGTAAATCCAGGTACAGAATGTACAGCATTTAGATATCAGACAGTTTTTAAATTTTTATTAAAATCACAGGGCTAGAAGCCTCACTTTTAATAGAAAAAAGGACAAGAATGTGAGTCACCATTAAATCTTCCTGTAGCAGTACATATATATGCAGTGCCTGTCATGTTAAACGCTATTAAGACTAGAAAAATCTAGTTATGAGAAAGATTTGTTAAAAAGTACCTAGACACAGACTCAGGAAAAACGTTGATCATTAGAACAGAACTATTAAAAAGGAAATATCTGGCACTCATATACTGGTAGGGTAGAACCTATCTTACACCTTAGAAGAACACACCTTCTAACACACCTTAGAACACACCTTATATGCACACATGCCAAAATGCAAAAAAAGAAAAAAAGTCTTCAAGCTTTTTGCAGCATGGCAGTCTTGATTCTCTAAAGAGCCCTGTTGTTGCACATATCCTGCATAACAAATTTCTGATGCATTACTGGTCTTATGAAAGGTGACCTAGGTCTCCAAGGCCCACCACATTGCAAGAAAAGAAGGGGGAAAGTGAGTGGATACTTGAGATGTGAGCAATGGGCAGAGAGGAGGGGTACGGTGTTCTAAAGGCAGTCATTGATACGAAGGAGCATGGGTGGGAGGAATTGAGCCATGACCGAGGAACAAGGAGGGGAGCCCAGCCATCTTTGTGGAAGGACTCTTGAAGGAGAATGGAGTAGCTTAGCTTGATGGTGCACACTGAGTCTAGGAAGAGATAGATATAAATTTTCTGTTGAAGAATTTTTCATAATTTAGGCCACATGTTACTACTACATGCTAATAAGCAAATCTTTCACAGAAAGATCACCTGGAAAGATAAGCTGCCATAAGTGCAAGCCAGCAGCAACAACATCAGATTTATATCCCTAAGCCTATAAATTACCCTATGTTAGATATAAAATATAAAAGAGTTATATATAAGATCTTTATGAAAACAAAGGAGGGAATCACAGTGATGATTAATAACAAGAGACTATCAAGAATAGCCAATCTATCTTGAAGAACTAAGTGGAAAATCTCAAATTGAAAATTACATATATTTTTAGTATCATCAAATTTTTTTTTTTAATTTATTTATTATTATTGTACTTTAAGTTGTAGGGTACATGTGCATAACGTGCAGGTTTGTTACATATGTATACTTGTGCCATGTTGGTGTGCTGCACCCATCAACTCATCATTTACATCAGGTATAACTCCCAATGCAATCCCTCCCCCCTCCCCCCTCCCCATGATAGGCCCCGGTGTGTGATGTTCCCCTTCCTGAGTCCAAGTGATCTCATTGATCAGTTCCCACCTATGAGTGAGAACATGCGGTGTTTGGTTTTCTGTTCTTGTGATAGTTTGCTAAGAATGATGGTTTCCAGCTGCATCCATGTCCCTACAAAGGACGCAAACTCATCCTTTTTGATGGCTGCATAGTATTCCATGGTGTATATGTGCCACATTTTCTTAATCCAATCTGTCACTGATGGACATTTGGGTTGATTCCAAGTCTTTGCTATTGTGAATAGTGCTGCAATAAACATACGTGTGCATGTGTCTTTATAGCAGCATAATTTATAATCCTTTGGGTATATACCCAGTAATGGGATGGCTGGGTCATATGGTACATCTAGTTCTAGATCCTTGAGGAATCGCCATACTGTTTTCCATAATGGTTGAACTAGTTTACAATCCCACCAACAGTGTAAAAGGGTTCCTATTTCTCCACATCCTCTCCAGCACCTGTTGTTTCCTGACTTTTTAATGATCGCCATTCTAACTGGTGTGAGATGGTATCTCATTGTGGTTTTGATTTGCATTTCTCTGATGGCCAGTGATGATGAGCATTTTTTCATGTGTCTGTTGGCTGTATGAATGTCTTCTTTTGAGAAATGTCTGTTCATATCCTTTGCCCACTTTTTGATGGGATTGTTTTTTTCTTGTAAATTTGTTTGAGTTCTTTGTAGGTTCTGGATATTAGCCCTTTGTCAGATGAGTAGATTGCAAAAATTTTCTCCCATTCTGTAGGTTGCCTGTTCACTCTGATGGTAGTTTCTTTTGCTGTGCAGAAGCTCTTTAATTTAATGAGATCCCATTTGTCAATTTTGGCTTTTGCTGCCGTTGCTTTTGGTGTTTTAGACATGAAGTCTTTGCCCATGCCTATGTCCTGAATGGTACTACCTAGGTTTTCCTCTAGGATTTTTATGGTATTAGGTCTAACATTTAAGTCTCTAATCCATCTTGAATTAATTTTCGTATAAGGAGTAAGGAAAGGATCCAGTTTCAGCTTTCTACTTATGGCTAGCCAATTTTCCCAGCACCATTTATTAAATAGGGAATCCTTTCCCCATTTCTTGTTTCTCTCAGGTTTGTCAAACATCAGATGGCTGTAGATGTGTGGTATTATTTCTGAGGACTCTGTTCTGTTCCATTGGTCTATATCTCTGTTTTGGTACCAGTACCATGCTGTTTTGGTTACTGTAGCCTTGTAGTATAGTTTGAAGTCAGGTAGCATGATGCCTCCAGCTTTGTTCTTTTGACTTAGGATTGTCTTGGCAATACGGGCCCTTTTATGGTTCCATATGAACTTTAAAGCAGTTTTTTCCAATTCTGTGAAGAAACTTATTGGTAGCTTGATGAGAATGGCACTGAATCTATAAATTACCTTGGGCAGTATGGCCATTTTCACGATATTGATTCTTCCTATCCATGAGCATGGTATGTTCTTCCATTTGTTTGTGTCCTCTTTTATTTCACTGAGCAGTGGTTTGTAGTTCTCCTTGAAGAGGTCCTTTACATCCCTTGTAAGTTGGATTCCTAGGTATTTGATTCTCTTTGAAGCAATTGTGAATGGAAGTTCATTCCTGATTTGGCTCTCTGTTTGTCTGTTACTGGTGTATAAGAATGCTTGTGATTTTTGCACATTAATTTTGTATCCTGAGACTTTGCTGAAGTTGCTTATCAGCTTAAGGAGATTTTGGGCTGAGACAATGGGGTTTTCTAAATATACAATCATGTCATCTGCAAACAGGGACAGTTTGACTTCTTCTTTTCCTAACTGAATACCCTTGATTTCTTTCTCTTGCCTAATTGTCCTAGCCAGAACTTCCAACAATATGTTGAATAGGAGTGGTGAGAGAGGGCATCCCTGTCTTGTGCCAGTTTTCAAAGGGAATTTTTCCAGTTTTTGCCCATTCAGTATGATATTGGCTGTGGGTGGGTTTGTCATAAATAGCTCTTATTATTTTGAGGTACGTTCCATCAATACCGAATTTATTGAGCATTTTTAGCATGAAGGGCTGTTGAATTTTGTCAAAAGCCTTTTCTGCATCTATTGAGATAATCATGTGGTTCTTGTCTTTGGTTCTGTTTATATGCTGGATTATGTTTATTGATTTGCGAATGTTGAACCAGCCTTGCATCCCAGGGATACAGCCCACTTGATCATGGTGGATAAGCTTTTTGATGTGTTGCTGAATCCGGTTTGCCAGTATTTTATTGAGGATTTTTACATTGATGTTCATCAGGGATATTGGTCTAAAATTCTCTTTTTTTGTTGTGTCTCTGCCAGGCTTTGGTATCAGGATGATGTTGGCCTCATAAAATGAGTTAGGGAGGATTCCCTCTTTTTCTATTGATTGGAATAGTTTCAGAAGGAATGGTACCAACTCCTCCTTGTACCTCTGGTAGAATTCAGCTGTGAATCCATCTGGTCCTGGACTTTTTTTGGTTGGTAGGCTATTAATTATTGCCTCAATTTCAGAGCCTGCTATTGGTCTATTTAGGGATTCAACTTCTTCCTGGTTTAGTCTTGGAAGAGTGTAAGTGTCCAGGAAGTTATCCATTTCTTCTAGATTTTCCAGTTTATTTGCGTAGAGGTGTTTATAGTATTCTCTGATGGTAGTTTGTATTTCTGTGGGGTCGGTGGTGATATCCCCTTTATCATTTTTAATTGCGTCGATTTGATTCTTCTCTCTTTTCTTCTTTATTAGTCTTGCTAGTGGTCTGTCAATTTTGTTGATCTTTTCAAAAAACCAACTCCTGGATTCATTGATTTTTTGGAGAGTTTTTTGTGTCTCTATCTCCTTCAGTTCTGCTCTGATCTTAGTTATTTCTAGCCTTCTGCTAGCTTTCGAATGTGTTTGCTCTTGCTTCTCTAGTTCTTTTAATTTTGATGTTAGAGTGTCAATTTTAGATCTTTCCTGCTTTCTCTTGTGGGCATTTAGTGCTATAAATTTCCCTCTACACACTGCTTTAAATGTGTCCCAGAGATTCTGGTATGTTGTATCTTTGTTCTCATTGGTTTCAAAGAACATCTTTATTTCTGCCTTCATTTCGTTATGTACCCAGTAGTCATTCAGGAGCAGGTTGTTCAGTTTCCATGTAGTTGAGCGGTTTTGATTGAGTTTCTTAGTCCTGAGTTCTAGTTTGATTGCACTGTGGTCTGAGAGACAGTTTGTTATAATTTCTGTTCTTGTACATTTGCTGAGGAGTGCTTTACTTCCAATTACGTGGTCGATTTTGGAGTAAGTACGATGTGGTGCTGAGAAGAATGTATATTCTGTTGATTTGGGGTGGAGAGTTCTATAGATGTCTATTAGGTCTGCTTGCTGCAGAGATGAGTTCAATTCCTGGATATCCTTGTTAACTTTCTGTCTCATTGATCTGTCTAATGTTGACAGTGGAGTGTTGAAGTCTCCCATTATTATTGTATGGGAGTCTAAGTCTCTTTGTAAGTCTCTAAGGACTTGCTTGATGAATCTGGGTGCTCCTGTATTGGGTGCATATATATTTAGGATAGTTAGCTCTTCCTGTTGAATTGATCCCTTTACCATTATGTAATGGCCTTCTTTGTCTCTTTTGATCTTTGATGGTTTAAAGTCTGTTTTATCAGAGACTAGTATTGCAACCCCTGCTTTTTTTTGTTCTCCATTTGCTTGGTAAATCTTCCTCCATCCCTTTATTTTGAGCCTATGTATGTCTCTGCGTGTGAAATGGGTCTCTGAATACAGCAGACTGATGGGTCTTGACTCTTTATCCAGTTTGCCAGTCTGTGTCTTTTAATTGGAGCATTTAGTCCATTTACATTTAAGGTTAAGATTGTTATGTGTGAACTTGATCCTGCCATTATGATATTAACTGGTTATTTTGCTTGTTAGTTGATGCAGTTTCTTCCTAGCCTTGATGGTCTTTACATTTTGGCATGTTTTTGCAATGGCTGGTACCGGTTGTTCCTTTCCATGTTTAGTGCTTCCTTCAGGGTCTCTTGTAAGGCAGGCCTAGTGGTGACAAAATCTCTAAGCATTTGCTAATCTGTAAAGGATTTTATTTCTCCTTCACTTATGAAACTTAGTTTGGCTGGATATGAAATTCTGGGTTTAAAATTCTTTTCTTTAAGAATGTTGAATATTGGCCCCCACTCTCTTCTGGCTTGGAGAGTTTCTGCCGAGAGATCTGCTGTTAGTCTGATGGGCTTCCCTTTGTGGGTAACCCTACCTTTCTCTCTGGCTGCCCTTAAGATTTTTTCCTTCATTTCAACTTTGGTGAATCTGGCAATGATGTGTCTTGGAGTTGCTCTTTTCGAGGAGTATCTTTGTGGTGTTCTCTGTATTTCCTGGATTTGAATGTCGGCCTGCCCTACTAGGTTGGGGAAGTTCTCCTGGATGATATCCTGAAGAGTGTTTTCCAACTTGGTTCCATTTTCCCCCTCACTTTCAGGCACCCCAATCAGACGTAGATTTGGTCTTTTTACATAATCCCATACTTCTTGCAGGCTTTGTTCATTTCTTTTTCTTCTTTTTTCTTTTGGTTTCTCTTCTCGCTTCATTTCATTCATCTGATCCTCCATCGCTGATACTCTTTCTTCCAGTTGATCGAGTCGGTTACTGAAGCTTGTGCATTTGTCACGTATTTCTCGTGTCATGGTTTTCATCTCTTTCATTTCGTTTATGACCTTCTCTGCATTAATTACTCTAGCCATCAATTCTTCCACTTTTTTTTCAAAATTTTTAGTTTCTTTGCGCTGGGTACGTAATTCCTCCTTTAGCTCTGAGAAATTTGATGGACTGAAGCCTTCTTCTCTCATCTCGTCAAAGTCATTCTCCGTCCAGCTTTGATCCGTTGCTGGCGATGAGCTGCGCTCCTTTGCCAGGGGAGATGCGCTCTTATTTTTTGAATTTCCAGCTTTTCTGCCCTGCTTTTTCCCCATCTTTGTGGTTTTATCTGCCTCTGGTCTTTGATGATGGTGATGTACTGATGGGGTTTTGGTGTAGGTGTCCTTCCTGTTTGACGGTTTTCCTTCTAACAGTCAGGACCCTCAGCTGTAGGTCTGTCGGAGATTGCCTGAGGTCCACTCCAGACCCTGTTTGCTGGGTATCAGCAGCAGAGGCAGCAGAAGACAGAATATTTCTGAACAGCGAGTGTACCTGTCTGATTCTTGCTTTGGAAGCTTCCTCTCAGGGGTGTACTCCACCCTGTGAGGTGTGGGGTGTCAGACTGCCCCTAGTGGGGGATGTCTCCCAGTTAGGCTACTCAGGGGTCAGGGACCCACTTGAGCAGGGAGTCTGTCCCTTCTCAGATCTCAACCTCCGTGTTGGGAGATCCACTGCTCTCTTCAAAGCTGTCAGACAGAGTCGTTTGCGTCTGCAGAGGTTTCGGCTGTGTTTGTTATTGCCCTGTCCCCAGAGGTGGAGTCTACAGAGACAGGCAGGTTTCCTTGAGCTGCTGTGAGCTCCACCCAGTTCGAGCTTCCCAGCAGCTTTGTTTACCTACTTAAGCCTCAGCAATGGCGGGCGCCCCTCCCCCAGCCTCGCTGCTGCCTTGCCGGTAGATCACAGACTGCTGTGCTAGCAATGAGGGAGGCTCCGTGGGTGTGGGACCCTCCCGGCCAGGTGTGGGATATGATCTCCTGGTATGCCTGTTTGCTTAAAGCGCAGTATTGGGGTGGGAGTTACCCGATTTTCCAGGTGTTGTGTGTCTCAGTTCCCCTGGCTAGGAAAAGGGATTCCCTTCCCCCTTGCGCTTCCCAGGTGAGGCAATGCCTCGCCCTGCTTCAGCTCTCGCTGGTCGGGCTGCAGCAGCTGACCAGCACTGATCGTCCGGCACTCCCCAGTGAGATGAACTCAGTACCTCAGTTGAAAATGCAGAAATCACCGGTCTTCTGTGTCGCTCGCGCTGGGAGTTGGAGACTGGAGCTGTTCCTATTCGGCCATCTTGCTCCGCCCTCCCAGAATTACCAGTATCTTTAAATTTTATTTTTACTGTATAATTTAAGTGTACAATATGATGTTATAGAATACACACAGAAAATAAAAAGATTTCTATAGGGAAGCAAATTAACATATCCATCATTTCATATAGTTACCCATTTTTATTGTGTGTGGCAAGAACAGCTCAAATCTACTCATTTAGTTTGAATCCCAAATACAGTGCAATGTTATTGCCTATAGTCCTCATATTGTGTATTAGATATCTTCACTTGTTCATCCTACATATATTCTACTTTGTGTCCTCTGATCTACATTTCCCCATTTCCTCCCTTCACCCTTGCCCCTAGTAACCACTGTTCTCTATCTCTGTATTTGCAATTTTTTTAATTTCACATATAAGTGAGATCAAGAAGTATTTTACTTTCTGTGTCTGGCTTATTTACCTTAACGTAAGGGCCTCTGGGTTCATCTATGTTGTGGCAAATGGCAAGATCTCATTCTTCCTTAGGGCTGAATAGTATTCCATTGGGTATATAAACCAGATTTTTTATTTTTATTTTTCACTTTTATTTTAGGTTCAGGGGTACACGTGCAGGTTTGTTACATAAGTAAATTGCATTGCCTTTTTATTCTTCTAACAGTGTCTTCAGCAGAGGAGAAGATTTGAATTTTAAGGAAGTTCAGCTTAATCATTTTATTTTTCATCAGTCATGCTTTTGGTGTATTACCTAAGAAGTCATCACCAAACCCAACGTTACCTAGATTTTTTCCTTTGTTATCTTATATGGTTTTATACTTTTGCATTTTAAATTTAGGTCTATGATCCATTTTTAGTTAATTTTGTGAATAATGTAAGGTCTCTGTCTAGACACATAATTTTTTGTTTTTGGATATGGATATCCAGTTGTTTTAGTATCATTTATTGAAAATCCATACTTTCTCTATTGAATTGGCTTGCTCCTCTGTTAAAGATCAGTTGACATATTTGTGTGGGTCTATTCATAACCTCTGTATTCTGTTTAATTGATCCATTTGTCTATTTTGCTAATACCACATAGTCTCGATTGCTGTAGCTTTATAGTAAATCTTGAATTTGTGCACTCATTTCTTTTTAAATTAGTAATTCAAAGAGTACACATGCAACAGAAAAATCTCTTGTAAAATTGAAAACAACATAAGTTACTTTGAATTTTATTTTGACCACTATTCTGACCATCGCTTAACACTGAATTTTTTCATCACCCTCAGAGAAAACCCATATTAAATCAGTGAATATTATTTTAGCCTTTTTTGTGTCTTTATATACGTTTCAGTGAACCAGTAGATATTTAATATATAGATTTATGTTTAAGTGTGTGGTCTTTGTATATAAAAGATATATCATATTGTATTTGAATACAATATGTGGTATACTCGTGGTATATCCATACAATAAATACTATTCAGCAATAAAAGGAATGAGCTATCAAGCCAAATACACACACATACACACACACACACACACACACTATATATATGTAGATCCATACAATAAATTCATGAAATAAAAATTAAGCATGAAACACAAATATATGTAGGTTAGTATATCCATACAATAAATATTATTCAGCATTAAAAGGAATGAGCTATCAAGCCAAATACACACACGCACACACACACAGAGAAAAAAACTTAAATACATATTGTTTAGTGAAGGAAGCTGCTGTGGTTTAAATGTGCCACCCAAAATTCACGCTTTTGAAACTTAATCCCCAGTGCCACAGTGTTGTAAGGTGGGGCTTAATAAAGGTGATTGAGTCATGAGGGTACGACTCATGAATTAATGCCATTATCACATTAGCAGGTTAATTATCATGAGAGTTGATACAAAGCAAGTCTAGTCCTTGGGGTCTTTCTCTATCTTCTCTATCTTTCAAAAGCTTGCTTTCGCTTTCCACCCTTATACCATAAGATGACCCTTGACAGATGCCAGTCTCATGCCCTTTGACTTCCCAGCCCCCAGAGGTGTGAGAAATAAATTTATTTTCTTTATAAATTATCCAATCTCTGATATTGTTTTACAGCAACAGAAAACAGACGAAGACAGAAGGCAATCTGAAAATAATATATACAGTATTATTCCAACTATATGACATTCTAAAAAAGGCAAAATTATGGAGACATAGGAAAAAATCAGTGGTTGTCAGGGGTTGAGGCTAGGGAGAAGGGAGGGAGAAGGGATGGAGCAGAAGATTTTTAGAGTAGTAAAACTATTCTGTAATGTTGAACATACATCATTACATGGAATGGTTGACCCACATCATTATATACTTGTCAAAAGCCCTACAATGTTCAACACAAGCAGTAATCCCTAAAGTAAATGGGTTTTAGTTAATAGTAATATATCAACACTGGCTAAAAATTGCAACACACTTACCATGCTTCTGCAAGATATTGATAATATGGGAAACTAGGAAGGAGGGGTCAAGGTATATGTGGAAGTTATACTTTCTACTCAAATTTTTTATAAAGCCAAAAGTATTCAAAAATTAATCTGTTAAAACATGTGAATAAAATAGATTTAACTTGTTCTAGTACAAAATGTGGAATTAAGATGAGAAGAGATTTGAGAATGTAATTCCACTTAGAAGTTTGGTAGTCCTGGATTCAGGTAATAAAAGCTAGAGTGGAGTAGTAGATTAAAAAATGAGTGATAAACAGTAGAGATACAATGGAGCAGTAGAATCTAATTATAACACATGGAGAAATAAAGAGAAAAGGTAACAAAACATGCCTGCAAGATTTTCATGCTTTAATTACTGGGTAAATGCAGGCCTTCCACAAGTATTTTTTGAATGTCACCTATGTATCATGCACTGAAATAAGCAATAAAAATTCCCAGGTGCACCAAACAAATAGTGTTGCTTTTTTTCCCCAGGAGTTTACAGTCTAACTGTAGTGATACGTATAGAAATAGAGAAAGAAAGTGAGTTTTCAGGAAAGAATGAGTTTGTTTCTGAAATCAAGATCTAGGGAAATCTGAAGGTTAATGAAATCTTTAGCAATTATCTATAGCAACTCCTCTAATTTGAGAAAGTTTAAGATAATATCGTCTAAACCAGTGTTCCTTAAGAAGAAGGGAGGATGGCAGAAGGAGAACTACTGACATTTTGGTTGGGACAATGTGCAAGATTTTACTGTACATTACTAAAGGTTTAAAATCCCTACTTCCTTTGAGTCATGGTAATAACTATAAATATGTGTACATTTCAAATGCCCCCTAGTGAAGGTACCGCCCGAGGTAGAAAACCTTGCCTAAACAATTGGCTATAAGAGTGTACATGTTAGGTAAAATATGATTAATAGGCATGACTTGAATTAACAACCTATTGAATAAATGTTAACAACCTATTGAATAAATGTAAGATCCCACCAATCTCTGCCCACATTTTCAGCCATCCCAAAAGACAGGACTGTTCTGGATTGACAGTGCCAGCTAGTGGTCATCAGAGGAAACCTCAAAATAAAAAATGGCTTCATTCCAGACAAAGCAATATTTAATGGCTCAAAGCTCAGATCATTTCTTTTATGTGTACATAAACCATCTTTTTAAAGCTCTCCTACCTTTCCTTTCTCTTTCAAACTTTATATCCATAAAAATAAAAGTCCCCTATTTCTTTATTTCTTTATTTTTTAAGACAAAAATACATGTCTAATTATGTCTGGAAAGCCAACAGAATTATCAAAACATTCTCATTAAGAAAAAGAAAGGTTCTCACCAACATCCTGTGAGTGAAAAAAGAGAAGAGGAAAGTAAGATATTTTGAAACAAAAATTAATAATGAATATACTCTAAAGGCCTTATGGTTTTCCAGGAACCTCCTTAAAATTATCATAATTATCGGTATCAAACTCTTAATACTTTTCTAATTAAAGGTACTGAAACAGTGAGAAAGAAACACTCAATTTTTAAATTTTTCATTAATTACTATAAATTTTAAAATGTTATTTTCCTCTTTATTATAAAAGCATAACATTTCGATATATTTTGAGCAAATTAAGGAAAATTGGGTACTCTATGACTTTGTTAGTTAGCTTTTTTGTTTTAAAGAACAACGATTAACAATCATATTTAGGTTAACGAGTTTCCACTAGAGGATTGAGTTGACTTCCTGTTCTACAATTCTGTGATTCCATAATATTGTGTCTTTGGAAAATTCTGAATGCTTGACAGTAAATTTATAAATGAACTTTGGACTAAAAGCTGTTCATGGGTGATAATTTTTATAAGTATTCAAGTATTCATGGGTTATAGTTTTTGTAAGCATTTGACCTTTTTTATAATAAAAACTCTCAATAGAAGGAATGTACATAAACATAATAAAGGCCATATATGATAAACCAACAGCTAACACTATACTCAAAGGTGAAAAGTTGAAATTTTTTCATCTAAGATCAAGAACAAGACAAGTATGCCCACTTTCACTACTTCTTTTCAACATAGTATCGAAAGTCGTAGCCAGAGCAATTAGGCAAAAGAAAGAAAAAAAAAAATTCAGCCCAATAGGGAAGGAAGCAGGGAAACTGTCTCTAGTTGCAGACAAAATGAATCTGATAAGTATGAAAGCCTAGAGACTCCACCAAAAGCTATTAGAATAAATAAATATAGTAAAGTTGCAGGATATACAAAATCAATGTACAAAAGTTAGTCATGCTTCTATATACAAACCACCCAAAAAAATCCTAGAAAAATAATTCTATTTACGATAGCAACAACAAAATAGACTACTTAGTGTGAATTTAACCAAAAAAGTTTAAAGATCTGTATACTGAAACACTAATGAAAGAAATTGAAAACACAAATAGAAGGATATCCATGTTCACTGATTAGAACCATTAATATGGTTAAAATGTCCATACTACCAAAAGTGATATACAGATTCAAGGCAAACTGCATCACAATTCCAATGTCACCTTCACAAAAATAGAAAAAACAATTCTAAAATTTGTACGGAACCACTAAAGACCCCAAACAACCAAAGAGTCTCGAGCAAAAAGAGCAAAGCCAAAGGCATCTCACTCCCTGAATTCAAAATATATTATAAAGCTAGTATAATCAAAACAGTATGGTGCTGGCATAAAAACAGACACATTGATCAATTGAACAGGATAGAAAACCCAGAAATAAACACACACAGTTATAATAAATTGATTATTGACAAAATTGCCAAGAACACACAATGGAAAAAGGACAGTCTCTCTAACAAGTGGTGCTTTAAAACACCAGATATCCACAGCAGAGAATGAAATTAGACCCTTACCTCTCACCATATACAAAAATAAACTCAAAATGGATTAAATACAAAAGATCTAAAACTTAAACATAGAACTGCTAGGATAAAACATAGGGGAAAATCTCCATGACATTGGTCTGAGCAAAGATTTATTGAGTATGATCTGAAAGCATAGGCAATAAAAGAAAAAACAATCAAATGAGATTACATCAAACTAAAAGCTTCTGCACAATCAAGGAAACAATCAACGAAGTGAAGAAACAACCTACAGAATGGGAAAAATATTTGCAAACTATATATCTAATAAGGAATTAATATCCAAATATACAAGGAACTCAAACTACTCAGTAGCAAGGAAAAAAAAATGATTAAAAATGGACAGAGTTTTTGAACACGTACTTTGCCAAAGAAGACATATGTATAGCCAATGTGTTCATGAAAAAAAATAACAAATGCTCAATAGCAGTAATCAATGGGGAAATGAAAACTAAAGCCACAGTGAGATATTACCTCATATCTGTTAGAATGACTGTTATCAAAAAGAAAGGTAAGTGCTGATGAGGACCTGAACTAAAAGGAACCCTCATACAGGTACACTGTTAGTGGGAATGTAAATTAGTTTAGCCATTATGGAAAACAGTATGGCATTTCCTCAGAAAGACTAAAAATAGAATTAACATATGATGTAGGAACCTCACTTCTGGGTATCTATCCAAAGAAACTGAAATCAATATGTTGAAGAGATATCTACATTCCCATGTTTATTGCAGCACTTTTCACAAGAGCCAAAATGTGAAATCAACCTAAACGTCCATCAATGAATAAATGGCTTTAAAAAAATGTAGTACTTATGCACAGTGGAATACTGTTCAGTCTTAAAAAGAAGGAAATTCTTCTGCAACAGCATGAATAACATCAAGGATATTATGCTAAGTAAGATAAAGCAGGCACCGAAACACATATACCATATGATCTCACATAGAGGTGGAATCTGAAAACATGAAAGTCACAGAAGCAGAGAGTAGAATGGTGGTTACTAGGAGCTAGGTTGCTGGGGAGGAATGTGGAGATGTTGATGAAAGGGTATAAAGATTCAATTAGACAAGAGTAAAAGGTTTTTAAGATGTATTGCACAACAGGTGACTACAGTTAATAATAATATATTGTTTATATAATAGCCAGGAGAGCAAATTTCAAATGTCTCATCACAAAAAAGTAAGAGAAGTGATGGATATGTTAATCATCTTGATTTAATTATTTCACATTGTGTACATATACAAAAACATTTTACCACAGATATGCATATAATTAAGATTTCCTGATTAAAAGTAATATTTAAAAAGAATCTGCTCTCCAGACAATACTAAAAAGAAAAACTGTAAGTCTGAATCTATCCTAACTTATTTATAATCAACACAGAAAAGTCTTGTACATTTTTTGAATCATCAGAAGATATTTATTTCTATTGAACATCAAAATAAAATCCAATGCAAAACATTGAACTCTATGCCAAATGTCAAGGAGTTGGAAGCACTAAAATAAATAAAACAAATCTGCCTTCATGGAGTTTGTAGTCTACTAGGATGAAAAATCTTGCACTCAAAAATTTAAAAATCCAAAGTGACATCATCCTCCCTTTGTTATTAATTTTTTATTTTATCTTCAATAAAAAAATCCTAGGATAATATACCAACCTACTGCCTTTATTCTAATAGAAGAAACTTTTTTAGAATCAAAACTAATGCCTTTTGTGAGTTTCATGTACAAAAATGTAAAACCTTGAATTATTTAATTCTCAGCCTTCCTATTTTTATTATAGGGGAAAAGTGTAATTTATTGGTCATTTTTCATCTATAATACATAAAGAACTAATAATATGGAGAAATACATTTTTCCTAAATTGCTTCTCAATTTGTTGAAATCACTTGAATTCTGAAGTTTTTAAATAATTCCCGTGAATGTATTTCTGGTAAACTGTCTAAAGAAATGTCAAGGGAGAAAAAGGACCGGACTTCTAAGCTTTTATTAATTTGTTGTAATTTTATTCTCACCCCAAGTAAATATTCATCTTCACATCTGATTTTATATTTGTAACTATATATTGTATTTCTAACAGAATGATGCAAAACCTATATGCACATACCTTAAAACCTGTTCCCCCCAGCCCCCTAGTGTGTACCAGTGCTCCAAAAGAACACATCCAACAATTTCAGGATTTGGGTTTCTAACAGAAGACACAGTAAACATAAGACTTACTAGAGGGAGTCAGGCAGTACAGCCAGACTGGACCTGAATGAGATAATTGTCTCATGAGAGGACACTGCCCAAGAGGAATGATTCAATCCAGGAAGAGGAAGGCTGATCACATTTATTTAGAGGGGATACTTTGACAGAGCTAGATCTAGATGATTCAATCTCTCTTATTATGATCCCCCAAGAGAAAAAAATCTAGAAGTATTTTGAAAAATGAAATGAGTCTGGGCCAGAAAGCAAAAGGAAAATGAAAACAAAAAGGCCATTTAGTTCCAAAAGCCTTGACTAGCTTCTCATGCATTAGAAAAGGGACCAACATATAAGACAGATTCAAAGCCTGGATGGTAACATTTTTCAAGACACTTAAAATATTGGATGAGCTTTTCTGAATAACAATAATAATAAAAATAACTAACACTTCTGGAACCCTACGTGCCAGACACTATTTACATATATTAGGCTCATTTAATCATCCTAGTAACCCTTTAAAGTGAGTACTATTGTTATCTCTACGTTACAAATGAAAAAACCAAGGCAGAGAAATGTAGTAAGCAGTATAAAGTCACACAGAGGGTAAGAGGCTGACACAGGAGTCACACCAGGCAATAGGTCTCGGGAGTGTGTGGACCTCATTCTTTAGTCCATGTCGAAAAGCACTGGGAGCGAGGAGGAGGCAGCAATGCACAGGGGAAAATGATCCCTCTTGACAGAAATCCAAGCAATATCAAAGTTGAATGCCTTCTTCTCTCTCTCTCTGAGAAAGAAGAAATGAGAAGACACACAACAATATAAAAATAATTTGAAATGGATTGCAAAGTACAAGGATGTGACTTGGAGATGTTTTAAAGTAGAGAGAGAAAACTCTGCAAACCTAAGGCATTCCTCAGCAGTCCCATGAAGGATGAGTGAAGGAAGGTAAGAGGGAGGATGGACACTGATGGATATGGAAGGAAATAACCAGTTTTATAATTCTGAAAATCCCACTTGGAGAAAAGAGTTGTCAAGGAAATAGATCTTTTAAAACTAAATCTTCAAGTATCACACATCTTAGGAATCCTGAGCTTTGAACAGTGATATTTCCTAGTTCTCTGGTTCCAGTATATTTCAACGAGGCATTCCCTATTCACTGCTCAGGTACTTACTTCACTCAGTATGTGTGTTTTCAACCACTTAAGGCTTTTCCCCTTATGACTGCTTTTTAAGTACTAGAAAGGGCCAGCTAGGGATGAGTTATGTTTGTTTCACACTAAATTGTTTCCTTAAGGTATGACATATATATTCTGCCCCTTCAATCTGAAGAAATAACCTCCAGGTTTTCAACTGTTTTTATCTGTGTGATAAATCAGGTACCTGTGAGAGCCAGCAATGGTTTATTACTATACTTTATCCCTAAAACAAAAATACTCATATTCATTTGAATGACAGAAAAAGAAATGCATGAATAGCTTACCTGTGTTGTCCTCTAATGTGGCATAATGCATTCAACTGGCCATAATTAATGTGCTTAGACTTTTTCAAGTCTGAAAAAAAATCAATTAAAAAATTGAGTAATTTTCCATAATCTTATTAAGCAAGTATATAAATAGAGTTTAACTGAAAACATTCATCATAGTGAAAGAATTCAGTGACTATGGAAGTGAGGTATTAACAGTCTTTGTTTGATACACAAGTCGAACTGAATAGGGTGATTCAAGTGAGGAAAGAATTTAATGTTTTTTATTGATGTCAAATCTAGTCTGGCATTTTTTTTATTTCCAGCAAATGCTGAAGTTTGTCTGTGTTCATATAATGTCACTTCTCTTAAAGCAAGCCATGCAGAAGCCCTATCCAATACTGTTAGAAGGTGAACTGGTCCCAGAACTTCAGACATGACAATTTGAGTAAGAGTTTTCTTAATTTGTCTCTCACTTTCACTCTTGCCCTTTGATTCATTCCTACATATGCCGGCCTATTCAGTCCTATGCAGGTCCCCATCTTTGGTTCCCCCTCTTCAGAGCACCTTCCAGTGTCTGGATTCAGTTTGCAATTCCTTCTAAAGATCAAATGTAAGCAAATCATAAAGAAGTCTTTAAGAGCAGAAAGATAGTAATCATACTCAAAAAGCAAACTAATTGTCATTCTTCTTCAGTGCCAGAACGGGCTGACATCCTTCAAATTAGATGGAAAGGAAGATAGAGTATTGAGTATTATAGCATCTTTACAATGATGGGCAGTCACATTACAGGCCTTCTGTTTACTGCAGAAGAATAAGTGCTGTTAGAACTGTTGTAAAAAAAAAAAGCAATAATAAATACTCACTTAGGCATATTACTCCTTTCTTTAGTGAAAAGTTATTGAGAAAATCAGTGGTTTAATGCATTTCTCAAACGTTAAAAAATGCATTCATTGACCACATTCTAATTATGAAGAATTGGAATTTGACATCCACATTTATCTGTTTTAAAAACTTTTAGTTTTCTGACTCATAAAATTTGACTTTGCTTAAAAATGTTGTGATCCTTTAAATTAATCACCAATAACAAATTGGTTATTAATCACCAATAACAAACACTGCTTTTCTAAATTAGAAATTGAAATAAGGCAAATTTAAGCAGACGACTGATTGCTATCCATATAAATCATATCATTTAATAAACTTGGAAATACTGATTACATGATTTAGGCATTTTCTTACCCACATTACTCAGGTAAAGCCTTGAAAAACAAACAAAAAAAAATTACCAAATTGTGTGTTAGCATCATATGGAATAATTTATTTTAAATGAACCAAGCTATCAGCTTAAATATATCTAAACTACCTTTTAGTCTACTAATATTTCTGATACATAAAATCTTAATCATAGATTTTTATATACACAGATTAGGAAGGAACTTCTATACAATATTCTTTTAGCCTATTTTTCTAATGGTGTTCAAGAATAGTGTCAGGACAGGAAAGGGAGATGATGCCACAAACATTTGGAAAAAGGTCAGGGTTTGAGAAATTCTAACTAAAAATGGGAGGCTTTAAAAAGGTAAATATTCTTTATTCTTCATTTAAAGCAGGTGACCAAAAAAATAAGAATTATAGAACGGAGAAAATAAGATTAAGAACTGCTAGCAAAGAATAGAAAGATTAAACTACTACTTTGCTTTTTATCTAACAGTAACATTGCCTGAGAAAAGCTATAGCAGTAGAGGTCAAGGCTTCATAGTAGGCTTGGAACAGCCAAGTAAACTCAAAATAGAATGGGCTGGATAGCACTCACAGCCTAGTAGAAGAACACTTTAATTCATCAAAACATCTCTTTGCTGATCCTCAGTTCTGAGAGGTATTTGTCGCAAGGCTCTTTCTGCGGAGGGTGTTGAGCAACATAATGGATCTTGCCTTTGAAAGCAGTTTCATTAAAAAGAAAAAAAGCCAAAGGCTTCACCACGAAATTGTAACTTTGTAAAGAGCAGATGTTGAGCTTTTCTTGCGATCAAATTTAATACAAGGATAAAGTTTAAAGAGGTTCAAAGAGTACAAAGTTTACATTTGTTTTCCAGCCTGGTTTTTCCCTGATGAATTTGCCTTAGCCTGGCTTTTGACAGAAGCAGAGAAGACTTAACCCTATAACAGGGTTAAAATCAAGGGTTTAGACAAGAGTATATTTGAAAGAGGGTTAGAATATTAATCTTTAACTAGAAACCCACTGTGCAATTAAAAAACCAATTATCTTTATTGATATAAGGCCCACTGTATATTATTGGAATAGAAAAGCTAAATTGCAATGTCTTATGTGTTATACTGGCGATCATTTATATGTGTTAATGATTATTTAAGGTAGATATATCTTCATATGTGTGCATGTCGTAAATTAAGTATGCATGTGATGGAAGTTAGAAATGGTTTTTGTTTTAAATGTTACTAAACTGTTTTTCCCCAACAAGCTTTCCTTTAGGAGGTATATAACTACCCTTTACAAAAAGCTAAGAGGAAGCAATAGAATAAGTGAAGCCTTAGAAATTCTGTAAATAGCCACAATTTACTCAGAGACCAGGCTTATCTGAGTGGCTAGGAGGCAAGAAAGAGATGGACAGTATAGCCATAGAAAAAAATACCACATTGATCCTGTGGAAATATCAGAGCAGAGTTAGCGGGAAAGCACAGCGTCAAATGCCTTCAAAGTAGTTAGAGTACATACTCTAATAATTAATCCAACGATAAATGGAACCTTGCTTAATATGATTTTTAGAGCACAAAGCAGCAGTTCAGCAGCCATAGCAACAGAAATACTGGCAACAAACTTTTTGTAGTAAGAATAGCAGCCCTTACACAATAATAAGCAGAAGGTGAATTCTAGCATAGGACCAAAGTACTGAACACGAAGCTGGATGGCAGAAAATAAAGAAAAGGATCCTTCAGAGACAATAAGCTTAACTAAGTATTCATATATACTTGGATTAGTGATTTAATTACGGGAAGGAGTATGTTTAAAATAAGTCTTACTATCTAGTGAGGTCACTAAACATACGTATGTTAACGGTTCATAGTGTATCTACTCATTTTTCAACTAGTTTTTGTTTTCAAAAATCTCAAAGCTAACTTTTTTTAAAATAACATAATATTAGATAAGAATGAGGCACCCAAAAAGGGTGACTAAACAAACCTTCAGCGGCCAAAGAATAATGCTGAATCAAAGTCTTCTATTAATAAATGCTGGTACACTGACAGGGACAATTCCCAAGTGTGCCTAGATTATCCCTGTTCATTGACTGGGTGGGTTAAGATGTTAAAATAGAACTGTATTACCCGAGAAGAGAAAATGGGGGCAGCAGGGGAGTGGTGGGGAACACACAAAAGGGAAAGGGGCAATGTTTTACAACAAATTATCAAAATAACTTCTCTTTATACCCAGCATTTTTGGAAAAAATAATCTGCATGTATCTTTTCTATTTCCCCAACCCAAATTCACTCCTCCATCTACTATAATTAATTGTCTGCCTTCATTATTTTTCGAAATTGTTTTCATTAAGATCATCAGAGACCTTGTAGATTCTAGTCAAATAACCTCTTTTCAGTCTACATCTTACCCTGTGTGATGTTTGACACTAAAGGTTCTTCTTACTAGGTTTTTGTGACACTGAGAGGTGACAATATGCTAGCAGCCCTCATTCTCAGCGCCTCCTCGGCCTCGGTGTCCACTCTGGCGGCGCTTGAGGAGCACTTCAGCCCGCCATGGCACCGTGGGATTCCTCTCTGGGCTGGCTAAGGCCGGAGCTGCCTCCCTCTGCTTGCCGGGAGGTGTGAAGGTAGAGGTGCCGGCAGGAACCCGGGCTGCGCCTGCAGGGCGCTCACGGGCCAGTCCGAGTGCAGGCGAGCGCGGCCTCCGCGGGCCCCATACACTGAGGGGCCGGCCATCCGCCCAGGGCAGTGGGGGGCTTAGCACCCATGCCAGCAGCTGCGGAGGTTGCGCCGGGTCCCCCAGCAGCGCCCGCCGACCTGTGCTGCACTCAAATTCTGGCCGGGTCTTAGCTGCCTCCCCGCGGGGCAGGGCTCTGGACCTGCAGCCCACCATGTCTGAGCTCCCCCACTGTGGTGGGCCCCCGCAGGGGGCAGCCTTCCCCAGGGGCGCCCTTGCTTTGTGGCTCCCGGTCCCATCAACAACCCAAGGGCTGAGGAGTGCAGGCGCGACTCTAGACTGGCGAGGGCAGTTCCGCTTGCAGCCCCAGTGCGGGATCCACTAGGTGAAGCCAGCTGGGCTCCTGAGGCGGATGGGGACTCGGAGAACTTTTATATCTAGCCAGAGATTGTATGTGCACCAATCAGTGCTCTGTATCTAGCTAATCTGGTAGGGACTAGGAGAACTTTTTTTTTTTTTTTTTTTTTTTTTTTTTTTGAGATGGAGTCTCGCTCTGCCGCCCAGGCTGGAGCGCAGTGGCCGGATCTCGGCTCACTGCAAGCTCCGCCTCCGGGGTTCACACCATTCTGGACTAGGAGAACTTTTATGTCTAGCTAGAGGATCCTAAATACACCAATCAGTACTCTGTGTCCAGCTCAGGGTTTGTAAATACACCAATCAGTACTCTGTGTCTAGCTAACCTAGTGGGGACTTGGAGAACTTTTCTGTCTAGCACTCTGTGTCTAGCTCAAGGACTGTAAACGCACCAATCAGTACTCTCTGTCTAGCTCAAGGTTTGTAAATACACCAATCAGTACTGTGTCCAGCTCAAGGTTTGTAAGTATACCAATTGGTACTCTGTATCTAGCTAACCTGGTGGGGACTTGGAGACATTTTCTGTCTAGCACTCTGTGTCTGGCTCAAGGATTGAAAATGCACCAATCAGCACTCTGTCAAAGCGGATCAATCAGCTCTCGGTAAAGTGGACCAATCAGCTCTCTGTAAAATGAACCAATCAGCAGGATGTGGGTGGGGTCAGATAAAGGAATAAAAGCAGGTTGCCCAAGTCAGTTAGCAGCAACTGGCTCTGGTCTCCTTCCACATTGTGGAAGCTTTGTTCTTTTGCTCTTTGCAATAAATCTTGCTGCTGCTCACTCTTTGGGTCCACCATGCTTTTATGAGCTGTAACACTCACCACGAAAGTCTGCAGCTTCACTACTGAAGCCAATGAGACCACGAATCCACTGGGAAGAACGAACAACTCCAGACAGGCTGCTTTTAAGAACTGTAACACTCATCATGAAGGTCTGCAGCTTCACTCCTGACAGCGAGACCACGAACCCACCAGAAGGAAGAAGCTCCAGACACATCTGAACGTCTGAAGAAACAAACCCCGGACACACTATCTTTAAGAACTGTAATGCTCACCGCCAGGGTCCGTGGCTTCATTCTTGAAGTCAGTGAGACCAAGAACCCACCAATTCCAGACACAACACCATTCTCTCCTTTCTTGCTTTCCCCTTATTAGACTGCTCCACTGAATGCTATCTTCTTCCCTCAAGCATTGATGTTGGCCAAGATTCCATTCTCATTACCCCTGTCTTCTCTTCTCAGCTTAGATCCTCTTTTTGCATAATCTTATCTGCATTCATGTCTTCAGTGATCACATTGATTTTAAGATACTCAAATCAAACTCTCTAGACCAGATCTCTAACCGGTGCTCCACTAAATATTCACGTGAATGTTGCCCAGGAAAATCAAACTCAAGATAACCAAAACTTCACTCAATATTTCTCCTATGTTTATTTTGCCACATAAAACATGATCCTCGCCTGAATTTTGTCTGGATTAAGAAAATCCCTACCACTTATAATAACTTTATCACCAATCTATTTTTTGTTAACTTTTAAGTTCCAGGGAATGTGCAGGGTGTGCAGGTTTGTTATATAGGTAAACGGGTGTCATGGTGGTTTGTTACATGCATTATTTCATCACTCAGGTATTAAGCCTAGTATCCATTAGTTATTTTTTTCTGATTCTCTCCTTCCTCCCACCTTCCACCTTCCAGTAGGCCTCAGTGTATGTTGTTCCCCTCTATGTGTCCATGTGTTCTCATCTCTTAGCTCCCACTTACAAGTGAGAACACGTGGTATTTGGTGTTCTGTTCTTGAGTTTGTTTGCTAAGGAAGATGGCCTCCAGCACCATCCATGTCCCTCCGAAGGGCATAATCTTATTCTTTTTTTTATGGCTGCATAGTACTGCATGTGTTATGTACCACATTTTCTTTACCCAGTCTATCATTGGTGGGTGTTTAGGTTGAGTCCATGTCTTTGCTATTGTGAATAGTGCTGCAGTGAACATAAGTGTGCATGTGTCTTTATAATAGAACGATTTATATTCATTTGGGTATATACCCAGTAATGGGATTGCTGGGTTCAGTGGTATTTGTGTTTAGGTCTTTGAAGAATTGCCACACTGTCTTCCACAACGGTTGAACTGATTTACAGTCCCAACAACAGGGTGTAAGTGTTCTTTTTTCTCCACAATCTCACTAGCATCTGTACTTTTTTGACTTTTTGATAACAGCTATTCTGACTGGTGTGAGATGGTGTCTTAGTGGTTTGATTTGCATTTCTCTAATGATCAGGGATGTTGAGCTTTTTTCCATAAGATTGTTGGCCATGTTTATGTCTTCTGTTGAGAAATGCTTATTCATGTCCTTTGCCCACTTTTTAATGGGTTTTTTTTTCTTGTAAATTTGTTTTAAGTTCCTTATAGATGCTAGATCTTAGACCTATGTCAGATGCATAATTTGCAAAAATTTTTTTCCCATTCTGTAGGTTGTGTGTTTACTCTGCTGATAGTTTCTTTTGCTGTGAAGAAACTCTAGTTTGATTGGATCTCATTTGTCAATTTTGCTTTTGTTGCAATTGCTTTTGGCATCTTCATCATGAAATCTTTGTCCATGCCTCTGAATAGTATTGCCTAGGTTGTCTTCCAGGATTTTTATAGTTTGGAGTTTTACATTTAAATCTTTAACCCATCTTAAGTTTTGAATATGGTGTAAAAAAAGGGGTCCAGTTTCAATTTTCTGCTTATGGCTAGCCAGTTTTCCCAGTACCATTTATTGAATAGGGAATCTTTTCCCCATTGCCTATTTTTGCCCGGTTTGTTGAAGATCAGATAATTGTAGATATGTGGGCTGATTTTGGGGTTCACTACTCTGTTCCATCATTCTATGTGTCTATTCTTATGCTGGTACCATGCTGTTTTGGTTACTGTAGCCCTGCAGTGTAGTTTAAAAGTCATGCAGCGTGATGGCTCCAGCTTTTTTCTTTTTGCTTAAGATTGCCTGGCTATTGAGGCTCTTTTTGATTCCATATGAATTTTAAAATAGTTTTTTCTAATACTGTGAAGAATGTGAATGACAGTTTAATGGCAATAGCATCGAATTTATAAATTGCTTTGGGCAGATGGCCATTTTAATGATATTGATCCTTCCTATCCATGAGCATGGAATGGTTTTCCATTTGTCTGTGTCATATCTGATTTATTTGAGCAGTCATTTATAGTTCTCATTGTAGAGATTTTTCACCTCCCTTGTTAGCTGTATTCCTAAGTATTTTATTCTTTCTGTGGCAATTGTGAATGGGAATTCGCTCATGATTTGGTTCTCTGCTTGTCTGTTGTTGGCGTATAGGAATGCTAGCGATTTTTGCACATTGATTCTGTATCCTGAGATTTTGCTGAAGTTGCTTATCATCTTGAGAAGCTTTGGAACTGAGAAAATGGGGTTTTCTAGATATGGAATCATGTCATCTGCAAACAGGGATAGTTTTACTTCCTCTGTTACTATTTGAATACCCTTTATTTCCTTCTCTTGCCTGATTGCCCTGGCCAGAACTTCCAAAACTGTGTTGAATAGGAGTGGTGAGAGATGGCATCCTTGTCTTGTGCTGGCATTCAAGAGGAATGCTGCCAGCTTTTGCCCATTCATTCAGTATGATATTGACTGTGGGTTTTTCATGTATGCTTCTTATTATTTTGAGGTATGTTCCTTCGATATCTAGTTTATTGAGAGTTTTTAACATGAAGGAATGTTGAATTTTATCAAAAACCTTTTCTGCATCTATTGAGATAATCATGTGATTTTTGTCTTTAGTTCTGTTTATGTGATGAATCACATTTCTTGATTTGCATATGTTGAACCAACCTTGCATCCCAGAGATGAAGCCTACTTGATCATGGTGGATAAGCTTTGATGTGCTGCTGAATTTGGTTTGCTGATATTTTGTTGAGGATTTTTTCATTGACGTTCATTAAGGTTATTGACCTGAGGTTTTCTTTTTTTGTTGTTGTATCTATAACCAATCTTGAGACCTTATTCTGCCCTTTCCTCTTCAGGACCAAAGTGTTACAAAGACTGTCAACTCTACCTCTTTTTAAATATATCCTAAATATTTTCAAAATACAGTTGTCCATCAATATCCACAGGGTGTTGGTTCTAGGACACCTCTTTCATCCCTCCAACACAAAAATCCATAAGTGCTCAAGTCTTTCATGTAAAATGGCATATTTTCAGATAACCTATGCACATCTTCCCATATAGTTTAAATCTTCTCTAGATTACTTTTAATACCTAATACAGTATAAATCCTATTTAAATAGTGTTATACTGCATTGTTTTGTATTTTATATTATTTTCATTGTAGTATTATTATTTTTTTATTTTTTCTTATATGTTGTATCCCAAGTTGAGTCTGCATAGGGAGACCTCAGATACAAAGGACTGACCGTGTGTCTCGTCTTATCCCAATGACAATAAGGATTGTCGTTAATCAGAAGTCACAAAGTAGGGCCATGTGATGTGTACGTTGTGAAGTAGTACTATTCACATGCTTGCCACAGTTCAATATCTTATTTCAGGTTCTTTTTGAATCTCACCTGTAATACTGCAATAATCTCCTAACTAATGTCCCTGACTTCAGCTTCTTCCTCCCCAACACATCCTCCAGGCTACTCTCACAGTACTTTCTAAAATTCTAATGTGATTGTTAAACTTTCTTACTTTAAATCCCTTTGTATGTAATCATGCTTTTTATAATTGTACCTAAATTAAATTCTGTGACTTCATTGAAGACCACCCTTTAAGTTCCTCCCCAATTCTCCGTTTTGTTTTTGTTTTTGTTTTTGTTTCGGAGTCTCACTCTGTCTCCCAGGCTGGAGTGCAGTGGCACAATCTCAGCTCACTGCAACCTCTGCCTCCTGGGTTAATGCCATTCTCCTGCCTCAGCCTCCCGAGTAGCTGGGACTACAGGCACCCGCCACCATGCCCGGCTAATTTTTCGTATTTTTAGTAGAGATGGGGTTTCCCCGTGTTAGCCAGGATGGTCTCAATCTCCTGACCTCGTGATCCACTCACCTTGGCCTTCCAAAGTGCTGGGATTACAGGCGTGAGCCACCGCGCCCGGCCTCATTCTCACCATCTTTCAACAACGCATGTTCTGGGTGCTCCATGAACATATCTTGTCCTTTTGATATTATATTCTCTTTGGATCATTACTCAACTTAAAAAACTCATCCATACTTTCAGATCCATCTCAGAAGTTAACCAGTGACAATTTTTGAAACCCGTCTTCCATAGAAAAAGGTAAATGTATTTTCCATTGTGCTCTTATAGCACCACAAGAATAGTTGCACTTTACGTAAAGAAAGAATATCTTTCTTTACGACTTTTTAATTTATATCTATATTTCTTCAGATTTATGACGATCCCCTGAAGACAGGGTCCATTTTCTATTCATCTTGAACCAAAACACTAGAACTTATCATAATGATTGGATTTAAATACTATTTAGTAAATTATAATGAATAAGTAATAATAATGTGACTCTAATTTGTCAGGTAAGAGTCAGTTCCGTGCAATGAAAATCAAATCAAGGAAAAATAACAAAGGCAGGTAAGTGGAAATAAAAATGTTATTAAAATAATACTTTCAAAACTCCAGAACCACCCTGTTTCTTGCAGAAGATCATATTTAATTATTTCATCTCCAATCTACATGAGATTGAACATCAAGTCAATGTCATTTTTTTCAGCATTAAAAATCTATTCATCATGACAAACAGCCCACTCAATAACATAAAGAGTAAAAAATAGAAGTAGGGGGAAGGAGCCTGGTCTACAGTAAAACTGAGGATTAACCATATTTTCTAACTATGAATTCTGAAGAATATCAACCAAATAGTGAAACATCAATAAACTGTAAAAGAGGTACAAGAGAAAACGCATACTTCTCTTGTTTGAGGAAAAAGGGAAGAGTTTTCCAGGGGAAGCTGATATAGCTCTGAAGGATGCAGTCATTAAACCTTACTGGAAATGGGAAGATGTTCCGACATGGACAGACTAAAGGGATACCCTTGAACCAATGACATTCATGAAAGGCGGGGTTAAACAGGGGTCCCACATAACAGTCATTTTTTTTTTCAGAATAAAGTTGTTGTGATAATACAGAGGACAATGTAAGTGGCAATCCACACAGAAGCAGCTGATCTCAGTCACTGAAAAGAAATAGATTATGGCCAAATAACTACACAAACCTTGGGAATATAAACGATGACAGCACGAGTTAGGGGCATGTTGTTTAGGGAAAAGAACAGAACAGAGTTGATGAAAAGTGTTCAACATTAACATACAAGAAAATTCAATCTGTCTGCTGAACCAGGGCACTCTCCACCACCGTTTATTTTCTAACAAGTAAACTACCTTCAAAAAATAACCACTATTTAATAATCCTGGAACCTAAGCACAATATGCTCTAAGGGATAAGGTAAAAATGATTAATTTATAATAGCAAATAAAAATCAAATAGTATGCACCAGAGTAATAATTATGCCAGGAAGTAAAAATTCATGCTTCTCCATCTCTCTCTCTCTCTCTCTCTCACACACACACACACACACACACACACACACAGCTTTGACGAAAGAAAAACAAAATTATAAGGCATTAACCATAAATAAGAAAACAGAAAGAAATTACAAGCAGGCAATATTCAGGAAATAAGAGGAAGATAAAATAAAATTATGGCAGAAATAAAATCCACATGGGAAACTGCAAAAATGACAAAGATTTAAGAAAATATAGTCATAGATACAGACTAATACACTCAAATAAATAGGAAAAATATAAACAAAGGAGAAAATAATAAATGAAAATAGGGAGCAGATACTATATGTAAAAATGATTTCCGAATAAGAAAACAGAAATAAGAGTAGACAAAAAATGTTCAAAGATATAATGCAAGAATACTTATATAAACACTTGAATCTGCAGAATTAAATATAATACCATGACCCAGAAAGGCAAAGAGAAATCATGATACATGATTTACAAAAAAGATTAGATGTTCTAGGTGTTACTCGATTAGCAACTAATTGTTACCATATTTCAAAGATAAAGAAATAATTATTTTAGCAGCAAGCCAAAAGAGGAAGTCTTCTACAAGTGTGAAAAACTTTGGCCACAGACTTCTCCACAGCAGTGTCCTGCAAAGAGTAGGGCAACCTCAGGGAAGAAAAAAATATGACTCATGAATATTATTCCCCAACTAATAAATATGAAACCTAAGAGATATTATTTGGATATCAAATTTAGCCTAGTAAGCACTGGGTGAAGAAATCACATACCCATTCAACTAAGACTTAAATAGGATGCAAACTATACTAATAAAGTGTAGGCAAATTTTGTAAACATTAACATAAATAAATTATTCACAGGTTATAATGGAGATAGTACAAATAATGAGTAACAAATGTGAAGTTTCAGCAGAGGAGAACATGTAATATATATCTGTACATATTCCCTTACAAAGTAGATAATTAATAGTTACAGTTTAAGAAATATTAAAAATAATAAAGGTTTAATATTTAAAGATATGAATATAACCAACCAAGGACATAAATATTTGTTGTAACAAAATCAATATGTGAAGAGGGAAATTTTTCTCATTTCATACTAGGTTACACATATGCATTGTCTAAAGTTCATAAATTAAGAAACAGAGATTTGATATAGGTATAGAATCAAACTACTAAACATTTTTGTTCCAAATTATATACCATCAAAATTCATAAAGCAAAAATTGAAGGTATAAATGGAGGCAAAATAAACCCCAATAACCCATTAGTCATCCAACAAAAATCAAATAGAAAATGAATCACTAAGGATGTAGAAGATTTTTACATATATTAATCATGTACCAAATTTTATTCTTAAATCAAAAGAGGATATTAAAACTAAAACTATGAAACATAAAGTAAAAATAGTGAATCCTTTCATGAACCTACAGAGTATAGTTAAAGTATTTCTCTGAAGAAAAAAATGATTGATATTATAAGAAGAAAGATAGAATAAAGTAAAAAATTAGCTTTTAACTCAAGTATTTAATACAAGAAAATTAAAATACATAAGAAAAATGGAAAGGAGAAAACAAAGAAAAGCAATTAATACATTTATAAAACAAAAAATACAGAAAAGTAAAAATCAAGAGCTGGTTCTTTGGAAAGAAAAAAGTAAATCACAGGCATATCTAAAAAAGAATGGCATAAGTACCCAACATAAGAAAATTGGGAACTAACTAACAGTATATATCATTAAAAAGAAATTTTAAAAAAAATTTTTACACAAAGATGTAAGGTCAAAAAAACTGAAACTAAACAAAAATGATTTTTTAAGGAAAATGTATCTTATATTTGACATTAGAAGAGAGAGAAAAGCCTAAGTAAATTAATTGCCTTGAAAAGCTGGGAATAATCTCAAAGCAATTTTCCTCCACCACAAACACACACACACACACATACACACATACAGAGGCATCAAACAAGGCATTATCACAGTGGATTCCATCAGATCTTCATAGAAGAGACAATACTTTTGCTTGTTAAATATTTCAAAACATAGAAAAGTTTTTAAATTTATTTGATGAAGCAAGCAAAACAATTAGATTCAAATATGACAAAACATGAAAAAGGAAACCAGAGATTAATCTCACAAATACACATGAATATTTTCCAAAAATATATATAAGGATATAGTGCCCAGCAACATATTAACAAAGATCATACAACAAAGTAAGATTTATGCAAGTAATCAAAGAAAATTCAATTAGTGAATATAGCAATATAATTTTCCACAAGTTGAAATTTTTAAAATTATAATCTCCCCAAATACAGACAAAGTATTCAGTAAAATTCAACATAGTTCTTAGCAGCTTAAATTGAAAAAAGTTTATTTTTTTGAAGCTGGTAGGTAGATCAAACCAAAAGATAGAATCATGTTTAATGTTGAAACACCAGAAGCAATAGCATTAAATTCAGGAACGAGATAAAGATATACACTAGTGCTACAAATTTCTGAAAGTACCAAAGGACACAATTTAATAAAAGAAATGCATAAGATATAGAAATTAGAAAGAAAGATACAAATCAGTTTTTGCTATTATTATAATTATATAGATAGAAAACAAGTACATAAGCCAGAAACCCATTAGAGTACTTGCTGAAGTGGCTTATTACAGAAGTAACTAATTCAACAGCTTGCCCTTTTCCTTGAACAGTGAGTCCTAAGACCAATGGGACAGCAGCAGATGGTAGACATCTATGCCAGGAGTAGGTGAGGTGAAAGGTAAGGTATCACAGCATCCAAGACCAGGGTGTGGAGGGCATCCACGTTAAGGTGGGCCTGTGCAGAGTCTCAGAACAACCAGGTAAGGACAGCAGTTGTGAGGTGTGAGGCAGAGGGAGTGTCGCAGAGCTAAATGTCAGAATGGACGGCAGTGAATATGGAAGATAGATTACAAACAAGGAAACTGCTCAAAGGTGTTATGATAAAGCTAATAGGAGAAAGCTTTATCACTTCAGAGATGGGAGTTAGAAATACAGAAAGGGAGAAGATAAGAATGAGCCTGTGGTGCTGCATTAGGATTAAAGAAATCAGTGTAAACTCACAATTTTTAATATATATATACATATAAACTGATATACAAACAAATACAAATGTGACTTTGTATTCCCTAGATCTGTCCACTGAGAGGGCCTGGGAGCAACGGCATCCTAAGATCAAGACACACAGAGCACCCAAATCTTAAATTTTCATTAAAATAAGACAGGGCTCTTAGGGAAAATGGCTGATTCCAGGGATCAGACAAAGAAAGTATGAAAAGAGTTTGAAAAATCTCACTGTGTCAGAAGCAAAGAAATGCTCAAACCAACTTAAAGTGGCTCCCACTGTCCAAACTGTGACCAATGTGATCCAAATATATAATTAAAGTAACTCCTTAAAACTCTTTGAATAAAATAGAAACCTCACAGTTTATATATCTAATTTTTATTTTTTTAACCCAAATAAAAAATGGTCAATGTATCTATTTAATGTTACTTTAATATTTCATGAGAAATGGAATATTTATACACCTTAAAATACATCTTCACAAAACATATTAATTTAACAAGAGAAAAGAGTACATTTACAGGTGGAAAGTTCTCCATATATCACCTTAATCATTACTAAAGTGAGTATCATCAAGAGTGGGACAAACTGAGATCATATGGTCCCTGATAAGATGGAAGGAGAACATGAAATCGCTCCTGTGATATTTCTGACAAAGATGTCTACCTCAAATCTAATCATGAGGAAATATCACACAAACCAAATTAAAAGATATTCTATAAAATAACTACTTTGTAGTCTCCCGGAAAACTGAGAAACTATTCCAGACTGAAAGAAATTGAAGAGATAAGACAGCAAGATCCTGAAGAGTCAAAGCAATCTCAAGAAAAAAGAACAAAGCTAAAAGTATCACACTGTCTGATTTCAAAATATAAAGCTATCAAAATAGTATGGTACTGGCATAAAACAGACACACTGACCAGAAAAACATGAGATTTTGAATTGGATTGTTTTACTAGAAAGGACATTATCAGAACAACTGACCAAATTTGAATGGGGTCCAAAGATTAGATTACAGTAATGTGTCAATGTTAATTTTCCTGATCTTGATAGTTGTATTGTAATTATGTAACAATGTTTTTTTTAACAATACACACTAAAATACGGGGATGATGGAATGTCAAATTGCTCTAGAAAAATAAGTTCCTTTAATCTGAACTTCCAACATCTGTAAGATTGTGATTATTTCAAAAGATTTTAAAAATTTAAATTTAATATTTCTCACATACTGACTTTACAATTAGAAAAAGATATCATTCATAATAGAAAAAAGATAAAATACCCAGGAATAAATTTTATTTAGTGGCATACAAGAAAAGAACACTTACATAAATTTGAAGCAGAAGATGTATTTATTTATGCATTTATTGTTTGGTAGACACAGGGTCTCACTACGTTGCCAAGGGTAGTCTCAAACTCCTCGCCTCCAGGGATCCTCCCATCTCAGCCTCCCAAAGTGCTGGGATTACAGGTGTGAGCCATTGAGCCTGAGAAGGAGGTAGACTGAGCATTGTAAAGATACCAGTTATTGAGTAGGATGACTGAATATTATAAATATATCAATTCTCCACAAATTCATCCTTTTTTAAAAAAAAAAAAAAAAAAAAAAACAGGGTCTTGGCCAGGTGTGGTGGCTCACACCTGTAATCCCAGCAATTTGGGAGGCCAAGGTGGGCAGATCACCTGAGGCTGGGAGTTTGAGACCAGCCTGATCAACATGGAGAAACCCCATCTCTACTAAAAATACAAAATTAGCCAGGCGTGGTGGTACATGCCTGTAATCCCAGTTACCTGGGAGGCTGAAGCAGATGAATCACTTGAACCTAGGAGGCGGAGGTTACAATGAATCGCGATCACGCCATTGCACTCCAGTCTGGGCAACAAGAGCGAAACTCCATCTAAAAAAAAAAAAAAAAAAAAAGACAGAGTCTTGTGATGTTGCTCAGGCTGGAGTGCAGTGGCATGATCATAGCCCACTGAAACCTCAAATTCCTGGGCTCAAGCGATCCTCCTGCCTCAGCTTTCTCAAACGCACAGGCAACAAAAGTCAATGTAGATAAATTAGATTACATAACTCTACAAAGCCTCTGCACAGAAAAGGAAATAATTAACAGAGTGAAGAGACAACCCACAGAATGGAGAACATATTTGCAAACTAACCTATGATAAAGGGGTAATATCCAAAATATATAGGGAACTCAAACAATTCAATAACAAGAAAACACATAGTCCAACTTGAAAAATGGGCAAAGGGCCTGAATAGACATTTTTCAAAATAAGACCTATGAATGGCCAACAAAAAAATGGTCAATATCTCTAATCATCAGGAAAATACAAATTAAATCCACAGCAAGATACCACCTCACACCTGTTAGCATGGCTACTATCAAAAAAACGAAAGATAAGTGTTAGAGAGAAAGTGGAGGAAAGGGAACCCTGATACACTGTTGGTGAGAATGTAAATTAATACAATCATTTTGGAAAGCAGTATGAAAGTTCCTCAAAAATATTAAAAATAGAATTACCATATGATCCAATAATCCTACTTCTTGGCTCTATAGTGACTCATAAAAATTATATAAATATGATTATATAAAATGTGATTATATAAAATGTGATTATAATTAATAAATACAATTATATTAAAATAGTATATACAGTTTCTTCATACTGGAAAAGTCAGGAGAGCCTTTGTGGAGATTAAAGTAATTTACAAAAACTCTGAAGAACTGAAATAAGAACAAACAGAGGAAGAGCAAAGGGAACCCCAAACACAGGAAACATGAGCTAAGGCATGACAGTATGGTGAAGATTATGATGGTGTAATTAAAGGAATGGTTTTCCTATCAGCATGGGAACTCTCCAGCTCTGTTCCTTATAGGCCAGATTAAGGTACAGTTAACAGTGTTGCTGGGCAACATTGCTTATGATAACAATGATCTTGGATTGATGACTTGCATTTGGACTAGGAAGCACTACAGATGATGTATGAATACCTGATGAGCAGTCACTGAAATGAGCTACCCTTGAGTACCTTAACTCTTGTAATTGAGAGTTTTCTTACAGGAAACTTGGAAGCAGTGCCTTCGGAATTTTTATTAAAAACGATGGTTTATGAGGGTTTTAAGCCAGGGCAATTCAGCATCTGCCCTATGTGACTCTCACTGCCTTAAACCTGAGCTACTATGTAGGTAGCCAAAGAGGGCTGGCTGTGTGGGCTGCAGCCTAGGCATCTGGGGACTTTTTCCACAGAAGGGGAACCCCTAACAGTGTCCTTATGGAAGGCTGTAACTTTACTCCACATATGTGCCAAGTGTGTCCATCTGAATGGTTAATTTAACCTTTGAAATCTTCCTATACCTCTAATCAGTATTGGCAGATAAGCTTAAGGAATAACAAAGTGTTTTAGCTGTAGAGGAGAGTTACATCAATGGAGAATAAGATCTAGAACACAAGAGACAGATTTTAGCCTAATCATGAAAGATTTAAATGCCAGATTGTGGAAAATAGATTAGAATCTAAGTTTTAAAGGCGAGTAGGACCCTGACAGCTTTTGGATGGAGAGTTAAAGTGATCAAAAAGTTTAATCATCCTATCAGACAAGTAAATCTAGTTCATAATATATGTTGGAAGGAAGACCAGAGATCAGTTCCGTGAAAGATGCTGGAGGACCAGCATCTTCAGTTGGCTGAAGGATTGGTAACATGGAACTAATAACAGGACTAATTTCTGAAATAGACTGATAGAGCAGTAGCCTGAGACGCAGGGGAGACCTAGCCTGACATCTAGTGGAGAGATGTGATTTGCAAGGCATTGCAATTGACTTCACCATTTCCTGTTTCCTGCCTGAACTCCCAGGTACCATCAAGCTCACATTTAAGTTCTCACAGCTTAATTTCTAAAGGCCACTCGAAATGGTTTGACACAAAGTACATCAAAATAGTTATAACAGTAATAGGAAAAAAAGACTAAATATTTGCTTTACAATAAAACACCCATCTTTTCTCCTTGGGATTAAAAATTTGGCTTTTATCCTAAAAATTTAAGGCAAGGAAAAAAATTTTTCAATACTTCTGAATTTTGTGATAGCACATCCCATTGCGACTATCATTGATTATACAGATACAGAAATGGACACATTCAACCTTTTTCCCACCTTTTATTCCTTCTTGGAATTTTCATTCTTATTTATTTTAGTTCTTTCTTTTTCTTAAACTTGGTTTCTTTACACATTACACAATCCACTTCCCTGTTTTTCTTCTTCACTGGCAAGCCTCCTTTTTTTCTTACCTGCATTCCTAGGATTTGAATGGTTTAAAACTTTTAAATGGTACAATATTCACTTTTTCAAATATATACCTTTAATCCTTGGCTACCAAAGAACGGAAAAACTCTCAAATTATAGAAAATGCCTTTGAACTCTTAGGAATGATGACACAGTCTTTTCAGATTTGCAGTAAATGTAAAGCCATAAAATGAAAAAGAGCAAAGAAAAACATTTGCTTAAGAGTACTATCTTGTTTCTAAATTTCTTGACGTGTCTCTGGTCTTATCTTGAATGCTTTTTTTTTTTTTTTTCTCCAACTCATATGTTGGAACAAATGAAAGGTATCTAGAAATGTCTGGTGAACTTGAAACACTTTTGGAACTGGAAAAGCACAGAAATTTTTTTTCAAGTCAACCAGTAGTCAAAATGGAAAGCATATTTTTAAACCCATTCTTCCTCAGAAGAATAAGCCTAATTAGTGTGAAGAAAATAGAGTAGCAGCAAATTTACCCAAAGAAAGAAAGTTAACTGGACCATAAACCAAATAGTGAAGAACAGCTTCTTGCCTTCCATTAAAAAATTTTTAAAATAAGACTTATTTTTTCCTTTTTTTCTGTCTCTTCAGGGAAACAACTTATAATAATAATGGGTCATGTATGTACTTAAACCAGATGCCATTTCACTTATGTGGTAAAATTGTACAGTTTGCTAGCTATAATGTTTTTAAAATAAATCTCATCCAGAACGAAAAGTGGAACAACTCTTTTGCTTTTGAGAGCGTTCATTCTTCCCCTAAGGTTAGCAAACTGTGAAGAATCCTGAGACAGAAGTCAAAGAGACCAGAAAAGGAGAAGACTTGAAAGTTTCAAAGAAGAAAGAACCATAAGCAGTAAACTAGCTCAAGAAGATTAACTACTTGAAGTGTCTAAGTCTGAATTTCAGAGTCAACAAGATAGCAGTGAAGGAGTGTTTGAAGATGTGTGACATGTTGCCTCCCATACATTAATAGCATCTAAGAAGCCAAATGGGCAAGAAATTCAGGGCAGGAGGTAAGGGGCAATCCAGAATGCTGCTAGCTTTGTTGTTGTGAGTAGAGAGAGTTCGTTTACACAGAGGACGCTATGAGGAGCCTCTGCTACTTAATATCTGTGTGAACCTTAGAGTGAAACCTAAGCCTTATTATCCTTAAGTGTAAACTGGAACACGTATTAATTTTCTATTGCTGCTGTAAAAGATTGCCACTGCCTTAGTGGCTTAAAACAATAAAAATGTATTATCTAACAGTTCTGGAAATGAGAACTCTGAAACTGATTTCACTGGGCTAAAATCACATCAGCAGGACTGCAATTCTTCTGGAGGCGCTAGGGAAGAATCCACTTATTTGCTTTTCCCTCTTTTAGAGGCTGCCTGAATGCCTTGGCTTTTGCCACCCCTCCATCTTCAAAGCCAGCAATGGCCAGTCGAGTCTTTCTCATCTTTCTCACATATCATTCTGAGTGACTCTCTTGCCTTCCTCTTTCACTTATAAAGGCTCTCACAACTGTGGCGGGCACCCAGACAATCCGGAATATTCTCCCATCTCAAGGTGAGCCAATTAGCTGCTTTAATTGCATGTGCAGCCTCAATTCTCCCTGACATGTAGTATAACCTATTCATTTGTGAATTAAGGCATGGATATCACTGGGACCACTATTCTATCCACCAAAGACACAGAGTTATTGTAAGAAATACATGAAATAACATAGCATGCTACATGTTTACATACTAACTATAGAAAGCAGTCAATTAACAATATTCACATATAAATACAGACAGCTGGGGCATGGTAGCTCACGCCTGTAAATCCCAGCACTTTGGGAGGCTGAGGCAGGCAGATCGCAAGGTCAGGAGATCGAGACCAGCCTGGCCAACATAGTGAAACCCGATCTCTACTAAAAATACAAAAATTAGCCAGGCACGCCTGTAGTCCCAACTGCTCAGGAGGCTGAGGCAGGAGAATTGCTTGAACCTGGAAGGCAGAGGTTGTGGTGAACGGAGATCGCACCAGTGCACTCCAGCCTGGGCAAGACAGCAAGACTTCGTCTCAAAAAAAAAATAAAAAAATAAATAAATAAATAAATACTTACAGAGAAGGTGAATTAGTCACTAAATCCAACCTAACTCAACAAATACAAAGTATCGAGGATGTATACAATGGCTGGATTTTCTCTTTAGGTATGTAAATATGCATTCCTATTTATGCCCATTGCCTTTAAAACTCATTTATATATCCTTTGTAATGCAGGTTCAGTCATTTCATAAATTGAAAGCATTCACCACACATTGGCTTCCATGAGATCATTGTTTCAGCAGCGAGACAATCAGTGTTTGCTAAGGGAAATTGTGGCCTTGTACAGTTAGCAAAAAGACACAGTTATTAAGGCAAGCCGGGCACATCCTCAAAGAGAAGTCTCAGACATAGAAACATCAAGTGGGAGCCTCTAAAGAGAACACTGGGAGCTCCACCACTTTCCATTATGCTCGATTCAGTTCTGAGATCTAAATTGCTGCTGATTTTTCATCTTTTAATCACTTCACAGAAGTTAAGTGTCCTTGGGAGGCACTACAGAGGGTAGCACAAATCTCATCTCATTGATTCTAAATTAATTTGATCTTTTAACTCCCAGCTACTGAGTTTCCTGGGCTTTTTAAAAATATTATTTTATGGTGACTTTTATTTTCTTTTTCACAAATAAAACCTGAATAGTGGAAGCTGTGTTTCTTCAGCAAAATTGCACTTAATTCTTATTTCCACTCAAGTAGAACTAGAAAACTTTGACCAGATGCAAGAATGTTTTCATGATAATACAAATGTACAAATGGAATTAATTTTGTTTACCATAAGGATTTTATCTAACACGATTCAAGACATCAGTGTACCCGTTCAAGGAGTATCAACTGCCACCTGTGATACCTTTTTAACCTGGAGACTATGAGCATTAATTTTTTAAAATGTATTTGGAGAAATTAACTCTCACAGGAAGGGAAAAGGATGCATGGCTTAGCTTCTTCAAATCAATACTATAAATCTGCCCAATGAATAACAAAATAAGAGTTAATGCTTTATTGAAGTTGAAAAGGGTCACAAGTATTACCTTTGTTATCCACGTATTTTTTTTAAAATCTTAACTAACACTGGGACTCATACATAAGTCAGAATGATGGTGCTCAAATAATAGATCTATAAATTCTATGGCCATAAGAAGTGTTTACAATCTTAAGAAAATGTTATAGGTTTAGACCAATTACATAAAATGAGAAAATACTGTCAATTGTATAAACTTTGAAATATCTAGTTCTATACTTAATTCTTATAAGTAAAAGACTAGAAAATTAAAAAGTTAAATAGGAATAAATTTCACAGTCGGAATAGTAGGAATTATCTTTTTTTCCTCGTCAAATTGAAATGAGAATTCTCCTAGAGAATATTAAGTATTAATTATCCCATTAAGGGTAGTAGGACCAACTCTTGGTAGGGAGTAGAAGATCTGCTAGAAAAAGGAACATGATAGCTGGTGGAACATGTGGCCTCTCTGAGCCTTTGTTTTCTTTCATCTTTAGAAACCTTTCGATGTATCTGAAGCTCTAAGAGTTCATAAAGATCCTCATTTTACAAAGAAAAAGTACTTAAGACCTAGAGTACTGAAATGACTTCAAGTAGACCAAGCAGGATTTACACATCTATGCTCTTTCCATTCCTTAGCACTGTCAATAAGATTGCCAATGTCGCTATCAACCCTGAAATAACCCCAGTTGTCATATCTGGGGTAAGAACCACTGAAAACAACGGTAGATGAATGAGAACACCAAAGTATTTCCCACTCACTTGGTATACTGTGAAGTGGAGGAGGAGGCACGTTGTTAACAGCTGTCATGTGAGACAAAATAGCTGCTGGAAGAGAAGACATAGGCATCTTGATGGCTCAAAGGCAGAGGACCAGAGGCTGCTTGAGAGGTAAGTGATCACTCTTTGCCTGCAGGCTCATAAAGCAGAACTTCAAGGTCCTCTCTGATAGGCTGAATCCTATGGAATCTTCTTGTTCACAGTTCTTATCCATTGTTTGTGCATTTCCAAGAGTAGAATCTAGACCAGGAAGAACTATGCTATATTTCAGTCCAGTGGAAATCATGAGTAGGACTTTATGAGCTATAGAGAGTAGCAGTAATGAAGAAGGAAACTGTAGCAGACAAGGCCGATACAGCAGAATCAACAGCACTCATGAGTCTAGGTGAAATGAAAGTGTTCACTTCCTTGGTCTTCCATAGTCCAGAGCCCTTTTCCTACCTACCAAATGTTTACACTGGGTATCACAGGCCCTTTTTGTACCAGCAGTAACAGGGATAACATATATATACTGTTCTTCATGGCTACATATATAGGGTAAACCATCCCTTCTAATTATCATACACCAATAAACCCACCCCTGCTTACATTTAACCATATTCTGCTAGAGTGTGGTACATTTTTGTGTTATTTTCTGCTGCTTCACAATAATTAAGAATAGTTACAATGGCGAGGATTTAGATTCCTAACTAATGTATCTTTTGATGCTGTGTATTATCTTCCAAGGCCTTTAAAAATATGTTCCTGGTTTCATAACTGTTACAGTCATATGAACAGGAGACAGGGAAACACTGGGTAGAAGAGGGTAGTTCCCTGGTAAAGGCCCCACCCTCAAGCCTGGAGACCTGCAGCCTTAGATGGGGACAGGCATTCCTGTTTTTGCACCTAAAAAGTTGCCTTTTGCCCGCCACACACCCTATCCTGTACCCATATAAAGCCTGAATCCCAGGCTCCAGAAGCAGACGAAGAGATGAGACAAATAGATGAACGGCAGAATGACATGGTAGAGAAAGTGAGAAGAGGAGGAACATCCGAACACTGAGAGGAGTTCAGCCGCTGGACGATCAAACTCCAGGGGAAGATCATTTTCCCACTCCATCCACTTTCCAGCTCCCCATCCATCCTGCTGACAGCCACCTCCACCACTCAATAAAACCCTGAGTTCTTCCTTCAAGCCCATGTGTGACCCAGTACTTCTGGGATGCTGGGCAAGAATTCAGGATACAGAAAGCTGTCACACTGGCCCTCTACCCTTGTGAAAAGGCAGAGGGTCTATTGAGCTTGTTAACATCAAGCCATCCATGGAGGGCAGGGCTACAAGGGCACACTGCAACACATGCCCACTTGGACTCCTGCACCTGTCCGTCTGTGTGCTCCCCCTCCCCGCAGGGTTTGAGCAGCAGCGACTATCAATCAAGCAGGCAAACCACAATCCTGTCACACATCCTGTGAGGGGAATCAGGGAACTCTCCCATTTCATCAGGTAATATACAAAAGGACTGTGGCTCTCTGACACCTGAGCTGGACTGGTAGAGTGTTAACCAACCATTTCTTAAGCAACTTCATCTAGATAACATTAATAACTAGAATAGAAAACATTAATTATATTACAAAAGTAACAAATCCATTTTGCAACAGTTTCTATTAAATTATATCTGTACAACAAATTTATTTTGGTATAACTTTTCAATTGAGTATTTTCCTACTTCCAGTTTTACAAAGTCCAAACTCACCATAGACTCAATTTTGTCACTGAGTCTCATCACTATTCTTTTTTTTTTTTTTTTTTTTTTTTTTTTTGGAGACCAAGTCTCACTCTGTCACCCAGGCTGCAGTGCAGTGGCTCAATCCCAGCTCACTCCAACCTCCGTCTCCCAGGTTCAAGCGAGTATCCTGCCTCAGCCTCCCAAGTTAGCTGGGATTACAGGCAGGTGCCGCCACACCCAGCGAATTTTGTATATTTAGTGGAGATGGGGTTTCACCATGTTAGCCAGGCTGATCTCGAACTCCCAACCTCTGGTGATCTGCCCACCTCGGCATCCCAAAGTGCTGGGATTACAGGCGTGAGCCACTGCACCCAGCCTCATCACTCTTCTTTATCTTGCATTCTTTCCACGCTAGCCACCTGCCTAGCTCCCACTTCAGAATGGTTCCTTGCCATTCCAACTGTCCCCTCATTGGTAATCCCTACTGCCATAATTCTACAGGTTTTCTAGATCCATTCTCTTCCCAGTCTCACATTTAAAACCCAAAGAACTGAGGACGTGAATTTTTCATCGATGTTAACCAGATGGGGCTATATAAAATGCTGTTTTTCTCTGACACACAGTTCTAATCAAACAAATGTAGGAAAGGAAGTTTTCTAAGGTCCTAAATTTGTGATGACCAATTTCCTCTCTGACTCCAAGTGAGCAGTTCTTATTTTTGTTTATTTTCTAGTTATTTTCCTTCCTTTCCATATTTTCCCCTTTCTCTTTTCTGTATTTCATATGTAATAAACCTTACATACTGAAAGTCATATAATATCATAGTTCACATCAACCTGGACCTTGCTTGAAAACAATTTTAAAGAAAGAAAATATGAGAAGTGACAATGCAAGTAAACAAGAACATTATGGAGTAAATAGCAAAATAAACAACTAGAATAGCTTACTGAATTTTATCTAAGTCTCTGTAATATTCGTAATTGTAGGTGAGCATCTGCTAGTATCTGCTGATATATGTCCAGAGAAAATCCATCAAATCACAAATTCAGCTCCCCTAAATGTTTCTTGTTAGTCTTTTCAATGTATTCTGAATTCTTTTGAAATTCATTCAAAGAATAATAACATAATCACACAATTTGTCTTTGAGAGATAGCTGTATTACATTGTTTACCAATGCCTGGACAGTAAAGTCTAATTGTTTCCCAACCACTTACTTACAAAATTATCTTGGACAAGTCACTTAATCTGCCTTGGCCTCAATATCCTGATCTATGCAGGGATAATGATATGATAACGCCTCATACAAATATTATGAATATTAAATAAAATAATGCAGAAAGGTCCTAGCACAGTACCTAGATATAGTAATAACTCCATTTTTATTAGTAATATTACTATTGCTGAAGTAAACTTTGAAAAATTCGTATGGATTAAATATTTTTAATACTTTAGTAAAAGGCAAAAAGATATAGTCATTCTGAAGAGAAACCAGAACATAAATATTTTTAATACTTTAAATACTTTTTTAAAAGTACATTTAATATGGGTTCCATTTATTCCTGCTACATAGTCAGCAGTAGTATATTACAGGTTCATTTTTCAGGATGTACCTTAAGTATTCATTCTGTATTGCAAAAACCAATAATAATCAAATTTACCATGACACTGTTTCTAGATACTATTCTAGTGTCTATTAACATTTCTAGACACTATTAACATATTTAATATATCAAATATGCCCTATTTTGGTTTTGAGTGTTTAATTCTGTTATTATATTTTAACTCTATTTATTAGAAAAGATATGTCAAATTAAGATAACTGGCATAATTTTATTAAGAGATCTCAAAAGATTTTCCAGAACAATGTCTGTTGGGCTGACGATATGCAAGTATAATATACGTTATACCCAAGTCATTTCATTGGATAAATTTTAACTAAGCATATTTCCAGTGCTTTTATAACCCTGTAGCTGATGCATGTAACGATTAAATGGCAAAGTCCAAAGAAGCAACAAGCAAAAGTCCAAAACTGCTCCTGAGCGCTGGCAGATAGGCTCTCAAGAGACATATCCCAAAAGATATTTTAGAATCCTAAAACTGTGGAAATCTATTAATAGAAAACAATCTCACAATATAATCAATACATATGGAGTAAGGTAAATTTAGATCATTCCAGGGTCTGCAGGAGAAAAAAAAATGTATAAAATGGGGGCTTTTAGTTTGCTGAAGTTGTACACACTACAGTTTTAGTTTGTGAAGTAGGGTAGACAAATTGAGATACTTTTTAGAAATAATATAAAAGACAGGTCAGCCTAGAGCATAAGAGGAGTAGGAGAAGACAGTGAGAGGAAAAGTGGGCAGTAATCATAGACAGGCTTTTAGGGGAAGAAATAGAAATTATTTAGAGAGGATTTTTAGCGATTTTTGCAATATAAAAAAATCAGTCTCCATCACTCTAAAAATACAGACTTTTTTCAGTAAAAATTATGTGTTAGTTAAATTTAAGTTTTGGGGGAAGTACAAGAACATTTTAAGACTGGCTTCAAAAAGTCCTAGCAAAAGCAAGAGGGTTTTGGTCACTTTGAGGTTAATGGAGAAGATATTCACACACAGAAGGCATTTTGAAAGAATAATTTCAGAGTATATTCACATCCAAGGAAAATTACATTTTTTGATATCCTTGCTTTTTATAAAGTCATGAAATTTTACATAGAATTAACTATATAAAATATATTTGATAAAACCCTGAAATATTATACTAGAAAGTCACTGTATTTTTAAAATGGAATTTTGAGTATGTCAGTACTTAAGACAGCACAGTACAGGACAGAGCTGACAGGCGTTGAAGCCATATTGAGCCAAACCTCTTTGGTGTGACCCCTTGGTTAAGTCATTTAATTTAACTAAGCCCTGGTTTTTTGTTTGTTTGTTTGTTTGTTTGTAAAATTATAAGACTGAGAGTAACTTCATAGGATTATTGAGAGAACTGTAAATAAGCAAAGTGACTACTTAATTATGATGATGATTATAAATGTTACATTATATTAAACATGCAAAACATTTAATACAGTGCTTGACATATAATATACATTCCAAAAAGAATTACAGTTCCTTTCCTTTCTTTCTGCAATGGCATGTCAAGCTAAGGTACAAGAAAGCAGCCAGTCCAACGAGGACTGGCGTACATCAAAATGAGATGACTACTCACTTGGAACACTGAAGTGGCTCAGCATATGACTCAGAAACTAGAAAAAAGGAACAAAAAAATAATAACCAGGACATAGAAAATATATTAGATATTCTTGACTAAGGGTTTCAGCAACAACTGATGTGATACAATTAATTGAGCATAGCAGACTCCACAGTATTTTGACATGTATGTTATTATCCTATGAAGTATCCAGAAGACACGAGCAGACATATTATATCAGCAAACTTTACCAAAAAGTACTAGCAGGATACACATTTCCTCAGATGGACTGCTGACAAGTTTTTGTAACATTTAAGTTGCTTTTAAATTATTGTTATTTATGTTTTGAATAGGCAATACATGCATATAATACAAATCTGAGTTTAAAAATGATATTTATACATAGTAAAAAGTCTTTATATTCTTATTATTCTGCTATATAAATTCATTCCTCAGATATAATCTATGCTTATAGAACCATAAACCTGCATACTTCTCTTTTTACAAATTCCACACATTGATATATATATATATATATATACACACACACAACACACACACACACACAGCTAATATATCTTGAACAGTTTTTTCACAGCAGTATGTATAGGCCTGCCTCATCTTAGTTAAGTCCTATTATACTTATTTGTGCTCATCTTAGTTAAGTGCTCCTCTTAGTTAAGTGCTATTATGCTCATCTTTGTGCTCTTCTTAGTTAAGTGCTATTATAAAATACTTACATTTATCTCTATCATGAGGTATCAATCCCATTGTGAGGGATATTCAAGTTGTTTACAAATTGTTAATAGTGTGACAGTTAATATTTATCCGTGTATTTATTTTACTTTGTATGTGTATAGATATATCTATAGGTCATATTTCTAGCAGTGAGATTGCTGGATCAAAGTAAATGTGCATTGTAAATTTTGATCAATATTACCACATTTCTCTCTATAAGGTGTATCAATTTATCCCAAAGGTTAAATTGTGTGAGAGTGCCTTTTTTTATCTACATCTTCAACACTAGACCAATAGCCACCTTATTAATCCTTGGTATCCAACTTGTGACTTACATTCCTTTTTTTTTTGGAGGCAGGATCCAACTGTTGCCCAGGCTGGAGTGCAGGGGCATGATCTCAAATCACTGCTGCCTCGACCTCCTAGACTTAAGCAATCCTCCTACCTCAGCCTCCTGAGTAGCTGGGACTACAAGTGCATGCCACCAAACCTGGATAATTTTTCTATTTTTTATAAAAATAGGGTTTTTCCATGTTGGCCAGGCTTGTCTCGAACTAGGCTCAAGTGATCCTCTCGGCCTCCCAAAGTGTTGGGATTATAGGCATGAGCCACTGCACCCAAGCAACTTGTGACTTTAATTTGTATTTTGTCTTGTTAGGAATAAGAATGAATGCCTTAAATGTTTAAGAGCCATTTCTATTTTGTCTGTTTACTATCATGCATAACTTTTGCCCACTTTTTCTTGAATTGTTAGTTTTTTCTTACTGATTGTCAAGCCTTTACACAGTAAAGAAATGAACCCTTTGTAGGTTGCTGACAGTTTTTCCAAGTTCTGCATTTGACCTCTGGATCTATGCTTTTTTATTTGTGGTTATTTAAAAAATTATTTTGTAGTTACATTTATCAACTTTTTCTTTCATACCTTCTGACTTCTATTACATACTTAGAAAAATCCTCTTGTTCTTATTACAAAATTACAGAAATCCTCATTACAAATTCTCCTGATTTGTTTAGGAGTTTTGTCTTTATTTTCTGAGACACTGTCTGCTTAACAATCCATTTTTGCATTTGCTAATGGCTTATGCAATTCCAAACTTTCAGATACTTTTCACAATAATTTAGAAGATAGCTAATATGATCCCACTTTACAGATGAGGAAAATGAGGCTCTGAAAATGAAAACTATAGAGTTGGAATGCAGTAAAACTAGAATTTGAACCAAAGTTTGTCCTGGTCACACTGATTCCATGATTTAAAGATGTGCAATCATCTTCATTTTTATTTGTACAAATTTAAGGAATACTAGTGTAATATTGTTACATGTATATTTTGCATAGTATGAAGTCAGGTCTTTTAGCATATCTATCACCTTAATTATATATATTCCATCACCTGAATTATAAACATTGTACTCACTAAGTAATTTCTCATCATCCACTTCCCTTCCACCCTTCCAAGTATCCAGTGTCTATTAGTTTGCACTCTATGTCCATGTATATACATTATTTAGCTACCATTTATAAGTGAAAATATACAGTATTTGTCTTTCTGAGTTGTTTCACTGAGATGATGTTCCTCATGTTCCACTCATGTTGCTGAAAATGACACTGTGTGCCCTGCATTATAGTACAGAAATTCTCTGAATGAAAATAACATTCAGAAGATGGTGAGATCTGGTCTTCCCAGTAACGAATACATGTGGAAGATCAGAGCTGCATTAATTCATTTGTCTGCATTTTAAAGACTCCAGGTTAAGCAATTGGGAAATAATTATCTAAAGTATGCAAAGATTTATATATGTATGTAAAGGAAGGTGACCAGTGAGATAGTGCCTGCCCAGATCTTATGAAGGGATCATATAGTGTGTTTCAGAGCTGGAACTCTGGGACAAAGTGAAGCATAAATTGAAGAAAGAAAGTGGACCCTTCCAGGGGCTGTTAGAATAGTTCAAGGGTGTTATGATGACGGTCTCAACTAGGGCTGGGTAACAGGAAAGAACAAGAGAGAATAGTTGATGAACAGTGGAGGCTGGGAGAAGAACGAGTTACAAGATTCCTTGGGTGCTGCCTTCTGTGTTGGAATAGCTGCAGGTACACTAACCAAAACAGAGACCCTAATGATGATGATGATAATGATGATAAGAATTCAGCCAGTATTTATTGGGTAGATTTTTGCAAGGCACTGATTCAGATACTCCACGCGTATTTAGCCCTCACAATCCTATAAAGCAGATACAATGTATTACTCCTATTTTATAGATAAGAAAATTGAGGTACAATGAGGTAATTAACTTGAAAATATCGTAAAGGGCAGAGAAAGTCTTACTTTTAACCTGTAACAAATGGACCAAAAGAGGATGTGAAAAGGGATTCTTGGGAGTTCACGAAAGTAGATTAGGAAAGGACAAGAAATAGGATATCTGCTCATCTCTCCTTCCTCAAAATAATTAAGCTGTGTTTTACCCATGAATCCCAACAATTGTTTTCCCTGTGTATATCCTTTAGGAAGTACCCAGAATTTTGGAGTCTCATTTATAAGTAAGAGTGTCATTTTAATATAAAAAGTGCCTGAAGATGTAACCAGATGCAATGTGATTTTTTAAAACTGAGGGTATTTCCCAAAAGATGTGATAATACCAAATGCTTTCTTACAGCATGCAAATAAACGATCTTTCTCAAGTGACTTAGTAGTCTTAACCAACTGAATCAAAATAATACTTTTGATAAGCTCTTTCTATGAGAAATGTATTCAGCAGGAAAGGAAGAGTATATTAATACCAGAGGATGGCTGTTCAAAATGTTCAGGATGTTATCAACTGTAGATGTTTGTAAATGAAAACAACATCCAAATGAAATCTACTGTTCAAGGGAATAATCAAACATTATAACAATTATGTAGTTGAGGTAACTACTGAGATTAAAAACTCTTTGTCAGATTTGATGGCATTAGCAGTTCCCATGCTGGTTTCTGGATAAAATTATTTGAAACATATTCAATATATCACAAAACTTATAAAATATCGTCTCTTCCCTACTTTTAAAATTCTTTCCCTCTATAGACACTCACAAACAGATGGAGTCTCCTTATTGAAGTCGGCTTTTTCCTAAACAAAATAAAGAGTACAAACTGTTTATATTACCAAGAATTTTAACCATGACAATACACTAAGCCATGCATTTTACTAGATTCTGAAGTGTCCTAGTATTTCAATGTGTGTTCAAAATTCACTCAGAAAGTCACGAACCCATTCATGCTCTACTTATAACGAAGCTTCTTGAGTATATTTGATCAAAATTAACCTTAAGAACATGCTGAGAGAAAGCTCATTCATAGCATTTCTCTTCAAATTTTCCTTCTCACAAGAGTAATAACCAAATGATCAATAACATCTGTAGACTATAACCTAATTGCCAAGCCAAGTGATTTCCATGCATTATCTTCTAATTTAATCTTCACGAAAGTCTATGAGGCAGAAATTGATACTATTCCCATTTTATAAATTTGGAAATAAAGTCTTGGTGATGTTAAAATAATTTCTCAGATCTTCCGGCTGCATTGAAATGCAGTTTCAGCATTCAAACTTGGGCTGACTCCACAGCCTGTTGGTTCAGCATTAGTTCAAGCAATGGAAAACATGTTCAACAATTATTTTCTCAGACCTACTTTAAATGTCACTGTCTCTTGTTAGAAGGGAGCCCCTATTTAAGCGAGTATGTGTTCTTACAAAGAAGTACATTAGCTGATTGCCCTTGTATGCTGTGAATACTGACTAGCATGCATTCTTTAGATTCACAATCTATTTTCTCCCTCAACATTTCTGCAGATACATTACTTTGAATTCACAACATTTTGCTCTGAAAGTGCCCAAAATTCATTTAAACTTAAAAGCACAATATCTGCTTTATAACTGGGAGGATGTGAACCATACAAGGACAAAAATTAATGTCCCTTTCTCTTTCATTTCTCCCTTTCTTGCATTTTCTTTAGTATGACATAGACATTCTCAAAGATGCACTTAACTATATTCACAACTGCCTAAAGATGTGTCTTAGAAGTATCACACAGGTGTGCATGACACGTCCTTTTTTTGTACAATCCTACCCATTCCTTACATATCCTCACTTTGTGGATCCTCACTTTGTAGTTTGTGGGAGCATGTAGCCAGAGAAGTAAGATACAGACGTGGCAGCATTCGCAGAGCTTGGAAATGGCATAAGGCATTTTCTCCTTCTTTGGGTGAAACTACTGTGTGCCTTCTGTTTTCTGAATATAATTCTCATTTTCTCCTGTGCAACAAACAGAATTGGACTCACTACTTCATCCAACCAATGTTCAATTTTCTGAAAGTCAAATAGTAAATTAGTATAGGAGTCATGATTGAAGCCCTGACCACAAATCCTTTTTCTGCCTCTTGATTAGTATCCTTTTCCTCACTTATTTCATGAGTGAATATTATTTCCCTCTTCACCCAACCACTTCCAGTGCTTCCCAGTTTACACCATAAGCGACTTTTATGAGGATACCATTCACAACATTAAATGAGCTTGATTTTTTTTTTCTAATGTAATCCATTGTCATTTAGATGCAATATTTCAGAGACTTGAACTTCAATGCACTGTACTATTACTCAAAGTTGCCTGGGGACAAGTGCTGAGCTGTGCTTTTCCCATGATTCAAGGAAGAACATTATTCTTCTTTCTTTATTGCTCTAGTCTTCTTCTCTACACTTCCACAAATCACTATAATTTGTACCACACAGTACACTATCTGCACGAGATGTCCTGTGACAACTTCAGAGATGGCCTATAATGTTATAAATCATTGTGCTGTTTTGGCATAAAATGTTACTTAGGTAAATATCCATTGTAGTGCATTTTTTCACCAGAGAACTACTAGTTACATTTTTATGGTTCAGAAGAAAAGCCTGTTACCAGTTATACTTTTCCAGGTTTTTTGTTATTGTTTACTGCTGTTGTTTGAAACTCTATTTTAGTACTTGTTAGATGCAGTATCTTTGAACAAAAAAACATGCCTATGTGTTTATGTGTTAGTAAACCATAGGTCACATACTAGTGGTAAAAGATCACTAATGATCATTTAATTTTTTTTTTTTTTTTTAGACAGAGTCTCGCTCTATCACCCATTCTGGAGTACAGTGGCGCGATCTCAGCTCACTGCAACCTCCGCCTCCCAGGTTCATGCCATTCTCCTGCCTCAGTCTCCCAAGTAGCTGGGACTAAAGGCACCTGCCACCATACCTGGCTAATTTTTGGTATTTTTTAGTAGAGACAGGGGTTTCACCTTATTAGCCAGGATGGTCTCGATCTCCTGACCTTGTGATCTGCCCGCTTTGGACTACCAAAGTGCTGGAATTACAGGCATGAGCCACCGCGCCCAGCCTGAATATTTTTGCTAATCATTTTGTTAGATGGTATCTGCAACAAACATAGGACAGATTTATAGGCAATGGCAAATGGCTTAGTTGAAGCAAATCTCTGACTTTATTAGGTCAAATAGAGGAAGAGCTACCCAGAGAAATCTGGCTGAAACATAGCTTAGGAACACATCAACTCTGATGCTTTATCTATTTTCTGTGATATAGATATCACAAATTGGCCTTCAAAATTGTGCATGATTCTGAAAAAAATATCTATCTGTTTTTCAGAGCTTGAACTGCTGCTTCCTCTATCCACATTAGGCAGGGTTTGATCAGAGAAGCAAAACCACTAAGAGATACATGGAATAAGGGATTTATTATAGGGATTTGAGCTTATACGGTAACACAATACAAATCCATCTCATCATCCCATTGCTGATCTTTTAACTTATCCAATTTCCACTTTTTTTCTAAATAGACTCCCTAAACATATTAGGGGAAACTACCAAATCACCATCCAAGACACATTCAGGAAAATAGAAAAATAACACCATTCAAAATAGTATCTGAATACCAACTCCTGTATATTTCTTCCAAATTCTCAGTAAAATAATCATAAAAATATTTTAAAAGACAAAATGTTTAGTATCAAAAATTGAGAGTGATAGACAACATAATGGCAAAATCTGAGAGAATTCTGTGCAAAATGTAAAGCATATGGCATAGGACTGATGAGAATCCTATTGAGTCCTAATCCCTAGTACTTCAGGATATGACCTCCCTGTTTGTAAATAAGGTATTTAAGGAGATATTCAAGTTAAAATGAGGTTTGCCATGTGGTCCCTAATCTAATATGACTGGTGTCATTATAAAAAAAGGGGTAATTTAGACATAGAGACAGTCACAGAGGAAAGATGATGTGAAGACACACAGGGATGGCCAGGTGTGGTGGCTCATGCCTATAATCCCAGCACTTTGGGAGGTCAACGTGGCAGGATCGCCTGAGGCCAGGAGTTTGAGATCAGTCTGGGCAAGACCCCATCTCTACAATTTTTTTTAAAAATTAGCCAAGCAAGGTAATGCACACCTGCAGTCCTCACTTCAGCCCAGGAGTGTGAGGCTGCAGTAAGTTATGATCACACCACTGCACTCCAGCCTGAATGACAGAGTGAGACCCTGTCTCAAAAAAAAAAAAAAAAAAAAAAAAAAAAAAAAAAAAAAAGATACACAGGGGGAAAATTAACCATGTGGCTAGAGTGATGTAACTATATGCCAAGATACATCAAGGATTGCTAGCAAGCACCAGAAGCCAGAAGAAGCAAAAAGAGACTCTCTCTCAGAGAGAGCATGGCACTGTCTACACCTTGATTTCAGACTTTTAATCCCCAGAACTATAAAACAGTCAGCATCTGTTGTTTTAAGCCCTCTGGCTTTTGGTACTTGGTTAGAGCAGCCCTAAAACATTAATATACTACATTTGCTTCATTTCATAGCATAATTTATAATATGTTCTTAATCCAGCTCTTGTTAATGTATTCTGCACTCTATGCAAGCTTGGTATGCAAACTGCACCACAGGCCCCTATGAGCACCCATCCCTTTCTTCATCAGTTCTGTGTGATCGCTCTCTCTCTCCTTCTCTATTTTTTCCCCCTTACTAGACTCAGTCTGAATTTGACGCTTTCACAAGTAGCTCAGCTCTGGAATCTTACCCTAGCCCTGGGTTCTTGCTCCCTTCTTAAGGACAGGCTACTTTGTGTTTGTCCACTGATTCTGTGTACCACAAATCTGGGACACCTAGTTCAGAAAATAGTATCATAAGGAGATAGAAAGACTCCAATATGAAACTTATCTAGATAGTTTAACTTACATTTAAAATCCCCAAAACATTTTTAAATATTTCACAATTTTAAATGGTAGTCTTTCTAAAATATTACCTAATTAATCAATTAGTTGAGGGGAGTTCTGCTGAATAGATGTTTTTGACTTGTTGATTTAGGATTGTCAAGAACATTATACTACAGGGCTACAATAGTACCTTAGGAAGCTCTTAGGGTGTATACAGTTGTCAGAATTTATCAAATGGATTCATTCTTTAATTTGAGATAATTCTTTCTGATTTTAGTATTTTAAAAAAAAATTTGGTCAGTGATTATATGGCATCATTAATGCGGCAACTCTTCCCTTCTCATTTGTTTCTTCTAATCAGCACTGTCCAAAGATAATCAGTTAAATTGTCTCACTAGCATTATATTTGTGAACATGAAGATGCACAAACGCAGTCCTCCTTCAAGGGAAGACCTGTTGCTCCAGCAACAGGTTTAGTCTAGTGACAAAAAATGCTGCCTTTCCCAAGGGCACACTGTCCTCCTGAAGCTTATGTCCAATGACACACACATATACACATGCGGACACACACACATACACATGTGCGCATGCGCACACACACACACACACAGAGTGGTCCACCCTTATCTGTAGTTTCACTTTTCATGGTTTCATTTATCCATGGGCAACTGTGGTATGAAAATATTAAATGGAAAATTCCAGAATTCTAAAATAAACAATTTATATATTTTATATATTTTAAATTGCATATCTTTCTACATAGAGTGATGAAATCTCACATCATCCCACTCCATTCCATCTGGAACATAAATCATCCCTTTGCCCAACATATCTCTGCTGTATGAACTACCTACCCAATGGTCATTTAGTAGCCATCTTGGTTATCAGATAGACAGTCACAAAAAGAAGAAGGGTAAGTACTATATAATAAGATACTTTGGGAGAGAGACCACATTGACATAACTTTGCATTATAGTATAACTGTTGTAAGTATTACTTATTGTTGTTAATCTCTTACTATACCTAGTTTAAAATTTAACTTTATCATAGGTAAGTATGTATAGGAAAAACTTAGTATATACTGGTTACTACCAGTGGTTTGATCCACCGGGAATCTTGGAATCCATACACAGTAGTCCCCCCCCACTCCATGAATTAGGGGGGACTACTGTATATGGATATATGTATGTATGTATATCATATATATGTGTGTGAGATATGACATATCATCATTCCAAATGGTTGATTAGTTGTTTAAGAAGAAAGCTTTCCTAAGGATTCCAAAATCTCACCAGAACTCTTGCGGTTATTTTCTCATACTTGATGAAATCTATCTTTTCAAAGACAGTAACTATGATTTTTGTATGTATTTTCATCACAATTTGCTTTTGTGTCATGTGCTTCTTAGCAAATTCAAAGGATGTAAGTAATATTCTATTATGCCTTTTTAACGAGTAACTAAGGTTATGAGATTTATATTTAAACTTGAATGCACTTCTTTCTTGAAGAAAGAAAATGAATTGTGTACTGAAACTTGCTGTCTTCCACTTAGCCATGCTGTGGCTTCACAATGAAATGGAGGAAGACACTAGGCACCCATCACTGTTGTCCTATTGCAATGTAGATGCATTAAAATAACCTACACCAATGTTTTTCTTAGATTGTTAACTGCTCAAAAAACGAGAAATCACTTGCTATTTTTTTTTTTTGGATACAGAGTCTCACTCTTGTCACCCAGGCTGGAGTACAGTGGTGTGATCTTGGCTCACAGCAACCTCCACCTCCTGAGTTCAAGTGATTCTCGTGCTTCAACCTCCTGAGTATCTGGGACTACAGGGACACACCACCATGCCCAGCTAATTTTTGTGTTTTTAGGAGAGATAGGGTTTTACCATGTTGCCCAGGCTGGTCTCGAAATTGCCTCAAGTGATCCGTCTGCCCCAGCCTCCCAAAGTGCTGGGACTACATGTATGAGCCACTGTGTCTGACCTCACTTGCTTCTAAAAGTTTTACATACAGCTGCATGTAATTAGATCTTAAAGTTTCTTGGGTATGATGATGATGATGATCATGATGAGGATGGCTAAGTGTTCTGAGAGAGCTACATAGCAAAGAAAAAATAAGTGAGCCTGTATTAGCACCAGTCATTGCTAAGAATGTATTACTATATGAATCATTTAAAATCTTAAACAGATTCTCAATTTTATACTCACTTACTTCATATTAAATTAAACTTATTGAACTGAAATCAAATCTAAGACATGTTTTGAGCCCCAAATTTAGAATACCACATATATTTTTAAGTTTTAAAAGCAGGTGCTCTGGGGAAAATATAAAAATTTTTCAAAAAAAAAAAACTAGTTCAATACTGTCTTGACTAAACGTTGAAAAAGACTGTCAAACTGAACAGCTGACTGATGATGACCCCAGTTGAGATATCTGTTCTTAGCTATATTTTCAAAAGCATCAAAGTCATTCTACAGTCTCCTGGTAAATTGTCGAAACTGTCTGGAATTGCTGTTAGGTTCCAGCCATATCTGTCTATTCATGAAGAGTTAAAAAACAAAAAGCTACCGATAAACTTAGGTCATTGAATTTGAGTTCTTATCAAAAAGAAGCCATTGTGTATTTTTTCTTTCCCAAGAGCATTTACAATTTCAGTGAATTGTCAGTATTACACTCACTACAATAACAGCAAGGTTCAGAATGGGTTGAAAGCATGAGAACAAATATCTGAGGCAAATGAAAACCCAACCAATGTATAATTTTAGATTAAAAGAGATTATAAGACAATGGTTTTAGAATTACTGCTTATGGACAAACTGATTTAACAGGCATTGCAGCGCTCTTCAGCACTGGAATATCTTCATAACAAAGATGTACCTAAGAAGTACTTAATTTTGAATTGAAATTATACAGATGGAAAAAAACATTAAATACGATAAGTCTGTCTCATTTTTCTCAGTACAATCCAGGGAGCATTATAGCAGGCAAGTTGTTAAATGAGGAGAATAGTCATCACAAGTTCTTTCCATGGGTTGAGGTAGAAAGATATGGAAATTCACAGGATGAGCAGGCTATAAGGGAATGGGTATCCAGACAAGAGTTTGCACCACAAGGACTCAAAAGAAGTCAAATAGATTTATTACTAGCACTAGTTTCCACCAATGGAACCCAAGACTTCTGAAGGAACTTCTTATAACCAAGTTCACGCTGCTCTCTGTGTAGTAGTTACACGCCAGTCCAAATGAGGCCAACTCACACACTGACATACTCCCTATCATTTGTGTAATGGACTATTGAAAATATTTGATTTTATGATGTCATCTATGACTACTGTTGGAGTGACTGAAAGTATCCAAGAGAATGATAGCTCTAATTAACTAAGTGTATCAACAATGCCCATCACTTTAAATATGTCTCTTTCTTCTTTTATGTTTTCAATGTATGATTCTGATCCTGGAAGACAGATCAGCCTTCCTCCAATTCTAAGCAATATTCTTCTTGTAGAAGTAGAAGGCTGGAATAAATTTAAGGTAAAAATGCTATTATTCAGAGCTGGTTACGCATGTCCTCCAAGAATTTGATAAAGAATGTATTTCTTAAAAAATATATTTCTTATGCCAATTACTATATGATTATTTTCATAAGTGAATATAAACATAACAAAACACAAATAGGCATCTGAACTTTCAGAATAACGTAATTAAATAAAAGATGCAATATCACTCTTTTCTGTATATAATCTGGCTACCTGTTAATATTTGTACCTATTTAAATTATAATCTTATGACACAGTAAAGTGAAGAAAATAAAATTGTGCTTAAGTATTCCAGGAACCATCACTACCTAAATACCTGAGTATGTATTATCCCCACAGTTACAATTGCTCTTTGGGTGATCTGATGCTTTGGGTCAAGAATTGAACTGCTGACCTAAGCACTACCAAGGAAAAAGTGATAGCGAATTTGCAATCCACTCATTATTGTAAGACTGGGAGCAAGGTTAGGTCTCTGGGATGATGGGGGTGAGGCATGTGGTGAAAGTCAGTTGTGGCATAAATCAGAAAAAATAACTTAGTTGTTAATTACAGCCAAATAATTAGCAGACAAAAGTATCCAACTGACATGAGAGAGAATCAAAAGCAGATAAGGCATAGAGAAAGGGCTAGTATTGCAGTCAGGAGAACAATTTCAATGCTACCCAAAGACCAAATTAGGTACAAAACAAGGCCACAGGAAAATGTAGGATGTTAGCTTGTCTCTGGGAGAATATCTGTTCTGAAATGATGAGAATAGACTATGATCGCTATTTTCAGAGGCCCTAATTGAACTGATCCCTCTCTGTGGAGGACTCCTATGGGACAAGAGAATCACTTCCAATACGTTACAGACAATTAGGGCCACATCATCTTGCCTAAAACTATTTGAAAGTATTTCTTATTTCTTATTATGTCTCTAGTCCATAAAACAAAGCATGACACATAATGGACACTTTAAAAATATTTTCCCTTGGCCAGGCATGGTGGCTCATGCCTTTAATCCCAGCACTTTGGGAGGCTGAGGCGAGAGTATCACTTGAACCCAGGAATTTGAGGTTTCAGTAAGCCATGATTGCACCACTTCACTGCAGCCTGGGCAACAGAGTGAGACCCTGTCTCTAAAATGAAAAAAAAAAATTCTCAACCCATCTAGAATGCATCTACAGACCAGAGATAACTTTGCTCCCAAGGGTTCAAAATTGTAAAATTTTATTCAAAATTGGCTTTTTGTTATTATATATTCATTTAATTGAAAAATAAAAATTATCTATATTTATGGTGTACAAAATGTTTTGAAATATGCATACATTGTAGAATGGCTGAATCAAACTAGTTAACCTATGTACTACCTTACATTTATTTGCGGTGAGAAGATAAAATCTACTCTCTTGGGAATTTTCAAATATGCAGATAATTATTAACTCTAGTTATGCTATATAATAGATTTCTTGAATGTATTTCTTCTAACTAAAATTTTGAATCATTTTATCAGCATCTCCCCAATCCACCTACTCAGATCGTTCCCTGTCAGCAAATAGAAATGATACTGATTTTTGTATCTTGATTTTCTATCCTATAACTTTACTGAATTTGTTTATCAGCTCTAGTAGTTTTTTGGTGGAGTCTTTAGGTTTTTTCCAAATGCAAGATCATATAACCTGCAAACAAGGATAATCTGACTTCTTCCTTTCCAATTTGGATGCCCTTTATATTTTTCTCTTGTCTGATTGCTCTAGCTAAGACCTCCAGTACTACCTTGAATGACAGCATCGTTGACAGTGGGCATCCTTGTCATGTTCCAGATCTTAGAGGAAAGGCTTTCATTTTTTTTCCCATTCAGTATATTAGCTGCAGTTCTATCATTTATGGCTTTTATTATGTTGAGGTGTACTCCTTGTAGACCCAGTTTTTTCAGGGTTTTTATTATCAAGGGATGTTGAATTTTATCAAATGCTTTTTCAGCATCAATTGAAATGATCATGTGGTTTTTGTCCTTTCTTCTCTTGATGTAATGTATCACATTGATTGATTTGCGTATGTGGAATCATTCTTGCATCCTTGGGATAAATCCCACTTGGTCATGATTTTATTTTGTAGTTGATTGTGATTTGATAGTATTTTGTTGGGGATCTTTGCATCAATTTTTTTTTTTTATTGAGACAGAGTTTCGCTCTTGTCACCAAGGCTGGAGCACAGTGGCAGTGATCTCAACTCACTGCAATCTCCACTTCCCGGGGCCAAGCGATTCTCCTGCCTCAGCCTCCTGAGTAGCTGGAATTACAGGCGCCCACCACCAAGCCCAGCTAATTTTTGTATTTTTAGTAGAGATGGGGTTTCGCTATGTTGGCCAGACTAATCTCGAACTCTTGACCTCAGGTGATCCTCCCACCTCAGCCTCCCAAAGTGCTGGGATTACAGGAGTGAGCCAACGCACTCAGCCAGATCTTTGAATAAATATTCATCAGAGATATTAGCCCTCCCTCCCTCCCTTTCCTCTTCCTTTTTCCTTCCTTTTTCCTTCCTTCTTTCCTTCCTTCCTTTTCTTCCTTCCTTCTTTCTTTCTTCTCTCTCTCTCTCAGATGTTATTAGCCTAAGCTTGCTTGCTTTCACTTTTCCTTCCTTCCTTTCTTCCTTCCTTCCTTCCTTCCTTCCTATCTATGTGTCTTTGCCTCATTTTGGTATCAGGAGACTACTGGCCTCAAGAATGAGTTTGAAGGTATTTCCTCCTCCTCTATTTTTCATAATACTTTGAGTAGGATTTGTATTAGTTCTTCTTTAAATGTTTGGTAAAATTCAGCAGTGAAGCCATCGGTTCCCAGGCTTCTCTTTGCTGGGAGACTTTTTATTACGGCTTCAATCTCTTTACTTATTACTGTTCTATTCAGGTTTTTGGTTTCTTCATGAAACAATATTAGGTTGCATGTGTCTAGGAATTTGTCCATTTCTTTTAGATTTTTCTATTTATTGGCATATAGTTGCTCATAGTAGCTACTAATGATCCTTTGAATGCCTGCAGTATCAGTTGTAATGTCTCCTTTTTCATCTCCGATTTTATTTATTTGGGTCTTCTATCTTTCTTAGTCTGGCTAAAGGTTTATCAATTTTGTTTACCTTTCTAAAAAACCAGCTTTTTGTTTCATTGATCTTTGGTATAGTTTTCTTCATTTAAAATTCATTTATTTCTGTTCTGATCTTTATTCTAATTTTGAGTTTGGTTTGCTCTTGCTTTTCTGGTTCTTTAAGATGCATCATTAGGTTGTTTATTTGAAGTTTTCCCTCTTTGTTGATGTAGACACTTACAGCTATAAGCTTCCCTCTTAGTACTGCTTTCACTGTATCCCACAGGATTTGGTATGCTGTGCTTCTATTATCTTTCATTTCAAGAAATTGTTCAATTTCCTTCTTAATTTCTGCATTGACTGACTGGTTATTCTTGGAGCATATTGTTTAATTTCCATGTGTTTCTATTGTTTCCAAATTCCTCTCATTTAAATTCCTCTTGTTGATTTCCAGTTGTATTTCATTATGGACAGAGAAGGTACTTGATATTATTTCAATGTTTTGAATGTTTTAAGGCTTGTTTGTAATGTAACATATAGTCTGTCCTTGAGAATAATCCATGTGCTGAGGATAAGATTGTGTATTCTGCAGCCATTGGATGAAATGTCCTGTAAATATCTATTAGGTCCATTTGATCTACAGTGCAAATTAAATCTGATGTTTCTTTGTTGATTTTCTGTCTGGAAGATCTTTCCAATGCTGAAAGTGGGATGTTGAAGTCTCCAGCTGTTACTGTATTACAGCCTATCTTTCTCTTTAGCTCTAATAATACTTACTTTATATATCTGGGTGATCTAGTGTTGGGTGCATGTATATTCACAATTATATTCTCTTGCTGAATTGACCTGCTTATCATTATATAAAACAACCTTTATCTCTTCTAAAATTCTTTGTTTTGAAATCTATTCTGTCTGATATAAGTATAGCTACTCCTGTTCTCTTTTGGTTTTCATTTGCTTAGAATATCTTTCTCCATTCCTTTATTTTCAGTCTCTGTGTGACTTTAGAGATGAAGTGTGTTTCTTGTAGGCAACAGATTGTCAGGCCTTGTTTTCTAATTCGTTCAGCTACTCAATGTCTTTTTATTGGAAAGTTTGTCAATCTACATCGTTATTATTGATAAGTAAGAGTTTACTCCTGCCATTTTCTTATTTGTTTTCTGGTCTTCTCGTTCTTCCTTTGTTTCTTCCTGTCTTCCTTTTAGTGAAGATGATTTTTTTCTGGTGGTATAATTTAATTTCTTGCTTTTTGTTTTTCGTGTATCCATTATATACTTTTTGATTTGAGGTTCCCATGAGACTTGCTATTATCTTATAACCCATTATTTTAGGCTGATAACAGCTTAATACTGTTTGCATAAACAAGCAAAAAGAAAACTAATTAAAACTCTACATCTGAACTTCGTCCCCCAGCTTTTTAACATTTTGTTGTTTCTATTTATATCTTATTGTACTGTACATATATTGAAGAGTTGCTGTAGTTATTTTTGATTGCTTCATCTTTTTGTCTTTCTACTTAAGAGGACTTTACACACTACAGTTACAATTATATAATATCCTGTGTTTTTCCGTGTGCTCACTATCACCAGTGAGTTTTGTGCCTTCAGATGATTTATCACTCATTAACATCCTTTTCTTTCAGACTGAATGGCTCCCTTTAGCATTTCTTGTAGGTAGGTCTGGTATTGATGAAATCCTTCAGCTTTTGTCTGGGAAAGTCTGATTTCTCCCTCATATTTGAAGGATATTTTCACTGGATACACTATTCTAGGGTGAAGTTTTTTGTTTTTTTTTTTTTCCTTCAGCACTTTCAATATGTCATGCCACATTCTCCCAGCCTGTAAGGTTTCCACTGAAAATTCTGCTGCCAGACATATTGGGGTGCCATTGTGTGTCATCTATTTTTCTCTGCTACTTTTAAGATCCTTTCTTTAACCTTGACCTTTGGGAGTTTGATTATTTAATGCCTTGAGGTACTCTTCTTTGGGTTAAATCCGCTAGTGTTCTATAACCTCTTGAGCTTGGATATTGATATATCTCCCTAAGTTTAGGAAGTTATCTGTTATTATACCTTTGAATAAAGTTCCTACCCCTATCTCTTTCTCTATCTCCTCTTTAAGGCCAATAGCTCTTAGATTCACCCTCTAAGAGGATGAGTTCATGTCCTTTGCAGGGACATGGATGAAGTTGGAAACCATCATTCTCAGCAAACTGTCATAAGGACAGAAAACCAAACACCACATGTTCTCACTCATAGGTGGGAATTGAACAATGAGAACACTTGGACACAGGGCGGGGAACATCACACCCAGGGGCCTGTCAGGGGGTGGGGGGCTGGGAGAGGGATAGCATTAGGAGAAATACTTAATGTAAATGATGAGTTGATGGGTGCAGCACACCAACATGGCACATGTATACCTATGTATCAAACCTGCACATTGTGCACATGTACCCTAGAACTTAAAGTATAATAATAAAAAATGATTTACCCTTTGAGAATATTTCTAGATTCTATAGGCGTGCTTCATTATTTTTTTTTCTTTTTGTCTCCTCTGTGTTTTCAAATAGTCTGTCATCAAACTCACTAATTCTTTCTTCTGCGTATTCATTCTGCTATTAAAAAGCTCTTGATGCATTCTTTATTATGTCAACTGCATTTTTCAACTCAAGAATTTCTACTTAAGTCTTTTTAATTATTTCAATCTCTTTGCTACATTTATTTGATAGAATTCTGAAATCCTTCTCTGTGTTATCTTCAATTTCTTTGAGTTTCCTCAACAGAGCTATTTGAATTCTTTATCGGAAGTGTCACATATTTCTTTCTCTAGAATTGGCCTCTGGTGGCTTATTTACTTCATTGAGTGAGGTTATGTAGTCCCGGATGGTCCTGATGCTTGTGGATGTTCATCTGTGTCTGGGCATTGAAGAATTAGGTATTTATTGTAGTCTTCATAGTCTAGGTTTCTTTATACCTGTCCATCTTGAGAAGGATTTCCATGTATTCAAAAAGGACTTGAGTATTGTGATCTAAGCCATATATGCCTTATGGGGCACCCCAAGCCCAGTACTGCTGTGGTTCTTGCAGATTCATAGAGGTACCACCTTTGTGGTCTTGGACAACATCTGGAAGAATTCTCTGGATTACCAGTCAGAGTCTCTTGTTCTCTTGTTTTACTTTCTACAAAACGTATGGAGTCTCTCTTTCTGTGCTGAGCTGCCTGGAGCTTGGGGAGAGATACAGAAGTATCTTTGTGGTCATCAACACTGAGACTTTACTGTGTGAGACCTGAGCCAGTATGGCACTAAGTCTCACCTAAGGCCTGCTGTGAACACCACTTGGGCTACTGCCTATGTTTGCTCAGGGCACTATGTCTCTACAATCAGTAGATGGTGAAGCCAGCCATGCTTGTGTCCTACTTTTCAGGGAGCCAAGTTCCCCCACACCCTGGGTAGGTCCAGATGTGCCCTCAAGAAGCCAGAGACTGGAGTCGAAATCTTAAAAGTCTACCTCATGTTCTATATTGAACTGCAGCTGAGCTGGCATTCAAACCACAAGATGCATGCAGTCTTTCCCTCCCCCTTTCCGCAGGCAGAGGAGCCTCATCTATGGCCACCACCACCACAAGCCCACAGGGCACACTGCCAGGCTACTGTCAAAGTTTACTTGAGGCCTAATGGCTTTTCAGTCCGATTATAGTGAATGGTGCCTTGACTGGGACTCACTCTTCAGGGAAGTAGGCTCCCCTCTGGCCCAGGGCAGGTCCAGAAATGCCATCCACAAGCCAAGGCCTAGAATTAGGGACCCCAAGAGCCTGCTTGATACTGTACACCTCTGTGGCCAAGCTGGTGCCTAAGGTACAAGACAAAATCCCCTTTTACTTTTCCTTCTACTTTACTCAAGCAGAAGAAGTCCCTCATAGCCACAACAGCTGAGTCTCACCTGAAGCCAGTGAGTCTCAGAGACTCATACAATGTCCACTGAGTACTACTTCAGTATCACTGCTGGTTATTGAGGGCCCAAGGCCTCTTTAGTCAGCAGATTTTGGGTCCTGCAAGGAGCAGGTCCTTCCCTTTAAGGCAGCAGGTTCTCTTCTGGCTCAGGGAGTGTCTAGAAATGTCATCTTGGAACTAGAACCTGGGAAGGGGACGTCACAACTCTGACTGGTGCTGTATCCTACTCTAGTGGAGCCAGTATCCAAGATGCAAGACAAAGTCCTCTTTACTCTCCCTCTCCTCTGCTCAGCGGAAGAAGGGGTCTCTTTTGGAGTCACAAGCTGTGCAGCCTGAGGCTGGAAGAGGGGGGTTGCAAGCACTCCCTTAGCCAGCCTAGCTGGTGTCTCAGTAGGTCATGTGACACCCCCAGGTCCACTGGCTCTGAGCCCAGTTCAGTACTAGGACTAACCTAGGAGTTGTAGGCCTTGTGTCCTAGACTACCTTTCAAGTTTATTTATGGCCCCAGAGTACTTTAGCTTGAAGTGGCAAGGCTTGCTGGAACTCACATTCTGACCACTGGGATGGATGATTCTCTTCTGGGTAGGGCTGTTTTAAATGTGCCCTCTGTGGACATGCATCAACTGAGTTCAGCTCAGTTTCACTTTCTGTTGTGATGGGGCAGCACTGAGTTCAATGCAACATCTCACAATTGCCGCACTCTCCTTCTCCGAAACACAGATTCTCTCTCCATGCCACACATCCACTGCCAAGGAATGGGAGAGAGATGACATTTGTGATTCAAGACTGTGTTTCCTACCTTCTTCAGTGCCTCTTTTAACAATATGAAGTTAAAACCAGATACTGTGAGAGCTCACCTGAGTTTTGGTTCTTATGATGGTAATTTTTTGCATGTAAATAGTTGTTAAATTTGGTGTTCTCTTCAAGGGGGATGATCAGTGGAGTCTTCCACTTGGCTATCTTGCTCTGCCCATCCTGCCCATATTTTGGTTGTTTTTTGTTTGTTTGTTTGTTTCTTACTATTGAAATGTCTGAGCTCCTTATTTATTGACTATAAACTCCTTATCAGATGTATGGTTTGTAAACATACTCTCCCACTTCATAGGTTGTCTTTTTGCCCTGTTGATTGTTTCCTACGTTACTCAGAAGCTTTTTAGTTTAATGTAATCCCACTTGTCTACTTTTACTTTTTTTGCCTATACTTTTGAACTTATATCCAAAAAATCATTGTTCACATCAACAAGCCTTTATTCAATAATATAGCAGTACTGTTTTACATGCGCAGATGTTCCTTTACTTATAATGGGGTTATGATCAAACAAACCCATGTAAAGTCAAGCCATCATAAACTGGGAACCATCTAACACCTGACAATTTACAAAGTGCTTCCACCAACATTAACCTATTCTATCTTCATAGCAGTTCTGAAGTAAATGTTAATTATAATCATCATTCAACTGATGCAACTTCTTCTCAAACAGAGACCATGTCTTCCAACCAACATCGAGTATAATGCAAAGCACGAACAAGAAAGGCTTAGCAAAAGAAAGCACAAAGTTAAATGAATACAAGCATTTGCTAAAAGATTCAAAGAGAAAAGGTGTTTTAAAGAGGATCAGAAAAGGCCTGAACTTCATCTAAGATAAAAATAAGATATGAAGGTATACTATGTGTCATGGACTCAATGTGTCCTACATGAATTTATATGTTGAAGCCTTAACTCCCAGTGTGCCTTTATAAGAAGACTCTAGAGAGAGTTCTCTTCCTTGCTCTCTGTTGCTCTCTCTTTCTCTCTTTATCTCTCTCTTTCCCCCTGATTTGATGAAACAAGGAGAAGTCAGGAAGAGAGCCCTCATTATAAAACAATTCTGCTGGACCTTGATCTGGGACTTTTAGCCTCCTAAACTATAAAGAAGCAAATTTCTGTTGTTTAACCACTCAGTCTATGATATTTTGTTATAGTAGCTCAAGCAGACTAATACACCGTGTTTTCCAAAAAAATAAGTGAAAGAGAAGAAAACAAGAAACCATTTATTTGTTAAATCAAAGTACAGAAATTCTATTTGTCAAAAACTCTTCAATTTCCTGCTATTATACTCTTTATTACAACATGACAAAAGTAGAATCATAAAAATAACTATTTCAAAGAAATAAATTGTAAGTAAAATTTTAAAGACAATTTTGGCCAGAAATTTTTTTTAATGATTTTTATTATTATTATTATACTTTAAGTTCTAGGGTACATGTGCATAACGTGCAGGTTTGTTACATATGTATACTTGTGCCATGTTGGTGTGCTGCACCCATCAACTCATCAGCACCCATCAACTCGTCATTTACATCAGGTATAACTCCCAATGCAATCCCTCCCCCCGCCACCCTCCCCGTGATAGGCCCCAGTGTGTGATGTTCCCCTTCCCGAGTCCAAGTGATCTCATTGTTCAGTTCCCACCTATGAGTGAGAACATGCGGTGTTTGGTTTTCTGTTCTTGTGATAGTTTGCTGAGAATGATGGTTTCCAGCTGCATCCATGTCCCTACAAAGGACACAAACTCATCCTTTTTGATGGCTGCATAGAATTCCATGGTATATATATGCCACATTTTCATAATCCAGTCTGTCACTGATGGACATTTGGGTTGATTCCAAGTCTTTGCTATTGTGAATAGTGCCACAATGAACATACGTGTACATGTCTCTTTATAGCAGCATGATTTATAATCCTTTGGGTATATACCCAGTAATGGGATGGCTGGGTCACATGGTACTTCTAGTTCTAGATCCTTGAGGAATCGCCATACTGTTTTCCATAATGGTTGAACTAGTTTACAATCCCACCAACAGTGTAAAAGTGTTCCTAATTCTCCACATCCTCTCCAGCACCTGTTGTTTCCTGACTTCTTAATAATTGCCATTCTAACTGGCATAAGATGGTATCTCATTGTGGTTTTGATTTGCATTTCTCTGATGGCCAGTGATGATGAGCATCTTTTCATGTGTCTGTTGACTGTATGCATGTCTTCTTTTGAGAAATGTCTGTTCATATCCTTGCCCACTTTTTGATGGGGTTGTTTTTTTCTTGTAAATTTGTTTGAGTTCTTTGTAGGTTCTGGATATTAGCCCTTTGTCAGATGAGTAGTTTGCAAAAATTTTCTCCCATTCTGTAGGTTGCCTATTCACTCTGATGGTAGTTTCTTTTGCTGTGCAGAAGCTCTTTAGTTTAATTAGATCCCATTTGTCAATTTTGGCTTTTGTTGCCGTTGCTTTTGGTGTTTTAGACATGAAGTCCTTGCCTATGCCTATGTCCTGAATGGTACTATCTAGGTTTTCTTCTAGGGTTTTTATGGTATTAGGTATAACATTTGAGTCTCTAATCCATCTTCAATTAATTTTTGTATAAAGAGTAAGGAAAGGATCCAGTTTCAGCTTTCTACTTATGGCTAGCCATTTTCCCAGCACCATTTATTAAATAGGGAATCCTTTCCCCATTTCTTGTTTCTCTCAGGTCTGTCAAACATCAGATGGCTGTAGATGTGTGATATTATTTCTGAGGACTCTGTTCTGTTCCATTGGTCTATATCTCTGTTTTGGTACCAGTACCATGCTGCTTTGGTTACTGTAGCCTTGTAGTATAGTTTGAAGTCAGGTAGCGTGATGCCTCCAGATTTGTTCTTTTGACTTAGGATTGTCTTGGCAATACGGGCCCTTTTATGGTTCCATATGAACTTTAAAGCAGTTTTTTCCAATTCTGTGAAGAAACTTATTGGTAGCTTGATGAGAATGGCACTGAATCTATAAATTACCTTGGGCAGTATGGCCATTTTCATGATATTGATTCTTCCTATCCATGAGCATGGTATGTTCTTCCATTGGTTTGTGTCTTCTTTTATTTCACTGAGCAGTGGTTTGTAGTTCTCCTTGAAGAGGCCCTTTACATCCTTTGTAAGTTGGATTCCTAGGTATTTTATTCTCTTTGAAGCAATGATGAATGGAAGTTCATTCATGATTTGGCTCTCTGTTTGTCTGTTACTGGTGTATAAGAATGCTTGTGATTTTTGCACATTGATTTTGTATGCTGAGACTTTGCTGAAGTTTCTTATCAGCTTAAGGAGATTTTGGGCTGAGATGATGGGGTTTTCTAAATATACAATCATGTCATCTGCAAACAGGGACAATTTGACTTCTTCTTTTCCTAACTAAATACCCTTTATTTCTTTGTCTTGCCTAATTGCCCTAGCCAGAACTTCCAACACTATGTTGAATAGGAGTGGTGAGAGAGGGCATCCCTGTCTTGTGCCAGTTTTCAAAGGGAATGCTTCCAGTTTTTGCCCATTCAGTATGATATTGGCTGTGGGTTTGTCATAAATAGCTCTTATTATTTTGAGGTACGTTCCATCAATACCGAATTTATTGAGAGTTTTTAGCATAAAGGGCTGTTGAATTTTGTCAAAGGCCTTTTCTGCATCTATTGAGATAATCATGTGGTTTTTGTCTTTGGTACTGTTTATATGCTGGATTACGTTTATTGATTTGCAAATGTTGAACCAGCCTTGCATCCCAGGGATGAAGCCCACTTGATCATGGTGGATAAGCTTTTTGATGTGCTGCTGGATTCGGTTTGCCAGTATTTTATTGAGGATTTTTGCATCGATGTTCATCAGGGATATTGGTCTAAAATTCTTTTTTTTGTTGTGTCTCTGCCAGGCTTTGGTATCAGGATGATGTTGGCCTCATAAAATGAGTTAGGGAGGATTCCCTCTTTTTCTATTGATTGGAATAGTTTCAGAAGGAATGGAACCAGCTCCTCCTTGTACCTCTGGTAGAATTCAGCTGTGAATCCATCTGGTCCTGGACTTTTTTTGATTGGTAGGCTATTAATTGCCTCAATTTCAGAGCCTGCTATTGGTCTATTCATGGATTCAACTTCTTCCTGGTTTAGTCTTGGGAGAGTGTAAGTGTCCAGGAAATTATCCATTTCTTCTAGATTTTCTAGTTTATTTGTGTAGAGGTGTTTATAGTATTCTCTGATGGTAGTTTGTATTTCTGTGGGGTCGGTGGTGATATCCCCTTTATCATTTTTTATTGCATCTATTTGATTCTTCTCTCTTTTCTTCTTTATTAGTCTTGCTAGCGTTGACCAGAAATTTTAAAAAACTAAATGTTAGATTTGTTTTGTCTTGATTTTGCATTCAAAAGGAAGATACTAACAACTTTAGAACAAATTGAGACAGGTTGTCTAAGTTTCAGAACAAATTGAAAGTTTTCACAGAGAAGTGTTTGGAAAATCTGTTTTAGAGATTTTCTACCTAACCCTGTTAGATGATCAGTGAAAATATATTCCATGGCTCCAGAAGAAAAAGAAATGGAAGAGATATCTCTATTAGAAGATGGCAAGGTTGCAATATCTCTCCTATTCCCCAAATATGTGATCAAGTCTAGACTATATCCCTCTCTCTGGAAATCCCCTCCGTCTTTGTTATTGGCTGGGTTATCAACATCTATCTAAACATAGATCCAGATTGTCTCTGCCTAAGATTTGGTTCTCTGGGTAACTGAAACTCTAACTGCCTTTCACTAGGGCATGCTCACCAAACACCAACCTTGGGTAAATATTGCACACATGAAGCTCCCCCATGAAGGTGAATGTGGAAGCTAAGAAATATACCTTTAGATGGTTTGTTCCAAAAAGACCCTACTGTGACTAATTCTTTCTCACAATGCTTTTTTTCCTCTTCTGTCCCCATTAAGAAACTAATAATTCTCTTTTCCTAGAGTCACTAGTCCTTTTCTATCATTTGAACAGAGGGACAGCCTAATACAATTAGTGTCAAACTCAACTGAATAAAACTGGTGTAATAAAAAACTTCAGTTCTTTCTTGGACAATAAACGAATCACAGGGTGGCCATTCATTGATGTGGTTTTCTCTCCCTTAACTCGTGACCGTTGGAGTAAATCATCCCACTCTTCCCTCATGGCTAGATGTTTGTAGTTCAGTAACTATGTTCTGCACAGGATCTGCAACACTCTTAAGAGTAGGGGTGACAATTGGCATCCCAACAGTAACCATAATGCTCAAGCCTGGGGATTTATTCCAATGTATCCCATAATTAAGAGGCGAGCTCTCCTGTATTACTAGAGTATAAATAAAAATTATCTGAGACATTTTCGCATGAGCTGTCTTCTCACCACTGCCTCATCTAATTTCCTCTTTCCCAAGGTGAACAGCTGTACTTAATATAGTTATTGTAACTAAAGCTTTCCATTCTTACTGACAAAAGTCTTACAGTCTCTTCATATAATTTGTGTTTTATGCAACTGTTTAAATAAGGCTGAAGTTAATAAGTGATTCTGGCTAGACAAAACTCTTACATCACAGAGGGCAGAAAGGAACAGGGTAAAGTAAATGAGTGTAGACTGTATCTGTTAATAATAAATAACTTAGAGTCCTTATACATGTTTGATCCAGGTACGTTAAATAAGGGGAAAGACAGACATTTTCTGATTGCTCAGTAAATACTGCATTGGATCATTAGAAGCATCATGATGACAGCATAGCAACATCTGTCAATCAATGCTTCCTAGTGCCCTCCCTCTTGCTCGAGAACTGCATATAGTCAAGTCTGAGTTCAGGCAAATGAACCACACTTCATTTTAAGACTCCTCTTTGACTCAAGTTTGCTGGGGATAGATGTACAAACCATGTAAAATTGATAATTTAGCCAGCCTAAAGGATAGAAGTATGGGAAGAACTGTGTCTTCTGAAATAAAAACAGAAAAGGAAGGTAATGTGTCATATTCAAATTTGGTATTGTTCATAATAGATAATTCCATTTTCAGATTCAGTAAGCTTCTGAGTTTTATTTACTCTGCAGGGTTTCTTTTCATTACAGGAATGTTTGCATCGTTCTTGTATAACATAGCCAAAGAAATGTATTGACTTAAATTCACAATTTGATTAGTAGATTAATAAAAGGGAGAGTAAGCCTCCTTAAAAACCATAGTTAATTTAAGATGTCAGTGTAAGCTGAACAACTTATTTATCAATCTTCTTATCCATTTAAAAGTTTCTGTATTGTCACTAAATTTTGTGTCGATGCTATACCTATTATATGCAATGACTAATCAACCTTATCATAACCTCATGACTAATCAACTTTATCATACCCTTATGACTAATCAACTCTATCCTCCTGCCCTTTGTTCCTCCCATTTGTAAAAATTTCCTCTCTTTCAATAGTGAACCCAAGTATCATTTTCTCTGCTTTGATATATGTAACTTCCTCTTTCACAGACATGTAGGTTTTCCTCCATTAGGCTCTCATTGCATTGGCCAAAACTCAAAGACAGAACTTACTCTATTTCCTCCTATGTATTTCTCTCTCCATGACTAGACTGATTTCTCCTTAGCGTAGGTACACTGTAATAATCATTTATTATTTATTTAACCTTGTTTCCACAGGGCAAAGTATAATGCTGGGTACATATTAAGTACTCAATAAATGTCTAATAAATGATTAACTGAATGTTAAGAAGTAGGAATAAAATTAATCATTCAGCTGTTTTGAATTATTTGTAATCTATCTCTTGTCGATTTTTAGCTGATTGAAGTAAATAGCAAAAAGAACCGCAAACATTCTAAAGAAAAAATATTCTTCAAAATAACTGAGTAGTAGCTTATTCCTCTGAGATTTTTCTGTAAGGATTGCTTTAGAGGAAAAGTTGGCATTTGGGGAGGGCTATTGGATAATCAGCATTTTCTTTGCATTTCATAGTGATTTATTTATTTATGCATTTTTAATTTCTGACTTATGCATATGAGTCAATGAGTAAAACAATAAATGTTCCATCAGTATGGTTTATTACATGCAACTGAAACAAATTCGAATTTAAAATAAAAGTAACTCATAGGAAGTATATTAGAAAGCTCACAGAATTGCTAGACGGTCATGCCGAGAAGTGGGCAGGTGCCAAGGTGCTACAGAGGAACAAGAGGCAGAAACCAAAGGTTCAGTCAGAGCATAAAAACAGACTGGTGATTACTTTGTTGCTAACCTGACCACTCTTCCAACTGCTACATTATTATCAAGATTTTTAGTTTTCCAGGCATTCATTTGACCTGGCTTATGTCATGGGCCCATTAACTAACAAGGAGAAGGAGATTCCCAATACTTCAGCTTCATGGTGTGCAGTCATCACCAGCATTACCTCCCATCAAGATTGCCCATGATGAGAGAGAGGTGATTTTGCAAAACAAGACAGGGTGCCATTAGAAAGGGCAACTGATGTTTGACAGCCAGATAAATCACAAATATTTTCCACAAATATGTATTATATGCAACATCATATTCAAGACATAGTATAGGTATCAAAGATTACTCAGATATAATTTCTGTCATTCAGATGAATTAATTGCTTCAGAATCACACTGTATCACTATACTTTAAAAAGGATCCGAAAAATATTGGCTTGAACTGTTTGTAATTGCTAATAATCACTCATTTTTTACTTATAAAAAATGGCAATTTTATGTGGCTCAATCTAAAACAGACTAAACAGCTAATAAATCATTAAATTATCATCTTGAAGGTTAATAGGCAGCTTATATTCTGTTTTTATTTCCCTCCATTCCTCCCAAATTTATAATAGTTATGATAAACTGAGTGTGCAGTATTTGTCAGTATGGGCCTCTATTTACCCAAGCATTCAGCTTTATTTCTGCTACCTAAATAATAAAACTTCAATGGTACCTGGAAGTTAAAAACAAAATAATTGTGCGGTGTGCTTTATATCTGATATCATTAAAATGAGTACATTTTAATGGAGTAAACATAAACATGGATAATAGAAAGTAGACTATTTGGCCAGTGGGAATTATTTCAAGAGAAAAACTTTTTACGACCACTATATAAATGAATTCAATGGCTTCTAAGGCAATTTTCATGGAAAAATGATTATACTAGATGATCAAGTTAGAGTAATATCCATAAGCAGAATTTTTTCAGGATAATATAAATAGAAAAATAAATAAGAATCCAAAATAAAAGTATTGGGTTGAATCAGGGATCGGCAACCTCCTAAGCAATGTGCCAAAATGTCAAACCCTACTCCTCTGGTCCTTCAGGACCATGGAGAGGATGGTTACCATGCCAACATATTTTAACAATGTTTCCATGCCAACTATACTTGTCATAGTAAAAGGGTGTTATTTTTCCAATTCTTTCCTTGAGGTAGCCCTCTCAAGCAGGGAACAGTGGGCCTTATCAAGTATGGCAAAGTGGTGCTTGACAGTGTACGCCCCCAACTCCCACAACCTCAGTTGCTGAATCTTGACCAAGTTGACTCTAAACAAGATCAATTGATATATTTAATGCTGTAAATATTTTAAATGTGACTCAATGACAGATTCACTGAGTTACAGCGTATTCTTGTGTCTTGAAAGACTTAATGCAACTTTCTCAGATACCCAATTTATTCTCAGAAACTTTTTTGAAAGGATAGGGGCAGAGAGTTTTTTTCTGAAAACGTATACATTTATGATGCATTTGGTTGTAAGTATTTTAAAGTACGGAACTTCTTTTATTTCAGGGATGAAATCTGGGTCTGTGTCAGGTGTTCCCAAGATGGCCCTTAGGCTTGATGATTCAGTAGGAAGATCACTAGATTCAGAAAGGATGTCATGCTCAGTTATTCTTTATTACAGCAAAAGGACATCAGTTGAAATCAACAAAAGAAAAAGGCTTATGAAGCAAACTCTAGGAGAAACAAAACACAAGCTTACAAGTGTCTTCTCTCAGTGAAGTTGACAGATGCATTTAATTCTCCTGGCAGCAATGTGTGACAACATGTATCCACTGCTTCTAATCAGGGAAGCTCGCTCAAGCCTTGGTGTACAGTAATTTTTTTTTTTTTTTTTTTTTTTTTGAGACAGAGTTTCACTCTTGTTACCCAAGCTGGAGTGCAATGGCGCAATCTTGGCTCACTACAACCTCCGCCTCCCGGGTTCAAGCAATTCTACTGCCTCAGCCTCCCGAGTAGCTGGGATTACAGGCATGCGCCACCACTCGCAGCTAATTTTGTATTTTTAGTAGAGATGGGGTTTCTCCATGTTGGTCAGGCTGGTCTCGAACTCCCGACCTCAGGTGATCCACCTGCCTCAGCCTCCCAAAGTGCTGAGATTACAGGCATGAGCCACTGCACCCCACCAGTGTACAGGATTTTTAGAGGGAGTCAGTAACACAGGCACGCAATACTTGTATAACTGACCTCAGCTACTCAGACTGTAGTACCCAACAGAGTGACCACAAATGTTCACCATAAATCACATTTTTGCATAAATTATCTGATCAAACTAGTATCTCATGGCCCAAGGCCTCAGGAATACAAAAACACTCATATCCAGCAGTTTATTCCAAGGGCTCTGAACTCATCTCCTTAGAGCTAACCAAAGGTTTTTCCTAGAAACCAGCTTTTCTTGGGAATGTGCAAGGTGTGAGCCACTCTGGCCTGCTGAGTTAGCTTTTTCCTGCACTATATTTCTTCATAAGAGACTTACCAACTTTCTACAACCAAAGCTCATTCAGCATTATCTTATAAAGTATCCACCCACTTAATATACAAATAACTTCTGAAAATCAGCAAGAAAGAGAAACTTCAATTTTTAAATTGGCATGCAGATTTCTAATTAATATATGAAATCTACTTCCTTTTTAAATATAGTATAGTTTTAGCTGGGCACATGGCAAGACAATTAGAGACTACATTTCTTATCCTCTCTTGCAGTTAATTGTGACAATGTGACTAAGTTCTTTCCATTAGAATATACAGTCATGAGCTGCAAAACAATTGGAGCAATGAGGCACCACACACATGACGGTGGTCCCATAAGATTATAATGGAGGTGAAGAATTTTTATCACCTGGTGGTGTTGTAGCCATCATAATATTGTAGTGCAATGGATTACTCTCATGTTTGTGGTAATGCTTGTGTTAACGAACCTACAGTGCTGCCAGTCATATAAAAATATAGCACATACAATCATGCATAGTATATAATAAATGGAGTAATGATAATAAGTGACTATATTACTGGTTTTTGTATTTACTATACTATATTATTATTTCAGAGTGTACTCCTTCTACTTATTAAAAGAAGAATTAACTGTCAAACTGCTTATTAAAAGAAGAGTTAACCGTAAAACAGCCTCAAGCAGTTCCTTCAGGAGGCATTCTAGAAGAAGGCATTGTTATAATAGGAGATGACAGCTCCATGGGTATTGCCCCTGAAGACCTTCCAGTGGGACAAGACACGGAGCTGGAAGACAGTGACACTGGTGATCCTGGTCCTGCAGAGACCTAGGCTAATGTCTGTGTTTGTGTCTTAGTTTCTAATGAAGAGTTTAAAAAGCAAATGGTAAATTTTAAAGTGTTTAAGTAGGAAAAAAAGCTTACAGAATAAGGATAGAAAGAAAAAATACTTTTGTACAGCTACACGATGTGTTTGTGTTTTAAGCTAGGGGTTATTACAAAAGAGTGAAAAAGTTAAAAAAAATTCAAAAGTTTGTAAAGTTACAGTAAGAGAAGGTTAATTATAGAAAAAATTTAATAAGTGAGTGTAACTTAAGTGTACAGCATTTATATAGTCTACAGTAGCATACTGTAATGTTCTAGGGCTTCACATTCACTCACCACTCACTCACTGACTCACCAGAGCAACCTTCAGTCCTGCAAGCTCCATTCATGGTAAGTGCCATCTACAGGTGTACCTTTTTCTTATTATTTAACCTGTATTTTTATTGTAACCATATCTTTTCTATGTTTCGATGTCCTTAGATACACAAATACTTACCATTGTGTTACAATTGCCCACATTATTTGGTACAGTAGCATGTTGTGCAGGTTTGTAGCCTAGGAGCCATGGGCTATACCATACAGGCTAGATGTGTGGTAGGCTATACTATATAGGTTTAGGTAAGTCCTCTCTATAATGTTTGCACAGTGACAAAATTGCCTAACAACACATTTCTCGGAACCTATTCCTGTCATTAAGCAATGCATGAATGTATGTAAAAACTCCACTGCACTGCTAAAAAGAAAGCTGCTTTTCCTGGGCTGCCTTCGTTTCCTTATTCTCATGAGAATACAGATAGGTCAGCAATCCCGTTTCAACTACACTGTCCCTAGTTGGTGACTGAGCACTGAAATGAAATAAAAATGTATTCCTGAAGAGCCTTGGGGAGCCGAGCTACAAGATTGCTAGCTGAGAGAGAAATAAACTTTTAAACTCCATCCCCATCAGTAGCACATAGGGTTCCTACATCCTTATACCTCCATAGTACTTGACATTATTTGATCAAATTAAGGATAAGTATAAGATATGACCCAGAAATTCTGTATCTAATGATATATCCCAAATTCTCACACATGTCCAGAGGGATATGCACAAAGATGTTCATCGGGCAGAAAGTTGGTGGTGGCAGAAGGTTGAGGTGGCATACAGCTGGAGGCAATCTGTCTGTCACTAAAAGAACAAATCATCAAAATGTGATGGATTCACAGCAGTCAGGGATGATGCTCAAAGCAATCGAAATGAATACCAGCCTTGGCACTGAAGCAGGGTCCTGGACACCTTTCACCCTCCCTTCAAAAAGAAAAGTGGGGGAGGGTTTAGTGTTAACCCTGTAGACGCTGGATTGTGGAGAGATCCAGAGATCTCCTGGAGGAGGCTTTAGGAGACCCTAAGCGGAGATATTTGCCAATCCATATGAAGTCAGTTATACAGTTGAGCAACTTGTACGACCATGCGCATGCATAACAACTGAAAAGCAACCCTGCAAGGAGTACTAATAATTAGTTAGAACAAATGAACTATATGTTCACAGAGCAATATAGATGAAAACATAAGGAAAGAAGTAGAGCAAAAATCTATTAAAATTAAATATACTTGCACATGAGCAGTAGTACATATCTTCAAAGAAGGTTTGTAAAGATATACTTTGCACTCATTACAGGAGAAGAGGAAAATGGCAAAAGGAAATGGGGATGAAGAGTAATAAAGAAAACAAGTCAGGACCTTATGTAGATCAATGATTATAATACATCCAAAAAATTCCAATTGCAACTAAATGTTTTTAGTCCAACCAAATGCAATCAGCCTGTCTCTACAAATAAATATCAATGAACTTTAATGAGCATTAACATTAAGAGTTAATGAACTTATACATAAGAAAATAACTGAACCAGAAGAAATTTTTTGTTCAGATATCCTTGTCTTTACAAAAAACAAACAAAAAAACAGTTTTCAAAACTCACTTCATAGGAGAGAGGTGACTTATCAAGGAATTAAAGAAAGAATTATAGAGAAGATGGGATTTAGTTTGAGCCTTAAATAATAGATGAGATTTCTACTGGCAAAGACTGGAGTTGATGGGATTTCTGATAAAGAAAAGAACATACAGAAAAGCATAGAGATGGAAAAGCCTGTGGTGTGGGACGGAGTGAATAACATGAGAAAACTAGCACATAGGAGTAGAAAGTAGAAAAGTCGGGGAAACAGCAGTGCGTGTAGTTTGGGTCAGAATTTGAAAGGTTGTGAATGCTTACTAAATAAGAATCGATTAGATTTTGTTGTTGAGTATCAGTATTATTAACATAGAGATTACATTCTCAAAGCAGACCTTTAGGAGGATTATTACTGCAGCTCTGTTTAGAAAGCATTAAAGGGAAAGGTTTCTGAAAAGAAACCAGTTAGGAGACAATTACGATAATCCAGATCTGACATTATGAATGTTGCCTCTTGGACGGCAAGATTAAAAATAAGGGGACAGGCATGAAAAAATTGATACGTAAAAATGTATAAACTATGTGACTGATTGGAAGTAAATCTTGAAAGTGAAGAAGTTGAAATTACTCAGTTTTGATGTTTCAAAGACAGATAACTCTTATTTCTCCAAGAAATAAGGAGTCAGAGGGAAAAATTGTGGCAATAAAGGAAAAAAGAGAGAGGGGGCAATAGTAACTGAGGTAATAGAAGAAAAATCTTTGGGGAAGGAAATCTGAGATAGGCAAAACATGAGTATATCTGTGGGTCAGGTAAGAAAGAATGATTAAAGATGAAAATTCAAAATGTAATCTGTTAACATAAAGTCCTAAAGGAAAAGCAAGAGAAAATCCCGACCTTGTTAAGCACTGAGAAAATGTCTTTAGCCTGGTCAGGTGACTATATAAATATGTTTATTTTTTTGTTATGGAAATATGTCTAATTTCTTACAATGAACTTTTTTATCTGCTTGCAACATAGGGAAAAGGTCACATCCTGAACCGACAATTATTTTCAAATCATGAATTATTAGAATTTTGAGGTGATTTCAGGAAGGACTGAGGCAGGAATACTGCTGTTTCTTGGTTCCATTATGCATTATATGAAAGCAGACCTAAGAGCTCAAGTTCCCACTTGTTGAAAGGCTATCCCCTTTGAGTCCAGAGGGAGTCATGTATTCACTCCAAGCAATGATTATTTGCTAGCATAACTTAAATGTAGATAACAATTAGTAAACTTTATTATTTTGTAGCTGTTACGTACTCACTAAAAACCCTGACCTATTTTCCCACAATGCAATATCATTCTCACTGATAAACAACAGTACAATAACAGATATGCAGGCATTTATAAGTGAGAATTGGAATTAGATTTTCCATTGTAATTCAGAAGCATTTTTCACTTTTAAAACAAATACAATTTTCGATATAGCTGGGGGATACATTTCGAGAACACAACTAGTACCACATGAAGACTTACAACTATGATTCTAAGATAGGTTAAATCTTTTATTTCTCTCAGGTCCAAAAGTGATTTTGTAATAGAAAACAATATTTCCCAAAGTGGTTAGCTATAAAAGGTTATTTACTCAAAAGCTATTTTCAAAGGGATATTTTTGCAAACAAAGTCACAAATTGATTACTTTTAAGTTCCTTTCTATTTCTTCCTATTGGACACCTATAGTGACATTTGGAAAACCAATATAATATATTTGTTTGTTATTTTGTTCTCTTTCATCTTGATAGTATACTTCTCAGGAATAAGTAATAAAGATTGTACAGAATAATATGTTAAGGTTTTCACTGTGCCTCAAAATTATTTTAAAATTCATTCCACCAAACAATTATTTTTTTTTCCTTCAAATTACCCCCAAGGTCATAATTCTGAGCCAAACTGAGCATATGTTATTTGCCAGGCATTGTGCTGCATTAATTAATTATAGTTAGGTGAGAAATAGTCACATGGTTTGGTTTGGTTTGGCAGGGAAGAGCATGGGGAGAGTGAGTTTGTCCATTTATTTTTATGCTTAGTGAATATTTCTCCCATCTGTCCTCTCCTTTCTAGGCTAAATTTCCATACTACTTCTCCAACAATTCAAATTCATCCTTCATATATCAGTGATATTCCTGGAAGATAAATTTAATCATATTTTTTCATGGCTTAAAACTCAGCAGTGGCTCTTTTTATCATACAGATTAAGCTCCAAACTCTTGGTTTCCTTTATAGGTTTATCTTTCAGTCTTTCCTTGTTTTTTTTTTTTTTTTTTAACCTTTTAAAATGACCAGTTCCTTGATTTCACAGTTCCCATAACACTGAGTGATCTTTCATGCCTCTGCACATTTTCAAATCTAGCTTCCTCTGCCCAGGACCTTGTCCCTAGCCCTGTCCATATCCCACAGAAGCACTACTTAGTGTCTCCACACATTCTCCACCGTCAGTCTTCCTGAGAACGATCTATTTGCCTTTGAAGACTCATTTCAAGCTTCTATCTCATGAAGATTTTCTTTTCAGGAAATGCCAACCTCATCCCCAGCCCTTATTACTCGTATTCTGATACTTATGACTACTTTTTACTTTTGGTTTCATTTTTCTCTGATTAGACCTGCATTATGTTATCTATGACATTCAATCATAGTTTTTTGTTTTTATGTCTATTAGACTATAATCTCTTTGAGAAAAGGGACTGGGCAGAGGAAGCTGAATCTGAAAATGTGTGGAGGAATGGAAGAGCACTAAATTTTATGGGAACTGTAATATCCAGGAACTGGTTGTTTTAAAAGGTAAAAAACAGAAAAGAGTTACAGAAAGATAAACCTGCAATGAAAACCAAGAGTTTTAGATCTTAATATTTATAATAAAAAGAGCCACTAGTGATTTTTAAGCCATAAAAAAATATGATCAAATTTATGCAGAGGGTCTGGCATATAGCATATGTTTAGCAAATATTAATTAAATGAATGAATGAATGAATAACTACTCAGTACCGAAGATAGTTTATTTAGACTAGTCTATTCTTTCCAGGGACTGAGTTTTTAGCTTTCCAAGTGGAAATACTTTATTTCTTTTTTTTTTTTCCTTCTGTGCTACTTTTTGGGATTTAGAGTAATGATATATTTATTACATAAAAGGATGCTTTTGAAAGAGCAGTGAAGTTCAGTAGCTTGAAGCTAGGGTTCTGCAGTTTTATAAAGCTGGATTTAAATCCCAGCAGAGCCCTAATGAATGGGATAGCAACCTTGTAAAATAGGTTGAAGGAGCACACTAAGCTTTTTTTTTTTTTTTTTTTTTTTTCTTTTTTTTTTTTTTTTTTTTTGAGACAGAGTCTCACTCCTCTGTTGCCAGGCTGGAGTGCAGTGGCGTGATCTCAGCTCACTGCAACCTCCACCTCCCAGGTTCAAGCAATTCTCCTGCCTCAGCCTCCCAAGTAGCTGGGACTACAGGTGCATGCCACCATGCCCAGCTAATTTTTGTATTTTTAGTAGAGACGAGGTTTCACCATATTGGCAAGGATGGTCTCGATCTCTTGACCTTGTGGTCTGCCTGCCTCGGCCTCCCAGAGTCCTGGGATTACAGGCGTAAGCCACCGCACCCGGCCACCCTAAGGTCTTTTCAACCTTCTGCCATATGAAGACACAGCATTTAAGGCGCCATCTTGGAAGGAGAGATAATAAGCATCTTAGACCTTAACAGACACTCAACCTGCCAGCACCTTGATTTTGGACTTCCCAGCATCCAGAACTGTGAGAAATAAATTTAGTATTTCTAAATTACCCAGTCTGTGGTGTTTTGTCACAGCAGAAGGAATGAACTAAGATCATGTGTTTTTAAACTCTTGAATAATGTGTTTCCCCATCTCTTTAACAAGAATAATAAAAGCACCATTCTCATAAGGTCACTATGAGAACTGAATGAGTAGATGGACCTAAAAATGGGCCACGGAATCTAGAATGCAAAGAGCACCAATCCATTTTATCTACAACTATGTATTATCACTCTTCTGAGAGCTATGCAGTGGAATGCAATTGGAACTATCCAATTCTAGCCTATCCTTCTGAATGATTAATGTATTTTGAGCATATAGACTCACTCCTCCCTTTTCTCCAACCTTAGTCATTTCAAATAGGTGCTCTCAGTGTCTGGAATACTTTCATCACAGGCTATTATGTGGGAATACCACCACAATGGTTGTGCTATAGACAAGGTCCAAAACCATTTCAGCAGTCTTACTAGTAATTCTGGACCCTTAGTTACCATTTTGCCTAACACATCTCTCCGGAATGTAAGTCACAAGGTTGGATGAATACACAGCCCTGCTTGGCTTATGTGGCATCCACTTCCTACCTGGGACACTCTGACAGCTTTAAAATATTTTTTAAATTATTTTTTAGAGACAAGGTCTCGCTTTGTTGCCCAGGCTGGTCTCAAACTCCTGACCTCAAGCAATCCTTCCACTTTGGCCTCCCAAAGACCTGGGATTGTAGGCATGAGTCACTGAACCCTGCCAGAATCCTTATTAAGATAACGATTTAATGTTAAAAGTAGAATGTGATTTTTATAGTCACATGTTGTAACTTAATTCTGTTTCCTCTCCTCCTCCCCTTCCTCTACATCCAGCTGTATATCTGATCATTACAGACCCACATCTGCATACTTTCCCCATAAAAATATATACAACTGGAAATTAAGGAGATAAGATTTACTTTGTTTTATTTCACCTCCTTTGAAATACTCCTATGTTATAGTTGGTAATAGAGTTGATTAGAATCGTTTTAATCAAAAGATATTCAATTCCGAAATAGCTTTTCATGAAGATTAAGGAAAGCCAAAGGTGATTAGAGCTTCTTGTTGCATTAAGACTATTTCTATTTCCATGTACCTGGATGTGATGCCCTTTAAGAACTGTTTATGTTTACGGAAAAGTACTCAAAGTAACAAATGAAAGTAATCAAAGTAATAAATATAAGGTTAAAAACCTCATATGCCAACTGAATGTCTGAAGCAAGACCTGTGAGCTAAAAATTCTCAAAAATATTTCATGTTCAGTAGTTCTACAAAGCTCTACAAAGTATAATTTAAAGGTGTTATGTATACTATCAGTAATTTTTTCATTCAATAATTCAATATACAGGTAGCGTGCTTTTAGAGATTCATCATTTCTATTTCATTATATATGTGTAATTTCTCTCTTTATGGCTGTTTTCAATCATTTTATGGCAGCAAGTAAATATACTTTGGTTCCAAGGACCATTAGGAAATTGACAAAATTAGATGCTTTTAATATGAACAATTGTGTTTTCTCATCCTCTCCCTGACTACTAAACTACATAACTTGAAAATTTTGTTACAGGATTACAAGAATTCTTTCAACTCCAGTGAATGTGGAGAACATCACAGGGCTTGCTTCATAATAGATGTTTGCCAAGGGTGTATTAAATTGGATCTAAGTTTCAAATATTTAGCTTTGGGTAAAAATAACTAAATCATATGTGAATTAACTCTCCTTATGCTGAATTCTAAAATCATAACCTCAGACAAGTTATTCAGCTCAAAAAGTCTATCATGAGGACTATTTGTCTCATCTGCATCCTAGAGGCAACAGCCAAAAATCTTTTAACACCCTTGTTGCATTTTGGTATTTTCCCATATTTTAAGTCCAACTTTCTGCATTTTCAGGCTCTCCTGCACCTAATGTATTACCATGTGGCCTAGGTTTTGCCAATCAAATGCACCATATGGAGTTAGATTTGCAATTAAGCAAGGTAAGACAGAGGCTGCACTCTAAGGAACAGATCTTCTGGATGGTGATGTAGCAAAAGCATTTGGTTCCTAGGAGCATTAGTAAAAGAGCCTATGGTGTCCAGCCCCGGGTTGTCACCTGCAAAGAGCAGCAATAGCAATGTTGTCATTATTACAGAAGCCCCAAGGTATGGTTGGGCAATCATGACCACCAGATTTCCATGGCACCTCTATGTCTCTTCTAGAGATTCTGTGAGCTATGCAAGCTTCATTAATAAATTCCTTTGCCACTTAAACTGTCCAAAATGGACTCTGTCTTTCCCGTTAGTGAAAATCTAGACTCTAGATATGTGTGGTTCTTCTTCTGGCTCTGCCACTCACTAACCGTGTAACTAAAGGTAGTCAATTATCTTCATTGGGCTATGTTTTCCTCATCAATGAATTAGTAGTAGAAACAAACTGTAGATGTATCAAAATTTAAACATAGAAATGAAGTCATTAATGTTCTAGAGAAGAAATGGAAGTATATATATATTTATAATTTTAATAAGAGAAACATCTAAAACACAACCTATACATTAAAATGTATAAAATTAATCACTTAAATTATAGGATATTAAAAGTATTTTATGGCAAATAAATACCTTAAGCAGACGACAAAATGGATGAAACTGTGAAATATACAACAGACCAAAGGTTAAATTCTTTTTCTTTTGAAAAAGGTTCTTACATTAATAAGAAGAAAATGTAATATGAACAGATAATCATCTCCCCACTGCCCAACAAAAAGAAAACTTTAAAGGCCAATAAACTCAGGGAACAATTCTCAGCCTCACTCAACTATAGAGAAATTTAAATCAAAACAACAATAAGATACTATTTTCCATCTATAAGATTGGTAAAAATGTTAAGGTTGGATGATACCAAATATAGATCAAAGTGGACAAGGCACTTTCATTCACTGTTGATGAAAATGTAAATTAACACAGCCTTTGGAAAGGCAATTTGGCAATATCTATCACAAATTTAAAAGCACATATGCTTTGACTCAACAATTACATTTCTAAGAATTTATCTTAAGGTTAATTTTGCAGAAGTATATAAAAATATCTGTATATAAAAGTATATTTAAAAAATTCATCGCAGCACTGTTTCCAGTAGCAAAATATTACAATAATCTAAATGTTCAGTGTGAAAGTAGTTTTAAAAAAAAAGATAGATTTGGCCAGGCACGGTGGTTCACACCTGTAATCCCAGCATTTTGGGAGGCCAAGGCAGGTGGATGACCTGAGGTCAGGAGTTCAAAACAAGCCTGGCCTACATAGCAAACCCTGTCTCTACTAAAAGTACAAAAATTAGCCAGGAGGGGTGACATGTGCCTGTAATCCCAGCTACTAGGGAGGTTGAGGCTAAAGAATTGCTTGAACCAGGGAGGCAGAAGTTGAAGTGAGCCGAGATTACACCATTGCACTCCAGCCTGGGTGACAGAACGAGACTCCATCTCAAAAAAAAAAAAAAAAAGATAGATTTATATAATAGAATGCCCCGAAGACATTAGAATGAATAAGGTTGATCTAGAGTAAATACGGGAGAAATTTCTAAGATTAAACATTAAGAGGGAAAAAAGCACAATGTACAGCATTGTTGCTTTGGTAAGCTTTTTAAAGAATAGCATATGCACGTAATGTTCATTAGTTGGTTGTTTCTGGTGGCAGATTTATTTTCTAAATTTTTCACGATACCTTCCATCCTACTTATTCTTCTGACATATGACCTTGCCATCTCTCATCAAGAAGTGGAGTCTAATCCCCTTCCCCTTAAATCTGAGCTCCTTAGTGATTTGCTAGTGACCAACAGAAGTCATTGCAATGATGCAATGGAAGTGACTGTGACTTGTGTGACTCAGTCAGAAAAGGTCATGAAGCTTTTACTTGGTTCCTCATAATTCTTTCTCTCCAGCCCAGGTTCCAGAAACATTAAGTGAAGAAACCTTTGAAAGATTTCATCCCCCAGCCTTTTAAATATTCCCAGATGACACCACAGACGTTAGAAAGAAAAGCTATTCTCACTGTGACTTTTCCAGATTCCTGACACACAGAATCAGTGAGTCTGATTAAGTGGCGGTTGTTTAAAACCACATAAATTTGGGGCAGTTTTGTATGCAGTAATATATAACTAGAACACCTTACCATCTTCAATATCCTACTTTCCACCTTCCAAATGTCCCCAGTTCATGTGGGGCTCATGTTGTTCTGGAAAAGCTGCGTTGTCTGCCAACTTCATGGGTACAATAGATAATATAGTGTCATCCAATGAGCAATGCCAATCCCCTGGCCACAGAGACTAGTTCATGTAGGGGCATCTGAACTAAAACAGACTCTAGCAATCAGGGTGAATATTAAAACTTTGCTCAGAGTTCTCTGTAAAAGGTGTTTTCTCTGTCTGAACAATTCTGAGCTGCTGCAGTTGTTTGAATTTTTAACCATAAGGGAAGTCAAAGCCAAAACAGGGCCAGTATGTGAAGAAGAGAGTTGAGAACCCCAAAAGCTCAGACCCAGGGCTCTACTTTTAAACCCTTGCCTTAAACTTCTCCTTCTTCTAAATATTTTAGTTTTAAACATTGGTAAGGTTTCTTTATTATTTAAGCCAGTTTCAGCTGAGCTTTCTGTTGTTTGTAACCAAAGGCATCCAAAAGCATCCTAAACTTCCTATGCAAAACCTAAAAGTTTTCTGGGAGGATTCATGTTAGTGGGTACCATAGGCAAAAGAATCGAAGAGGTAGGAAACTTATTTTTTATTTTATACCTTTTCATATTGTTTGAGTTATCTAACAATATGCATTAAATTACTTTTTTTAATATTGATATGAGTCCTTAGGGTGATGAAATTGGCCATATTTGGGTTTTATTCTTATTTATTTACATGATATCCAAACACCCTCCCATGCCATCCTTAAGTCACTCATTCCTAAATATAAAAACGTATTGAGTACTTGCTTTGCTGAGTAATTATCTCTTTTAAATCTCACAAAAGTCCAGTGGTTAATATATGTTATCCCCCATGTAATAAAATTGGAAAATAAACCTGAGAGTTTACTAAAGAATTTGCCAAAAGTCACAAAACTAGTGAGTATTAGAGCTAGTATTCAAATTGATGTCTGTCTAAACCAAAGTCCATACTCACAAGTGCCCCACTATCAATGATTCAAGTGGTTGTCCAGCTTATATTTGAACATTCCATCTGACAGATAAGAATAAGTCTGTCAGTGTTTATATTGAACAACAACAAAACAAATGAGTTATCTCTGTAAATTCTACCTACTGGGAAAAGTTGTTGTTGTTTTTTCCTACTACACAGAACAATCTAATCCCTCATCCAGGTACCAGTTTTTCAAATATTTGAAGAGAGTTATGTCCATTCCCATGAGCCCTCTCTCCATCCCAACCCTATCCATGTTCACATGGAAATACACACACACACACACACAAACACACACCTCCCGTGAACTATTCCTTAACTAACATCTTTAAATCCTACTCAATCTAATTTACCAAACCTTCCTTAAGTCATCTTTTTCCCACTTCCACACCATCATAATTCTACTGTCTTGTACCTTCTTAGATTCTTAAAACCAAAGCCCACAAAGGGTTAGCAATTTTCCCAAGAACACAAAGCTACAAACTAGTTAAATGCAGGATGTTTGACTGTTGCTTTCTTATTAATCAATATTAATATTCTTTATCATGGACAGCTCATGCATTAATTTATAGTGATATTTGTGTGGATTCCTTCACATTAAGTATTAGATAGGTAGGTGATAAGTAGATAGATAGATAGATCACTATCACCATTTAGATACCCTACTATTGTAATGTTAGCATTAGTGGCTTTGGAGGAGAAATCGACAATGAAGGACTAAACCAAATATTTCAGACCAAAAACTAAAAATTCAGAATATTTATGCAATAAAATAAGTAACAATTTGGATAGTCTATGTGCTGTGACAAACACTTTAAAGAAACAGTATACCTAAATCAGTCTATTTTGTTATGAGTTGGAAACAATTCTTGGCTAAGTGACACATGCCCAGTTCAGAGTTATGTATTACTCTTTCGGAGATAACAAATTAACTACCTTTAGCCAAACATTAAAGTGAGTATAGAAGAAGAAATGGTAAGCATTTTACAAAAAATTTTTATCATGTCCGACATCAGAGTCAATGAAAAAATGGAGAAGTTGCAGAGATGCCAATAAGGAGGCAACAGCATAAATGCATCTTCAGTCTCTGGCTCTGTACAGAAAGGAATTGTGCATTGGGAAGAGAATGATTATCATATAACATCCACCATAGCTCTCATTCACCCCAAATATTATAGCAGATAGAGCCCCAGGGTACTCACCCTTTAACTTGTGTTAGTCCTTTCTCACACTGCTACAAAGAAATACCAGAGACTGGGTAGTTTATAAAATTAGGTCTAAGAGGTTTAATTGACTCACAGTTTCACACGGCTAGGGAGACCTGAGGAAACTTACAATCATGGTGGGAGGTGAAGGAGAAGCAAGCGCCTTCTTCACAACGTTGCAAGAGAGAGAGGAGGAAGCGAAAGAGAAAGGGCGTCTTATAAAACCGTCAAATCTCGTGAGAACTTAATATTACGAGAACGGCATGTAGGAAACTGCCTCATAATCCAATCCCCTCCCTCCACACGTAGGGATTACGGGTTCGATTACAATTGTTAATGAGATGTGGGTGGAGACACAGCCAAACCATATCAAACCTCCACCCCTTTTTCTTTCCAACCCACCTGTTTCCCACATACACCGCATGTACCCATATGGACGCACATTACATGTGGTGCAAAAATTTTACCCATTTATCTGTAATCATCATACAATCCCTATATGAAGTGTTATTTTTATTTAACAATAATAATGGCTACAATTTGTATTGTGCTTAATAAATGCGATGGGAGAGGATTAGCCAATGGAAGCACCAGGTTGTACCACTAAATTCACTAAATTGTTTTTGCTCCTTTCTCTAGACTTTCTTAATTCACTGTCTGTGGGGCGAGGTCTCACCACAATCACATTATAACATTAACTCAGACTTTTCTGCTTTAAATTAAAGGATTTAATTGGGGATTCTGCCTTCCAGCTTTCTTTAATCATCCTTACACTGGTCCATATTTCCTTATAAAGCCCCAAATAATCCCCTTCCATATTTTCTTTGATCATATTCTAGGTTCCACTGCTTAGAAAAACAGATTTTTGTTTGACTCCAATCCTTGATGTCCTGGTTATACTTAAAAAATGCACTTAAAAAATAGTTTATTAGCATATGCCATAAAAAGTAATGTTGCTACCCTAATTGATATTTCAGGGATTTTTCTCTTTCACTCATTTAAAATATGACTTCTTAAGCAGAAATATTCCATGACTCTAGGCAGAAAAACCATGTTTCTTTATCTCCTAAAGATTATCCAGAATATACCTCATTTTCTATCCAACTCCTTGAAAGAATTGTGAGTTTTGTCATCTTGTTAATTCTTTGTTTCATGAAAACATTTTCCTGTGGTTGGTGATAATTAATAGCTTCCTTACATAAAGTGCTAGAAGTTTTTACATATTATCCTGGAGCTATACACAGCTTCATAAAAGCTCAGACCATATGTGAAATTGACTTGGCCACACTAATTTACTTAGTCTTATTCTGACTCACCACATGGCATTGTTTGCATCAAAGTTCACAAATCTTGCTTTGTTTTAGAAAAGATAATGCATATACAAGATTCAACTGATTGAATAAAAATAAGTTTGTATGCAATACAGAATAAAAGTGCATGTGATTTTTGGATATACATTTTCTTTTGATAGTAATAAACTACTACAAATGGATTTTCATATTTCAACTTAATAAATTCCAGAGTTCATTATTGTGCAAATTAATTTAACGTCATTGTGAAACAGCAATTAAAACTACACTATGAAACAGCTACATATTTCTGAGACTCCCCAAATATTGTGTGTACTATATTCTAAGTTTAAACTGAGAAATGTATTCCTAGCCCATCATTAACTCTAAAGTCCAAGAAACTTCATTTAGCTAAACTTTAGGTGATATGCCCGATCAATAAGAAGTAAACTAAAATCAACTAATATGTATTGAGAATGTATTATAAGAAACACAATTATATAGAACAACTAATTATGGTCTAAACGACTACTAATGCTGGCCAAATAATTTGCTTGAATTAGATTGGGTTTTCGGAGGTGAGACATACATAATCAAAGTCAAGCATAGAAGTTCTGTGTTTAATTGATGGAGCATATACAAAACAAACATTTTAACTCCATTAAATTAAGGGCACAGGATTAAATTAAAAAATTAGTACAGGTGTAAACATATGTGACAATACTAGACAGATGTTTAAATGTTACTGTTTCCTGAAGCAGATGCAATACATCATTCACTGTTCTATTTCAGTAAGCAGGCAACATCATCATGAAATAAACAGACACATTTGGCAACAAGACATCATCATTTTTATGAATTAAATTTTTAGAAGATGAAACGTTTCAAAGGATTTTGCTACAGTATATCATTGTACCTGGTGTAAATTTATAGTGTGTTTTTTTTTTCAAAATTGACTAAATTAAATCAAGTTTCAATGAGATGAAATGAACTGATGAAAAGCTGTTTCTGAATCTTTGAAGTGGTTTAGACTTTTTTTGATTAAGGCAAATCTGTCTTGTAGCATGTTAATGTAAATTATAGTAGTGAATGTCATATCTCCATCTGCTCCAGCAATCTGTTAAACTATACAGTTCTTTTCTAGGGAAAAGAATTTATAATCTTTCAGAATATTGTTATCAGTGCCCCACCCCGCAGTAAACTGTTTCTTGGCAAAATCTGTTCTTCACCAATGACCTAATTCCCTGCCCTAGAAGAATTTCCTGATGATATCCCCAGAAGCTTATAAATATTTCTTCTCTATTTCTAGAAAGGGTTTTATCAGCTCTTGATAGCATCCTCTATCCTGTGTGCATCCAGCCACATCAGTGCAGCAGAGACTGCATTTAGAAATCACCATGGGAGCTACAACATTCTTCACAACAGAATATTCACTTTGGATAAGAGAAAAAAGAAGTCTAAGGGAAAACAAGAGCTTTCAATGACAGTAAGGGCAGACTTACAGTATCTTTAGGGTTTAGTCATCTGAGGCACCAGCATTGGTTTGACAGAAAGAAACCTGTCTGCTTTCACAGAGAAAGTTTGTATGAGTTACTTAACATATGAAGTCACACTTAATAACAATGTCTACGTCAATGAGAAATAAAGTCACTTTTGTGAAAGTAATTCATAAAAATACTATAGATACTGGTTTCTAAGATGATTCAATCACACTTCTCTTATAAACACCAGAAAATACAAATCTGTATGTTATTTTCACATTATATTTTTAAGCTATAATTTAAATTTCACAAAGCAAATACTATATGTAATATATAGTATTTTGCTTTTGACTCACCTTTTGCAATTTGCTTTTGTCTCACTTTTAAGTTACTATTAATACAAAACTTTTCTAGGAAAATCTCCCTGTATAGATCCATATATATATATGGATGTAGATAGATAGAGAGAGAGAGAGAGAGAGAGAGAGAGAGAGAGAGAAGGTTTTTTTGTTTTTATGCGTTTGTTTGGGGTTTTTTTGTTTTTTGTTTTTTGTTTTGAGACGGAGTTTCACTCTCTCGCCCAGGCTGGAGTGCAATGTCATAATCTCGGCTCACTGCAACCTCTGCCTCCCGAGTTCAAGTGATTCTCCTGCCACACTTTCCCTAGTAGCTGTGATTACAGGCGTCCACAATCATGCCCGGCTAATTTTGTATTTTTAGTAGAGACAGAGTTTCACCATGGTGGCCAGGCTGGCCTTGAACTCCTGACCTCAAGTGATCCGCCCACCTCGGCCTCCAGAAATGTTGGAATTACAGGCATGAGCCACCACACCCGGCCAAATACAATATATTTACTAGAATCATAGAATATTAAACTAGAAGATATCTAAAAGATTATTTAGTTCAACTCTCTCAATTTAAAGATCAAAAGACTTTTTAAAAAATGATTATCAGCAGAGTTATATGGCTTGACACTGAAATTAGTGTGGCCTAACATAATTTTATTCAGGTTTCTTTGGGGGCAGTGGCAGCATTTGTATCAGTAATTACTTAAAACTGGTCTTACAAGTGGCTTATTGTAAGACCATATTAAAGTTTTGCTTTAAGCAAAAGAATACTTCATTGCACACATATAATGTTAGTATTTATTGCGACAATGTGTTAGGGGCTGTTCAGCATAGGAATGAACTAGATGATGCTGGAATGGGTAGTTAGAAACATAAAGTCTCTGTCCTCAAGGCGCTATAATCTATAAGAGAAAGAAAACAAACAGAAATCATAAAACACAGGGATAGGCAAGCACCATATTAAATGGGTAAAACATTGTAAAGTTTAAAAAAGAGATAGATCATATCCCAATCTATTATTTTTCACCTATTATTAGTAACTGTTGCCAACACATTTCTTGTTAAATTATGTAGAAGATTCTGTGTCTTCTCTCGTGGACTCAATTTGCTTTTGACTCACTTTTAAATTACTATTAATAAAAAACTTTTCCAGGAAAAACTCCCCCTATGGATCCTGTCTTCTCTCCCTCAGGCAGAGGTCACTTGTAGCAAGTTATTATTATAGCACTTATCAGTTGCAGTGCATGGCAACTATTCATTTAGCTTTGTCTCCCCTGCATCCTGTGAGATCCATAAAAAGGAGGAAAATCACCCTTTTCAACTTGGGGTTTCCCCATACCATCATTCCCTTCCTTGCTCCTTATCCACATAGATAAATTGTATAACACGGAGGGACTCCAAAAAATTTTTTTCACTTGATGTGAGTGTTTCAAAGTGACAATGAAAGAAAAGGATTAAGGCATTGCCCCCTACATAGAAACAAAGTTTAATAATGAAACCAGTCAAAAGCTGCTCTTTTATGGAAAAACTCTTGACTACATTGATCAATGACTATAATAACTCCCAAGCTTCCAATCCTCTCAGGCATTTGTAGGAACAGTGCCCTAAGCGAAGCCCAATGTCAGTGAAAATGGAGCTGGAATCTAATAATTAAAAGTTACAGTGAGAGAAGAAGGAATTTCTTCTATTTGGGGAAGTTAAACATGTAAATCTGTTTTTCCATGGTGACTAAATGGACCCAACAATGTCACTCCCTATTTTAGGTTACACATCTGTTCATTCATTGCTATATGCCAACAAAACCTTTAATTTATGTCTCATCAGCTTATTCATTGAGAATTTTTAAAGGTCAAAAATAAAGAAAAGAGTATTAAAATATATTTTTATCCTCACATTTCTATAGATACAAAGTTTAAAGACTATACCAAACTTTACAAATAGGCATTTTGGGAATGAGCTTACCATTCATTCTAAGGGCATTTTAAAATATATTTGCTCACAAATGTGCATTATACTTCAAAAACAAGAACTAACATGTAGCATAAATATATTAAAGATTCACAAGGTTTTTTTTTTTTTTTTTTTTTTTTGAGATGGAGTCTCTCTTTGTCACCCAGGCTGGAGTGCACTGGCGCTATCTCAGCTCACTGCAACCTCTGCTGCCCGGGTTTCAGGCGATTCTCCTACCTCAGCCTCCTGAGTAGCTGAAATTACAGGCACCCACCACGACACCCAGCTAATTTTTGTATTTTTAGTAGAGACAGGGTCTTGCTGTGTTGGCCAGGCTGGTCTCGAACTCCTGACCTCAGGTGATCAGCCCACCTTGGCCTCCCAAAGTGCTGGGATTACAGACATGAGGCACCACGCCCAGCCCAAAATGATATTTTTTACAAGAAAAAAATGCAATCACTACAGATAAGCCACTGCAAGTCATCATGAGGACATATATTTGGTTTTAGATATAAAATCAAGGTTTTACTCAAAAAACATGATAAATATGCCTGAGCTGTTGAGAACTGGTCAATGAGCATTAAGAGACACTCTTGGAGATTTGCTGTACAACAAAGCACATAAGTGCACATTCAGGGAAAAGGCTTTCTGGCAAGGCATTATAAATTCTTTTCCTACAGTTTTCAGAAACAGTATTGCCTTCTGATATTAAAAAAACAACAACAACAAAAACAAAACAAAAAAAAAACTTTTTGAGTTCTCTGCCCCCAAACCCACCAAACTTACATAATAAATCCTTTATCCATTTGCAAAGAAACAGATTCTTTGAGCTCAGATAAGGTATCACTTGTTTTTTTTTTTTTAGTTATTCTATGTGTTATATTTTTACATATACTCTTTCTGGAAAATGAAAAATTAGGTTAGATCATTCAAATCCAATATTTAAATTTTTTAAGTATGTATCAGTCTTTGCTTAAGCTTGAATACAAATTTTATTTTAAATTGTTCACTGATGAAAGCCTTAAGAAAATATAAAAAGAAATAGAAATCTAAATCCCAAATAAAATAACACAATTTTAATCAACCATGACTGAATTCCAAAGTAAATATATAATATATAAAATATTATATATCATGTAATACGTAATTGTATAATAAATAGCATTAGCATATATTTAGTATACTATATACTATATTAATACTATTATATAGCCAATAGTACTATATAAATAGTATAATTATATAAGTAATATATAATATATACAAGTAATATATAATATTATATATGCATATCATATATAGTATCTTCCTTTATGTCCAGAAGTTCATAGAGAAATAGTTTATTGAAGCCAGAGAAAGTCTGAAAGCTGTGGCCTGATCACAGAAAGTTTATCTTCTCAGGTTCTTAAGATGTGAGTCTGGGGCCACCACCATTAACCAGGTCAAAACACAAAGGTTTGTGTTGTCTTCAGTAACTGATATTTACAAGTTGAAGATATGCTCCAGATAAGTAACTCAAACAAAAAATTGTTTGAATCCCATATATACAATCTTAGGAAATCAAGATGATTCAAGGATATCTAAACAGACTGTATTCTTTAAAAAATAACGTCTGTTTCATTAAAATTATAAATAACTGACCCAAATTATTCTAGATGGCCATTGGGAACAGTTGTTACTAATATGGATTATGTATGTAAAACAGTTACAAAGTGCTTTCTAAGATATTTTTCTATTCCAAAATTCCCAGTTTCCTTGACAGGCAGAAGCTAATAATGCTAGTGAAAATAATCTAAAAATTATATTCCAAAAATATATAGGGTATACTCTTATGATGGATGATCAGAGGATAGATACTAAAAGACAATAGTTTAGATACATAGGTAGATGATAGAGAGATACATAGATACATAGTTAGATAACAAGTATATAACACTCATGAATTTATTTTTTTAAATTTATAAACATATAAAAATATGGTGGTATCTTATTCAGTTTGCAGTAAGATGAAAACTTAATTGCTTTAGTTGTTCTTCTGTCTACTGCATTATAATAATAGAGCATAATTATTTCCCCTCACCTCCTGATAAGGTTGAAGATTTTGCCCTTCTTGATACCCAGTTTTCATTTGCTAATAATTACTGGGGTCTTCATTATCTACTGGGGAAATAATAAAAGAAGAGAAAAATTGAGATGACAGGAAATGGGAATGGAGGGAGAGTGCAAGTATTGGGATTCACCACAAGGAGCCATGTAAACCACAGAATTCACTCCAGAGAAGATGCCTAAAAAGGAAAAGTGCCTACTACTAGGAAAGAGTCTAGTTTGTGGGCCAAGAAACAGTCCCTATTTCAGTTGCTCAGTTCTTACATGTTGCCTATTGGGAATTCACTCACCCAAAACCTCCTACCACCTGCACCCTCAGGATCAAAACCAGGTGATCCAACCACCAGTGCTGGAGAAGACTTCACTCTATCTCCAGGCAGCACCTCAGTTACTGGCTGCCCATCAGCATGGCACTGTATATAACAAGATTTCATTTGGTCCTGGTCTAATCATGCCATATGATCAGCCTCCACAATGCCCTAAAAAACTGTTAAGCCCAAAGGTGCAACTGTTCTGTAAACCTAGACAAGTCTACACAGGCATCAGAAGGGGCTCAGGTGCACAAGCTTGAGCCTGCTAAGGTGAGATGTGGTTAGTGTTGCTATCTTTACTCATAGTTAAATGAAAACTAAATTGAATATTCTTGAAATATTCTTTAATAAATAAGATGATACTTCAGGACCTTCCAGTGTTGAAGATTAAGATGCTATATCACACAAAATCTCTCACTTGAAAGATGAAAGAAAACAAATGCACTTAGAATATTAAATTTAAAAAGCTAGTTTATTAAGAATTAGAGAACAAATCCAGAAAAGTGCTATCAAAGTTTGGAGAGCTCTAAGAATGACAGCACTAAAGACGGGCCTGAGAAAATAATGGAATTTGAATTGGGCCTTGAAGAAAGACAGTATCTGAGAAGGTAGAGAGAAGGAGATGGTTATTACAAGTAAGGAAAGTGGCAAAAATAAGGTTGTCTCATAATAAATCTGTATTGCATATCATGGCAAATATTTCTAGATAAAGATTTCAGGTTGAAGTCAAGTTGTACATCAAATAACTTCAAATGATTCTCATGAACTAATAGTGAATCAATTGATCATCTACTGCGGACAGACATTACATTAGTACCCTACATTTTGCCAAGTACTATGCTCAGCACTCTGCATATAGCTCTGAGCAAAAATAGCCATGTTTCCACTGTGGCATAATAAGAACAACATACTCCAATCAAAGATAGCCACAGAGTCATATAAGACTGAGAAAAATTAATGAACCGTTATGCCACTAGCGAACAGAACATAGAACGTGTTAATTCAGGACTGAGTGACCCAGAACTCATGTTCATTACATAGTAATGTCTCTTGCGTCAGCGGGAAAGTGACTGTACTCAATGTGGCAGAAGAGGAAAAGATTGATTGCAAAGGTTTAAGTAATAGGGACACAAACTTTAATCCAATGAATTTCTGTAACAATTACAAATGCCTTAAATTAGACTGGTCTGCTTTGCAGATGGAAATTTAAACAAAGGCTAAATTACTGCCTGCTAGGAGTATTGTAAGGAGAATTATTGTACTGGATGATTTTAAGGATCTTTATAAGTTTAAGAGTCAGTTAATCCGTGACTTTCTTCAATAGGTAATGTGATTCCTGAACTCACAATAAACATTGATGATCCCTGTGCAAGGAGATGTGTAATAAAATCATTTCAAAAATAATACATAATATAACTTCTACTCTAAAATGCTTGGATATTCATCTAATATGATTGTCTTTATAGTAATCATTTTATTTTTGAAATTTCCCTGTCACTCCTTACTTAAAAATCTTCTTTGTTGATATATTCCATTTCAACATTGTAAAATCAGGGTAAATCTGAAATATTTGGCTTTCTTAAGCATCTTTTAAATGCTCAGAATATTCTATAACAAATCAGTATTCAATATCATTTCTTCAAAACCTTACATTAAAACTTGATTTTAATTACCTCTCAATTATATCTTGAACCATTCCTATGAGTTAGCTATTTTAAAGGAACTAAAGTTGTTAGGAGGAAGAATTAGATTTTAAAATGCACTATGACAACTTTAGACTTCACTTCTGTAGCAATTATAAAATAGTTCTTCCAAGCAACACACTTTCATATTTGTTTTCCTCTTTTGATTAAGTAATCAAAGTAATCAGTAACCTCTCACAATTGGCCTCAGATTTCCACATGTACCTATGCTTTCTCAAAATGAAAATGAAAAACAGAAAACAATAAGGAAGCATTGACAGTTAGATATAAGCCCCAGGTAAAACTAGACTAAGACTGAAGCACAAAGACCACTGCATAGATCTTGTTATTTCAGGAGTTGTGAAGGTCTTTAAATAGTGTTAAAAAGATTCATAAATGTTAACCTTTTAGAATTTGATGAATTTATAATTTGATCACCCCTGTCTTAACTGTCTTCAAAAGCTTTCCCAGTGCACAGAGGTTCCTATTAGTATTTATACTCATTAATGAAGCAAACACACATAGCAAGAGTGAAATGATGATGTTAATGATGACGATGATGATGATGATAGCTATATTTGTCAAATATCTACTATGTTCCAGGCACAGTTGTAAACACTCTAAAGGTTTACGTTTTGCCATTAAAAGTGATGGCAAAAACAGCGTTTACTTATGCATCAACCTAATAACTGCTTCACAATACAACACTCTGCATACATTGATGGATCAATAAGTGTAACCAAGTAATCATGGCATCAGATTTGCGAAAAGTAAAGCAGGAGGTTTAGATAAGGAAGGTCCACAGTGAACATGGGACTTTGATTTTAAAATGATGCTGACCCCTTCTCTTCTCAGAAATTACTCAAAAACACAGAGGAAAAATAATCTTGAAAGACAACTCCTTCTGTCTGAAAGCAAGAGAAATCTGGGGGCTACAAAAACAGAGCACATAGAATACTGTGGGAGTGTCTCCAAAATGGTTTGTCATTGAAGAGAGGCTGGAAGCAGAGATGAGTGAGGAATTGCACAGGCAGACTGTATTTTCAGGAGGCAGAGTCTGCCTGAAAAAGAAAGGTTGAAAAACCTGCTGAGAAAGGTTGAAAGAAAAGAGACTGAATCATAAGTCACTCTGAAGCTGCCAATCTTAGATGACTGGGAAGAAGTCGACCATAAAATACCTTGCTCACACACATGTGATGTTATAATGAGAAGCTCTACCAGCCTACAAGATTACCTTGGTCTCTCTCATATGAACCCTTGGAAAATATGTAGTCCAAGTAGAACCTACCTCTATAAATAAATGAGTAGTCATATGCAAGGACTTTGTACAAGATCTTTACTAACATACCAAAAGAAAATTTAAAAACTGAAAGAACAAGAAAAATGAGTAATGTACCAGAAAATATGGATGAGAACAAAATGAAAATTCTAAGTTTCACTATGAATTTCTTAATGCAATGAATAAATAGCTCCAAAAAAATCAAAACATGGCCAGATGCGGTAACTCACACCTTTTAATCCCAGCTCTTTGGGAGGCCAAGGCGGGTGGATCACTAGGTCAAGAGATCGAGACCATCCTGGCCAACATGGTGAAACTCCGTCTTCACTAAAAATACAAAAATTATCCAGGTGTGGTGGCAGGTGCCTGTAATCCCAGCTACAGAGGAGGCTGAGGCAGGAGAATCGCTCAAACCCGGGAGGCGGAGTCTGCAGTGAGCCAAAATCGCGCCACCGCACTCTAGCCTGGTAACAGAGCAAGATTTTGTCTCAAAAATAAATAAATAAATAAATAAATAAATAAATAAAAATAAAAACTCAAAACAGAGAAATGAACTCTGGGGACAAATTGTGAAAAAAACAGTAAAAGGTAAAACACAATATGGCAGAACTTAGAAAGGGGAAAAGGCAATTCCATCATAGAAATGAGGTCCACGTGCGAAGCAGACAAAAGCAGTAAATGCTGCCACAAACACACTAAAGGACATGGAAAACAGGATCAGGAAAAGGAAGCGAAATGAGAAGGTAAGTACAGTTAAGTGATTAGACAGAAAACCATAACACATGAAAGAGAAATGCTATCCCAATACACACAAAATTGATGTGGAAAAGAAATGTATACTGAAGAAGAAATTCAACATAACAACAACAAAAAATAAATGTATTTAAGAAAATTACCCCAAAATTTAAAAAGGCTTAAATCTATGAAGTCACACAACACAAGGTGTCCCAGGGGAAATAAAATAAAGACAGTACATCCAACACCAAGGCATTTCTTAAACTAATCAAGCTAATATCAAGATGATCTTCATATCTTTTGTAGCTGGGGTGGGGAAAGAAAGAGTCATTTAAAACAGATAAACCCAGTACTTACACCTGAAGTTTGAAAATAATTAGGAATACAAATATAAAAACAAAGAAAAGTAATATTATTACTGAAAATCAATGTGGAAAGGAAAGAGCTAAGGTGGGAAAATGTTGAAATATAATTTTATTATTTTGTTATTATGTTATTATTGATCACAGAAAGGAGTCAATAGACACTACTAAGAAATAGCAAACTAATTGCATTATATAAATGTACAGTTAGAAATGTAACTATTAGGAGAAAAATTATAATAATTACAAATAAATTATTATAAACTAGTTATAAATTACATAAAACAAGAAAGCAGCAAAGAACAAATTCAAGCCATACTGCAAGAATTATAAAAACAGTTACAAAAATAAATAAAAAGACAAAAATATTTTTTAATTACAATAATATGATGAAATACATAGCACCAAATATATCTTTTATACCAGTGGCTAAGACGACTTATTAGTTTGGTTCACAAAGACTCCTAAAATGAATCAGAGAGGTAAAAATTAAAAAGATGAACAGATACATACAAGGCAAATGAAAACAAAAAGAGAAGTTATCATGATCATTTTTATTTGAAACACAAACATAAAAAGCATAAACTATACAAAGAAGTATGTTCAATAACAAAATGTGTGCAATCCACAACTCAGAATTACATTTATGATTAAATAACATAGCAACAATATACATACAATAAGTGTAAGATATATAAAGAGAAATAGCCAAATGCCTCATTAGTAAGGAATATGAATTTACCTCTCTCATTCTTGATATATCAAGTGGACAAAAATAAGTAAAAATATAGGAATCCTAAAAAACATCATTAAAAATGTAGTATGGAATCCCCGTATGTTCAACCTTTATATCATGAAGAGAGACAATGCCTACTTATTACATAGCTATGAAATAGCTATAAAATTTGTTCATTTATTAGGCAAAAGCTCAAATTCTGAAAAGTAGAAATAGTAAAGACAATATACACTTTATCACAAAACAATAGAACTAGAAATTAATAACAAAACTAGAAAAGAAAAACATACCACTTGAAAACTGTTGAGTCAAAATGTACATAAAAAATAAACTGCAAGCCATCTAGAAAATAACAATGAAAATAACTTGCTTTAGAAATTATGTAATAAAGCTAAAGTAATGCTAAGAGGAAGATTCACAGCCTTAAATATTTCTATTGAAAACTGAATGCAGAAGCCCTCCCATCACCAGACAAACAGGATTAGGTAATTTTCTTAATGCCATCATAATACCCTGGAACTAATTCTAATCATTTTTGCACATCTTTGCATTTGCAGTAACTATCTGTCCTTCCACTGGACTGGAAACTCCTCATTTAGAATAGGGATGGTATCTTAACTGACTCATCAGCACCTATGTCATCCGAAATACTTAATCAGTATTTTTCAACAACTATATGAATTAATGGAAACTTTTGGAGAGGACTTAAATACTTGGTGACGAGCCTTGTAATACGTTTGTATCCAGCTTCAAAAGTTTATGCATATATGATTTCCTATGAAGATTTTTAAAGAATTATTTTGCCTCTCCTGAATCTCTGGAGAACAAATGACCAAAACCAATCTTTTGGAAGTACACCAACAGATCAAAACAAGCAAACAAAAATATCACAGCCACAATGTGAAAGAAAAAATAAGAAAACACACAATTATTCTTAATGTTCTCCATTGGCAAAATAGGGAATTTTACTTTTTAAAATTGGCAATGAGAAAGAGCCACTTTCTCCCCCAACTCCAAACTAATCAAAGAGAGCAAAAGAAGAAAATCATTAGGATTTCTTTTTTATTTATTATTATTATTATTATTATTATTATTATACTTTAAGTTCTAGGGTACATGTGCATAACGTGCAGGTTTGTTACATATGTATACTTGTGCCATGTTGCTGTGCTGCACCCATCAACTCGTCAGCACCCATCAACTCGTCATTTACATCAGGTATAACTCCCAATGCAATCCCTCCCCCCTCTCCCCTCCCCATGATAGGCCCCGGTGTGTGATGTTCCCCTTCCCGAGTCCAAGTGATCTCATTGTTCAGTTCCCACCTATGAGTGAGAACATGCGGTGTTTGGTTTTCTGTTCTTGTGATAGTTTGCTAAGAATGATGGTTTCCAGCTGCATCCATGTCCCTACAAAGGACGCAAACTCATCCTTTTTTATGGCTGCATAGTATTCCATGGTGTATATGTGCCACATTTTCTTAATCCAGTCTGTCACTGATGGACATTTGGGTTGACTCCAAGTCTTATCTTAGATGGGCTGTTACTGAAAATGTTCACAATTATGGTGTAATTCTTTGGCTTGACATTTCATAGTGTAGTCATGAGACTGGTACAGAAAATTCATAAAGTATTGTTGGAACATCCAATGTTCCAACAAAATATATTTGGAAATTATTAAAGATTCATTTTTAATTTTTTTAAGAATTTAATATTCATTCCTTATAGATAACCATAATTATGAATGACCAAAGATATTCTTTTAACTTGTTATTTTTTGTTCCTCAAGAAATTATTTCTTTCCTCTCTAGTGAAGACAACTGAAGAGGAAATCAACACTAGTAACAATGTAACTACTTTCTGTCTATATAGCTTTTCTTGAGTTTTTAAGAGAATATAGTACCTTCATATTTGTCTTTAGTATTATATTGAACATTTACAACCATACTGAACAATCACCCCACTAATTAATACATTACTGACCACAGCTTTATTCTTTGGCTCACTGTCTTTATTACAGAGAAAATTTGTTGAACTTATGTTGGAGTTTAACTTTAATTTTTTTCTAGCAAATTCTCATAAGCAAATTAAAAATAATTAGTTATTAGTCATCTTGTTAGCTATGTACACATTTTTATATACAGAAATTAGAACTTATCCTTGTAATATTAATAGATGGGAGTCTTCCTAGCAGTCTTCCATTGTGCCATTCTTATTTTTATGTATCATATCAGAATTGACTTCGAGTTTTTTGGTTTTTGAATGAAGCTTTAAACTTGAGCACAAACCCACAAAAATCTACAACATAAGAGAAGCCTTATTATTTCCTTTATTAGATAAGTGAATGGATTTGGTTTTTTTTTTAATTTTCCTGTTTAATACTTGTCCTCATCTACTTTCTAAGAACCTACTACAAAAGATTTACTTTCATTTGCATAATGGTCTATAAATGATATAATTTAGAATTTTCCTTGAGTTAGAATATCAAAGGTGTTGAACCAGTAAAGCCCATGATTTATTTGCCAACATAATAAAGGTTTTTAAAAGATCTTTTCTTTAATTATATAAGCTTTCTTAAATCGAGTTTACTTAATTATGGTTGCATTAAACCAAGGCTAAAACATTTTAGTTTGTGTAACTGCCATTAAAAGACACATTAGAAAAATGGAAAATCAAAAAGGTCACCTGTGTTCTTAACTCGGTCATGTCCATTTATCTTAAAAAGCCTAGATCTGCATCCATCTATCATCCATTGCATAAAGGTTTTTCTTTAAAATAAATGTTCACTTTATTAATCACTTTTAAATGTTATCAACCTTTTATCTATTTTTCCCAGTATCCTTTATTTCCAAATTTTCTACAATTAGTGAGTGTTATTTTTAATGAAAATGTTATAAGATAAATAAAATTAAGGTTACATGATTTATCCAATATGAATTAAAACATACTACAAATGGTTAAATATAACTGAACATCAAATTAAAATAATTTTAGAATTATAATTTTATGTGAATTAAATGAAAAATAAGATAATTAAACTGAAATATTTCAAGGGTTTGCTATGTTGTCAATCTTTTAAAAACGAGAAGTTTCTTCTTTAAAGGATGTGATAAAGCAACTCTTTTTAAAAGTACCTATAAGGTCTGTTTTCTACATCTTCAAGATATGCACTTTGTAAATATAATAAATTTTAGGAAAATCTCATATCGTTTGGTAACTAGGCTTAAAGTACCTGAAATTGTAAAAACAAACATTTTCAAGGTGAAAAAAAAAAGGGAATGAAATAGAGGTTTAGAAAATATTTTACACACACAATCTAATTTATGTTCAAATAAGAAAAAACACCTTGTAACATGGGCTCTGAAAATCAGACTCTTGGGATTATTTCTACTTTTTTATTAGGCTCATAAGAAGAAAATATTTTTGTAACTTCTTTGCAGTGCTGCTTTTATATACATTATGAAAAGCGTAGGAAAAGTAAAATCAAATTCTTAAACTGAAGCTATGTTTACACAGACAAAACTGAAGAAATATGCAAGAGACTTTTTAAAACAATCTAACTAGAGGTAAATTTTAACTGAATCATTGTAGAAAATGTCTTCAAATTTGTTCCTTTCAGTTGTAGAAATATACTTTCATATCCACATTACAATACAATATTACCATCCAAAAAAATCTATTAAACATGTAGGTAAAAATATATACTTGCACAAATTGTATATTTAGAGCTAAATAAGAATTCTTTCTGACTTTTAATGGATTATAATACAAAACATATATTATTATATTATGGAAATTTTCAATATATTAAAAATATACATAGCACATAATGTTCAATTAACACATGGTGAAAAATATCTCATATGTAAATATTCTTCTAATCAGCAAAAGACAACGAAGCAGAAATCTAAGCCTTCAAAAACTGTAATAATCAGAAACATAAAACACCCTATAATACTGTATAAGTAGGGTATTAATAAATTGAATAAAGAGAAGATCAAATAAAATATTCAAGTGAATGATAAAAATTACTCTGCAAAATTTATATTTTTTAAAAATTGAGTACTTTCAATTTAGACAAATGAAAGTCAAAAGCAATGTAATAGAAATCTATAAAATCATAAAGGAGATAGGTAGCGTGACTGTTGACTTTCCAAATTCTAATGTACTCCAACACTGGTAAACTCTCCTCCTCCAAACTCTACCAAGACTGAAAGATAAAGTTTTGGGAAAAGTAGTTAATCAAGTGCCATATTGAAGACTCCATTTCCAAAAAAATTTTGTACAGCTAAAATTTGATCAACAGAAATTTAAAGGCTAAATCGTCGTGGACTATTAAAGAGAGAAAGAGGTGTTTGAAACCAAATTTTACCTTCCTACTCATTTTGAGAGAGAGAGAGATTGAGTCTATGCAACAAAGCATCTTTTGTAACAAACTTATCTCTCCTTTTAATGGTATATTTTCCGCTTTTCTAAAACAGTCTTTATCAAAGATGAAACAAAAACAAATCAGTAGTCACTGTATAGCCTTATCCGGGACTAAGTAGGGTTCACATCTTAGAAAATATCGCTTAAAATGAACATTTCAAGCAGAAATATTTTAAGGCTAGGGATCATTTCCTTGGCGCAGAGAAAGACTTGAAGTTTGGTAATGAAAGATCTTACATACCCACAGTCCCATTTACCCATACAAAACATCTAGACTTAAGGAAAAATAATCTCTGCATAGCATTTGTTGCTATATTCTAAGTCTGTATTCTAAAATATCTTTTTTATTTTGGACTAAAAATATTTTATGTAAATCAACCATCTTTTATAGTGTGCTGAAAGGAAAATCTGATTCTGTTTACATAAATTTTCTTAGTCTGTTCTTCTCAGAAAGTATTCCTACACAGAATATACATTTTCCCTCATGAGATGTGACGTGGCTAGGCAAGGTATGCTTACTTCTTCATTTGTATTTATATTATCATTTAGGTTTTTCTAATCAGCCTCTGGCAGCAGGGTAGAGGTGAAATGTATTAAAGATATTTTTGTTTCCATGATTCTCTAACAAATGGAGCCTCTACTATTTAGAAATCACTTATTAATCTGAGCTCAGTTATGTCAGTTAATGTATTTCAAAACAAATAGAGACCACCTTGACCTGAAGAGTTATATCCAGATTCTTCCTGCTGTTTCCAGAAGTTAAATGACTAAAGATTACTACTGTTCTCATTCACGACTCTTCAATCATGGAAAGATTGGAAATCATGGGAAAGATTAACTTTTTTTTTTAAGATGCTGTTTGCTACTGAAAAATCTCTTGAAAAAGATAGCAATTCACAACTTCTTCTTGAGACTTCTCTAACAATGAACAGACCTAGTGTTTTTCCAATCTAACATCTTTATATTGTTGCTTTAACTCTTAATGATCCCACTATTAGAATTGTAATTTTTTTTCAAATAACTCCATCAAAATTGTGGAAAGAATATGAAATGTCACTTCTCAAGAGAAGGCATACAAGCAGTCAACAAACATGAAAAAATGCTCAGCATCATTAATCATCAGAAAGATGCAAATCAAAACCGCAGTGAGGTATCATCTCACATCAGTCAGAATGGCTATTATTTTTTAACATCTGTCAAAAAATAACAGATGTTAGCAAGGTTATGGAGAAAAAGGAACACTTACACATTGTTGGTGGGAATAAAAATTAGTTCAGCTACTGTGAAAAGCAGTTCGTCGGAGAGTTCTCATAAACCTAAAAATAGAATTACCATTTGATCCAGCAATCCGATTACTGGATATATACCCAAAGGAAAATAAATTGTTCTCCCAAAAAGACACAGGTACTCCGTGTTCATTATAGCACTATTCACAATAGCAAAGATATGGACCTAGGTGACCATCAACAATGGACTGGATAAAAGAAATGTAGTGCATATATGCCATGGAATGCTACGCAGCCATCGCAGCCATAAAAATATGAAATCATGTCCTTTGCACAACATGGATACAGCTGGAGGCCATTATTCTAAGTGAACACAGGAACAGAAAACTAAATATCAGATGTTCTCATTTATAAGTAGGAGCTAAACTTTGGGTATACATGGTCACAAAGATGGGAATAATAAACACTGGGGATTCCAAAAGTGGGGAAGAAGGCAGGGGTAAGGATTGAAAAACTACCTGTCAGGTACTAGGTTCACTACATGGATAACAGGATCATCAGAAGCCCAAACCTCAGCATCACAAAATACACCCATGTCACAAACCTGCACATGTACCCCTTGAATAGAATAAAATAAAATAAAATAGTAAATGACTAGACAAACTATACACTTGGAGAAAATATTCACATAACATATATCTTACCAAGACTTTGTATCCAGTACATATCTGAAACACATATAAAGAATTTCTGCAACTCAAGAAAAAAAGTCAAATAGTGAGTGGGTTTTTTTATTTAATTAAAATTTAAGACATTTTCTCTTCCTTTTTCTGTTTTATTTCTCTTTTCTATATTTCTGCTTCTTTCTTCCCTGTTCTTTACTGATAGCCTTTGCAATGTGACATATTGGTAAGAAGTGATTAATGAAAGTCTCAAAAGGCCACAGACTTCGACTGGTTACAGATAAGTTAATCATCATCCTTTGCCCCTCTCTTTCTTTCTGAAATACATGCAAATAAACACACACAAACACTTTAACAGTTAGGGACCTAGTAGAAAACAGATGACAGATTTAGGGTATAAACAGTCTTCAAAGGGGCAAATTACCAGTGCAGATTATAAGGAACCCAGGGACCAGCAACAGAAGAAAGTCATTAACCACCTTAGTCCTGAAGGGGCAAAATGAGAATCTGTGGTATTTGAACTTGGTGATATATGTTAGAGTAGGAATAGGGCTAATGGGAGTTGTGTCCATAAGTGAAGGAAAGTAGCCACAGCCAAACGGACCAAAGAGAGTGTCTGTAGGAAGAGAACAGTGGGAGAAAATCAGTACTTCAACCTCACTCTTCTCCCACTCTTCCACCTCCTGCCACAGGAGACCATTGACTGAACCAAATGAAAACTAAAGGGAAAGAAGCTCAGGCATATGGTACTTGGAGCTGAATTCAGGCATCCCCAATGGGACAGAGAAGAGTGGAGAATCATCAGGGGAAGGTGGAAAGGCCAATTGGAGAAATACTATTGCTCACAAACACGCACGTAAACTTATATATACCCCTTCCTCATTTACATATACCCATTGCTACATTCAACTCATAAGTTGTCCAGATTGGTGGATTCACTGAAATGACTAGGTATTTTAGAAAGGGAAAGGAAAGAAAATTCCACTTATGGTTTCAATAGCATGCTCTCAACAAATTCCATTTCCAGGATCTTTGTTCATAATCCAGAGATGTGACATACATTCCTTCTTGCATGTAAAGATGATCTATCATCTTGCAAAAACCTTTTCTTTGCTTAGCTGTTTTAAAAATATGATTTTATATGGATGGTTTCATATCCCAAAGTCCAGGAAAATGTCAAAATTTTACCAGTTATTTTTTACATCATTGTTGCTGTGGCAATAACCAGAGTTTATTGCATTTTCTCTTTCCCAGGCAACATATTTGTAAATTTGCATGTGTTATCTAACACAGCACTTAAAATAGCTCTATGAGGGAGATGGTAGGAATTTTTAGGAAGTTTTTTTTTTTTTTTTTTTTTTTTTTTTTTTTGGAAAAACAATTTAAGAAAGAATTGACATTCAGAGATTAAGCAATTCCTCCCAGGTTATCATGTGGTACTGGTGGAGCAGGGGATTTAAGCACTAACCTTTCCTATCCTGAAGTCTGTTTCTTACCATATTGCACTGGCTCTCCTTGGACCTCAAGTTATATTCTTGGTTTGTATCTTGATTTAAGAGGCCTAACAACCAAGCAACATCCAAAGCACTTTGAGGGCACATGTCATGTTTTTGATATCAGTGCTTTTATTCTGAATACTCCTCACTCATACATTATTACATATGCTTACAAATCCACACAGAAATTCATTCTAAACCCTTCATTTACACATCAGCATCATAATATTTAACTTATTTTTGTTATAGTGGTCATTCACATAAGTCATAGTTATTTGTGGCAACTCACACTATTAATGCTACTTATTTTGTTATATTATTGAAAGTCCTATTAGTAGTTATATTAATAATATCCACTTATATTAATGGCAAATGACAAGTGACGTACACCATGGAGATAGGGAAGAATGTGGTAGCAGGGAGGCCAGGTGGAAACCTGCTACAAAGACCTGGATGCAGGGAGAGTGGCAAAGGCAATGGAAGAGAAAGAGTGGGTATGAGCGGGACTGGTGGGTCTCAGTGCAAAATGGAAATGTGGGGCTACTTGTTCAAAGAGCAGAAAAAAAAATGTGTCAGCAAAAGTACTAAAACATAAGACTTTTTCCTTTCTTCTTGTTTCTCTCTGTGTCTGTCATGATGGCTTTTATTCACTATGTGCCATTACTTCACATGCATTTAATCCTCACAGTAGCTCCACAGGTTAGGTGGAGCTATTATTATTACAAATGTATAGATAATGAAACTGGGGATTTTGCCTTTTGCAAAAGAAAACTGACTGAAACTTTTATCTGATGAAGAAATCGATGCTAATTGCAACTACCAATTCCAATAACCATTTGGTAATTCTTGCCTCTTTCCAGGAAAATTCTCTTTTAAATATATTTCCTCTGTATAGTACCACTTACTATTGCTATCTTTAAAATAGTCACAGGCTATCTTTTTACTTTTTAAATTTATTTTTAACTTTTATTTTAGGTTCAGGGGTACATGTGTAGGTTTCTTATATAGGCAAACTCATGTACAGATTGTTTCATCACTCAGGTATCAAGCCCAGTACCAAATAGTTATCTTTTTTGATCCTCTCTCTCTTCCCACACTCCTCCCTCAAGTAGACCCCAGTGTCTGTTGTTTCCTTCTTTGTGTTCATAAGTTCTTATCATTTATCTCCCACTTATAAGTGAGAACATGAATTATTTAGTTTTCTGTTCCTGTGTTAGTTTGCTAAGGATCATAGCCTCCTGCTCCATCCATGCTCCCACAAAAGATATAATCTTGTTCTTTTGTATAGCTGCATAGTATTACATGGTGTATATTTCTTTATCCAATCTGTCATTGATCAGCATTTAGGCTGATTCCACATCTTTGCTATTGTGAACAGTGCTGCAATGAAAATTCGCATGCAAGTGTCTTTATGGTAGAACGATGTGTATTCCTCTGGGTATGTACCCACTAATGGGATTGCTGAGTCCAATGATAGTTCTGCTTTTAGCTCTTTGAGGAATCGCCATACTGCTTTCCATGATGTCTGAATTCATTTACATTCCCACCAACAGTGCATAAGTGTTCCCTTTTCTCTGCAACCTTGCTAGCATCTCTTTTTTTTTTTTTTTTTTTTTTTACTTTTTAATAATTGCAAACTTGGCTAATATGAGATGACATCTCATTGTCGTTTTGATTTGCTTCTCTCTGAAGATGATAGTGGTATTGAGCTTTTTATCATATGCTTGTTGGTCGCATGTATGTTTATCATTATCATGATGATGATGATGATGATGATGATGATGATGATGATGATTGTTGTTGAGACGGAGTTTGGCTCTGTTTTGCAACCTTCGCCTCCCAGGTTCAAGCGATTCTCCTGCCTCAGCCTCCTGAGTAGCTGGGACTACAGGAGCGTGCCACCACGCTCAGCTAATTTTTGTATTTTTAACAGAGATGGGGTTTCACCATGTTGGCCAGGATTATCTCCATCTCTTGACCTTGTGATCCTTCCAGCTTGGCCTCCCAAAGTGCTGGGATTACAGGCGTGAGCCACTGCACCCGGCCGTGTATGTCTTCTTTTGAGAAGCCTCTGTTCATGTCCTTTTCCGACTTTTTAATAAGGTTCCTTGTTTTTCTCTAGTAAATATGATTAAGTTCCTTATCAGATGCATAGTTTGCAAAAATTTTCTCTCCCTTTCTATAGGTTGTCTGTTTACTCTGTTGATAGTTTCCCTTGCTGTGCAGAAGCTTTTAAGTTTAATTAGATCCCACTTTTCAATTTTTGCATTTGTTGTGATTGCTGTTGGCGTCTTTGTCATGAAATCTTTGCCTGTTCCTAAGTCTAGGATGGTATTGCCTAGGTCGCTTCTAGGGTTTTTATCGTTTTGGGCTTTACATTTTAGTCTTTAATTCATCTTGAGATTATTTTTGTATGTGGTATAAAGAAGGGGTCCGGCTTCAATCTTCTACATACAGCTAGCCTGTTATCCCAGCACCATTTATTGAACTTGTATCTAGACCTTCTATGCAGTATTTACAGATATAATCTTCCTAACCTGTTACTGACAATTAGAGGCCAATGTGACGTACTGTGATCAGTAAAATATCAATAAATTTTATCCTATCACACCTATAAATGTAAAATTTTTCCGAGAAAAACAAATGATAGAAGGATATCATTTTTTTTATTTCCCTCCCTATTTATAGATAATTGTTATTCATAAAAGTAGTCTCACCTTTTTTGGTGACTCTCTTCCTAAATCCACTATGAAATGGTATATTCTGTCTTCTTTTTTTTTTTTTTTTTTAATTTTTTTGAGACATAGTCTCGCTCTGTTACCCAGGCTGGAGTGCATGGTGCAATCATGGCTCACTGCAGCTTAGACCTCGTAGGCTCATGTGATCCAGCCACCTCAGCTTCCTGAGTAGCTGAAACCACAGGCATGTGCCACCATATCTGGATAATTTTTTATTTTTTGTAGAGACAAGATCTCACTACATTGCACAGGCTAGTCTCAAACTCTTGGGCTCAAGCAATCCTTCTGCTTCAGCCTCCCAAATTTCTGGGACTACAAACATGAGCCACCATCTCTGTCCAAAATGATATATTCTCTAGGAAATAAAACATGTTTAACTTTCATATGTTGATAATACTGAAATACGTATATTTCTAAATATTTGCAAAGGAAGGTAATGACCAGTGAGTGAAAAAGAGTATTATTTCTACAAAAAAGAACTTTTACTTTTCCTCAAGTATCAGCAGTTATTTATTACTGTGTAAGTGTTTCAGGTATGGATCGTGTTTAGGTAATTATCATTGGTATAGGCAAAGAAAGATCATACACCTATAAGCATACTACTAAGTTATTCCAAAACTCTGGCCCCAAAGTCAGTCTCTCCCCAAAGCAAATTCAATAGCTTAAAAAATGATTTGCATTCTTCACACTTTCCTTTTAAAAATAAAATTATCTCAAGTCAAAATATATCCCTGAGGTAAGTTTTTGTCAGAGTATAGTCATAACATTTTTTTATTTGAAGAATTTGTTCTATCACCCAAATACCATGTTCACTCTTACACAGTATTCTGATAAATAATTTCTCAAACTACTCTTCTTGAAAAAAAAACAGAACTATGTCATGTGTATGTCAGTTACATACTGAAATCATCAGATGAATAAATAAGTAACACACATGGAAGGATTTTTTTTAATTAGTAGATAAAAAAGTTGGTGAAAGCAAAAGAATTAAAAGCTGAAGAAATGTTTATGTATTGGACAGTCTTTAGAAATGACACCATTTCTACCCACCTTTCCCAATGCTCATCTCTATTTCTAGATGCTAGAAGCCTGGAAGCAGCATTTTTCAAAATTCTAATCACCAGTGTTCCAGATTAGAATGTGCCAGCCAGAAGCGCTTGCATGAAGTTTGAGAGGCAAAATAAACAGAAACTGTATTGTTGCTTCTCTGTCAGAAAAGACAACCACAAACTTGTGGGCTTCAGCAAATGGGATATTTTGCATCGGTCTCTAGGTGGTTTTTCAAGAATCACCTAGCTCAATTGTGGAGGCAGCTCAGAGCATAATCAATAGTTTCTTATGATTCCAGAGACTTTCTGGAAACTAGAACACTTGAGAGTAAGTGGTCACATTCTCTTTCATGCCTCTAACCCTGCCAATGGTTTTGAAAGCATCTAGTTACCTGTATTGAGTCCTTTTCTGTTTAATATATGTTGAGTGACCTTTTTGTGTTCCTGATCAAATTTTGGACCATATATGCTATAATTTTCTGAGATGGCACATGTCTTGTTAGCAGATTTTATCAGCTGGAAGGTAGACTAATGAAAATGTGTCCTTTGCTTTATGACTTGGTTAGACCACAGAATCATACTGAGCTTGTCTTAGCAGTGTTATATCTTCTGCCTGCTGCCTCAATTGAAGGAACTCCCCCAAAATGTATCGAAACTTACTATATTCATGGTGCTCTGCCAAATAAACAGAAAGCAGACAAAATGCCATCACTATTGCCCTCCAAATGCACAAAACCTAGCAGGAGAAGTGAGAGCAATATGCAGAAAAAAAATACTGACCAAAAAATGACAAAATATCCATGTCAGTAAGAGGATGAGTGGCCTTCTCTCCTTTTCACCTTTCCATCCCTCTCATCCCATCCCATCTTATTTGTAAATAAACTAAGTGGCAATCTCTAAGGCAAATTGATAGTGAGGTGGCAGGGATTTTTTGTTTTGTTTTGTTTTGTTTTGTTTTTCCAAGGGAAAGAGGAATAAGCCAACAGGATCAGAAAGTAGACTGGGATAAAGGTTATAGGAGGCGATTCTGTGAGCAGAGACACATCTTTTCATCTTGCTTGGGGGAAAGCTAGATGTGGGAGCTGAAATTAGTAAGCCTTAAGTCGAAAATGGTCCAAAGAGTGAAAAGTATCAGAAATGACATTAAACTGGGACTCTGGACACCTGGATTTTGATCTTATTTCTGCTAATTATGCCTGACTTTTTGCTTATCACTTCACCACTTCACCTCTCTGAGTCTTCAATTCATTATCAGTAAAATTATGGCTTGGATTTGATTATCCCTAGAGTTCACTCCAGCTCTGACACTCAGGCATCGAAAAAACAAGCCATCCATAGTGTGTCAGGTAGAAGAAGATCTTTCTGCCCTTCCTTCCAATATTTTCCAAGTAATACCAGAATTTCCCCCAGGTGCCTGGCAGTGTTCAATTCTTCTCTATGTGGAGATTTTTAAAAGCCCAAATAGATATATCAATTTTCAGAATTCATATATTCAATATTTGAGGTGTCATGTCCGATGAAAAGGAGTAACAGAATAAATTATTTCTGTGCATCCAAGGCAAATCATCCTGATTCACTCATTTGACTCAGAGAGAAACTCCCTCACTGCTACTCACTACCTTTTAAATGTACAGAAATCAACAAAGGCATCTGCCATGCTCTCTGGGAGCTCCACCATGGGGATAAGAATTAACTCTATCTCCTTATAAGAAATATGAGCACACCCTTATCTTTAAATATACAGCCATCTAAATTTGGAGACTCTTTCTCATGAATATTTAAGTAATCAGTAAATAGTAGTAATCATTCCCATTTTATAATTAAAGTAGATGGATTTTATTTTTAATTTAGGACAAGTTTTTTTTTTTTTTTTTTTTTTTTTCATCTCTGTGAGGCAATCACAGCAATTCTTGATGAATGTGTGATTTATCTGGTAAGAAACGTCTACCAAAATAAAAAGTCACTCTGCTTTGGAAAAAATATATACTGGTTTAAATTAGGCAAAAATTTTTGATGGTATAATTAAGATGTCTAATTTTTAAAATTTCTATACTTTAGATATATAAACCAAAATATGTAATATTAGCATACACACCTGCATGAATTCAGTTCAGTATAAGCGAAAAATATCAAATTGCCTTGCATTCATGAAGGAATCTTAGTCCTGAATCCAAGTCACCTTTACTTTAACACATTTCCCACCCACTCCAATGCCCGTTCTTGGACACTCTCCCTACAAACTAAACATTTAAATGAATAAACATTTCATATACATTCATTCTTATCTGCAATAAGAAGGACAGGAAGATTTACATTAATTTATCTTTACCTTAAAAAGAAGTTGGGCAGATGACTTAGTAATGAATTTCTCTGTACATGGAATAATCTTGCTAATCTTGCTTGGGGGAAACGTAGATGTGGGAATTGAAATTCTTAATGGCCGAAGTCTAAAAAAGTCCAAAGAGTGCAAAGTATCAGAAATGACATTAAACTGGGACTCTGGAAACTGGGATTTTAATCTTTTTTCTGCTACTTATATCTGACTTTTCGCTTATCACTTCACCGTTTCACCTCTGAGTCTTCAATTTTCAGAATTGATGCCTAACTCTGAAGGCAATGACCTCCGCAGTAAACTGCACTTTATATCTAGAAGCAGGTGATTAGTAAAAGGACCATCATTCCCTTCTATTCCTTGATTCTGTCTCTGTTGGCCTGATATCCAGGGGATATTTCTCCCAGAACAATCTTAGTATAAAGAGCATTTTTAAATATCAAAATCCATCATTTACTTTGTTCGCTCTTCAACACTTTTCACACCCTCTTGTACCTGTTGAATAACAGACTATTCCACAAGGGGGTGCACTCCTTGAGGATAAAAACCACATCTAATGCATATTCGTCTCCTCAATACTAGTATAGCTCTTTTCACATAGTAGTGTTCCAGAATAAATAACTCTTATTCATCAACACAAAGTTTGCCTAAAATTCGGCTCAAAATAAACCACTCCATCTGCCACCGCTTTTTCTATGCTTCCTTGAATTTTTCAGACAAACCATTTAAAACAAAGCTTGTGTCAAGTCTTCCAGGCACAGAACATGAATTATTTTTGTTACTCATTTGCCTATAATTAAGTGATTGGATAGCATGGAATACTTGGGGAGGTAAGGAACATGTGGCAGAAAAGGTATACTAGGGTTAATGCATGTTAAAAACAATAATAAAACCAGATTTCTCTCTCTGCTTTTATTGGTTATGCCAAGTAGTTTACATAAAATACGTTACGGAGTTTATTTTTTTCTTCGATTATTTTATCCATTCTTTTGGGTATCGTAAATATATTTTGAATGAGAAGTAAAGTGGCATCATTAAAAAGTCATAGGTTTCAGAATCCAAAATGTTTCACATCAACTCAGTCTCAGCCACTTACATTCATCCATTAAATATATCCTTTCTGACGATCTGCTAGGAGCTTGGCCCTAGGATAAGGCTAACAATGATCATTAGGACACGATCTATACCAACAACAAAAAACTAAAAATTGATTTAAAGGACACAATTCCTGTTCTCAAAGAGTTTGAAATCTAGGGGTGGTAGAAGAGACATGAAATTGTTAAATGTAATGCATAAGTGCTATAATAAGGGAAAGCACAGGAAATTGTGGAAACCCACAGGAATTGAGCTTAAATTTGTGGGGATCCAATGATGCAATGTATGGAGCATGCCTTGTAAACTGAAGCCCTACACAGAGATGAGTCTGTATGTGGTTCTATCCTTAGTTGACTAGCATAGAACATGGTAGAAAATAGGAGTGGCCAGAAGAATTGGGAGACAGAGCAGATATCTGTGTTTGAAGAAGAGATTATTTGTATCCAAATAATTCTGAAGAGTACTTGAAAGGCCCTTCCACTTCTTTGGGTTGCAAATCTGCCAATGCTTACCTGCTAAGGAAATCTCCCTCATCTTTATTTCACAAGCTAAGAGTACTAAACAAGTTTAAATATTAATAATAAATATTAATTATTGAATAACTGATTTGATTTACCTGTTTTAACAGCCCCAGTGAAATATTTTAAGTCTATAATCGACACTAATGGTTCCACTCATTTTCTGAAAAAAATTAATATTTGATGGAAGAAAAATTATAAAACACATGTCAAATACAATATTTTTCCTAAGAAAATGTGTGTGTAGCAATCAGCATTCAGGTCAGGAAAACAGAAGCCACTGTAGGTAGTTCATGCAGAAATAAATTTAATAAAGTAAGTCAGAGGTTTACAAAATCCGTTACAGGTTTGGGACAGCAAAAGTCAGAAAAAGCCTCCACTGATTTTCCAGAAATGAGGACGTACAGGCTCATAGACCACCACCACCAGTGAGCTCAGCTGCCTGCAGCCTCCAAGTTTGAGATGCACCAGAGGATGCTGGGAAGCTGCTGGCAGAACATCACATATCCCATCTGCTGAGACCCATGAACCTGCCTGCAGGAGAATTCATGGCTTCTGGTGCTCTTCTGCCTTCCAAATCTTGCTCAAGAGCCTCTCCTAGGTGGAATCTAATCCAGAACCCTACTGGCACAGATTTGGGAAAATGTTATTACCAAGAATTCACAAGAAAATACAAGAGAGGGAAAATGGTGTTGAATTTCCATCAGGCCATCTGGCACACACCTCTTTAAATTCAACACTCTTACTTATTGAGAATAATTTTATTTCATATTTTTAAGGATTTATAAAATTAGCCCTTGCCCGGTTTGCCACCTGTGCCACCTTACACAGCTTATCTACATGAGTGGCTCCTACTATTCCCTAATTCTAAACTTATTGGAAAAAAAGAATAGACAGTTTAAAAGTACATTTCCAATTAATGCACCCAAATGAAAGCAATATTTAATCTGTGTTAACAACCTGAGCTAGATAAATTAATAAATGCTTAATAAATTTTCCCTCTCCCATACTTTTACCCAGAAATTCCTAATAAAACTTTCGATAATATTAAAGATTATTCAAGTAAATAAGTTGTTAACATGTTTAGAGCAGTCATCAAATTGTAAAATGTATACTGCAGTACGTATTCATTTTTAACATCCTACGTAATCATAAAGAGTAAAAATACAATCAGAACATACACATGTACAAGCGTTGGCTGCTAAAGCCACATTATCTAGATTCAGATGCAGCCGTAACTACCAGTTGTGTGAGTTTGTCAAGTTATTTGGTCTTTCCACGCCCGTTTTCTCATCTGAAAACCTTAAGAGGATAAAATCAGTTAATATACTTAGAGTTTTTAGAACAGTGCCTGGCTCACAGAAAGCACTTGAATGTTTCCATTGTCGTTCACAGAAATAAATTTGTCATATCTTTGTTTTCATTTAACAAATATTTAGTAAACATCTTCTATATGCCAGACACTGTCCCAGACTCTGGTAATTTTAAAACAGTAAGTAGGGCAGAGACTGTCTTCCTGGCACTTCTGTTCTAGTAGAAAAAATGAAAAACAAATAAAGAATAATATGATACCCAGGGTGATAAGCACTAGGAGGGAAAAAAAATGAAAGGGGTTAGAAAGTGATGTGGCTGTACTTCAAATGGAATTGTCAAAAAAGGCCTTTCGGGGAAGGTGACATTTGACAAGAGATTTAAATGAAGTGAGAAATTAAGTTATGCCCAATGCCTAGGAGCAGAATGTCCCAGAGCTCTGAAGAAATATCAATGTAAAGGCACTGAAGCAAAAGTGTGCTTAGTTGCTCAAGGAGCAACATACTGGCCACTATGGATAGAGTGGAGTTAGCTCGAGGGAAGACACAGCAGATGAGGTGAGAAGTCCAGTCTGACATAAAGTGATCTGTGGAACTGGCTGCAAATTTGTGCCCTACATACCTCCTTCACCTCACCCTAGTCCCTACCCTGCAGCCAGGGAGGCCAGGTCATGTTGAACCTTCTAAACCATTGTAAGACTTGTGAGTTTATACGAAGTCCTCAGGGGTTTGAGCAGGGAAGTGTTATGATCTATCTTATATTTCAAAGAATTAATGTGGGCCAGGTGCAGTGGCTCATACCTGTAATCCTAACACTTCGGGAGGACAAGGCAGGTAAATCACTTGAGTCCAGGAGTTGGACACCAGACTGAGCAACATGGTGAAACTTGTCTCAACAAAAAATACCAAAAATTATCTGGGCATGCTGGTGTAGCACCTGTAGTCCCAGCTACTTGAGAGGCAAAGGTGGGAGGATAACCTAAGCTCAGGAGGTAGAGGCTGCAGTAAACTGAGATCATGTCACTGCATGCCAGCCTGGGCAACAGAGCAAGACCCTGTCTCACAAAAAATAAATAAATAAATATGATTAATGTGGTAGGCTGAATATGGCCTCTGAAGATGTCCACACATTAACTCCTACAACCTGTGAATATGTTATCTTACATGGTATAAAGGAATTAAAGCTGCTAATCAGATGACTTCAAAATAGGGAAATTATCCTGGATTATCCAGGGATGTCCAGTGTTATTACAGGATCGCTGAAACTGCAAGGAGGCAGAAAAGGAGGTCAAAGTAATTTGACATGAGAAGGATTTCATTCACCATTGGTAGCCTTGAAGACGGAGAAAGGGGGCCAGGACCCAAGGAATGCAGGTGGGCTCTAGAAGCTGGAAAATGCAGAGAAATTGAACAGTCTTTTCACCATCTTGGTGAGATCCACCTTAGACTTCTAAAATATTGAACTATAAGATAATAAGCTTGTATTGTCTCAAGCTACTAAGTTTGTGTTGATTTGTTACAGCAGGACTAGAAAATGCGTATGATTAATCTGGCTGCTTTGTAGAGAATAGGAGAAGGTGATGGTTCAGGCCAATGTATTGGGAAGAATGGAGTCAGGAAGACCAGACTGAAACTATTGTAGTAGTCCAACTAGGTAAGACATGTGGTGGCTTGACCTCTGGCGTATTAGTGGAGATGGTGGCAAGTATATTAAACAAAGTTGTACTAAATGGTAACTAAAATATGAGAAAAAAGCAGAAAGAAAACTGTGAGATCAATGGAAAGTCATTTGTTTGTTTTGCTTCTTTGTTCAAGAGGAAGATATTTGTATGCCAATAAAAATCATCCAATAGGGAGGGAAAATTGATATGTTGGAAATATCCAAAGCCCTTAAGAGGCTTACCATTTACTGCTTGCTCCAGCTCTTGGTTACCCCTCAACTTCCACTGTCCTTTATTTACTTCATTCAAGACCTTGCCTCTTGCAGATCTTCAGGCATACCAAGCATACTAATGAACTGCATTCACTATTTCTCCTGCATGATGAAATCCACAGAGTTCCCTCCCTCACTTCACGCAAACCCTCATTCAAATGTTAGCTTCAGATAGGTCTTCGGCCCTTCCCATCTCAGTTAGCAGCCTCCTGTTTCCAACCTCACACTCTATTTCCAAGTTCTAGTCTTTTTGCTCCATAGCAGATACCACCATCTGGTAATATGTCATATTTTTACAAATGGCTTGCCTGACTTTCCACTAAACTCCAATCTTAAGTCCTTAAATGTTGACATTGGATCTGTTTCATTTCCTGTGACACTCAGTGTTCATTATCTCCCTATCACTTAGAAAGTACACAATATCAGCTGAACGAATTAATTAATGAAAGAAAGAAGAACTAACAGACTATACTGATGCACAATATGGTAACTGATCTGGCTAGAATTACTAAGAAATGTTTACTATAATTAAGGGGTATAGTCAACAAAATTTGTTAAGGCAGTCTATTTAGTTGATAGATTTTAAAAATTCAGGTAAGATGTAATCTCAGACTTCAGGATGAGGTTAGAAAATGTCTCCCTGCAAAACTAAAGTCAATAATGAACTACATACATTGAATGATATTAGAAATATACAAAGTAACACCCACTCCCCAGGGAGGCATATTTGGGCTAGGAAATGAATAGCATATTGGAAAGAGCAATATTTGTATTTGGAAGATCTAGATTTAAACTTGAACTCTGCCATTTGCTACCTGTGCTCTCTGCTTTTCTTTCTTCTCTCTTTTCTTTTCCTTGTTTTTCTTTCCTTTCTTCGTTTGACTCATATTTATAAAATGCTACTTTGAGCCAAGAATTTGGCTAGTGGCAAAAGGGAAAGTGCATATGGTGGGGAAGAGAGGGAACACTAAGCAGAGAGACTTGAAGGGAAATGGCATTTCAGGCTGAGATAGAATAGACTGTGTCATGATGGCGAGAAAGAACAAAGCCTATGAGAAGAATTATAACCACCAAATCTCTGTATCTGGCTGAACTACTAAGATTTCAAGCATAAATGTCCAAATCCAAAAGAAGAAGAGTATAAAGAGTTAGACAATACCAACAGTTAAGATTTTAAAAGATAAGGGAATTCTACAAGGGAAACAAGTATTTCTTAGAGAAGTATGACACCTAGGAGTTTGTAGTGTCAAGCAAGAAAGGAAATGAGAATCTCAGAAAAGAAACATAAAGAGAGCCAAATAAATCTACTAAGATTTGAGCTGAAAAAAATATAAGGACAAAGTGAGTAACGTGAAAGAATAAGAAACCCAAGCCCTCATTCCTTTGTACAGACACTAAATTAACAACAATATATGCTCCAAAAACCCTCTATGAGAACTGCAGAAACCAGTTAGGAAGTCACAGTACCCAAGAGAAGCCCAAAGTCAAGAATAGCTGCATTAACATGGGTAAGAAGAGTCATTTTATTTCAGCCATGCCAGCCCCTTCCCCAAGCTAGCACAGGGCAATGGGAATAAAATCCCAATTTGAAACTTCTCCTTGAGAGAGGAAAGAAGAGTAGAAATTTTCAAGGGGGTGCTTGAGGTGCGGGGTTTCTGTCTCGCCTGACTCAGCAATTACAAGGAATTGTTATTACTTGGGATGCCTGGGGCTGCTGAAAACAATACAGAGCTCAGCAGCTTATGGCACTACCAGAGAAATTGTAATGCCACGGACAGAAGCTGGAACAGCTCACTGAGATCAGGAGAAATTACCCAGCTAGTAGCTTCTCCCTTGGGAACAAAAGAGAAGAGTGAAACAAGTATTCAGTGTTCTAGCTTTCTGAAGGGCTGTTCAACAAACTGGTTTCTGTCTTGACTGATTCAGATTACTTACAGAACTGGCATATTTTAGATGCCTAGAACCTCAGAAAACAAAAGAGAGCTCATCAGCTTGTTAGTACCATAGGCAGACAACATAGGAAGCAAGAGACTCAAGTTCCGGAAAAAGAACTGAGAAAACTTCTCTAATAGGGAAATTACCTATTTCCCAAGTCCAGAGAGGAAGCATCTTCATGAAAGTATTGAGAGGCCCCCAGAATCTCTAGCCATGCTGAATGGCTAAGGTCTTCCCCTGTATAAAGCCAGTTCATAAGGACTGGAGGACATGCTATTTTTTAAATGCAAATATCACAATGAAAAATTAACAAGGCTTAGAAAGAAACAGGAAACCATTGTCCAATCAGAGAAACAAAATAAATCTCAAGAAACCAGCACCAGAGAAACAAAGATCTACGAACCACCAAAAAATTTAAAATAATTGTCTCAAAGATCATTGCACTATAAGAGAATACAGATAAGCAACTAAACAAAAATCACTGGAGCAATGCATAAACAACAAAGAGCATCAACAAAGAGATAGAAACTACAAAGAAAAGAAGAAAAAGAACCAAACAAAAATTCTGGATATGAATAAAACAACAGTTGATTTAAAAAATTCACTAGAGGGGATTAATAGAAGACTTGATCAAGCAGAAGAAAGAATCAAGAAACCTGAAGACAGTTTATTTTAAATTATCAAGTCAGAGGAACATGAAAAAAGGAAAGAAAAAAGTGAACAAAGTCTATGAAACTTACGAGACACTCTCAAGCAGACTGGTATACACATTATGAGGGTTCTGGAAGAAGAATAAAGAACAGAAAGCATATTTGAAAAAGTAATAGCCAAAATGTCCCCAAATCTGAAGAAGGAAATGGATATTCAAATTCAAGATGCTTAAAAAATGCCACCTAAGATGAACTGAAAGGGACCCACATCAGGGCACATTATAATCAAACTGTCACAAGTCAAAGAAAAAGAATATTGAGAGCAGAAATAATAAAAAGCAGTTTATTCTGTACAAAAGGATGCCCATAATCTTATGAGATTTCTCAGCAGAAACATTATGTGCCAGAAGGCAGTGAGGTTATATACTCAAGTGCTAAAAAAAAAAAAAAAGTGCCTATCAAGAACAAAATATTTGGCAAAACTATCTTCTAAAAATGAAAAAGAAATAAAGACATTCCTAGATAAATAAAAGCTGAGGAAGTTCATCACCACTAGACCTGACTTAAAGGAATTACTAAAGGGAATCCTTCAAGTTGAAGTGAAAGTATGCTAGACAGCAACACAAAAACATTTAAAAATATAATACACTTTGGGCTGGGCACAGTGGCTCATGCCTGTAATCCCAGCACTTTGGGAGGCCGAGGTGGGCAGATTATGAGGTCAGGAGATCAAAACCATCTTGGCTAACATGGTGAAACCCCGTCTCTACCAAAAATACAAATAATCAGCCAGGCGTGGTGGCAGGCGCCTGCAGTCCCATCTCCTCGGGAGACTGAGGCAGGAGAATGGCATGAACCTGGGAGGCAGAGCTTGAAGTGAGCCGAGATCGTGCCACTGCATTCCAGCCTGGGTGACAGAGCAAGACTCCATTTCAAAACAAAATAAAAATAAAAATACAAAAATGTACTTTGGTAAAGGTAAACATAAAAAAAATACAGAAACTTGTAATGCTATAATATAGATGCATAAATCATTTTCAATTATAGTATAGAATTTAAAAGGCAAAGCATGAAAATGAGTATAACAATAAAGCTTTTAATGGATATGAAATAGTTTAAAATGTAATTGTGACAGCAATAACATAAAATGGGAAGCAAAGATGTAAAGGAGTAGAGTTTTGTATATGGTTGAAATTCAGTTATCAGTTTAAACTATAGTGTTATAACTAAGTTTTTTTATGTAATCTTTGTGTTAACCACAAAAAAAAACCTATACAAGATGCACCAAAGAAAATGAGAAAGCAATCAATGCAATTTACTACAATCAGTAAAAACACAAAGAAAGACAGTAAGAAAGGAAAATGAGTGAGATAACACCAAGAAATAAATAAAATATAAAATGACATCAGTAAGTCTTTCCTAAAGTAATTACTTTAAGTGGAAATAGATTAAACTCCCCAATCAAAACAGAGTGGCTAAATGTATTTAAAAAAAAAAACAAGATCCAACTATATGCTGTCTACAAGAGACTTACTGCAGCTATAAGGACATGCATAAGCCAAAGGTAAAAGAATGAATACATACATTCCAAGCAAATGGTAAACAAAAGAGAGCAAGAACAGCCATATTTATATTAGTCAAAATAGACTTTCTGTCCAAAACTGTCACAAAAAAAAGGACATTATATAATGATGAAAGAATCAATTCACTAAGAAGCTATAACAATTATAAATATATATCCATGTGATAACAGAGCACACTAAGATATAAAGTATCATTGACAGAAGTGAAGGAAAGAATAGGCAATAACACAATAATAGTAAGAGGTTTCAATACCTCACTTTCAACAATAGATAGATCAACCACATAGGAGATCAATAAGGAAGCTTAGGATTTGAACAATATTATACACCAAATGTACCTAACAAAAATATACAGAACACTCCACCCAACAACAGCAGAATACACATTCTTCTCAAGCACACAGGGGAAATTCTTCAGAATAGCTCATGTGTTGGGCCACAAAACAAGTCTTAACAAATTTTAAAAGTCATATGAAGTGTCTTCTCTAAGTATGATGGAATAAAATTATAAATCAACAGCAAAAGGAAAACTAGAAAATTCAAAAATATGTGAAAGTCAGCACACTTTTAAACAACCAATGAATCAAAAAAGAAGTCACAAGAAAAATTAGAAAATAATTTCAAACAAATGAAAATGAAAACACAACATACTAAAACTTGTAGGATGCAGTAAAAGCAATACAAAGAGACAATTTATAGCAGTATTATACCTATATTAAAAAGGAAAAATATCAAATAAACAACCTAATTTACACCTTGAGAAACTAGAAAAGCATAGAACAAGCTAAATCAAACGTTAAAGGAAGGAAGGAAATAGCAATGTTCAAAGCAGAAATAAATAAAATAGAGAATAGAAAAAGTCGGTGAAACTGAGTGTTGGTATTTTTAAAAGATCAACAAATTAACAAACCACCTACTAGATTAACCAAGAAAAAGAGAGAAAAGATTCAAATAACAAAAATCTGAAATGAAAGAAGAGAGATTAGACGGATGCCACAGCAATAAAAAAGGATCACAAGATACTACTATAAACAATTATACATCAACAAATAGGGTAAGCTAGAAGACATGAATAAATTTTTATAAACAGGTTGGGCATGGTGGCTCACACCTGTAATCTCAGCACTTTGTGAGGCCACAACAGGAAACTGGGAGTTTGAGACCAGCCTGGGTAACATAGTGAGGCTGTGTCTCTACCAAAAATAAAATAAAATAAAAAAGAAAATTAATTAAATTAGCCAAGCATGGTGGCCCATGCCTATAGTCCCAGCTACTTGGGAAACTGAAGTGAGAGGATTGGTTGAACCCAGGAGGTTGAGGCTGTAGTGAGTAATTATGCCACAGCACGCTAGCCTGTGTGACAGAGTGAGACCCTATTTCAAAAAAAAAAAAAAAAAAAATTTAAAAAAAGAAAGAAATTACTCTTGGGTTTATCTATAAAGACTACTATTGTTATTGACTTTTTAACATTTTAAAAAATTTTATAGAGACAGGGTCTTACTATGTTGCCTGGGCTCAAGGGTTCCTCTTGCCTCAGCCTCACAAAGTGCTGGGATTATAGGCATAAGCCTCTGCACCTGGCCAAATATTTTTAAATTCATTTTTTAAAATTTTTATTTCAATAGTTTTTAGGGAACGGGTGGCTTTTGGTTACATGGATAAGTTCTTTAGTGGTGATTTCTGAGATTTTGGTGCACTTGTCATATGATCAGTGTACAATGTACCCAATATGTAGTCTTTTATCCTTCACCCACTCTCATCCTTCCCCGCAAGTCCCCAAAGTCCATTATATCACACTTATGCTTAGCTATATCACACTGAGAGCTTAGCTCTCACTTATAAGTGAGAATATATGATACTTGGTTTTCCATTCCTGAGTTACTTCACTTAGAAAAATAATCTCCAACTCCATCCAAGTTGCTACAAATGCCATTATTTTGTTCCATTTTGTTGCTGAGTAGTATTCCATGATATGTATATAGCATATTTTCTTTATCTACTCATTGGTTGATGGGCATTTAGGTGGGTTCCATATTTTTGCAGTTGACAGTTGTGCTGCTATAAACATGCATGCACATGTGTATTTTTCATACAATGAATTCTTTTTTTTTTTTTTTTTTTTTATATGGATTCTCACTCTGCCACCCAGGCTGGACAGCAGTGGAGCAATCTTGGCTCACTGCAACCTCAGCCACCCGGGTTCAAATGATTCTCCTGCCTCAGCCTCCCAAGTAGTGGGGATTACAGGTGCCTGCCATCATGCCCAGCTGATTTTTGTATTTTTTTCAGTAGAGACAGGGTTTCACAATGTTGGCAAGCTGGTCTTGAACTCTTGAAGCCACCACGCCTGGCCCATATAATGAATCATTTTCCTTTGGGTAGATAGCCAGTAGTGGGATTGCTAGCTCAAATAGTAGTTCTACTTTTAGTTATTTAAGGAACTTCCATACTGTTTTCCATAGTGGTTACACTGGTTTACATTCCCACCAGCAGCGTAAAAGTGTTCCCTTTTCACCACATTCACACCAACATCTGTTGTTTCTGACTTTTTAGTAATGGCCATTCTTGCATGAGTAAGGTTGTACCACATTGTGGTTTTAATTTGCATTTCCCTGATAATTAGTTATGCTAAGCATTTTTTCATATGTTTGTTGACTGTTTGTCTATCTTCTTTTTAGAATTGCTTATTCATGTCCTTTGCCCACTTTTTGATGGGATTGCTTTTTTCTTGCTGATTTGTGTTCCTTGTAGATTCTGGATATTAGTCCTTTGTCTCATGTATAGTTTGCACATATTTTCTCCTTCTCTGTGGGTTGCCTATTTATTCTGCTGATTATTTCTTTTGCTGAGCAGAAACATTTTAGTTTAATTAGGTCCCATTTATTTAGTTTTGGTTTTGTTGCATTTCTTTTGGGTTCTTGGTCATGAAATCTTTACCTACGCCAATGTCTAGAAGAATTGTTCTGACGTTATCTTCTAGGTTTCAGGTCTTAGATTTAAATCTTTGATCCATCTTGAGTTGATTCTTACATAAGGTGAGAGATGGGGCTCCAGTTTCATTCTTCTACATGTAGCTTGGCAATTATCCCAGCAACGTTTGTTGAATAGAGTGCCCTTTACCCATTTTATGTTTTTGTTTGCTTCATCAAAGATCACTTGGCTGTAAGTTTTTGGCTTTATTTCTGGGTTCTCTATTCAATTCCATTGGTCTACATGCCTATTTTTATACCAGTACCATGCTCTTTTGGTAACTATAGCCTTGTAGTTTATAGTTCAAAGCCAGGTAATATGATGCTTCCAGATTTGTTCTTTTTGCTTACTCTTGTTTTGGCTATGCAGGCTCTTTTTTGGTTCCATATGAATTTCAGGATTTTTTTTTTTTATTTTTTTTTTAGTTCTGTGAAGAATGATGATAGTATTTTGATTGGAATTGCACTGAATCTGTAGATTGTTTTTGGCAGCATGGTCATTTACACAATATTGATTCTGCCCATCCAGAGCATGATAGCTGTTTCTCTTTGTTTGGTCACCTGTGATCAGCAATGTTTTGTAGTTTTTCTTACAGAGATCTTTTTCCTCTTTCCAGAGCAATCAGGCAAGAGAAAGAAATAAAGGGCATCCAAATTGGAAAAGAGGAATTAAAACTGTTGCTGTTTGCTAATGATATGATCATATACCTAGAAAACCATAAAGACCCTAAAAAGCACCTAGATCTGATAAATAAATTCAATAAAGTTTCAGGATACAAAATCAGTGTACACAAATCAGTAGCATGATAATAATAAAGTACTTAGGAATATAATTCATTATTTTTATCTGTTATATTTTGTTTCTGCTTTATTGAGATTTGTCTTATTTGTCTATCTTCTGATGCTGAATTCGCCATATGCTTCCATTCCTTGTTGTTTCATTCAAAATTGTAATTATTTTCAACTAGGAATGTTACTAAGAATATAGCTTTGAGTGTGTATTATTGGAGTTAACTTTTTTTGGAGTTGTATTCAACAGCTGTTACACATCTCTTCCATTTAAGATTACTTTAGGAGTATACCTTTTACAAATTTCAAAATGGTTTGGCGTTTTTTGTTTAAATTTCTTAAAATTGTGCTCGCTTTGGCAGCACATATACTAAAATTGGAACGATACAGAGAAGATTAGCATGGCCCCTGCGCAAGGATGACACGCAAATTTGTGAAGCGTTCCATATTTAAAAAAAAAAAAAAAATTTCTTAAAATTAATTTCTAATTTTATTAAATTATAATCAGTGACAGTGATATATGTTTTCCTTTTGGCATTTATTAATGCTTGTTCGATTTTAATAGTAAAGATACTTTAAGAATCTTTTAAGATTTTTTCTTAAGATTTAAATCTTTTTCTTTAAGATTTAAATCTGTTTTTAAGATTCTTTAAAAAATCTTATAATCTTGTCTACTTGGACAAGACAACCAACAGTTGCAGTAAAAAAAAGGAAGCAGAAATCATATGAGATTTAAGTGAGGAGTGAGGAAGAAACGCAAACAAGCTGATACAGATTTCCTTGGGCATCAATTAATTATCCATTAAATGCAGAGGGGGCCAGGCGCGGTGGTTCAAGCCTGTAATCCCAGCACTTTCGGAGTCCGAGACGGACGGATCACGAGGTCAGGAGATCGAGACCATCCTGGCTAACAGGGTGAAACTCCGTCTCTACTAAAAAATACAAAAAACTAGCCGGGCGAGGTGGCGGGCGTCTGTAGTCCCAGCTACTCGGGAGACTGAGGCAGGAGAATGGCGTAAACCCGGGAGGCAGAGCTTGCAGTGAGCTGAGATCCGGCCACTGCACTCCAGCCTGGGCAACAGAGCGAGACTCCGTCTCAAAAAAAAAAAAAAAAAGCAGAGAATACCCCACATGTAAGGATGATATAGTGCTTAAATAAGATATAAAGATAGTTCCATGAATTGAATGGTTGCTTCCCACAAGTCATGTTTAACTGGAACTTAGGGATGTTCCAGTTACTTGGAAATTGGGTCTTTGCAAATGTAATTAAGTTATAAAGATCTCAAAACATTGTCCTAAATTAGAATATGCCTTCAGTCCAGTGACAAGTGTTCTTAGAATAGAGGGAACATGGGTAAGAAGGTAATTTGAAGATGGAGACAGAGATTGGAGTGATGTGTCTATTACTCAAGAAACACAAAGGATTCCTGGCACCCACCAGAAGCTAGGAGAGGTGTAAAATGGTTTTCCCCTCAGAGCCTTAAGAAAGAACCAACCCTGACCTCACTTTCATTTCAGGCTTTTGGCCTCCAGACTGGGAGAAAAAAAAAATTGTGGTTTTAAGCCACCAAGTTTGTGGTCATTTGTTAATGGCAGCACTAGAAAACTGAACTACATAGACAATAGTTAGATAACATTGTAGAGATATGGAGACCTGGCACACAGATCTCTAATATATGGAAATGCTGTTAAGTGTTCTATCTCATCTATTGAGATGGAAATCATTTAAGAAATGGCATTTTTCTGATTCTGTGCTCACTGAGTAACTTATTTTAAGCTTCAGTTCATTCATACTCTCTACCATTGGTCAGAGCAAAGGCCTTCCTTTTTGTGTGTATTTATTACCTTTGGTCTCTATTCCCATTTCCCTCACCTCCTATAGGCATCTATTCTAATATGTCTGATGCTTATCTTTTTATTTACATGTGTCCTTTTAAAAATGCAGCTTTTTCTCTCCTACTACTCTCTTTCAAAATTGTCTTTCCTACTTATTGCTCTCTATTCTTTCATATCAATTTTAGAATAAGTTGATCATGCTCCTTATAAAAGATAAGTTTTGATTGGAATTGCATAGAATTTACAATTAATAAGAATGTACATATAAATCTTTATCATATTAAGCTATCCCATTGGGGCTTATTCTTTCTTTTTATTCAAATGTATTTATTATTTATTTATTATTCTTTCATTTTATTCAAATTTTAAAACATACTTCAATATAGCTTTCAATTTTCTTCATAGATGTTTTGTATATTTTTAATATGTTTATTCCTATAAGCTCCATGAATTTTGTTATTGTAAATACTTTATTTCTGGTTGTATTTTCTAGATGGTTATAGTGTGTAGAAATGTTATTGATTGTTAAACGTTGATGTTGTGTCTGGCAATTTTGCATATGTATTATGAATTTTTCTCTTGATTCTGTTGGATATTTTTTCCTACGTAGGTGTACTGGGTTGAATAGTGTCCCCCCAAAATTTACATCCACCCTGTCTTTAAGACAGTCATTGTTTTTTGAAATGGGGTCTTTGCCAATGTAATTAGTGAAAATGAGGTCATAGTGGATTAAGATGGGCCTTAAATCCAATGACTGGTGTCCTTATAAGAAGGCCATGTAAAGACACACAGATGAAGAATTCAGCCATGTGGTAATGAAGACAGTGACTGGAATGCTGTGTCAACAAGCCAAGAATGTCAAGAATTCCCAGAAACCACCAACACTAGGAAAGAGGCACAGAATAGATTCCCCCTCAGAACCTCCTGAAGGAACCCTGCTGACACCTTGACACTGGGCTTCCAGTCTCATGAAATATGACAGAATTAATTTCTATTGTTTCAAGTCACTCAATTTGTGGAATTTGTTATGTCATTCCTAGGAAACTGACATACAGGTTAAGAATCCCTAATCCAAAAATCCAAAATCTGAAATGCTCCCAAATCCAAAACCTTTTGAGCACAAATATGACATAACAAGTGGAAAATTCCACACCTGACCTCATGTGAGAGGTCACAGTCAAAACTTTGTTTTGTGCACAAAGTTATTTAAAATATTATATAAAATCAACTTCAGGCTATGTGTATGAAGTGTACATGAAATAAATTTCTTGTCTTGATTTGGGGTCCCATCCCCAAGATACCTTATTAGGTATACGCAAATATTCCAAAAAAAATTAAAATCTGACACACTTCTAGTCTCAACCATTTTGGATGAGAGGTACTCAGCCTGTAGTAGATATTCACAATATCTGCAAATAACAGATACTTCTCTCTCCTACTAATTCTTATACCTCTTTTATTCTTTGCTTTACTTATGGTATTTGCCAAAACAGCCAGTATTGTGTAAAACATCGACACTGACAGGGGAAATTCTTGTCTTATTTCTGATCTTGAAGAAAATATGTCATTTTTACATTAAGTATACCTGTTGTATTAGTCCATTTTCACACTGCTGATAAAAACACACCTGAGATTGGGCAATTTACAAAAGAAAGAGGTGTATTGGACTTACAGTTCCACATGGCTGGGAGGCCTCACAATCATGGTAGAAGGCAAGAAGGAGCAAGTCATGTTTTATGCGGATGGCAGCAGGCAAAGAGCTTGTGCAAGGCAACTCCTAGTTTTAAAACCATCAGATCTCATGAGACCCATTCGCTATCATGAGATCAGCATGAGAAAGACCCACCCCCATAATTCAGTCATCTGCCACCGAGTCTCTACCACAACATGCGGGAATTATGGGAGCTACAAGACAAGGTTTTGGTGGGGACACAGAGACAAACCATATCATTCCACCCTGGCCCCTTCCAAATCTCGTATCTTCACATTTCAAAATGAATCATGCCTTCCCAACAGTCCCCCAAAGTCTCAACTCATTTCAGCATAAACTCAAAAGTCCACAGTCCAAAGTTTCATCTGAGACAAGGCAAGTCCCTTCCACCTATGAGCCTATAAAATCAAAAGCAAATTAGTTGCTTTCTAGATGCAATGCGGGTACAGGCATTGGATAAATACAGCCCTTCCAAATGGGAGAAATTGGCCAAAACAAAGGGGCTACAGGCCCCATGCAAGTCTGAAATCCAGTAGGCCAGTCAAATCTTAAAGCTCCAAAATGACCTCCTTTGACTCCATGTCTCACATTCAGGTTATGCTGATGCAAGAGGTAGGTTCCCATAGTCTTGGGAAGCTCCACCCCTGTGGCTTTGCAGGGTATAGCCCCTCTCCTAGCTACTTTCACAGTTGACACAGAGTGTCTGTGGCTTTTCCAGGTGCACAGTACAAGCTGTCAGTGGATCTACCATTCTGGGGTCTGGAGGATGGTAGCCCTCTTCTCATAGCTCCACTAGGCAGTGCCACAGTGTGGGGGCTCTGACCCCATATTTCCCTTTTGCACTGTCCTAGCAGAGGTTCTCCATGAGGGCCCTGCCCCTACAGCAAACTTCTGCCTGGGCATCCAGGCATTTCCATCCATCCTCTGAAATCTAGGCAGAGGTTTCCAAACCTCAATTATTGACATTTGCGCACTTGCAGGCTCAATACCACGTGGAAGTTGCCAAGGCTTGGGAGTTGCATCCTCTTAAGCCACGGCCCGAGTTCTACATTGGCCCCTTTCAGCCATGGCTGGAGCGACTGGGACTCAGGGCACCAAGTTCCTAGGCTGCACACAGCACAGGGACCCTGGGCTCAGCCCACAAAACCACTTTTTCCTCCTAGGTCTCTGGGACTGTGATGGGAGGGGCTGCATCAAAGGTCTCTGACATGCCCTGGTGATATTTTCCTCATGGTCTTGTGATTAACATTCAGCTCATTACTTAATGCAAATTTCTGCAGCCATCTAGAATTTCTCCTCAGAAAATGGGATTTTCTTTTCTATTGCATTGTCAGGCTGCAAATTTTCCAAGCTTTTGTGCTGTTTCCCTTTCGAAAATGAATGCCTTTAACAGCACCCAAGTCACTTCTTGAATGCTTTGCTGCTTAGAAATTTTATCCACTAGATACCGTAAATCATCTCTTTCAAGTTCAAAGTTCCACAAATTTCTAGGGCAGGAGCAAAATGTCGCCAGTCTCTTTGCTAAAACATAGTAAGAGTCATCTTTGCTCCAGTTCCCAACAAGTTCCTCATCTCCATCTGAGACCGCCTCAGCCTGGATTTCATTGTTGGTATAATTAACAGCATTTTGGTCAAAGCCATTCAACAAGCCTCTAGGGAGTTTCAAACTTTTCCACATTTTCTTGTCTTTTTCTGAGCCCTCCAAACTATTCCAACCTCTGCCTGTTACCCAGTTCCAAAGTCGCTTCCACAGTTTTGGGTATCTTTTCAGCAGCACCCCACTCTACTGGTATCAATTTACTGTAATAGATAAACTATTTCTCATGATGTATTATTTTTTATACACTTTTGAATTCTGTCGATTAATATTTTATTAAGGAGATTCACATCTGTGTTTGTAAGTAGAGATTTTCTCTTGTGTTCTCTCCATCTAGTTTGAAATCAGGCTTAATCTAACAACATAAAATACGTTGGCACATTTTGCTAAGTTTTCATTTTCTAGAAGAATTTTTATGTTTGGAATAACAGCTTCTTCAAACTTTGCTAGAATTTTGGCCCAGAAGTTCCAGAAAGGGAGACTTTGAACATGATTTCAAATTATTTACACATTTATTAGTCTTTAATTTTTGATTTCCTTTAATTTTGTGGTCTTTTATGTTTTTTCAAGTAGGCATATGTTTCATACTAAATTTTAAATTAATTAAAGTATAATTATCTTAATAGTCTATTATTTATTACTCTGTTGTGAATGATAATTTTTCTTTTTACATTCTATTTTGCCTATTTCCATGTCATTTTTCTTTTTTTCTGTTTGTCAGTCTTGTCAGAGATCTCATTATATCATTAATCATCTCAAGAATATGTCTGGAGTTTAGTTACATGTCCTTATTATTTTGTATTGTATTTCACAGATCTATGCCCTTTATTATTTATTTCTTGCCTGCTTATTTGGGTCTGTTCAATTCTCTGTTCCTAACTTTGTGAATTGAATGTGTAGCCAGTTTGTTTTTAATCTTTCTCATTTTCTGATAAGATTTTTTAAAGCTATAAATCAGTGTCACCTACCTTCCTTTGTACTACTGCTGTGACTACCTCTTACAAGGCAAAAAAAAAATATATATATGGTATAATGTATCTTCCTGTGGATCTTGCTTCTGGGCAGAGAATATGCCAGTCAGAGTCTGAAAATATGCAAGATATCTCCCATACCTTATGATGAACAGTCAAATATTAATGTAATATTAATATCTCTCTCTTCTTCCTGCTCCAGCCATATAAGACTTGCCTGCTTCCCCTTAACCTTTTGCCATGATTTTAAGTTTCCTGAGGCCTCAGAAGCCATGCTTCCGGTACAACCTGCATAATCGTGAGCCAATTAAACCTCTTTTCTTTATGGATTACCCAGTCTCAGATACTTCTTTATAGCAGTGTGAGAACAGACTAATATAGATAACAACTCTGTCTTCAGGATATTAAGATTTTGGTCAATAGGGCCCCCTTGCTCTTTAAAGATAACTCCTCTTGTTAGTACATGTTTCATTAGCTTATTATCTATTTTCTTTTCCTACCATTCTGTGATCACCAAGCATCTTCTGAGTCCCAGTTAAGTTCATTGAGCCCTTCCTATATGCCAGGCACTGTGCTAAGCACTGGGAAAATAATAGTGTCAAATATAAGCAGAGTTTTTTATCTCAAAGTGTTAAATCTGTAATATCTCATCTAGTGTACCACCTGGCCTTTCCTAAACATCTTATTTGTAAGAAAACATTTGAATTATCATTAATTTTTCTGTGCTTGGGTAAAAAAACTCTCTTTATATCCTTAAGCCCCATATATTTTAGAACTACATTCGTTGAGTAGGATTCTGTCCTTTATAACCTGAGTGAATGGTTGAATTTTTTAATGTGGTGGGAAATGCTAATTTTCTGATGTGGGTAGTAGATAGATGAAGGTGCCAGTCATAAGGATAGAAAATATATAAGGAGTGATTTGGGGAAGGAAAACAAGTACAGGTTTTTACACTTGAGCCTGGGGTTTTTTGTGGAATCCAAATGGTGGTATTTAGTAACAGGTCATTGGTTATATAGGTTGAGACCTTAAAAGAGATTTCAGATTTAGAATGAGATTCAAGAGCCATGCTCCAATAGATGTGCTTTAAAGGCATGGAATAGATAATATTATCCAATGTGTACAGATGAGAAGAGCACAGGGACAACATTAACTGCATCCCCCACTTTATATTTCCAGTTCTAATCTTTATTTTCCTACAAACCTGATTCATGAGTAGTTAGTTCTTATTTATTCTGTTTTTCTTTCTTGTGCTCTCCTCCACCTTAGTCTGAAAAAATTTATATATCTAAGCTTCACCAATATTTTTTATCTCCAATTCTATTGACTACACTCTCCAGCTTCTATTTAGTATCCAAACTAAGTATTCTTTCCTGGCTTCCTCAGAACTGCAGCTCCATGGCTATTGTTTGTTTATTCTTATAATTAATCTTTATTGAGAGCCTCCTACAGGTTGAGCATCCCAATCTAAATGTCTAGAATCTGAAATGCTCCAAAATCTTAAGCTTTTTGAACACTGACATGACATTCAAAGAAAACACTCATTGGAGATTTTTGAAGTAGGGATACTCAACTGGTCAATGTAATGCCTGTATTCCAAAATCTGAAAATAATCCAAAACGCTTCTGGATGTGCAAGTTGGCAAACTGCAGTTACCTCAAAGAATGTTTCCCCAAGCAATAAAGAATCGAAGACTCTCTTCTGATATTATGAGAGTGACACATGGCAGAGAACACAGCCTGATTGGAGATTTGATTCTACTTTTAGAAGAATGCAACACCAATATCAGAGCATCCTAAGGAAATCTGGTCTGAGGGAAAGAAGGCTTAAACCTTTCCTGAATGCCTTATTGAGGTCACACACTCTATACTTTGTTTTCTGTGTGAGCCTCCCCTATTGGAAATGCTATTCTGTATTTGTGTAGGTAAATAAAGGCAGACATGGTTTGCAAACCAGGAGAATCATTAGTTGTAGAGAAGCAAGATTATAATAAATTCAAAAAATTTGGTTGAAAAAATGTTTTGGATTTTGAATAGGTATACTCAACCTGTGTGTGTTTATCACTCTTTTTGGTGCTAGAAACACAGCAGCAAAGAAAATAAAGGCCCTGCCCTAGCAGAGCTTACATTCTCCTAATCATTTGGTTTACAACTTCACTTAAATGTAGCTATAACTACCTAAATTTTTTTCCTAACAATTCCTATTGCCAAATCAATTATCTCTAATATTCTAAAGTCTGCCTCTTATTTTACCTTGTTTCAAAATATCTGGACCAAAATCAAGCAAGAGCAATTAATTCTGTATAACATTTCATTCTTTACAAACAAAAACTATGAATACTATTGTTTCCGTCAGTTTGGGCTTCCACAACAAAGTACAGGCTGGGTGGCTTATAAACAACAGAAATATATTTCTCACAATTCTGGAGGACAGAAGCCTGAGATCAGGGTGCCAGCCTGGTCAAGTTATGGTGAAGGTCCTCTTCTGAGTTGCAGACTAATGACTTTTTGTTATGACCTCATATGTCAGAAAAATGGGCTACTATCTCTTTGGCCCCTTCTTATAGGGGCACTAATGCCTTTTGTGGTATGGCTCCATCCTCATTACCTAGTTACCTCCCGAAGGCCCACCTCAAATACCATCACATTGGGAGCTAGATTCCAACATATAAACTTTAAGACAGGAAAATATTCAGTTCATAACAATAATCATTCCTATTTTAGAAACTGAGAAAATGAGGCTTAAAGAGGTGTATTAACTTCCCTAAAGTAGCACATACATTAAGTGGAAGAGCGAAGTAAGAAGCATTAAGGTTTCTGCCTCCAATCTCAGCATTTGTGCCTTTATTCTACGGTAAATAAGCTGCCCCAAAAGACGTCAAATGTGTGGTATCTAAACAGAATGGATCAACTCCACCCTTTGGAAATTTTCTCATATGAATATCAGAGTCATTTTATACCTTTCTCTCACACCACATCCAAACAATCATAAATTTCTTTAAATAGTTCAGTCTCATATCTGATTCCTTCTGACTCCACTGACATTGACCTGGCCCATTCCCTCAGTACCTCCCTCAAGGCCACCTATTCATACAAACAAAACTCACCTGATCCACATCATCACTGCTCTCCCTATGGTCAGTCATACAAATTTTGTCACCATTCCCCTAGCTTACCCTATGTATACCTCTATTTTTTTGCTCCAGCTGATCTTTCTAGCATAACTCATTCATTTAAGAAATACTTGTTGAGCCACTATTATGTGTCAGCCCTGTGTCTCAGGTGCTAGAGCTTCGATTTGACAAGTCACCATTGAAATTGATTGAAATTGAATGTTTATTTTGGTACAAATGTTGCCCAACTAATCTTCTCAAAAAGGCTATGAGTTAGATAGTATCCATTGTATTTTTCTATTCTTTATGTGAAGAAATAGATTTAAAGAGCATATGATTTTAGGCCATTGTCAGAACAGAGAAAAGCTAAATTTGAGCCTATTTTGTCTGAATCCGAAATCCTCATGCTTAATCCTATTGTATTAGTCAGAGTTTTTCAGAGAAACAGAACCAATGGGATATAGGTATATACATAGATATAGACATAGAAGAAATTTTTATGAGGAATTGGTTCATGCAGCCATACAGGCTGAGAAGTCCCACAATCTGCTGTCTGCAAACTGGAAGCCCAGGAAAGCCAGTTATGTCATCCTAGTCCAAATTCATAGTCCTGAGACCCAAGAGGGCAGGTAGTGTCCTGGTCTCAGCTCAAAGGCCTGAGAACTAGTAATGTTAAGGTCTGAGAAAAGGGGAAGATAGATGTCCCAGATCAAGCATAGAGAGCAAATTTGCTGTTCCTCTGTCTTTTTGTTTTATTCAGGCCCTCAACCAATTAAATAATGCTCAATCAAATTGTGAAAGTGTATCTTCTTTACTCAGTCTATTAATTCAAATGCCAATCTCCTCCAGAAACATACTCACAAACACACTCAGGAATAATGTTTTACCAGCCATCTGCACATCCCTAAATCCAGTCAAATTGACACATAAAATTAACCATTACAAATCCATGCCTGTCAACTTGGCACCCATACGCAGCTCTTTAAGCCATACTTGATCTTCAGATGATGACAGTAACAATCTACCTACCATAATACAAATATCCTGCATATAACGAAAAACACACTAACCCCTTCCCGAGAAGAGGAGATAAAAGCTTTGAGTGGTATTTACTTTCCTCCTGATAGCCCATAATTTGACACTATGATGTAAAATTAGCAACATTTAAATACTGTTATAAAGTCAACACATCTTATATTACATGATAAGGGGATAAGAGAGGAAAGAATACAAAGATATATGCTTGATCTAGGTAGATATACTCAGAAATGAATTCATAAATTAATAAAGTGGAAATACACATAATGATTACAGTACTCCTTTCTGTAACTGATCATAGCTGGTATTTATCACTACCTTGTTCTACTACTAATTCTGATTTCCCTTGGCCTTTAGCAAGCACCTCAGATGATCATGGTTTTTTACCTGGTGGGGTAACATGAAACTTTATTCCTCAAGGCCATTCACACTTTTGCCTGGATTGTATTGTTGTAATTTTCCTTTAATTTTAGTTACTAAGACAATACTAAGAGATGCACTAAAGGATATCCTGTATGCCAGGCATACTCTTCCTTACCTCCACTGTGGTGGTCAGGATCTAATACCCCAGCAAACACCATAATTCCCTTCCTTGTCTATTGATTCAGAGGTATGAGAAGCCCAAAGCTCAGGGTGCCAGTCTTAACTTCCATTTCAACTGAATCATTGTGACTCCTGGGGGAAAGTATTCCTTCTTCTGGAACTAAAATCTCTAGGAAACAGGATTTCCCTTCACCATTGTCCTGCAGGGCTGTCCCTGAGAAGGGCTGTAGTACTGCAGCTGTCCACTTTCAGGTGGTGCCTGCATATCGTACAGAGAATCATCTGTAAACAAGTCATCTCCTCTTCCTTATCAATTGATTATATGGAGCTGCCAGTGAGACCATAGGTGCATCAGGGAGACAGAAGATAGTGTCACAGGAGTGTGGCCATGGGCACTTACAAGACCTCTCCTCCTGATACTTCTCTTCCTATTGAAGTTCTGCTCTTCCTTTAAGACGTAGTTTGAATCTTGATTTCTTCAAGAAACTTTGGCTAATCGAAACTAAATTTATCACCCCAATATTCCCAGAGTACTTTTAAATAATTTTTCCTTATATAAACTGTCTTTTTATTAGTATTTTCTATGTCTACATGAGTATAACCCTAGGACATAAATTATAAGGCCCTGAAGGAAAACGATTATGTCTTGTTTATAATTATAGTAGTGCAACAAATTGAAGAATGTGTACATAAGTGGGGGGGCGGGGAGAGATAATTGAATGGAATAGTACAGCTTTCTAAAAGCATAGTCTTATATGACATTAAATAAGACAGCATGCATGTATATGTGTGTATGTGTATGTGTGTGTGTGAAATCATCATGAAGAGCTTTCAAGAAGCATCTGTACATCTTTAGGTCAGGAAATACTATAGAGTATATTTAAATCTAATCATTTTAAAATGTGTTATTAAAATAGCATATGTAGGATATTGAGTAAAAGTTGAAATTATTCAGAGAAAAATATTATCCTTTAGTAAATATGAAAGTTCATTATGACACCAGGAAGAAAAAAGCATTTTAGTATCTACTTATGCCACATCATAATTGCCATAGTATGAACTAAGTGTTTGTTGACAATCACCTATTATTATATTCAAGGCTGAACAACTTTTAAAATTTTACCTTTATTCTTTGGGCTTTACATAGTCTTTTTAAGTCTAATGTTCTTTAGAATCGGTTAATAACTCCAGATTTACCAAAGGCAGGAAAATACACAGTTGGTATGTTTCAGAGTCTTGTCCAAGCACAGATGAGAATTTCAAGTCTGTGACAAGAGTCCTCAGAGTTGTTTTCCTTAAGTCCATAGGAATGACAAAGAAAATTCTATCCTATTATATTTTATATGCATATTGTCCCCACTCCTTAACTTTAAAGTTGAGTACAATTTATTTTCTTGCATATCTTGCATATATGTAACATATAATTCATTCCTGAACCCTATTTTTCTTTGCACTTTCTAATCACATGTGTATATAAGCACAACCTCATACTCAAAGTTCAAGGTGACCAGAACCTCTTTTAGTAAGTGTCCACTTCATGTTCCATTGTCCAACATTAAGGAATTTGCTTAATTAACGATGTTAAATCCACTCCATGAATACCACCTTGGAAGTAACGTTATAATATTTACTGACATGAAACTAGGTTTATGACATGTTATTATTAAATAAAAAAGCAGTACAGCATGTGCAGTTAATTCTAAATATTATATGTATTTATCAGTAGATATTTATGTTCATATCTACCCATATGAAGAGAGAGAGAGAAGATAAGAAAACTTGTTTTCACAATGCTTCTCTCTGAACAGTACAAGTTTGAATCAGTTATAGTCCTTTCTACTTGCCTGTATTTCTAATACTTCTCACATATGTCTGCACTAAACATGCTTTTGAATGCACTTTAAATATTTATTTTAAAAGCCATATTGCAAAGCTACCCACTTTATATTTTGTAAACAGCTATCAAGTTTTTTACATGTTAATTTAGTTTCAAAGTACAGTGATGAAACAGAAATACAAATATATTCTTCGCTTTATGCCAGCATCGTAGAATGGTCTGGTGTCTTATAACCTTGTAATTGTACAACAGAAAGAGTTTACAGACGTCTTTCAATAGCCAGGTGAATACAGTAGAAGAAGACACTCATTAAAGTAAGCGAATAATATCAAAATAGAGTCCTCATAATAAGTAAGATTTCATTCAAATGAAAGAATAATGATTTGGAAAATAAAGCTAAATAACTCCTAATGAATGTAATAACAATAAATTCACCCTTCTCAAAGTTTGAATTTTATGTATAATGAGGTCTGCCCTCTGAAGTTCCAATTGGAACTAGCTAATGTGATTTTTATGATCGCAAGCTTTAAATATTCATGGAAAAAGAACAGGAGTCTCAGTGTCAATGCAGAATAAAGAAGTATTGGAGGGGTGCAGAAAGTAAGAGGGCTTTAAGGAATATATCTCTTTGATATTGTGATGGTTAATATTGAGTGTCAACTTGATTGGACTGAAGGATGCAAAGTATTGTTCCAGGATGTGTCTATGAGGGTGTTGCCAAAGAAGGTTAACATTTGAGTCAGTGGACTGGGAGAGGCAGACCCACCCTCGGTCTGGGTGGGTACCATCTAATCAGCTGCCAGCACAGTTAGAATAAAGCAGGCAGAAGAAGTTGGAAAGAACAGACTTGCTGAATCTTCCAGCCTTCATCTTTCTCCCGTACTGGATGCTTCCTGACCTCAAACATCGGACCCCAAGTTCTTCAGCTTTTGGACTCTTAGACCTACACCAGTGGTTTGTCAGGGGCTCTCTGGCCTTCGGCCACAGATTGAAGCCTGCACTGTCAGCTTCCCTACATTTGAGGTTTTGGGACTTGGATTGACTTCCTTGCTTCTCAGCTTGCAGGTGGCCTATTACGGGACCTTATCTTGTGACGGTGTGAGTTAATTCTCCTTAGTAAACTCCCCTTCATATATACATCTAGCCTATTAGTTCTGTCCCTCTAGAGAACCCTGACTAATACAGATATCATGGCACATTTTAGCTTTCCAAGAAGCTACAGGTTACTAAAGGCAGACCCAAGTAATTAGTCTCTTATTTTTATTCTCTATTGGAAAAAGAAAATAAAACAAAACTTTCTTTTTCTTTCTTTGATGTATAAGAAGCTTATAGGACTTTGTCCACAAAATAGATGTGCCTCCTCCCACCACTCACAAGTAACCACTTACTCCAAGTATAAAAATATCTAAAGAGACAGATAAAGATCATACATTCTATTTAGGAAAATTAAATCTAGTAAATAGTGTAAGCTCTGATTCTATTTTTTAATTAAAAAATAAAAATAAAAAATAAGTAAATCTAGTAATTATTATATGGGTTGTCTTTCAGTGTGAATATTATCCTAAAGATCTTGAAAGACATACTAAAGTTCAGAAGAATACATTTCCCATCAATGCATGATATATAAGTCACCGAAGAGGATGTTTGGTAACAGAAAGAGAAAAAAAAAAAGACTCTATGAAAATCAAATATGGAGTCATTTAAGATCTGAAAGCTTTGTTGTGGATAAACTTGGATTGTTCTATGCTCAATATTCCAACTTTTTAATGCTTTGAGTACACAACAGCCCTGAACCATTTGAGAATATACCAAGGAAAAATTATGGAGTGAGCAATCCAGCAATTCTGGATTAAAGTGAATATATATCCCTATTTTACACCAGCCAAGTTAATTTGACCAGATTTTTACCCCTGTCCTTATACCTGAGCCACTCTGTGGGACTTGCAACTGACTATACCTGATTAAATTTGTAGTAATGCAAATATCCAATTTAAGAAGGCCACTCAGAGAGCCATGTAGATTCTGGAGAAGTGAGACCTATTTTGTTGTACACAGTCAGGAAAGCTGTTATTGTTGTGTTGAGGATGAACACTCAAAGAAATAAATATTTTCACAAAAGGGGATGACTGACTCTGCAGACACAGCCTTGGTCTGCCCTCCTGCATGATTCTCCCAGCTCTGTTCACTATTTCCATCTCTGCAGCCTGAAAGCTCTCATTCCTTAAACTTAGGGCTAGAAACAAAATCCCAACCCCACTGACATTTCCTTCCTTGCAGGACAAAAGGGCTGAAGCAAAGAGTAGGAAACAGCCCAGTACTTAACAAAATGATTGGCATATATTTCATCAATTCTAAAGCATACATATTTTGCTTATATTTTAATAGCTTTAAAATTGAGTCACGTCATTTTACAGTCACTATTAACAGGGATCATAACTGCTATTGTTCATACTGTTTATATTATATCACTTCAATTGAATTATGTGCACTTGTTGGCACAAGGAATGTAACGATCTTTTACAATGTCTTAAAAAATAGACGATGATTCATCAAAATCAAGTAATTATGTATGCAGAAAGACATAGAAATAGAAGGGTGCTGGAAATGATTAAATAGTAATTATTGGAGAAATAACAACAAATCCAAATTTTCCTGCAAAGGAGAAACCAAGAACATTATAGCAATTAGTAAAGGAAAAATCCCACAAGTGGATAAAACCATGATGCACAGTAATGCTTTTGTAACTTGAATCACCTGGGGATCATGCTAAATTTGCAGATTCTGATTCAGTAAATTTGAGGAGGAACCAAAGACTCTGCATTTCTAATGGGCTCCCAGGTCATGCCAATGTTGTAAGGCACTGAAGAATTACCTCTCTACATCAAACAATGCAGCTAAGGGTGAGATAAATTGCCAATTTTTTTCAAAATAAATGGGAAAAAAATTTCAAAGCTCTAATTGTCTGGTGTGATCAATTCAGATTTTACATAGGACTACCATTACTCAGAAACTTCCTGATGACTTTAAAGATAAGTTCTTACTGCTCAGCTACCTTTGCTTCAATGGAGGAAAAAAAATGAGTGGTCAAATCGAAATGGACTGTCATCAAAATTTGTAAAACGGTTATCAGTGATAGAGCACTTCTAAATAAACACGGCTCCATAAATGCTTTTAATGGCACTAACAGTGACATTGTATTGAAAACATGCCTGTCAATAACTCTAAGTCGAGAAATGATTCAGAAGAATAGGATTCTGTACATAATTACATTTAAGAAATACTTCAATAAATTTATGTTTCTTATTATTTCCTTTTTAAGTATGAAGAGGAGTGATATGTGATTTTTTAAAAATCTATGTGCAGGAGAGTCTAAAAGTGCTCTTCCTATAAGTGTAAAATAAAGAGTCCAAGTACTAAAGCATTGTATCATAACCAGAAGAGGTTTTTTTCTTAGTTCCAAAATACACTTTTTCTCATGAGTAATGGTGTCCTAGATTTGAAAAAATACATCAGAATGACAGCCAAACATCTTACCTCCACTCCTACAGGCAACACACACACACACACACACACACACACACAGCATTTAAATTATACTTTGAAAGTAAATAAAAGTATAGGAAATCAATAGGAAGCAACTTAGAATGGTTTTCTATAAAAAATAAAGAAATCATCTACCCTAAAAAAATCCTATAAATTGTTGACTGGGGAGTTTGGTAATATTTGGATTCTATTTATTAAGACACGGCCTCAACAGACAAGGACTATTAGAACATATAATCAAATAAATTGCATTGTCTTCATTATAAAGAAAGAATATATTAACGAAAAGGGAATGATCTAGAGGAAAGAGAGTAAAGAGTCTCTAAGAAGAAAGAACCCAGGACAGCCCAGGAAAGGACATGTCCCGACCCCAGAAATAAGTATCCAATCCCTCTTACAAATGTGCCCCAAGCGAAGATGGATGTAATAGACATTTGTTCATCCAATTCATTCTCCCTGGATTGACTCCATGCTCACCAAGAAAACGTCTGATTATAATTTGTCTTTTTATGTAATTTTACTGAGAAGGAAGAGAATTCATGTATCACAATACACACATTCTACTCTCCCTGAAAGTTAAATATTTAAAATGATGAGTTAATAAATTAGAACTCTGGAGAATATATCAGCCTCTTAGGGATTTGGTTTGGGAAGAATGCCCAGAGGATGTCACCCCAAGGCAAGCTTGAAAAATTAATTTCTGGGCCTAGAGAGCTGAGAACCAGATCCAGGAATGTGATGACCTTATCAAATAATAATTCTGACCTTGTCTAAGTCACCAGCTGGCTTCCCAAGTGTGTACCTCCCTAAATGCAACAATTACTACAATTCACATAACAAAAAAAATTCAGAAAAGTTACAGACTAGGTTTTATATACCACTTTCCAACTCTTGATTTATTCCTCAGAGGCATATGTAGTTTCTTAATTAAAAGCTACTCTGTTTTCCTGCATTTCTGGCTTATCAACCAAAATATTATCAGTCCATTGGTAGATGATAAATTATTCATAATTTCTATTTGAGTCTCATAGAGCAAAAATGCAGCATAAAGTTTACTACACAATCTCATTTAGACTAAATCCATCAGTATGGACTTACCAGGGATAAAGTGAGAAATTAACTAAAAATGAGGCAAATTAGATGGGTAAAATAAAGAAATAAATACCAAAGATAAACACACCAATACTGGCTTTCAAAGGTGGAAAATAACCATTTAGACAATCTAATATTGTTTTGTTTTGTTTCATTTTTTATTGTTTAATATATATATTTTTAAAATTTTTTTTCTTTTTTTTAACTTTTATTTAAGTTCAAAGGTACATGTGAAGGTTTGTTATGTAGATAAACTTGTATCATGGGGGGTTGTTGTACAGATTATTTCATCACCCAGGTATTAAACCTAGTATCCATTAGTTATTTTTCCTGATGCTCTCCCTCCTCCCACCCTCCACCCTCCAGTAGGCCCCAGAGTGTGGTCTTCCCTGCTAATTTTTATTTCAATTGTTTTTGGAGTACAAGTGGTTTTGATGACATGAATGAATTATATAGTGGTGAATTTTGAGATTTTAGTGCACCCATCAACCAAGTAGTGTACGTTGTACACAATAGGTAGTTTTTTATCCCTCACCTGTCTCCCACCATCCCCACTTCTGAGTCTCCAAAATTCATTTTATCATTCTGTATGCCTTTGTGCACTCGTAGCTTAGCTCCCACTTGTAAGTGAGAACATATGGTATTTGGTTTTTCATTCCTGAGTTACCTCACTTACAATAATAGCCTCCAGGTCCATCCAGGTTGTTGCAAAAGACATTACTTAACTATTTTTTACAGCTGAGTAGTATTCCATGGTGTATATATACCACATTTTCTTTATCCACTCTCCAGTTGATGGGCACTTGGGTGGGTCCATGTCTTTGCAACTGTAAATTGTGCTAGCAATCTAATATTAAACAAAATGACTTCAAAATAAAACTTTCTTATATACAAGTGAGTTGTGGTAATTGTCTAAAATCAGTGGTTCTCAAACCTTAACACGCATCAGAATTATCTAGAGGGCTTGTTAAAACACAGAGTGCGGGGCCCCGTCTCAAAGTTTCCAACTTGGAAGGCCTGAGATAGGACCAGAAAATTTGCATTTCTAGCAAGTATCCAGATGCTGCTGATGCTGCTGGTTGGAGGTCCATACTTTGAGAACCACTGTGTAATCACCCAAGGGGTTCTTCCTGCCTCCTGCATGAACAAAATCAGTTCACTGAGACCATGTTATTGCAGTAAAGAAAAAAGTTTAATTGACACTAGGCCAGCCATGCAGGAGATGGAATTATTACTCAAATCCATCTCCCCAAAGGCTCAGAAGTTAGGGTTTTTATGGACAACTTGTTGGGCAAGGGGCTATGGAAAGGGTACTGCTGAATGGTTGGGGATAAAATCACAGGAGTGGGGAAAATGGTCCTCGTGTGCTGAGTCCACCTCTGGGTAGGGCCACAGAACCAGCTGAGTCATGAGTCATGTGTCCAGTGGGGTCAGTCTGAAAAACATCTCAAAAGAACAATCTTAGGTTCCACAATGTGATGTTATCTACAGAAGCAATTGGGGTAGTCACAAATATTGTGACCTCTGACCACATGACTCCTAAGCAGAAAAGGATTATGAAAACTATGCCCACATTTTAGCAGAACTCAGGCCCCTCCCATAATCCTAATCTTGTGGCCTTTTATTAGTTTTATAAAGGCATTTTCAGCCCCTGAATAAGGAAGGGAGTAGTTTTAGGGAGAGATGATTATCATCCTTGCTTCAAAGTTAAACTATAAACTAAATTCCTCCCAAAGTTAGCTTGGCCTACATCCAGGAATGACCAAAGGAGGTCAGAAGCAAGATGGAGCCAACTATATCAGATTTCTCTTACTGTAATCATTTTTAAAAGGCGGTTTCAACTGTTCTTATCTTTCAAGGGATATTTAAATTAATATAAAAAGAAAAAGTCTTACGACAGTGTTTGTTAACACTAACTGCACATTGGAATCACCTAGGGAGCTTTTGAAATTAGATTTCCTGGGATGCACCCCAAACCAATTAAATGACCATTTATGAAGGGTGGTGCCCATCTTTCATGCTTTCTTCTTTCTTAATAAAAACTCAGTATTTTTGAGTCTGGGTAAAAGTGATGAGCCTACCTCAACACCTGGATGTAAGCCATCATGGAATGCTGCATTGATAAATAACTTTGAGGCTCATGAGTTCCTCATATGCACTTACTAATCTCACCATAGCATGGCAGTTAGAAGTTTAGACTCTGGAGTCACCCTTCAGTCCCCAACTCAACCTTTCTGTGCCTCAGATATGCCTCATCTGTAAAACGAAAATAATAATAGCACCTGTCTCATACAATGGGGTGAAACACCCAGCAGTATCTGGCCAATGCCAAGTAAACACTTGGTATTATTATCATCATCTCAACTGTGGAAACTCAAGAGGCACCTCTAGTATTATAGTAGGATCTCGGCCCCTCTTGAGGTGTCTTTCATTGATCTCTGATTGTCCCCAAAGCATACACAAGACTGTCTGCAGAAGTAATTTGCCTTCTTCCTTCTTGTAAGTCCCTCCAGGCTCTGAGTCTCCCTTGTCCACACAAAAAATATTGCCTACAAAAAGTGCTTACAGAAACCTAATTTCCACCATTACAATTGGTAACCACTACACTGACCATGCCTCCAATACAAATGGACTCTGGATTCTCAAGAAAGAAAATTCACATATGGAGTTAGGCACACTGTTCCCTGGGCTTCAGCATAGCTTTTGTGCTAGTGTCAGACAGAGCCTCTTGCACAGAGCAGATTCTGTTTCTCCTAGTCAACCACAGATGATCACCCTCACTCCATAGGGCGAGACCAGGAGACTTTCCTACATCTGCCCCCATATTCCCACTTTTTTCTTGTCCTTCTATTATCATGGAGGAGAGAAGTCAGAAGAGCTCTCTCTTACACACAATTCTAGTCTCTCCTTATGCATTTGAAAAAAGAAAACTTCTTATACATCTTTTTATGCATCTGAACAGAAGCCAAGTTAACAAATACCCTGTGGTGCAGTTAGGGGAGGAGAAGTGGATAGGCTGTCTACACTAGTAAGAGTTAGCTTAAGAGCCTGTAAAATATTTTCTTTTGTTATCACGTTAACTCATTATCATTACATCATTGCAAAAGTGCCATTAATATTATTGTCTCTGGCTGGGCACGGTGGCTCACGCCTATAATCCCAGCACTTTGGGAGGCCGAGGCGGGTGGATCATGAGGTCAGGAGATCAAGACCATCCTGGCTAACATGGTGAAACCCCGTCTCTACTAAAAAAAATACAAAAAATTAGCTGGGTGTGGTGGCGGGCTCCTGTAGTCCCAGCTACTTGGGAGGCTGAGGCAGGAGAATGGTGTGAACCCAGGAGGCGGAGCTTGCAGTGAGTGGAGACTGTGGGCCACTGCACTCCAGCCTGGGCAACAGAGCCAGACTCCGTCTCAAAAAAAAAAAAAAAATTCTTGTTTCCATTTCATAGGAGAGAACAATGAGGGTAAGCAAGCAAGCCCTACCAAATCCTGCCGATTAAAGTATTAAAAGTACTTTCTTAGAAGTGTTGAAAAACAACTGACAAACTGTGAGAAATTGCCAGGCCAAAGCTGAAGAGAAAATGGGAATCCAGAGAAGTAAACAAGCTCAGAAGATCCTTTTGCCTTGGAGGCATTTATCTAGCCAAGAAAACTTGCAATTCCATTTGGATGACTTCTGTAGGGAATCAAAGTATGAACCCAGGGACCACAGAGGATTGTTAGTTAAGCAGGAGCCACAATAAACTGGGATACAATAAGAATTTGCCCTGGGTGTAAACATGAACCAGAAGTGAGGCTGCTCTTGTCCAGGATTTCAGCTTAGTTTCTAATCACCAGAGTTATCCAAAGACTTTCAAGCTCTCAACTTAGTTTAAGATGATCCAAAACAGAAATAACGTGAAAACAAATTCCTTCTAAGGGAAAATAACTTTATTCTGTGCTTCAAAATTATTCCTTCAAACTATTGTTCAAATACAATTAACAGCATACAGATAACCAGGAGCAACACACAGATAACCAGAAAACTAGATTGCGTGGGCAAGATTAGCATAAAATTTAAGAAACAACATACAAAATCAGACTTACACAGACTTCAGACATGGACTACATGCAAAGATAATTAATGTAACAGGGCTGACTGCTATGAAGCCATCCCCACAAGACTGACAAGAATTACATGCCAGGTTCTGGACAGAAATATAGATATGATTAAGCATTAATCAGGCTGCACCTTGGCTGACTTCTTTGCTGCTAAAAGTCACTTAACACTAGATTCTGACCAATTGCATCCCCAGTGTGTGCCTATAGATAGAATTTCTTACATTAGGGTCACAAGACTGTTTAAAAATTGGTTTACATTCCCATTGTTCCTATAGACAGGACCTCTGACATTAGAATCATCAAGGCCTTTGTTTAAGGATTGCTTAAGACGTTTTTCAGACCCTGAATCTCAGCGTCCAGTTTGAAAACTTACACAGGAGGATAGAAAACTTACACAGAAGGATCAGCATGAGAATACAGCTTCTTCACCTATCTGTCCCATGTTTTCATCCTGCGTTCTTTAATCAGTCAATGGTTTCTATACTTCCACTCACTCCAAAGTCCTTAAAAACTCTAACCTCAAATTCCTTGGGGAGATGGATTTATGGTTTCCTCCCATCTCCTCATTTGGTGACCCTACAATTAAACCTGCTTCTCTGCTTCAACCTGGAATCTCAGAATATTGACTTGCTGTGTGCATGGAGTGATAAACCTATTACAGTTACAGCTATTCTCTGAAAGGCCTACTTACAAGGCTAGCTCTTAGCTGGTGTATGGGAACTTGTACTTTGGGAGGGTTCCCACCATCCCTCGTTGGTAAGAGTAGCTCATTGTGCCTAAACTGTTTGTGCAAACAGTATAGTTTATGCTGAACTCCTGTCCTCCTTCTGAGAGTCATATATGTGCCAGGCAGAGGTTGCCCATATGATCACCCCCAGTTAAAATCCTGAGCACTGAGTTTCTAAAGAAATTCCCTTGTTAGTAACATTCAACGTTCATATGTGTGGTCATGACTCATTGCTATGAGAAATGTGTCCCATGTTTCTCCACTGGGAGAAAACCCTTGGAACCTTGTTCTCGTTTTCCTCCAGACTACTCAAGTACCTTTTCCCCTTTGCTGATTTTGTGGTGTATTCTTTTACTGTAATAAGTCTTAATCATGAGTATGACTCTATAATGAATGCTGTGACTCCTAGCAAATCACTGAACCTGGAGGTGGTCCTGGGGACACTCCAACACAGACTATAAAACAACTACACTTATAATTATAACATTTAAAAAATACAAAACTGAAGAAATCTCCAGGAAAAAGGGAAATGTAAAAAGCGACCAATGATTGTTGAAAAAAAGAATAATATTAACTTTTAATAATATTAAATTTTAAAATTTAGTATTTTAAAATTAAAATTTAATAAACAAAATTAAAAACTAAAATTGCACTTGGTTTAAAAACAGAGAAGACACAGCTGAGATGAAATTTATGAACTGAATGACAGAGTAATTGATTTTAAAAATATTTTTATCTCAATATCTTTAAAATTGTATACATTTTATTTTACATCAATGTGATAAGAAAACATTTTGTCTTAGTTTATTTTTCTTACACTCAATGATGTCTTAGATTTGATGAAGTTCAGTAAGTCAGAAGAAATTATCTATTAAACATATGGCAAAAATAGCAATTACTTTTGCACCAAACTAATAGAATGGAGCACAAAGGGACAAAACAAAGTGAAAAATAAAGAAGGAAAGTAACTAACCTATAATTTTATTTTATTTTATTTTATTTATTTATTTATTTATTTTGAAACGGAGTCTCGCTCTGTCACCCAGGCTGGAGTGCAGTGGCTTGATCTCGGCTCACGGCAACCTCTGCCTCCCGGGTTCAAGCGATTCTCCTGCCTCTGCCTCCCAAGTAGCTGGGACTACAGGCATGTGCCACCACGCCTGGCTAATTTTTTTGTATTTTTAGTAGAGACAGTGTTTCACCGTGTTAGCCAGGATGGTCTCAATCTCCTGACCTCGCGATTCCCCTGCCTCAGCCGCCCAAAGTGCTGGGATTACAGGCGTGAGCCACTGCGCCCAGCCTAGAATTTTTTTTCTTTTTTTTTTTAATGAGAAGAACCAAAAAAGAAAATAGAACAGAGCAGGGGCAATACTAGAATTGATATGGTTGGAAATTTTCCGGAAATTATGAAAAATACTGTATGAGTTATCCATTGTTGCATAACAAAACACAGTGACTAAAACAGTGAACATTTACTATTTTGGAAAGATAAGATCAGGAAGCCAGAGGTGACTTAGCTGGGTGGTTCTAGCTCAGAGCCCGTTATGAGGTTTCAGGCAAGATAGTGGCTGGGGCTGCAGTCATCTGAAGCATGACTGGGCTGCGGGATCTGCTTCCTAGGTCACTGGCATGGCTGTTGACAGGAGGTTTCAATTCATCATCACATGGCCTCTCAGGGGGGCTGCTCACAACATGGCAACCAACTTGCCCAGAGAAAATGATCCAAGAGAGCAGGAGTAAGATAAACAGAGGAGCCAAGACCTAATCTCAGAAGTGATTCTGTCATATTCTATTGATTGCCCAAACCAGCCCTTGTAAATGGCAGAGGGAAGTGCCTAAAGGTGTGAACTCCAAGAGGCAGGGATCACTGGGAACCATTTGGAGGCTCTCTGTCACAGACACCAAGTCACAGATTTACAAAACCCAACAAATCGCAGGATAACCGAATCTAAGAATATGGGGGACTTGAACAACATGATTAACAAAATTGATCTCATATATATATATATATAATTGTATTCAACAAATAAACATCTGCTTACATAGTGCATATGATTCCATTTACATAATGTTCGAACACAGCAAAATTCTTATTTATAAATGCATGTATGAGTGGTAAAACTACCAAGAAAAAGTCAGACAGGGATTATGATAAAAGTCAGGACAGTGGTCACTCCTGGTAAAATGGGGTGAAATGGTGGGGGAGTAAATGGTTGTCTGGAAGGGACAAATAAGAGCAAGTTCTTCTGGGGTGCTGTTGACATTTATTTGTTGACCTTGTTAGTGGTTTCAGATCTTTAAACTTATTTGTCAGGTTGAAAATTTGTTTTATGCATTTAAATATATTACACACATATATATTACAGTTTACATTAAAGAAGACAAAGAAAGATTGAGGCTAAGAAAATAGAAATGACTTACAAAGATCAATGGCATTAACTTATTGAACTAGGACCATAACCTACGCATTCTAATTCCCAAACTCTTTCCTGTGCTTTTTCCTAAAGTCAAATCATTAAATTCTTCCCCCTAAAATCAAACTTGTTCTAGCAATCCCTGTCAGTTATTTTGCACAAAGTAGTCAAGTGGAAAACATGGTTAACTTCCCCTTGTTTTGCTTGAAGCAATTATTGAAATTCATAGTACAAGTAAAGCAATTCCCCCTAGATACCAAGGAGAGGACCGTGTGAAGGCAATTACCTGGCCTTTAATACTGGACTGTCATCCCTCTCATGTATTCATGCCAACTTCCTTCTATTTCCCAGACCTATCTACACTCACAAAGCCAAAGTACCAAATTAAAACATGATCAAACCAAATTAAAACAAGATCAAATAGTCTACCCAATTGAAATACTGATTAAAGTTAGTCTTTTAACTACAAATTAACTCCTAACTTAAAGACATACAAACAGTTAAGATAATCTGGCAGCACAAAAATCAGACTGAGGGGCAGAAAATTAATAGAGCAGAAGGTGACAATTTTCTATCTTTCTATAAAGCATAACACTACAATGAAATGAAGCAGGTTGTGTGAATAAAGCTGTTGGTCTAATTATACTGAATGATTTTTGTCTATAATATTAAAAATGGCTATATATGGAATTCTATCTGAGAATTATTATATGATTAAATTCAAATCCTGGCTCTCTTCCTTTGTCTTTGTAGATGATTCTTTCTTTTATTATAACTAGAGTTTTAAATGTTCTTTTATTAGGTCATTTGAAAAAAAACAATCATTGTAGAAGTATAATTAATTAATAATTAGTAATCTTATGTCACCTTAAGTTAATCATGCAGGGATGGCAAATCTGGAGACTGAGGCCACAACTCCTCTCCTTCCATACACAGGACAGATGTCACTGGTCTATCACATCTCATTGCTCTGAACCAGAGCTGTCCCAGAATCCTTCTTAACCACCATCCATCTATCAGAGTGAGCACAGGAGTGAAAACCCACTAAATGACTATTCAAACCATTTCTTAAAGAATATGCAATGCATAATAATGTGTTGAGATACAGAATGCTACTTTACTAAAATACTACACTATAAGAATGTAGAGAATAAAGCAGAAGCTTTGGAAACTTAAAGTCCTGGGTATGAATCATGGCTCTGTCATTCATTAGCAAACCTCACCTCCTCTTTAAAAGAGGAAGGATTATTGTTATCTCACTGAGTTTTTGTAAAGAAAAAAAAAAAAAAAAAGAATCTTTTAAAGTTTGGATACATAGTAAGGGTTCATTAATGATGACTATTACTCTTATCATTGTGGAAAGGGCACAAGTTTTGAATCAGACAGACCTAACTTCAGTTCCTGGCTCTCTTCCTTTGCTGTGATTTTAAATAAGTTATTCTCTCACTCCTAGTCTGTTTCCTCAAAGGCAAAATAAAGACAATAATAACTGCCTTCACAGGTTGTTTTGTAAGAATCAGTGCTAATGTAGAAAAATTTCCTAGACATCTGTCAAACCTTGTCCAATGATAGTTCTTATGTTTCTTTTAATATTGCTGTCATTATTCTTCCCTCTCTTCCTACTACATATATATAACATATATAACATGTATAACATATATAACATATATATATATGAATTGAGAAAATATGTGCCAAATGATTGAAATGGGAAGAGAATAGAACCTGGAGGCTTTTCAGTATCTACAATCTATATTTCCATATTGTTTGAAATTTCTATTGTGGGGGAGGAGGGATAGCATTCGGAGATATACCTAATGTAAATGACAAGTTAATGGGTGCAGCACACCAACATGGCACATGTATACATATGTAACAAACCTGCATGTTGTGCACATGTACCCTAGAACTTACAGTATAATAATAATAATGATAATAAAATGCTGATAAAAAAAGAAAAATTTCTGGCTCTTGGTTCATAGCTAAAATTAAATGCAGTATTATTTACTATGTATAAAGAATTTTTCAAATATTGATTCAATCATAATAAAATAAAGCTCTAATTGATGGGATACAGGTATAATCTTATAACATCATTTTATAGTTTTCATGTTACATTTTTTCTCTCTCTAGGAATCTGAATTATACACATGCTATCTGCTAGGTATTGTTGGCAGCCATTTCTGTCATGTAGATTGAGAAGCGAAAGAAAGAAAAATTTACCAGATGAGAATTAGAGAAGATAGAAGCCTTTAAGTCACCCAGCGGCAAGATAGCACTCTCCCTGGGATCCATGAGTCACTCCTATATCCCTTTAATACATTCCCCCTTTTGGTTAATCTAGTTTGAACTGGGATTATCTTATCTGAAATAAAAAGAACCTTAATTAACGTAAGAATGGGAAAAGTTTCCAATATGCCCAAAATAGGTTTATCTCCAGTTTGCAAAAATTTTCTGAAAACTTACTCAATCCAGCTAGTCTTCTCTTTTTTTAAGCTAAAACCGTTACAAATTCTATAGCACAGTTTGATGCCATTACTTAGCTACCTCTTTACAAATTACCTTGCCTAGAAGTTCCTATTAAAAAGTGTTTTCAGAAAAAAAATAACACCTTTAGGAAAGTAAATACATAAAGTAAATCCTTCAATGGAAATGTTTATATAGGTTACCAAAAAAATTCTATTAAATGTTTCCCTTCCCTCCAAAGACAGAGTCTACCTTTCTAATTTTGAACATTTGAGCACATGACTTGCTTTGGCAAAATGAAATATTAACAAAAGTGCTGTAAAAGACATGAAAAGAACATGGATATAGAGGCTTGATTTCTTGCTGCATGTGATACCCTGAGCCCACCATGTAAAAGAACCCAAGCCAGCTGGAGAGTGCCAGGCCACATGAAAGAGAATCAGAAAGCCAGGTCCAAAGCCTGACAACGACTCGTCTGTGAGCAGTGTTGCCCTAAACTGACCAGCTGCCAGTCCCAGCTGACCTGCCTGCTGGCCACGAATGCACAAGAGAACCCAGAGATTAGCCAAGCTGATCCACAGAATTGTTAGATAAATTAAATGATTGTGCTTTTGAGGTACTAAGTGTTAAGGTGATTTTTTAAAATAAAAAAATAAATAACTAACTCAGAGATTTAAGCTGTTTCCCTTAATTTGACCAAACAGAAAGCAAACGAAATTTACTCTACAAAAAAACAAATTCTGGAGGATAAACTAAGATTTATACAAATTCAACTCAGTCTCTTAGAATTTATAGTCATCTTTCTCTTGCCTGCAATGCTCCCAATAGCCCTATACAAGTGAGTTTCTCTCTACTTCCCTTGTCAATATGAGTCTTCCACCCAAGTTTCTACTCAGCACTCAAGAATCAGTTTCTGGAAGCCTTCTGAAACACCATGCAACAAATAAATAAATTGTGCCATATTTTGTGCTAGCCATGTGCAGTATACATATCTGTCTTATAGTTTTAATATAATTATGTATCTATACCTACTCTTTCACTCCCCACCTCCACTGGGATGTGAACTTCTCAAGTCCAGGACTCTATCTGATTAATTCAGACACAGAATAATGTCTAGCAGTAGAAAGCAATTAAAATAAATACTTTAGTGCTCACACTACTTTATTGAATTGTAATTAATATGCAACAAAATGCATAAATCTTAAATGTAGACTTCACTGAATTTTGACAAACATAATACACCCATTTTATCATCACTCAGATCAACATATAGAACATTTCTGCCACCCCAGGAAGTTCATTCCTGCTTCTTTCTGCTCAGTGTTCCCCCCAGAGCCTCAACTCCATCCCATCATGTAAAGGCAACTTGTATTCTCATTTTTATCAGCAAAGATGAGTTTTATCTATTCTTTTACTTCATATAATGAAATCATTAAGAGTATATTATATCATGTCTGGCTTCTTTCTCACAATAAAATGTCTTAAAGATGTATTCCTGTTGTTGCATGTATCTGTTGTCTGTTCCTTTTGATTGTTTCAAGATACTTCTTTGTATAAACAGACCACAATTTTAACTATTTTCATGATGATGAACATTTGTATTATTTCCATTTTGGAACTAATTATTTATAAAATCTACTCTGAACATACATCTTTATGTGGACCTAAGCATTCATTTATCTTGGGTATGTTTCTAGGAGTGGGATTGCTAAGCAACAGAATAGCCGTGTGTTTTACTGTATTAGAAACTGCCAGTCTCTGAAAGTGGCTGTAAGATTTACATTCCCATTTGTATAGCAATTCTGGTGGGTAGTTAGTGATATCTCGTGGTTTCAATATGTGTTTGTAGAATAAGCTTGAGTTCCTCTATAATAAATACTAAGCAAATGCTTGATGAAAATGATGTTAAAATAATATCCTGATGTATCATAACAACAAAGTTTAACAAGACAACCTTCTTGTTAATCAGTTAGTTATATACATGCAAATGGACCACAATAATTTATTTTTAGTGTTCCTGCTATAAGGTGTTCAATATGTGCTAATTTTTGTTTTTAACCTATTATTCATAATCATGATTAAAATTCTATTATCAAGCATTTTCAAAGTTGTAGATCAGTATCACAAACATAGCGTTTCATTAAGTATCAAGAGATTTAATTACAGAGGGAGTATACTATAAAGGAGACATGCCTATCTCTTTTATGTAAGGGAAAAGACTACAGTTTATATAAGTTGTGAGTTGCCAAATTTACAGTTAATTAATGCTTAGACTGGCTCTTTATGAAACATTCTCTAATATGAAGTCCTCTATTTTCACTGCTAGGTCAAGTTTCTCCTTCTAGTGACTCATATTATGTTTCAACTTTAATCCAAATAAAAAATATATTAAGTATTAAAATGCTAAGAAGAGAAAGTGAGCTCATTGTTATAGATTTCCATAATAACATACACAAGTTTCTTCCTGGGACATTACCTAGAGATCAAGGGATGAACGAGTTGATAGTCATAAACCCTTAGTTACCAGTATCCTGTAAAATCACAAATAGACATAACAGAAACGTTGCATAAATTGAATTACATAATTGGTTATACCCTATGAAAAGTATGAGGTAAATAAATTTAAAAAATATATTATAAATTAATTATAGTAATTGAGCTCAGGTATTATAGGCCCCACAAGAAGATTAACTTAAAAATTTGTTATAAAGATTTACTATAATCATCAAAATTCTCTGCATTTATCTCCTTAGGTAGGTTCGGTCTACAACCAATAGGAAAAATGTCAATTATTTTAGAATTATACATAGTTTCAAGTGGAGGCTATTTTCACTGAATATTCAGATTAAAGTATGCTTCAGGTTAAAACACATTTGCAAATGTTAGATATAATTAAGTAACTAATTAGGATGCTTTTAAACTCCTTTTCATTAATACACTTATTTAACAGGACATATCATTTGCCTACATATTAAAAGGCACTGACTGCAAGGGCTGAAAATGGACGGATGATATTCCCTCCATCTTGATGCTTATATTGTTCATCAACATGCCTATATCCTCCGCTAAACTGTGACCTCTTGAAAAACAGGGTGTCTCCATGGAATACTATGCAGCCATAAAAAAAAGATGAGTTCATGTCCTTTGTAAGGACATGGATGAAGCTGGAAACCATCATCCTAAGCAAACTAACACAGGAACAGAAAACCAAACACCACATATTCTCTTTCGTAAGTGGGAGATGAACAATGAGAACACATGGACACAGGGAGCGGAGCATCACACACCAGGGCCTGTTGTGCAAGTGGCAGGATAGGGGAGGAAGAGCATCAGGACAAATATCTAATGCATGCAAGGCTTAAAACCTAGATGAAGGGTTGATGGGTGCAGCAAACCACCATGGCACATGTATACCTATGTAACAAACCTGCACGGGTTCTGCACATGTATCCTGGAACTTAAAGTAAAAAAAAAAAAAAAAAAAAAAAAAAGAAAAGAAAAGTATTACCCAACATAATCAATTTGGAGAAGTAAAGCAAAAGTGAATTTGTAAATTTCTTTATATAATTCTGATTTCTCCCTGTATTTACAGAAAACCCACGAGAAAAGTTATTATACGTTCCATTAAATTTTAAAATTAAAAAAATGAAAAACAGGTTGTCTCAATTTTTATATCTCTGATGCTCAATAGATAGGTTTTCAAAAGCAATAGAGCTTTGACATTAGAGTTTCAGCTTTGCTGTTTATTCGTTGTGTAACTGCGCAAATTACTTAATTCCCTTAAGTTTTAATTTTTATATCTGCATATTGAGGGTAATAATAAAATCTGAGAAGGTATTAAGTGAAATAACATATGTAATGTGTCTGGCCTTCAATATAATTGATTATTATGTTTACTGAATCGTTTAATACTAAATAAATGCATCCATAAATCAACAAATAAACACAAGAATAATATGTGGCAATACATAATAAATGTCATAGGAGTAACGGAAGCAATGTTTAAAACTTATTGGCCTCCAAACTAAACTGTAGGTATTAGAAAGCCAGTGTGGGACCTACCTGAGACTATTTCAAAAATGTAATTCATCTTTTTAGAAATATTACTTTGACACAATATATAAAATAGATGATGTCATCCTGTGGAAAGAGAGGCTGGTACTTTTTAAAACTGTCATGAAAGACAGGAAAAGACAGAGGATCCATTCCAGATTGAAAGACACTAAAGAGGCGTAGCAGTCAAATAAAATAGAGTCAGTATTCCATTTCATTTGTGATACAATGCTTCTATATCCATGGGTTCTGTATCTGCAGATTCAACCAACCATGGATTGAAAATATTCTAAAAAATAAAAATAAAAAATAACAATACAACAATAAAAATAATACATTTTTAAATGCAGTATAACAACTACTTACATAGCATTTACATTGTAGCAGGTATTATAAGCAATCTAAAGATGATTTAATAAAAAAAAGATGATTTAAAGTATGTGGAAGAGTGTACACAGGTTATACGCAAGTAATACAGCATTTTTTATAAGAAGCTTGAGCATTCATGATTTTAGTATCTGCAGGGGTCCTGGAACCAGTCCCCTGTGGATACCAAGGAACAGAAGAACTTATCTTATATTGGATCCTAGATCAGAAAGGAAAAGGGAACATTTTTGAGACAGTTGGCAAAATCTAAACAAAGTCTGTGGATTGCATGGTAGTGTTATATCAATGTTGATTTCCTGATTTGGGGGTTGAATGATGATTATATCACACTGGAATACTTGAGAGTGATGGGACATCATGTTTGCAACCTGCTCTCAGATGGTTCAGGAAAAGATTGATGATAATTGGTATATAAAAAGAGAGTGAGAGGGAGTGCACAAATACAGTAAAATGTAAAATGTTATCAAACTAGAAAATCCTGATGAAGCAGATACTGATTGTAGTATTCTTGCAACTTTCTCATAAATTTTAAACTACTTCAAAGGATAGGCATACTTCATTTTATTGTGCTTCACAGACATCTTGTATAAATGGAAGATGTGTTGAGCAAGTCTATGGGCACTGTTTTTCCAACGGTATGTGCTAACTTTGTGTCTCTGTGTCACATTTTGGTAATTCTCTCAATATTTCAAACTTTCATTGTTATTATATTTGTGATGGTAATCATGATAAGCAATCTTTGATGTAACTAATTTAATTATTTTAGGCTGCCACAAACTATGCCCATATAAGATGATGAACTTAATTGTTAAATGTGTGTGTTCTGACTGTTCCACTAACTTGCCATTTCCCATCTCTCTCCCTTTCCTCGTGCCTCCCTATTCCCTGAGATGCAACAATATTGGTGAATTAATAACCCTGTGATGGCCTCTACATATTCAAGTGAATGCAAAGTCACATGTCTCTCACTTAAAATCAAAACCTAGAAATGATTAAGCTCTGTAAGGAAGGCATATCAAAAGCCAAGAAAGGAGGAAAGCTAGGTGTCTTGCATCAGTTTGCCAAGTTCTGAATGCAAAAGAAAAATTATGGAAGGAAATTAAAAGTGTCACTCTAATGAACACACAATGATAAGAAAGCAAAACAGACTTACTCTTGATATGAAAAAGGTTTCAGTGGTTTGAATATATCAAACCAGTCACAGTATTCCCTTAAACCAAAGTCTAATACAGATTAAAGCCCTAACTCTCCACAATGCTATGAAGGCTGAGAGAGGTGAGGAAGCCGCAGAAGAAAAGTTTGAAGCTAACAGAACTTGGTTCATGTGGTTTAAGGGAAAAAAGCCATCTCCATACCACAAAAATGCAAGGTGCAGCTGCAATTGCTGATGTAGAAGCTGCGTCATGTTATCTAGAAGATCTAGTTGAGATCACTGATTAAATTGGCCACACTAAACAACAGATTTTCAGTGATGACAAAACAGTCTTCTACTGGAAGAAGATGTCATCTAGGACTTTCATAGATAAAGAGCAGAAATCAATGCCTGGCTTCAAAGTTTCAAAGAACAGGCTGACTCTCTTATTAAGGGCTAATGCTGCTGGTAACTTTCTGTTGAGACCAGTGCTCATTCACCACTCCAAAAATCCTAGGGCCCTTAAGAATGATGTTAAATCTACTATGCCTGTGATCTACAAATGGAACAACAAAGCCTGAATGACAGCACATCTGTTTACAGCATGGTTTCCTGAATATTTGAAGCTTACGTTGAGACCTACTGATCAGAAAAAAAAAAAAAAAAAAAAGATCTCTTTCAAAATATTACTGCTCATTGACAATGCACCTGGTCGCTTAAGAGCTCTGACAGACCTATACAAGGAGATGAATATTGTTTTCATGTCTCCTAACACAGCAGTCATTCTGCAATCCATGCATAGATCAAGGCGTAATTTCAACATTCAAGTCTCATTATTTAAGAAATACATTTATAAGGCTATAGCTGCCATAGATAGTGATTCCTCTGATGGATCTAAGCAAAGTAAATTGGAAATCTTCTGGAAAGGATTCACCATTCTGAATGCTAATCAGAACATGAGAGGTCAAAATATCAACATAATAGGAATTTGAAAGAAGTTGATCGCAGCCCTCACGGATGACTAAGAAATTCAAGACAGTGCAGGAAATAACAGCAGATGGGTGGAATTAGCAAGAGAACTAGAATTAGAAGTGGATCCTGAAGATGTGACTGAATTGCTGCAATCTCATGATAACATTTGAACAGATAAGGAATTGCTTCTTATAGATGAGAAAATAATAATAATAATAACAACAATGGTTACTTGAGATGGAAACTACTCCTGGTGAAGATGCTGTGGATATTGTTGAAATGACAACAAAGGGTTAAAAATATGATACAAATTTAGTTGAGAAAGCAGCAGCAGGGTGTGAAAGGATTGTCTCCAATTTCGAAAGAAGTTCTAATATGAAGTAAAATGCCATCAAACAGCATTGCATGCTACAGAAAAATCTTTTGTGGAAGGAAGAGTCAGTTGATGAGGAGAACTCCATTGCTATCTTATTTTAAGAAATTGCCACAGTCCCCCAACCTTCAACAACAGCTGCCCTGGTCAGTCCCCAGCCATGAACATTAAGGCTGCTCTCTACCAGCAAAAAGATTATGACTTGCAGAAGGCTCAGTGATTGGTACCATTTTTTATCAACAGTTTTTTGTTTTTTGTTTTGTTTTGTTTTGTTTTGTTTTGAGATGGAGTCTTGTTCTGTCGTCCAGGGTGGAGTACAGTGGCGCGATCCCGGAGTGCGGTGGCGCGATCTCTGCTCACTACAACCTCCACCTCCCAGGTTCAAGTGATTCTCCTGCCGCAGCCTCCCGAGTAGCTGGGACTGCAGGCGCATGCCACCATACCCAGCTAATTTTTTGTATTTTTAGTAGAGACGGGGTCAACCAAGTATTTTTTAACTAAGATATGTACATTGGTTTTGTTTAGACATAATGCCATTGCACACTTACTAGACTATAGTATAGTGTAAACATAACTTTGATATGCACTGGGACTAAAAAATTCATGTGACTCACTTTTTTGCCATGTTTTCTTTATTGTGGTGGTCTGGAACTGAACTTGAAGTATCTCTGAGGTATGCTTGCAATTTTTTTTTAAATTTCTAACAAGTGCATCAGTAGGTTCAACCTGACATTTATACATCAATTTCAGAACTTGTACTCAATGAAACCAGTGACTTCCTCCCATTACAGAAAAATATGGACAACATTGCTCAAACAAGTGCTCTGCTGGATTCCTCATTGCCTCTCAGGGGTAGGCTTCTACCTTTTCCCACACATATGGGCTAGCCATCTGGATTCCATATGCATTTCTCAGGCTTCCTCTGGTCAACCCAGAAGTTATTACAATAGTGCAGCATTCTCTAGGTGTTTAAATATGGTGGTGAAAATGGGTATAAAGAAGAAGGGATAAGGAGCTGAAGTTTTGTAAAGGAAGAATCAAAGAAACAAGTACCAAATTCATATAATAAAGGTAAGGGAGAGAATTAAACAAATGATCATGTCATGAACAAAAAAGAAGCTGCTAGATTGGTAGTAAGGAAGATACATTTATTTTTAAACAGGTTGATTTTAAAGTGATTACAAGACATTCTGAATTAAATTTCCAGTAGGAACCATAAGGCTGAAACTCAAGGATAAAATAGATTCTGACTTCTAAATAAAAAACTAATAATCACCCTCAAAATCTTTAAATTGCTAAATATTATATTCATCTCTCAAATTTAAGGCACCAATAAAGTTTTACCATTGGTAAATTTGAAATTTCAAATTGTCAAAAAGGAATAACATCTTTGTGTTGGGTCAAGGATTAACATATTTAAAACATATATTGGCTTTTATTACTGAGGTAACCAACAGCTATTATTCATAAACCAACAACCACTTTCAATAACAGATGGATGTATTTTTTGTTAGAACTAAGAATATTCTGGTATAGCTCAAAAATTCCCACAACATTAGATTCAGATCATTGATAAATTTAGAATACAGAAAAAAAATGCAGTTAAAAGCAGCTTAGCTAGAAAGCTAATTGTATATAGACAATCTTCTTTCCAAATGGCACGATTAATCTCCTTACATAACAGTAGATCATGACGTTCAATTAGCTGAAGTGCTTTCAGTTAGTTCACTAAGTAATAAAAAATAAATAAATAAGCAATGATAGTCCATAATTGGAACCAAGTACTGAAATAGGCTAATCAACTTTGTTAAAAAAAAAAAAAATGTAAAAGAATGAGGAAACTTCATAGTTACCCCATCCATATTCACAGAACAAATTCGTCATGGCCTGATTACTGTTTATAAAATACTAACATAAGGATTTTTTTCAAAACATTTATTCTATTAGTCACAGACTAAACCAATATAGCATTCATTAGACACAGATGCCACTAGTTATTAACAATTTCCTGAAGGCATTTTTACCCTTAATATCTGTTACATTCACTGCTCGTGAATTTTAATTATAAGTTAAAAGCAATGCAAATATTATAATCAAAGAAACAACATTTCTACCTATTGCAATACCATATTTAAAATCACTTTGGTTTCAGAAATTTTTAAGTTGCATCATCTAGTCATATTACACCTGCAGATGACTGAAAAAAATTCTAAATACTCTAAATTTGTCATCACATAAAATCACACTGGCAAATATCTCTAAATAATGCCATACATATTTTATGAGGGAAAACTTCCTCTAAGTATCAGTTGCTATAATTCCACTTTGTAAGATCATTAGTTAATGTCATCAACTCAAGAAAAATAAATATATTCAGAAATGTTCTTTGAATATTTATTTTTTGAATGCAAAGTTAATGTTTTGCTAATCCTACAATAATTAAAAGAACATAAAATCAGTGCTATCAGTCTCTTTTGAAACTGATGTGGTCTACATCGTATATATAAAGAAAATTGTATATTTTTCTTGTTTATTGTTAATATTCAACAGTAGTTTAACAAGTCTTTGTTATGTATCTATTATATTTAGCGCACTGTGCTGGCCACATAAACTGCTAACTATTATAATACCTTAATTCACTGGATATTGTTTCTAATGTCTGGACCTTTCAACATCTGCCCGGAATAGCTCTCATCTTTTGAAACCTGTCATGAGCATTAGCTCCTCCGCGGAGCTACTCTCCATTTTACAGTCCATTCACACAAAGGTAGACTTGGTCACCTGCTCTTCTCTGCTTAGGTAGCATGGCTCACACACTGCCATTATGGAAGTTGTCTTGCGATTGTCTATAAACCTTCCATCTTTCAGTCTCAAAAGGTGAGTGTGTGCAGGCAGATGCCATATTTTGGTCATCTCTGTATACCCCACAGCAGCTAGCCAAGCACCTAACACACACTAAGAACCCAAATGTTCACCACCCAATAAAATTACATGCTTTAATATACAAAGTATTTTAAGTTTTAGTGCTTCCAAAAACACAATTTGTTTTATTCAATTAATTGGCAAATATTTGTTGAGAATTTAACTTATAGCAGGTAATTTTTGTCTGTCATCTTATTCATTGGCTTGTGTAATCTAGCTTGTTATTCTAGCTTCCATTTTGCAGATGAGCACCTAAACCTTGTTCGCAGGTAACCAGACATTGCTAGTAACTTTCTTCTCTAAAGTCTTATAATTTTTTTTTAAAAAAGCTCATAATTTACTCACCTGTTTTCCTGCCTTATTAAGTATATTCAGTGTAATTTTTCAGGACTTGGTCAGTGTTCAGGTTTCTTACCAGGTTATTATCTTCTCCTAAAAATACACAGCCCCGACCCTGAGATGGGAGAAGACTTCTGGGAGCTTCCCTTCAATTACTGTTTTAGGTCATCTACTGTAAACCAGCTATTCCCCTTATACTCAGTGGTTGCTCTTCCCTTATTGAAATAATATTCAGACTGTTAGAACTTAATTTGGAAAGATCTTGGAAAATTGCCTCAATGTTTCTTTCTAGTAGGCATAGGGGAAAATATAACCTTAGTTGGTTTTATAACCTTAATTTGTTTCCAGTAATTTGCCAGATAAAAACAAGTCTTCAACCTGTGAACCCATCCAGAAGCAGAGGAGACTGTGATTTGAGAATTACCAGAAGAAAGTCCTCCTCCTTCAAAATTACCCACAGTGGGAATGTCTGAAATTCCATCATTAAAGATTCCCTCAAAGAAAGATCGCATTTCCCAAAACTGACTCCTATTAAGTGAAAACTTTATTACAGATCCTATCTGAATAATTCATAAGAATAATACTTAAATATGTTCAAACCTGAAACTAGATATAATCTTCATTTGCTTATAATTTTATAGAACCATAAAGCTAAAACTTATTTGAAATTTTAACATAAAACTTAAAAATCCATAACATTAAAACAATGTCTATATGATGGCTAATGCTCTGCTGAAAATAAAATTACTAGTCACAATAAGAATATGGAACTGTTTGCTAATGATAATAATCTTCTTGTCTTAGCATGGCTTTATTACCATCTGACTTATATTTTATATGTTATATTCCTATGTGCCATTTGTATACTATCTATGGTATCTAAGACACCATTTGTTGTAAAATATACCATTATTTGATGCATGCTTCTCTTAGCCTATCCCAACCTCAGCCTGCAATGACTACTAATAAAAAACAATGAGGCTATAACATTTGCATTCTTCCAGAAAGATTTTTTCCCCTTCTTCTTACCTACTGCATCTACCACAGAGAATCTCTTTACCATTAATCCAGAACTAAGAGATTGTCTATACCATCTTCTTCTTGTTATTTTTTCAACAAACTTTCACCGAGTACCTAGACTATGTCAAGCACTGAACTGGGCACAGGAATCTGAGGGTGGCCAAAGCATAGTGTCTGCCTGCAGGAGCTTATGCTCCAATAGAGAAAACAGGCCTGGACATGGCTGGACATACACTACTTCACCAACATGGCAACTTGGTACAAAAAAAATTAAATTGTTATTGATGAAATTCTAATAAGCCATTTCACCCAGAATAAGTAACTCTCCTTCTTCCCTTGTCTTCTTGCTGATTAGAAGCGCTCTTCTGTGGAAGACCACAAATCACAGATTTTAAAATCAGAAGAAAACAAACATTATTTTTTCCCAACCTAGTTATTTCCAGGTTAAGGCAAGAGATTTACCTTAGTCAACAGAGTTACTAAAGTGAAAAAGAATGATACAAAATGCATGTCCTTCAGTCCAGAATTCTTTCTAGTTGTCCATTTTCCAAACTTTAAGTCCTCTGATCTAGACAAAATGAAAGTAGTCATTTACAATTTTAATGCCCATGTTAATGCCACTCTATTGTCAAAAATCAGGTTGTTGGAGGCATTTTAAATCATTTTAAAGGTGCTTGAATTATTTAAAAATATCTCTATCCCATTTATTCTGACCTGTGATAAACCTAAAGGGTTAAATTGTCAAAAGATACTACCCAGAACCACAGATCTTACCTAGTACCAAACTTTGTTAATACAAGCCACCATCAGGAATAAACAAAACATTCATTTTGGGAAAAACCCCAAATCTTCAGACACAGCATCCAAAACAGACCATTTTCTCCTGTAGTCGGCACATTTTGGTTTTGCATTGACAAGTAATTTTTGAGAATTGTCTGCAAAAACATTTCTCACAAAAGGAAGGCAGTTTGGTTTGGGGACATCTTCGTTCCACATTCTCTTACAGAGCTTACATGGCACCTCTCTCTCCATTCTCCAGTCAGCCTGCTAAATTCCAGGCTTACTTACAACAAGCAATCTAGACAGACCAGAAATGTCCTGCTAAAAAAACATTTCATAAATAGGGACTCCCTGGTATCTTTCCACTGATAAATACTATGAGATTTATAAGAAAGTCTGGTGAGGTCATTTTTTCCTCTGCGGGTCTTAGGAAGGGAAAAAATTAGTCACAGGCTGGCTGTTAATACCTTCCCTTCTTTTGGCTCAGCTTCTATGCTTATATCCGAGGTTCAAAATGTAATCAATTATAGGATTACAGGATTATCTGAAAAGTTCCTAAAATGGCCCCATACATATTTGATAATCTATTCAGAAGTATTTCTGAAGCAATAATGGAACAAAAACACCCCCCACCATTTTTTAACAAAAATAAATAGCTTTGTGTTTCCAGGCCATATAAGTCAAATGATGTATTCAATTATGTTATTTATTAAGTAAGTTTATTTTTGATAAAATGGTTAAATCTAAAATTAAAACTTCTAATTTATTTTAAAAATCCATAAGGGAACTACAATTTTGGTAATACGAAATCTAAATTAAAATGCTTTCTTCATAAATACATAAATACTTTCTTTTTTTTTTTTCTTCATAAATACGTAAAGGTTTTTTTCTGTATTAACTGTAATAAATGTATCTTAAAATACATAACTAGCATCTCAAGGAAATTTCCAGATTGCAAAAATACAGAGGGCAAGAAGTATTTGATGGGTTGACTTAGGCTGCCCTGGGTGTGGGTATGTGCTTTGTTGCATAAAGGCTTTGGTTTTAATTTGAAACTGCAGAAGATAAGTGCTTTCATTAAAAACAAAACCAAAAACAGAACCCCTTTTAAAAAAAACGTGCATCTTTGGTGCACTAAAAATCTCATCCAACAGCATAGAACATCAACAAAGTTTGTCTGGGCTCTGGGTAGAAGGGAAGAAAAGTTCTCTTTAACAATTCTTAGTCTTGTACCTATATCTCACACAAGTTTGGGGTCAAATTTACACACACACACACACACAGAGGGAGAGTAGAATAAGCAGATTTTTTGTTTGTTTGTTTAGCCATGTGGAAATCAACCACCAGAAGAACAGAGGAAGATAACTTAAAAATAGTGACCTAACATTGAAGGACCAGAGAAGGAGATTTTGAGGAGTGAATGATTTGCTTCATATCATAAGCCCTCGTGGATGTTTTTTTTAATCATTTCCATATTACTTTGCATAAAGTTAGATAGATAAAGATAGGTAAGTGGGTAATTAGAAGGAAAAAAAAGAAAGAAACCAATGTGTTGTGTGATCACAGTTAAATCATTCAAATCAGCTATGAAGCTGTGTTTAATCCTCTACTTCTAAATTATTCACAAGATCATTCTGACTCTCTAAAGTTCATAAACACAGTGCAAATCACCCAAGCAGAAGTAATTTGCTGCTTTTAAGCCAAAGCCCTGACTAGCTAAGGAGTTGCCTGTGGGAATTAACCAGAACAAAATCCTGATTAAACAACTAATTGGCTTGTCTACTAAAGAAAAAGAAAAGGAAAACAAAGTACATTTCTCTACCTTAAGGCACAGTCATAAATACAGAGGGTTTTCAGAACTACCTCAGAGAAGATGTTTAAATCGCTGACAAAAGTCAACAAGGTAAAGCCTATAGGAGAGAACAATGAGAATGAACAAAGTTCTCATCAGAATGAACAAGACTCTCATCCAAGTAATCAGTCTCAGCAAACCACAGCACAGGTATGTTCTCTACATTCCTATGTGAGCCTTGATTTTCATCATTTCTTATCTAGTAATAGCATTTAATCACTGCTACGATATATGATTGCTTAGTAGTTTTACCTGGCACCATCTGGTAGATGTACTGTGTCAGGCTTATCTTCATTAATTTATATATTCTGTATGTATTTGTTCATAAAAAGAATAATAAATGTTTAGGAGACTATACTAGGATTTGAAAAAGCCAAGTGAGGCTTCTTATTGCTGATTTTCACTTCTACCATCATCCAAAATGAAATCACCTCTCAAATATTAAATTGGTTACTTGATTGAGTTTCAACAAAGAACATCAAGTATCCTGGTCTTCATAAACCACACGTTAACAATAAATTCTCTAGAGCAACAGGAAATCTACTGGCTCTCAGTTGAAAACGATTTTACCACTCAAAGGACATTTGGCAAATCTGGGGACACTTTCAGTTGTCATAGCTCTGGGATGGGGATGTTACTGGCATCTAGTGGGTAAAGTCTGCAGATGCTGCTAAACATCCTATCATGTACAGGACAGCCCTCCACAACTTAGAATTATACACTACACAATTTTAATACTGCCAAGGTGGAGGAACTTGACTTTAAACAAGTCTTTTCACAAGTTCTAAATATATTTATCTGCAAAATGTATATGATAATTTCTGCTTTGTTGTGAGAACTAGAGACAGTAATATATAAAGCACATGGTAGGTACTCTGCAAGTGGTCATTATTAATAAGAATTTGTGTTTCTGTGACAGGTTTAAGTCCAAAGTGATCATTACAAGAGCAATATTTGCTTAGAACTATCTAGAGAATAATTTTCATGAATTACTCACTAGAATTATCTAAAAAAGCTACAGAAGATTTTTAGAGCAGTATTTTCCTGTCTGAAAGGGCTGGATGAGAGATGTCAAGTACAAGCAGGAGTGCTCCTCAGGGACTAGGGGAGCATGGTCCAATGGTTCGGGTTTAAATGAGCCCAGAGGATAGACAACACTGAGATTATTTAATATTGGCAGTGGAAAACCCGCCTTCCTTTTCTGATTAATGTTGACTGCTTTGCAGTAGAGAGGAGATGAGGAGGATTGTGTTAGGATTGCTTCGTGAGAGTGCCCTTGACTTCTTTCTAATTCTTATGTCAAACTAAATTCTTATGTCATACTAAAAGTTATTTATATGTTGAAGAACTTGTATAATGTCACAAATATTGAGCTGGTACTTCCCTTCAGCTAGTCTTGCTGTGTTTTGCTCTGGGAAAGTCACTACATTCATCTTTAACCCTTGCCTACTGTGATTATTTTCCAAAGGAACACATAAAAGCAGCTATAGCTAATATATTATTCTCTTCGAGAACATTGTAGCTAACAGCAATTACTATGTGCCAAGCAAGGTGCTAAGCCCTTTTCTAGCGCTGCTGTATTTAATCCTCACAACAGTCACAGGTCCTATTACAATTTGCTCCTTACACATAGCTAGCAAATGGCAGAGCCTGGATTGGAACCAAGTCCTATCTGACTTGAGCACCTGAGAGCTAAATCACTAGGCTATACTGCTTCAAACCAGGAGGGATATTAGTTGAGTCAACCTTTCAGATACTTTGCTTGCATGATAAAGGGATGTTAGAGAGAAGGGGAAAAAAGAACAGAAACTTCTGAAAGAGTTGTCCTTCCTTTCAAAACAGGAATACTGGAGAAGTACTTAGATTAGGCAGAGGTAGAGCACCCATTGGGTATATCCCACACCATTCCAACAGCCATAATTTGTGGATATTAATCATGAAGTCTACTGGCATCACATTAGATTTTTTTTTTTTTTTTTTTGAGACAGAGTCTCATTTTGTTGACCAGGCTGGAGTGCAGTGGTGCGATGTTGACTAACTGCAACCTCTGTGTCCTGGGTTAAAATGATTCTCCTCCCTCAGCCTCCCGAGGCTGGGATTACAGGCGCATACCACCACACCCAGCTCATTTTTTGTATTTTTAGTAGAGATGGGGTTTCACCATGTTGGCCAGGTTGGTCTCAAACTCTTGACATCAGGAATTCTGCCCACCTTGGACTCGCAAAGTGTTGGGATTACACGCGTGAGCCATGGCGCTTGGCCACCTTTTATCTTAAAAGTCATGTCTGGGGAATTATTTGCATCTGTTCTTTCCAAGAACATGTGGGTATGGGAAAAAATAATTTATCTCCGATTTCAAATATGCTAAATGTTAAAAATGACAGAAAGTTAAAATCCCGTTTTCTTTCATGGAATTTGACCTTTCAAAATGGCATTTAAACAATAAACCTCTGAACTATGAATAAATGATCAGAGTCTTCTAAGAAAATATCTAGGAATAAATATATCAATGTATATTTTTTTAAGGGGTCATTTAAAGAGCGAATTTACAAACCAAAATGTCATGGGTTATTCCCACCTATCAATAAACAGTAATTCAAGAACTGCAAATCAGTCTAACCCAAACTCTCTCTTACCCCAGAAGAAGACACTGTTCACATAAATCTACATTTGTACACACATAAAGACTATGATGGAAATGTTTATGAATAACAACATAATGATGCAAAAGGACTTGATTAAAGTCAGAAGGCTTCTTCACCGTTTATAAATTGTTCTGGACTTATACCTTTCTAGCTAGGTTCATATAAACTGGCCACTCAATCAATTTCATATTCAATAACATAATAATATTTAATAATAGCTGCCTCGCTATTATTATACCATATTAACATATACAGTTATTGTGAGGCTTAAGCGAAAATCAGCCAATTAATTCATTTTTTAGTTTAAAATGCTTCTGTGACATACACGGCTTATAAATAATGTCAGAACTCCATAGCAGGCACACAAGACTCTCAGTGTCCTTCTGGTCCCTGCCTACTCTCAAGCCTCATCTACTCACCCTTTGTCCCATCCAACTGCTCCCACTGGAGTCTCTCCCCCCACCTATGTACAGTCACGCCTTTGGCTTTTGCTAAACCTGCATCATCTGCCTGGAATGTTTTCTAAGACCTCTCCATGTGGAAAACAAAAATCTTATCTTTATAAAGTCAAGAGTCACTATCTTTGGAAGAGCTTCCTTTCTTTCCTTTCTACTCCAATAGAATTGACCACTTCCTGTTTATGCCCTATCCTTATCCTCTACAGACATTGATTCGTCACCTGCATTTTCTTGCACTTAACATTTTTGTGTGTTTGTTTCCCCTTCTAGACTGTGCATAGCTTAGGAGTCAATCTTTATGATCTAACCTCATATCTTGTTTCACTCTGCCCCCGTAGGAACATCCTGAGGCACACACTAGCCATGTCCGATGCGACATGACGGCATTTCAAAGGAAAGCTTAGATGATCAGACAAATGATGAGGTAGAAGCACAAGAAATCATGGAGAGAAGAAAGGGAGTTTTGTGTGAATGGCACCAAACCGCCTTCTCTCCACTATTTTAAGTTCTGCCATGAAAGACCTAGACCAATGCTAGGCCTGTGGCAAGTAAAGACCAGAATTGAAGAACTGTGAGCAAGAGAAACACAAAATCCACCCTGAAAAAACCAGAGGGCTCCTGTGACTAACAAGCTGTGGAGGCTGAGGTTGATTATTCAATAGTAGGCCACGAATGCCCATTTTAAATGCATGAATCATTTTTAGTGCATCATAAACAGTCAATTTTAATGATCCAATTAACAATTGAGTGGAAAATGGTGTTACATTTTACATTCAACTTCATTTTCATGTAAATTCATCACATACAATCTCTATGTTTTTTCTCAAAGGAACAAAACAAAGGTGAAGAGAAATCTCTCAAAACCAACTCGACTCCAGTCACGTCTGAAGAGCCACACACCAACATACAAGGTCAGAATGCAGTCTGCCAAAAAAAAAAAAAAAAAAAAAAGTGAAATACGTATTTATCTGAAATGTATTGTCTGTTGAAATATTTGTCCTTGACTAGGTGAATTATCTAGGGTTATCTGCAGTTATTTGAAGATCTGAATATTTACAAAAACTTTATATTCTCAATCAGTAACTCATTTGTCCACGCAATAGATGCATTTTCATTACCTGACATGTGCCAGCCACTGTTCCCTGGGCTGGAGGTGCAGTGATGAGCAACACGAGCAGAGTCTGAGGTTACATAGAGCTTGTAGTCTAAAGAAACACATCACAGATAAGTAAGCACATTGTGAACGATGCAATTTCAGACACTGATAAGCAATATAAAGACATTAAAATGAATGTGGATTGAATACATTTAAAGGTTTAGCATTCACACCTCTGCTCCCTCCTGCTAAACTCTTTCCAATAGAAGGCTCATATACTTCTAAGGCTGCCACACTTGTTTCTAAATCCATATCAGGTCAATTTCTTTTTTAAGACTGTCAATATTTTTCATCTCACCACTAGATGTACACGACGGTATTTTCTGCTGCATTACAAAGAAAACATGTCTAAAACTAAATTCCTTATGTTCTCTTGCAAATACGCTCCCTCTCCTGATTTACTTCTACCCCTGGTACTATCATTCTTTCAGCCTCCTAAGCTCAAAACCTCACTCAGATTTTATTCCTTTATCTAGGATGTCCTATAAAGAAAATTAGTCACCAAATCTCCTTTCATAAGGACCCTGAAACCCACTTCCTTTTTTTTTTTTTTTTTTGAGATGGGGTCTCACTCTGTCTCCCAGGCTGGAGTGCAGTGGTGCAATCTCGGCTCACTGCAAGCTCCGCCTCCTGGGTTCAGGCCATTCTCCTGCCTCAGCCTCCCGAGTAGCTGGGACTACAGGTGCATGCCACCACGCCCGGCTAATTTTTTTTTTTTTTTTTTTTTTTAGTAGAGATGGGTTTCACCACGTTAGCCAGGATGGTCTCGATCTCCTGACCTCGTGATCCTCCCGCCTTGGCCTCCCAAAGTGCTGGGATTACAGGCGTGAGCCACCGCGCCTGGCCCACTTCCTTTCTTTCCAATCTCAGCAATACCATCTTGGCTGGGGCCCTTATTAGTAGGTCATGTATGCACTACCCCCAGGCTAAGTGGCTACTTTTGTTTAGAACTCTATTTCACCCATCTCTCCCTTGTTACCCAGCCCAAACACTGTTAGCAGATTATTTTCCATTAACCACCACTTTGATCTCAACTTTTGCTCAAGAAGCTTAAGTGTTTGTATATTGCCTGCAAGACAAAATCTAAATTCCTCCACCTGACTTTGTAGAACTTAATGTGATCTATTCCCAGCGCCCCTCTCTAGACCTCTCCTACTTCTCTCCTACTTCCAGTAGGAACACTACCCCCTAACCAAAAAATACAAAAAAATACAAAATGAAAGGGAAATCGCTAGAACAGAATATATTTTGTTAAATAATAAAAATAAAAATTTTGCCATAAAACTAGCACAAACGTTTTGCTTTTCATCTGTTCAACAAAGTCTGTGTATGATGATTGTTAATGACTTCCTATTTGTACTAAAACAAATATTTGAACTGAAGCACAATTGAGCTTTTACTAGCCCAAATGTCTCATCTTTAAGGAACAAAAATAAGAAATACACAAAAATTACAAGCAAGATTATAAATTTAAAAACAAATCACAAGAAATGTTTCAAATACATAAATCGCTGTCAAGGAATATCCCCACAATCAAAGTACTGAGGCCACTATCCTAAGCAAACTAACATAGGAATAGAAAACTAAATACCTCATGTTTTCACTTTTGGGAGCTAAACATTGAGTACACATGTAAAGATGGGAACAGCAGACACCAGGATCTACTTGAAGGTGGATTGGAGGAGGGTGAGGATGGAAAAACTACCTATACGGTATCATGCTTATTCCCTGGATGATGAAATAATCTGTATACCAAACCCCCATGACACAAAATTTACCCATGTGATAAACCTGCACATGGGCCGGGCGCAGTGGCTCACGCCTGTAATCCTAGCACTTTGGGAGGCTGAGGTGGGCGGATCAAGAGGTCAGGAGATCGAGACCATCCTGGCTAATGCAGTAAAACCCCGTCTCCACTGAAAATACAAAAATTAGCTGGGTGTGATGGCAGGAACCTGTAGTCCCAGCTACTCAGGAGGCTGAGGCAGAAGAATGGTGTGAACCCGTGAGGCGGAGCTTGCAGTGAGCCAAGATGGTGCCACTGCTCTCCAGCCTGGGTGACAGAGCGAGACTCCATCTCAAAAAAATAAATAAATAAATAAAATAAATAAATAAAAAATAAACCTGCACATGTACTCCTGAACCTAAAAGGATTTGTTACATTTTCAATTTTTAAATAATACAAAATTCCAGTACCATCTTACTTTAATTTGGAAATGCTACATTAAACCTGTTGTGTAATAAAGAAAAATTTTTAAAAAAAGGATTGCTCTAAACAAATGGCCCCACTCCCATACTTACTTGTTTCTATTTAGGAGAAAAGGAAAGAACCTATATGAAGAAAATAACTGAATTTTACAGAGATATGCAGAATAAACTTACATAACTGGAGAGAAATATGTGTCCACTTGGGAGGATATTATAAAGATATTGATTTTTTTCTTAAATTAATTTATATTTATACTTGTTACAGCCTACTCTCTACCTTACAGTAATAATTTTTTTAAAAAAAGGGGAAGAAAATTCACTTTAGTTTTCTTGACTTTATTTACTTATTTTGAAAAACACCTCTGTGTTTTCACTATGCAGATTAGAATGCAGGGAATACATGTTCTTGCACAGACCAGGTGTTTTTGCCACTATCTTTCTTCTGTACTTTTATCTCTGCCACAAAGATAAGAAAACAGTATCTTCCAAATAGAAAATCAGCATTGACTTATTCGAGGAGAGAGGGGGAAACAAATAAATGTTCTACAATACATTTTTCAACATGAAAGCAATATAATCATACTTCCTAGCTGATGACTAAAGCTAGACTGTTCAACTGCTAGATTATCTTATTTAAAATATTTAGGATAATGTGTCATTGAAAGAGGAAATCACTTAATAAGCCTAAAACTCTGTCTGACCCAAACTCACATATATAAAACTTCCACAAATAGTAAGAATCATAAACAAAGAGGATATTGTAAAAAATGTAATCTTGCCTTTTTTTATCAGTAATTGAAGACGATTATTGAATCTTCAAATTTGTTTAAAAGGAGAAGACTCTTGTAGATTATACAACAATCTTGAAGGCATACTCCAAAATGTGATTAAGAAATGGAAGTACCAAGGAAGAGAAAAACATTCTGATAATTCAAACTACAATTCTTTTTTTCTGAGTTACTTTGTAATAATAATGGTTTAAATCTACAGTTCTTTGCACAGAAAAATACAACCTTAATTGGCATAAAACCAAGGATTACACCTTTGAAAAGACAAGTTTATTCTTATCTTTGTTGTACTTTTTTCAAAGTGTATTTGTAAGCTTAAATTTTTCATAGCTGGTAATAAAAACTCTTTTGTGGAAGTTTCATTTAACAGAGGAGCTATTTGAGTAGAAGGAAAAAGTAGTTTCATTTAAATCTGCAGACTTAGCACGTCTCCAAAGACTTTAATAGGAATAACAGTTATATTTAAGATATTTTGTCTTGGAAAAGCAAAATTATTAGTGTTTAAAGATAGCCTCTGATATGTGCTTGGTATTTTTGTGTTCACTTCAAAACATGCAGGTGCAATGTCATAAAATCTGCAGATGTTGATTTCTGATTATAGAACTCTTATCTTCTGCAGAGCATGGTTTAATTTATATCTGCCATGGAAATGAAGAATGCAACATATTTTGGATTCAAATAAAGATAACTTGCTAAGGTCATCTTTTGATTATAATCATCTTCCTTAGGCATCTACTTCACTTATATTACATTAAATGCTTCTTTAAATAAATGTCTCGGTCCCAGTAGAGGATATGTAAGTAATTTACCTAGTGGTTTATGGTACTTTTAAGTGATATATTATTTGTGTAGAAATGGGTCAAAGTTGAGTTCCCATTGCTAGTATGGTGTGGTAAGCCGATGAATGGCTATCCAAAGTCATCTACACCATCATCTCTAAAATCTATGAATTTGTTAGCTTACATTGAAGAAAATTGCTAATGTTACTAAGGATCTTGCAATAGGAAGATTATCCCAGATTATTCAGCTAACCCCAGTGTAATCAAGGGCTCCTTATAAGAGTTGAAGCAGGAGAGTCAAAGGCAGGAGATGGGACAATGAAAGCAGAGGTGGATTGATGCTCTCTGGAGGTGGAGGAAGGGACCAGGACCCAAGGAATGCTATGACCTTTAGAAGCTGGAAAAGACAAGGAAAGGATTGTCTCCTGAAGCTTCCAGGAGGAACACAGCCTTTCAGACATGTTTTAGACTTCTGACTTTCAGAACCGTAAGACAACTGACTGTGTTGTTTTAAACCATTAACTTTATGGTGATTGATTACAGCAGCAATGGAAAACTATAATACATACTGTTTTAAGATAATTCCAACTTGAAATATAAAATGCAACCATTTTTCTCCTGGCTAACACGGTGAAACCCCGTCTCTATTAAAAATACAAAAAATTAGCCGGGCGTGGTGGTGGGCACCTGTAGTCCCAGCTACTCGGGAGGCTGAGGCAGGAGAATGGCATGAACCCAGGAGGCAGAGCTTGCAGTGAGCCGAGATTGTGCCACTGCATTTCAGCCTGGGTGACAAAGTGAGGCTCCGTCTCAAAAAAAAAAAAAGCAACCATGTTTAAAATGAAATTGAGTTTTCCTACAATCATGTGAATTCATAGTACAGGCAGTATACTTATACAAAAAAAAAAAAAGAGCATTTGAGAATTTGACATCCCCGAATTCAAATCATAACTCTGCTACTTTCTAGCTCTTTAGTTGAGGCATTTAACATCTTTGAGTGCATTTTGCTCATGTATAAAATAAGGACAACACTGTTATCAGTGTTGGGTTGTGAGTGAGAATTATATTAGTTAATATATGTAAAGCATTTAGCACGGAGGTCAGTAAATCCCAACCCTGATAGAAGCCAGATAGCATAAATGAGGAGCATTCATGCCCTGTCTGAAAAGGTCAGAAGCTACTCAGCTCTGCTAGTCACTGTCACATGGGGATGCAGGTCAAGCTCTGCCAGGTGTTACACCTTGTCAAGACAAACTACAAACACAAATGTTAATTTGAAAGATCTCAATTTTTAAGTGTTGATTTTTTGATGTTTAAATATTCCCTTTCTTAAATCACTGGGAACACATAACTGAATTCTTATGAAATTTAGTCCACAAGACCATTCTGTGACCTCTAACCAACCACATGGTAGATATGTAATGTTGTCTACATTTGTGAACAGTGAAATCCCTAGACAAAATTCTGAATCTGGCAATGCTTTTAGTGATCCTCTTGCTTTTCCATTCCTCTTCACTCATAATCTCCATCTCAGTCTTTGTTTTGTAAACAGATTACAAGTAGGGTAGCCTCCCTGGAACTGCTTGCCAAATAACTTTCCACAGCCAAGACCCCTGAGTTCCAAGTCTAGCACAATTCTGGATCTACAGAGGTGTCCCCAGCCTTGCCCAGGTCCCTATCATCTCTCCAAACTGATCTAGACTGCATCTCAGCCAACTCTCACTTTGGGCAGCAATCTAAAGCTAAAAACTGCTCTGGAGCTAAAACTGCTCTAAAAAAAAAATAAAACTGGCCAGGCATGGTGGCTCATACCTATAATCCCAGTGCTTTGGAAGCCCAAGACAGGAGGATTTCTTGAGACCAGCCTGGGCAACATAGAGAGACCTGACCTCTACCCCCTAAAATTGTGTTAATTAGCTGGGCATAGTAGCACGTGCCTGTAGTCCCAGCTACTCAGGAGAATGAGGTGGGAGGATTACTTGAGCCCAGGAGTTTGCGGTTACAGTGAGCTATAGTCATGCCACTGCATTCCAGCCTGAGTGACTGAAAGAAACCCTGTCTCTTAAACCATAAATAAACAAAAATATAAAATAAAGTCCAGTTTTTTAGAAAAGGTAGTGGATGTTTAAATAGGAAACCACTCTTCAGTCCTTGGTAGTAACAATTATCGTATACAATTTAATGTGTCCTATGTGTAATAGAAAAATAACTAGGCCATCTACTGAAATTTAGTTTACAAAAAGCAGTAAAGACTTTGCTGTATAAGACCAACCAGTTTGATTGACATGCATAAGAAGTACTACTATGGTTAATTTTAGTTCTATAGTCCACTCCCTGTAACTTTCAGTCCCATTCACCAGCCAAAGGATAAGGTGGGAATAGAGACACCCTCCTAAAAAATGTATACAACTTTTTATCAAAACTACTTAAGCAGATTTCTCAAAGAACTTAAAACAGAACTACCATTCTGCACCAGCAATCCCATTACTGGGTATATATCCAAAAGAAAATAAATTGTTCTACTCAAAAGACACATGCACTCTTGTATGTTCATCACTGTACTATTCACAATAGCAAAGACATGAGATCAACCTAAGTGCCCATCAACAGTGAATTGGATAAAGAAAAGCTGGCACATATATACCATGGAATACCACACAGCCATAAAAAAGAATGACATCATATCCTTTGCAGCAATATGGTTGAAGATGGAGGCCATTATCCTAAGCAAATTGACGCAAAAACAGAAAGCCAAACACCACATGTTCTCACTTATACGTGGGAGCTAAACACTGAGTACTCATGGACAAAAAGATGGGCACAATCAACTCTGCAGGTTACTGGAGGGAGGAGGGAGAGAGGGGGAAAGAGTTGAAAAACTATTTCACCTTAGAGGAGATATAAAAAATAAAATAATAACCAAAAAATTAAAGTTAACTGTTGGGTACTCTGCTCACTATCTGTGTGAAAGGACCATTCACATCCCAAACCTCAGCATCATGCAGTATACCCATGTAACAAACCCACACATGCATCCCCTGAATCTAAAATAAAAACTGAAATTAAAAAACAAGACTCCAGCATATTTATTTCCTTCATCCAAATAGAAATAGTCTTGTGTAGCAAACAATCAGAAGTATTCTTTTAAAATGATACCTGATAGGATGATAAACAAAAGAATTGAGAAATGAATAAAGTTGGTATGACATTTCTGAAAATTTAGTCTAGAAAAAAGATAAATATTATCTGCTTTCTAGTCTGAGATGATAAAGAAAATTCCTAACTGCTGGTTTGGCAAGAGGCAGAGACATAATCAGGACACCTTCAGTGGCAGGGGCTCATTGTAAGAAAACTTATGGATAACTAGAGCTGAAAAACCATTCAGGGGAGGCTTTCAGACTGAGGCAGCCTAGGAGCTAATTACATTTTCTCCTTTTCCCTCAGTGAATATGGCTTCATTTCTCGTGACCGCTGTTTTCTCTGCATATCTACTCTGGACTTCTCTCATTTCCATTTACTCATTTTCCAGTCCAAATTCCAAAGGGAGTAGTCTGACTGACTTAGATAACAACCATTTTTCCCATTCAGCAGAGCCCTTCAGACCACCATCGAGGTTGCCAGCCAGCTGTGGACAGGCCACCCTCTTGAGATTAGGTGCCCAGCATGTGCATGATGGGTAACCATTCCTGCATGTAATACAGCTGAAAGTTCCCTCGCTGAAAAGAGCGAAGTTTGGCCTAGAAAACCTACCGTTTTAAATATTGAACAGAGAACAGGTTCTGACTGATAAAATTACTGTCATTACATGTTTTATAGGCTAAAAACTTAAGAGACCCTAACCAATGTGGATAGGATGGATTTTTTTCCTTTAAAATGCCTTTTATGTTGTAGTTTGCAGGATTTAAATACATTTGCATAATTCAATTAAACTCTGTGCTTTTAGGCTTCTTTCTGCCAAAGAATATAGCTGACTTATGGAAAATTGCATTACGATTTTCTGGTTCCTGGGCTGTGTTAAGTAAATGGAAGGTCTTGCATCATGCCCCGCATACATCAGTGCTATGAAGACCTGAAAGAGTTAATATACCTTTTTTGTTTTTGTTTTTGTTTTTGTTTTTAGCAATTTATTCCAGTCTGGCTCATGGAACACTTTGTGTTTATATTGCATTTTTCTCAAATGGAGTCTTTAATCCTCACAGAAATCCCTAGTACAAAAGTATTTTTTCATTTTATGGATGAGGAAACTGTTATAAAAAAGAGACTTATCCAGAGTCACCTAGAGAATTAGTTATGTAGGGATTACAGGTCTCTGTTCAGTACCCAGCACTGGTAACTCATCATATTCCTTAATAGCTATATATAAAATGTATTTTCTAAATGAATTAATCTCAGTTTTAAAAAAGTCCCTGAAACCTAGCATGACATTGAGAGAGCACTGGATTCCTCCATCCTGACACAGTAACAAAACGACCTTAGATAGATCCATGTTCTTTTTCATTTGGTGATTTGCACATTTCTTTACTTGTGATGATGTATCCAAAAGTCAAAAATCTTCCTCAATACAAAGATCTCTTCAGGACATTATAGGACTTTAAGGCTGCCTAGAGGACACCTAAGCTTTGACCCTATGCAAAGATCCTGTCCTCCCTCAGCACAGGCTCCCTTAGCACAGGCTTAGATTGGCTGGAGGCTCCTGAGTACCACCAGCCAACAGAGCATTCACTACCTCACAAAGCAGTGCATTTTGTGGTTACACAAGTTGCTAGAATGTTTGAGGGTTTTGCATGTTTGTTTTGTTAATTCATTGGTAAGTCCTTCTTCTGCCTTCTAGACCACATGAAATAAATCTATTTTCTTTTCTATGTAGCAGCATTTCTATGAATTTGAAGTAACTATTATGTCACTAGTTAATCTTAAATACTTTACTAAAAGAGCCTAAGTTCCTCAAACCATTTCTCATATGAGATGGTTTCCAGAATTCTCATCCCTTTTGAGTCCTTCTCTGGATTTTTTACAGATTACATGTTTTTAATATAAAGTGTGTCATTTTTCGGTTCTTGTGAATGCCATTTTAAAACACTCTTTCAGATTCCATTTTATGTGCACTGCTGTAATGTTGTCAACTTCATGTTGTTTGACAATCTACAAAGATGTAATAAAATTTCAAGTGTGATTAAAGTATTGTAGTTAAAATTATTGTAAGTACACTAGATAATCCAGCAACTCTGAAATTAACCACAAGCTGAGTCAAAAATACAACCTCGGGTGCCGGAAAATAATCATTAATCATACACTTCTTAAAACTGTTAGTCCTTAACTCCAAATGTTCATTTAGATGAAAATAATAGTATCATTTAGGCATCTAATCGAAGTACCCGGACTTAGTCTTTATTAATGCATCTAACATCCAGTTACTCAGGTACTGGTGGCTGCTAATAAAAAAAGATTTATTTTTGAGATAGAATCCACATGTCTTTGAGGTCTTAAGAACTAGAAATTTGACCAAAGTAGTACCATCCCCCACACCAAAGATTCTAACCAATGAAGGCATTGTCAAGTCTTGTGCTTTTTATATCCATCCAAAACAAGCCAATTGAGTGTCTTTTTAATTTACAACCTTATTCCCATATTAGGTTCTTCCTTTGAATCCCTCCTTTCCAGCATTTATGTAATGTCACTGATAAAATGTGGAAGGTTAATGGATTTCCACATCACTTATTTCCTCACCTGAAGAGAGAAGCAGATGTTTCACACCTGCTCGGGTCTCCATGTTGTGCTGCTACAAGGGGCCAAGGATACTGGAAACATATTACACAGGCTCAGTGTGAGACGCTGCCAGGCTCAGGATGGAATCAGCCTGGTGTGTGGAGAGCAAACTCTACTTATTTTTGCATATTCAATAAAGGCAACCATATCACAACACTTTGATTCCAGATTTCACTATCTGCCACAGGCACACATTCCAGGGCAGAATTTAACCAAGTGTACTGATGAGATCTGGCGATTGCTATACAATGTTCAAAGAGCACCACTGGCAGAAAGGCTTACACTATTCATTTGGGCAGCTATTGAAATCGGGAATCCTGCTGTCCATGTGTGAAGCTGGGAAGAAGCACAATGTGCAGTTGACAACACTTCACCCAGATGCCAGAGCAACACTTGCCTTGTATTTCAGATTTCTCTTTCATGATGAGGATGATGCAAACACTCTGACCATCTGTTTCCACAAACAAATAACATGTTGCATGGATAAAAAGACACCCACACTGAACTATAGTTGACAGGCATTCTTTTGTTTTAAGTCCTCATGGGTTTTTTAAGTTGTTGTTGTGCTTTGAAGCCAAGAATAGGAAATAACTGGTTTCTCATGTTCATCAATAAGCTATTAATGAGGATTTATTTTGTAATTAAATGCTTATCCACAAATCAAATCAGGCTGAAATTAATTTATAAATATCCCAGGCTTGTCAAAACAGGGGCAGTGTTATTTTAGAAAGGCTTGGTAATAGCTAGAGAAGATCTGGTAAGTTGCTAAGATCTACCTAGAATTAATTTTATCCGAATGTTATGGTGATAAATAAAAATTATTATTAGGAATGGACAAAAAGAACTACTGCAGAACAGTTGGTCATTTAACTGGTACTAGCAGAAAAGTTAATACTGAAAATGCAATACATATGCTGTAGCTTGAATGAGAGATGGAGGAGATATATGATGCAGCTTATATCCATGTGGCTTTATAAGAAATAGCCCACCAGGTGCAGTGGCTCACATCAATAATCCCAGCACTCTGAGAGGCTGAGACAGGCACATTTCTTGAGCCCAGGAGTTTGAAACCAGCCTGCACAACATGGCAAAACCCCATCTCTACAAAAAATACAAAAATTAACTGGGTGTGATGCTTCATGCCTGTAGTTCCAGTGATCTGTGAGGCTGAGGTGGGAGAATCACTTGAGCCCAGGAGGTCAAGGCTACAATGAGCTGTGATCATGCCACTGCACTCCAGCCTGGGTGACAGAGTGAGACCATGTCTCAAAACAAAAACAAAAACAAAAACCCATAGCCAATAAAAGCCTTTAAGAAATGTTTTACAGTACAGATTCTATTTGTTTTACATTCAGGATTTTTTTTTCTGATTTTTACTCATATTTCATGTTCTTTATCAATCCTAATTTTCTTTTAGGGTAAGCGCTCCTAGAAACATATGTGAACACAATGATCCATAACATTTTTCTTGGTCCAGACTCCTTTGAGAAGCCCATGATAACTCTAGATCCCCTCCATGTAATAAAAGGTATATACAACATATGGCTTCAAGGACTTCAAACCAAAAATGTGCTAGACATCCATGGCCAGCGATTAAGAATTTTGCTTCTAAACATTATACAGTAATGGTCCAAGTGTTTGTAGATACAAAAAAGGATTAGGCTGCCACTTTCACAGACAGCAATGCAAAATGGCAATTTGTCAGAGATCTGATCTATATGATTTTTGTTTTGATTGGGTAAAGAGAAATGGAAAACATGACTTGACCCAAACACATAAGGAAAACAGATCCTTCTCTCTTATTTTTATCAAAAGCTTGTTAGTACAGAATGACATATTGAAAGTGCTATTTTTTTACTCTGAAATCTGTTGGATACTGATAAACTCATTAGCGTACCACATGTGCCTGTACAGAAGGGTCCCTATCCTACAATTTTCAATATTTCACCTAAACATAATCTTTACATACAGGCTTCAAGGATGTGATTATACTGAGACCTTTGTATCCCAAGTAAATTGGGAATTGGGGTTTTTTCCATTTAAACGTAACAAAAACATAGCTAGTACTGTGTTTTCTATCTTCTAGCCAAAAATACTATAATTCCAAAACAAAAGTAGATAGATGCATAATGAATAAAAGTGTCTTGGGAAATCGATAATTTAAGCTTTCTTAGTCTTAAACTTTTAAAAACTTTAAGGAGTGATTCAATTTTATGATTTCCTTTATTCCTGAAACTTGTTCCTGGAAAGTTCAGTACATTGAAAGATTTTTAGATGGATCTTAGAAATGTTCATATTAAAGGACTGGTATGGTGAAAACTTGTGTAAACCAAACATCCCCTGATTTATCACTTTTGTAAATCTAAATTTTCAATATTGGATTTGCTTAAATCTTTAAACTATATATATTACAAGAAAATAAGAATGATGATTTGGGACTCTATTTTAATATCCTAAGCACAAGACATCCAATTAAAAATAAGTTAGAAACTGTGGATAATGAATTATCATTAAATTGTATTCATTCTTATTTTTCTTTTCTGCTTCTATATTATCTTTTAATATTAAGTAATTTTCTTTCATTAAAATCTTCTCTATAATCCAAATATTTACCAGTAAGTTGATTATTCTCTGGGTAAATTACAATTTAAACTATATTAATCAGAAATTGTATTTGTAGGCTTGAAGGGAAAAAATTAATTTCTGTACTGAAAATAAAGCTGGTACATATTAGTTTGTATCATTTCTTCAGAAAATATTTCACAACTTAAATATGGTCAAGCTAAAAACAAAAATTTGATTTCATAAAAATGTAGAATGCAAGTGCTAAATAATGCCAATCACATTTTTTCCTATTTTACTTTTCTGAATTTTATGATGCATCAATTTCAGCCCAAAATTATGAATACTTTAGCAAAACTGGAAATGCCCTCTGAATAATGAATTATTATCCTCAGCTTTGCCAATATCAAAAAGAAATATATTTTATGAACTCTTTATTACATAATACACCAACTTCAATTACAATCATATGCTGCCTAAAGATGCTTTAGTCAATAACGGACTGCATAAAAGAAGATAGTCTCATAAGATTATAATAACATATTTCAAACTACATCTTTTCTATGTTTACATTCACAGACTGACCATTGTGTTAGAATGGTTTACAGTATTTATTACAGTAACATGCTGCACAGGTTTGTAGCCTAGGATCAATAAGGTATACTGTATAGCCTTGGTGTGTGGTAGGCTGTAACATCAGGATTTGTATAAGTACACTCTATGATGTTTGCACAATGATTAAGTCACCTAACAATGCATTTTTCAGAATATATCTCTGTCATTAAATAGCACATAACTATATTTTTTCATTGGCCTGAAGGTGTCTACAGGTTAATTCTTCCTGCATAAAGTCCTACTTTGTTTAGCAGAAATCCCAGGGGAGGTGTTCTTGAGAAGACTATTCTAAAACACAAGGAACATCTTTGTAGTTCATGTTGTCAAATATAACTGGGTCAAGAGTGGTGTACATTCTTCTGTCTATGTGAATTTTTTTTCATAGACAAACTCTCCAAGAAAAATTCCTCTGGAGATCTGACCACAAACCCTGACCCTCAAACTGCAGCAGAACCAACCGGAACAGTGCCAGAGCAGAAGGAGATGGACCCCGAGAAAGAAGGTCCAAACAGGTGAGCATTTAATAAAGCTCACAACCCATGTTAGAGCTATCGCTCAGCCTGCCCTAAAGAGCTCAAATATCCACTCTCCCCTTTAGTTGAATATAAGGGCAAAAAAAATTCAATAGTCACATAACACAAGAAAACTGTGTCAGAACTAAAAGGCTGGTTCTGTGCACTTCATCGTACCTCACTGGCCAGGCATGGCCACTAACCAATATCTCTAGGCAGCCATTTGGCTATAGGCCAAATCAGAACAAAAACATTTCTGTTACATATATGAGTCATTGTGTCATTATGGAAACAGCCTATATATTTACTAGGCATGAATTTTAAAAAGAAATGATGAAAATTTTCCAAGCTCACACATAAATAGCTATTCTAATTCTGTGAATATTTTATAGTTTCAAAAGATTAATTATTATTTCCTTTCATCCACTAAAGAAAGTGTGACACACTAACTAGGAATAATTACAGAACTGGAACATCTTTATGCCACTGAAGGAACACAGCTTTACAAGTACTTCCCATAAGATTATTGGAAATACTACAAAAGAGATGACAATTGAAATGTGAATCAGTAAATCTGCAATAAATCCCAACAGGGAGGTCCTTCATTTTGCCACTCCTTGGCATGGTATTACACACCCGCTGATCCAGCTTAAATGGCTTAACTATAGTTGATATAATTGTAATATGTTTATGAAACAATAAAAGCATATTCTTATTTAATAGACAAAAAGAGTTGTCACTTATAAAGAAGTTAAAAGTACCTATTCGTCCATTCCACTCCACCCCACCCCGCCTTCTCTCTTAGCAGTGCCTCTACTGTGTTAAACCATCTGCTGTCAGTAGGAGTCATCGTGATTATCTGGGACCCGGGGAATTGCTGAATGAACACTTGGCATCAGAAAGAGAGAATGCCTTTTCGATAAATACAAATTTGGCTATATGAAAATAAACACAAGCTCACTCTACCACACACGCGCACACGCATACACACGTGTGCACATAAACACAATGTTATTTGACAAAAATAAAAGTTGACATAGTATTTTGGCAGAGAGATGTTTAAACTCTGAGGGAAGAACTGGAATCTAACAACAGAACAACTAATTATTTATATTTTATCTATAACTGTTGTTGTTTACAGGATGATTTTCAGTCCTATTAGTGGATCATCATTATCTTCACTCAACAGATAAGCAACCAAGATACTGAAAGGTTAATTCATTTGCCTATAGTAATAGAGTCAGCTCTCCTAATATTAGACCACAAAAGATTTGAATTCCCAAAGAGAACTTTCACCTTCCTCATACCAATACACTCCTAGCCTTCCAAACTAATCTCCCTTTCTAGCATTAATTTCAATATGTTTATTTTTTATAATAACCCATGGCAATTGATAGATTTTCAAAGGACTGAAGTTGAAGCCATAACTAACAATTTGGGGGATAAATTCTTCTTAATCTTCATTCCTTCCTAGTATTTTTTATACTCTTCTGAAATGCGGAAGTGGAAACCTTTCAGTTACCCAGGGGTAAATTAGCATAGCTCAAAAACACAAAACTTCTTGACATGACCTCTAAGGCCCTGCCTGGTCTGTCTCCCACCTGTTTTTACTTTCTCCTCTCCCAACGCACAACCTTCCCAACTCTCTGCTCCAGTCGCACCTGTTCTATTTCAGTCTCTTGTATTTGTCATGTTCCCTCCTGTCGCAGACTTTTGCACATACTACTTCCTCTGCTTGTTCTATTCTTTCCTCCCCTGATCACCTAATTAACTTCTATTCATTCGTCAGATAACAGCATGACCATTACTTCCTTTGTAAGGCTTTCCCTGGCCTTCCTAACTAGGCCATGTGCCCCTATTAAAAGATCTCTTTCACAGCATTTATTGCTGATGCATTTTATATGATTATCTGCCAGAAAAATCCATCAGTCTCATCCTCTAAATTGTGTGCTTCATGATGGCAGGGGCCATGTCTGTTTTTGTTGATGATTAGTATCCCCAGTACCCACATCGATGTCTGGCGCATGGTAAATATCCAGTAAATATTTAACAAATGAAATGATTGATCCAAACATACTGGATTTGCTTGAACTTCTAGATTTTCAAAACTGTACAGCATCTTCAGGAGGAGACAGCAAGACACAAATGGCTTTCGAAGTCTTCCCATTCCTTTCTGCTCAGAATTCTCGACAAAAGCAAGAATAATCAGTAGCAGATAGCAAAGATAATGAGAAAAAAACATGAGGCTGTAAAGCTCTCAATTCCTTACTTCTCATCTAACACGGCTTTTCATCACTATCACTACCATGAGATGGCAAAACTGTTAAATCCAGAAGACTTTTTTTTTAAGTGTTACTTTAGTTTCATGGGTACACACACAGGTTGATACTATAGATAAATTGCTTGTTGCAAGGGTTTGATGTATATATTATTTCATCAGCCAGGTAATAAGCACAGTACGCAATAGGTAGTTTTTGACCCTCAGCCTCCTCCCTCCCTCTATCCTCAAGTAGGCTCTGGTGTCTATTGTTTCCTTCAATATGCCCTTGTGTGCTCAATGTTTAGCTCCCATTTGTAAGTGAGAACATGTGGTGTCTGGTTTTCTGTACCTGTGTTAGTTCACTTAGGATAATGGCCTCAAGCTCCATCCATGTTGCTGCAAAGGACATGATCTTGTCAGAACACTTTTTAATGTCTTCCTGGCTACAATGTAGATAGCAAAGTGGTTTGAGAAGTATTAACAAACTGAGTAGACCCAAGTTAGCTTGAAGTTCTTGCTTTGTCATTAGATGGTTGTTCACATGTTTTCTCAGGATTGGGTGAAATCCTTCAGCTGCACTGAAGGAACAACTTGAAAGGGGCATTATAAGCTCCAGTATCACCTTTGACTAAAATTAATGGGAATCTTAAAGTTCAATACCATGTAGAACTGACCAAAGTTTTCTGTTCTGATCTTATGGGCAACAACAGTTACCATATCTAGACTTCTAGAGACAGAGTTTTTATACATTATAATAAAATATCAATGATAAAATAATTTTTGAAATTATTACTTCATAATGCTTTTGATGAGTAAAAGATCACCTTTGTATTTTCAGTTGTTAAATATCAGCATCTTTAACCTTGGGCAAGGTCAGGTTTGAAAAGCTCTTTCTCCTAGAAAAAAATTAAGTATTTGATTGATTGCAGGAACTCAGTATAGATGCTGTGTGAGTGACCTGTTCTCACCTCAATTTTTTAAATTTGGAAAATTTAAAAGAAGTTTTCTTATTGTAAGTGCAATTACTTTATCTTCTCATGTAAGCCTTGAGCTGAATAGGGATTATTATGTCTGGACTGATCAATAGGTACTGGAGAGAAGGGATAGTGTGGATTTTGGTGTCAGTGTGTGAGAAGTACAGTGTGATATTATTGATTACACCCTTAGTTTCTGCCCTGTTGGGAAGATGGGCAGAAGTGAACATCTAGAGGAGCAGAGACACAGAGATTACCATCTATATCAGTTAGGGTTCTCCAGAAATATAGAACCAACAGGATGTATGCACATATAGGGAAATAAATTTATTATAAGGAACTGACTCATGCGATTATGGAGGCTGAGTGTCCCAAGATACGCAGTCAGTAAGCTAGAGACCCAGGAGAGCCAATGATATAGTTCTAGTACAAGTCTGAAAGCCTGAGAACCAGAAGAGCCAATGGTGTAAGTTCCAGTTCAAAGAGCCAGCAAACATAAGACCCAAAAGGAAACAATGTTTCAGTTTGAGTCTGAAGTCAGAAAAAGACCAATGTCCAAGCTTAAACAATCAGGCAGGAGTGCCCTCTTTCTCTCATGAGAGTCAGCTTCTTTGCTCTATGTAGGCTTTCAACTAACTGAATGAGGTTTACCCAAATTAGGGAAATCAATCTGCTTTGCTCAGTCTACTGATTCAAATGTTAATATCATCCAAAATATCCTCAAAGACACACCCAGAATAATGATCGACAAAATATCTGGGCACATTGTGGCTCAGTCAAGTTGACACATAATATTAATCATCACACTATCTCCATTATGTACATAAAGGAATTGAAACTGTATTGGTCCCACTCTTCACCCCCAAAAGCAAACAATTCGTTATCTTGTCAAATGAAACACTTAGCTTCTGAAAGACACAGGGTTCACCCCTGTGAAGTTCCACTGATGCCATTTGTCCATTACCAAGAAAAACAGCTTATTTCTGGCACTTTATCTCAGTCCAGTCTTATTTTTTAATATAAAAATACATTTTGATGGACACTAATGAATAGCAAGCAAGAGAAGATGTGTATTGCCTGGAAATGTCAAATAGCTACGTCTGAAAAAGGAGACAGAGTTGAATGGCTTATAGGTTAAGTGGTTAAATGATGAACAAGCAAGGGAATGAAATGTTCAGTGCCTGTGACTAGGGTGTGCTGCAAGACTGACTTTTACACTATAGTATATGGCTTTTTATCACCATTGTTACTCATAATACTGAGAAGGAAGGTTATTTCTATGAATAGTCTTCTTTGTTCATAATAGCAATCAGTCTCTATTTGGGTGGTTTTAAAATAGGCAATCATTTCACAGCAGGAACAATGAGAGCAGAATAGAATTCAGAATCTTATCACCACTCATAAACACTGACGTTTATTGTCTTGTAGCTAGAAAAAGCAAGAATCACTGCAGTAAAGATGCTTAAAAATCCATATGTGACTTTATAGTTGAAATAGAAAAGGAATGTCAGTTGTCAAGTTTACAAAAATAAAAAGTAATCTACACTTCAATAATTTATAAGCATTTTTTTAAAAAAAGGAAACCAGCTACACACTTGCCAGTTTTGTGGGATGCATAATAAAAATAATGCACTATTACTTTTAGCCCCATATTGAAATTTTCCTCTATAGTAAGCAATACTTTTATAATTAAACATTGCAAACACTTTAAACAACAGATCATCAAATCATTTTTTATTTATTTTTTATTTCAATAGGTTTTTGGAAAACAGTGGTGTTTGGTTACATGAGTAAGTCCTTTAGTGATGATTTCTGAGATCATTCTGAACAGTGTACACTGTACCCAATGTGTAAACTTTTATCCTTCACCCCCTTCCACTCTTTTCCCACAGTCCCCAAAGTCCATTGTATCATTCTTATGCTTCTGCATGAGAATACTTAGCTCCCACTTATAAGTGAGAATGTACGATGTTTGGTTTTTCATTCCTGAGTCCCTTCACTTCAAATAATAGTCTCCAATTCTGACCAGATGTGGTGGCTCACGCCTGTAATCCCAGTGGAGATTGGTCTTTGGGAGGCCAAGGCAGGTGGATCACTTGAAGTCAGCAGTTTGAGACCAACCTGGCCAACATGGTGAAACTCCGTCTCTACTAAAACTACAAAAATTAGCTGGGCTGGTGGCTTGCATCTCTAATCCCAGCTACTCAGGAGGCTGAGGCATGAGAATCACTTGAACTCAGGAGATGGAGGTTGCAGTGAGCCGAGATCATGCCACTGCACTTCAGCCTGGGCAACAGAGCAAGACTCTGTCTCAAAAAATTATTATTATTATTATTATAATAATTTTACTCTACAATTCCATCCACATTGCTGCAAATGCCATTATTTTGTTCCTTTTCATGGCTGAGTAGTATTCCATGGTGTGCGTGTATGTGTGTGTGTGTGTATGTATATGCGTGTGTGCATATATATGTTTTTTTATATATACTAGGTATCTGGGTAGATACCTAGTAGTGGGATTGCTGGATCAAATGGTAGATCTACTTTTAGTTCTTCAAGGAATCTCCAAACTGTTTTCCACAGTGGTTGTACTAGTTTAAGTGTGTGTGTGTATATATATGTTTTTTTTGACAGGAATCACACTTTATTCACTTGATTGATGAGCATCTGGGTTGGTTGCATATTTTTGCAATAGCAAACTGTGCTACTATAAACATGTATGTGCAAGTACCTTTTTCCTATAATGACTTATTTTCCTCTGGTTAGATACCTAGTAGTGGGATTATTGGATCAAATGGTAGATTTACTTTTAGTTCTTTAAGGAATCTCCAAACTGTTTTCCACAGTGGTTGTACTAGTTTACATTCCCACCAACAGTGTAAGTGTTCCTTTTTCACCACACCCATGCCAACATCTATTATTTTTTTCATTTTTTGATTACGGCCATTATGGAAGGAGTGAGGTGGTATTGCATTGTGGTTTTGATTTACATTTCCCTGATAATTAGTAATGTTGAGAATTTTTCCGTATGCTTGTTGGCCATTTGTATATCTTCTTTTGAGAATTGTCTATTCATGTCCTTAGCCCACTTTTTAATTGGATTGTTTCAGGGTTTTGTTTGTTTGTGTTTTCTTGCTGATTTGCTTGAGTTCCTTGTAGATTCTGGATATTAGTCCTTTGTCAGATATATAGATTGTGAAGATTTTCTCCCACTCTGTGGGTTATCTGTTACCTCTGCTGATTATTTATTTTGCTGTGCAAAAGCTTTTTAGTTTAATAAGTCCCGCCTATTTATCTTTGGTTTTGTTGCATTTGCTTTTGGGTTCTTGGTCATGAAGTATTTTCCTAGGCCAATGTCTAGAAGGGTTTTTCTGATGTTATCATCTAGAATTTTTATGGTTTCAGCTCTTAGATTTCAGTCTTTGATCCATCTTGAGTTGATCTTTGTATAAGGTGAGAGATCAGGATCCAGTTTCATTCTTCTACATGTAGCTTGCCAATTATCCCAGCACCATTTGTTGAAAAGGGTGTCCTTTCCCCACTTTACGTTTTTGTTTGCTTTGTCAAAGATCAGTTGGCTATAAGTATTTGACTTCATTTCTGGGTTCTTTATTCAGTCCAATTGGTCTATATGCCTATTTTTATACCAATACCATGCTGTTTTGGTGACTATGATCTTATAGCATAGCTTGAAGTTGGGTAATGTGATGCCTCCAGATTTGTTTCTTTTGTTTAGTCTTGCTTTTGCTATGCGGGCTCTTTTTTGGTTCCATATGAATTTTAGAATTGTTTTTTCTAGTTCTGTGAAGAATGATGGTGGCATTTTTGACAGGAATCACATTGAATTTGTAGATTGCTTTTGGCAGTGTGGTCATTTACACAATGGGATGTGTTTCCATGTTTGTGTTGTTTGTGATTTCTTTCAGCAGTGTTTTGTAGTTTTCCATGTAGAGGTCTTTCACCTCCTTATTAAGTATATTCCTAAGTATTTTATTTTACTTTTTGCAGCTACTGTGAAGGGGATTCAGTTCTTGATTTGATTCTCAGCCTGGTCACTGTTGGTATATAGCAGAGCTACTGATTTGTATACATTAATTTTGTATCCTGAAACTTTGCTTAATTCATTTTCCAGTTCTAGGAGCTTTATGGGTGAGTCTTTAGGGTTTTCTTCATATAAGATTATATGATCAGCAAATAGTGACAGTCTGACTTCCTCTTTACTGATTTGGATGCCCTTGATTTCTTTCTCTTGTCTGATTGCTCTGGCTAGGACTTTCAGTACCATGTTAAATAGAAGTGGTGAAAGTCGACATTTTTATCTTGTTCCACTTCTCAAGGGGAATGCTTTCAACTTTTCCCCATTTATCATAATGTTGGCAGTGGGTTTATCATAGATGGCTTTTATTACCTTAAGGTATGTACCTTCTATGCCAGTTTTGCTGAGGGTTTTAATCATAAAGCGATTCTGAATTTTGTCAAATGGTTTTTCTGCATCTACTGAGATGATCATGTAATTTTGTTTTTAATCCTGTTGTGTGATGTATCACATTTATTGACTTATGAATGAAAAACCATCCCTGCATCCCTGGTATAAATCCCATTTGATCATGGTGGATTATCTTTTTGATATGCTGTTAGGTTTTTTTAGCTAGTATTTTGTTAAGGATTTTTGCATATGTGTTCATCAGGGATATTGATCTGTAGTTTTTGTTGTTGTTGTTATGTCCTTCCCTGGTTTGGGTGTTAGAGTGTTATTGGCTTCATAGAATGATTTAAGGACAATTCCCTTTATCTCTGTCCTGTAGAATAGTGTCAATAGGATTGGTACCAACTCTTCTTTGAATGTCTGATAGGGTTCAGCTGTAAATCCATCAGATCCTGGACTTTTTTTGTTGGCAATTTTTAAAATTACCATTTCAATCTCACTGCTTGTTATCGGTCTATTCGGAGTTTCTATTTCTTCCTGGTTTAATCTAGGAGGGTTGTATATTTCCAGGAATTTATCCATCTTCTCTAAGTTTTCTAGTTTATGTTCGTAAAGGTGTTCATAGCAGCTTTGAACAACCTTTTGTATTTCTGTGGTATCAGTAGTAATATCTCCTGTTTTATTTCTAACTGAGCTTATTTGAATTTTCTATTATCTTTTCTTGGTTCATCTCACTAATGTTCTATCGATTTTATTTATCTTTTCAAAGAACCAGCTTTTTGTGTCATCTCTTTTGTATTTGTTTGTTTGTTTGTTTGTTTGTTTCAAGTTCATTTAGTTCTGTTCTGATCTTGGCTATTTATTTTTTCTGCTGGGTTTGGAGTTGGTTTTTTCTTGTTTCTCCAGGTCCATGAGGTGTGACCTTAGATCATCATTTTGTTCTCTTTCTGACTTTTTGATGTATGCCTTTAATGCTATGAATGTTCCTCTTTGCAACACTTTTGCTGTATCCCAGGGATTTTGATAGGTTGTATCACTATTATCATTCAGTTCAAAGAATTTTTTAAATTTTCGTCTTGATTTCATTGTTGACCCAATGATCATTCAGGAACAGATTATTTAATTTTCATGTGTTTGCATGGTTTCAAGGATTCCTTTTGGAGTTGATTTCCAATTTTATTCCACTGTGGTCTGAGAGAGTACTTAATATAATTTCAATTTTCTTAAACTTACTGAGACTTGTTATGTGGTCTATCATATGGTCTATCTTGAAGAATGTTCCAGGTGCTGATAAATAGAATGTATATTCTGCAGTTATTGGGTAGAATGTTCTATAAATATCTATTAAGTCTATTTGTTGTAGGGTATAGTTTAACTGCATTGCTTCTTTGTTGGTTTTCTGTCTTGATGACCTGTCTAGTTCTGTCAGTGGAGTATTAAAGTCCCCCACTATTTTTTTTTTTTTTTTGAGACAGAGCAACTGGAGTACAGTTGCACAATCTTGGCTCATGGCAACCTCCACCTCCCGGGTTCAAAAAATTCTCCAGCCTCAGTTTCCACAGCAGCTGGGATTACAGGCACATGCCACCATACCTGGCTAATTTTTTGTATTTTTCGTAGAGATGAAGTTTCACTATATTGGCCAAGCTGGTCTCAAACTCCTGACCTCAAGTGATCCACCTGCCTTGGCCTCTCAAAGTGCTGGGATTACAGGCATGAGCCACCATGCCCAGTCTAAAGTCCCCCACTATTATTGTGTTGCTGTCTATCTCATTTCTTAGGTCTAGTAGTAATTTTTTTATAAATGTAGGAGCTCCAGTGTTAGGTGCATATATATTTATGATTGTGATATTCTCCTCTTGGACTAGTCCTTTTACCATTATATAATGCCCCTCTTTGTCTTTTTTAACTGCTGTTGCTTTAGTTTGTTTTGTCTGATACAAGAATAGCTATTACTGCTCACTTTTGGTGTCCATTTGCTGGAATATCTTTTTCCATTCCTTTACCTTAAGTTTACGTGAATCATTATGTGTTAAGTGAGTCTCCTCAAGATACCAGACACTTTGTTGGTGAATTTTTATCCATTCTGCCATTCTGTATATTTTAAGTGGAGCATTTGGGCCATTTACATTCAATGTTAGTATTGAGATGTGAGGTACTATTCCATTCATCATGCTATTTGTTGCCTGAATACATTGGCTTTTTTATTGTTATTGTTATATAGACCCTATGAGATTTATGCTTTAAGGAGGTTCTATTTTGGTGTATTTTGAGGTTTTATTTCAAAATTTAGAGCCCCTTTTAGCAGTTCTTTTAGTACTGGCTTGGTAGTGGCAAATTCCCTCAGCATTTGTTTGTCTGGAAAAGACTGCCTCTTTCCTTCTTTCATGATGCTTAGTTTCACTGGATACAAATTTTTGGCTGCTAATTGTTTTGTTTAAGGAGGCTAAAAATTGGATTCCAATCCCTTCTAACTTGAAGCGTTCCTGCTGAGAAATCTACTGTTACTCTAATAGGTTTTCCTTTATAAGTAACTTGATGTTTTTGCCGCAGAGCTCTTAAGATTTTTTCCTTCATCTCGACTTTAGATTAACTGATGACTATATGCTAGGGGATGATCTTTTTGCAATGAATTTCCCAGGTGTTCTTTGACCTTCTTGTATTTGGACGTCTAGATCTCTAGCAAGGCCGGGGAAGTTTTCCTGACCTCAATGTGTTCAGGAAACGTGTGGAAGTATTCCCTCAAGTGTGTTCTCCAAGCTTTCAGATTTCTCTTCTTCCCGAGGAACACCAATTATTCTTTGGTGTGGATGCTTAACATAGTCTCAGACTTCTTGGAGGCAGTGTCCATTTTTGTATTATTTTTCCTTTGTCAGAAGGGTTAATTTGAAAGCCTTGTCTTTGAGCTCTGAAGTTCTTTCTCCTGCTTGTTCGATTCTATTGCTGAGACTTTCTAGTGTATTTTGCTTTTCTCTAGCTATGTCCTTGATTTTCAGAAGTTGTGATTTTTTAAAATATGTGTTATCTTTATGTTATCTATTTCACCGATTATTTTTCCTTTTATATCCTATATCATGTTTTTTTCTTTCTTTAAGTTGGATTTCACCTTTCTCTGGTGCCTCCTTGATTAGCTTAATATGCAACCTTCTTAATTTATTTCCTGGCAATTCAGATTTCATCTTGGTTTAGATCCATTGCTGGTGAGCTGGTGTGATCTTTTCTGGTTGCATCTCATTTGGGTAGACTATTTCAGATGGAAGATCTGGGACCCAAGGGCTGCCAGATTACTTTGTACCATGGGGTACTCGCATGATGTGGTGATTGCTCCCTTTCCCTAGGGGTGGGGCTTCTTGAGAGTTGAACTGCTGTGATTGTTTTTGCCCTTCTGGGTCTGGCCACCCAGTGGAGTTACAGGGCTTCAGGCTGGTACTAGGGAGTGTCTGAAAAGAGTCCTGTGATGTGATCCTTCTTCAGGTCTCTCAGCCATGGATACCAGCACCTGCTCCAGTGGAGGTAGCAGGGGAGTGAAGCGGACTCTGTGCGGGTCCTTGGTTGTATTTTTTTCAGTTGTGCCAATTTTGTGTTGGTTGGCCTCCAGTCAGGAGGTGGTGCTTTCAAGAGCACATCAGCTACAGTACTATAGGGTATGGGGAGGATGTAAACTTGCCCTAGGGTTGCCTGGTTAAGTATTCAGGTTTTTTAGGTGGTGGGCAGGGCCATAGAGCTCCCAAGAGATTACGTCTTTTGTCTTCAGTGAACGGAGTGGGTAAAGAAAGACCACCAGGTGGGGGTAGGGGTAGGTGTGTCTGAGCTCAGACTTGCCTCGGGTGGGGTTTGCTGTGGCTGTTGTAGGGGATGGGAGTGTGGTTCCCAGGCCAAAGGAGTTATATTCCCAGGGGGATTTTGGCTGCCTCTGCTAAGTCATACATGTGGCCAGGGAAGAGGGGGAAAGCAGTCACAGGCCTCACCCTGCTCCCACACAGCCTGCAGTCCTAAAGGCCGTTCTCACTCCCACAGTGCCCCACCAATAGCACTGAGTCTATTTCCAGGCAGCCGGTGACCAGGACTGAGAACTCGCCCAGACCACTAGTCTCCTCGTTGAGAAAGCAACAGACTCAGTTTTTCGGCATCTCCCTGAGATGTCCTTCAAGGGTCTGTGGATTCTCTCAGCTTTCCTGATATGTTCCTGTGGCAGTTCTTGGTGCAAAAGATCATGATGTGAGTCTCCACATGCTGTTCTGTCCGTCCTAGGAGGAGCTACAAACTTGTCCTACCTCCTATCTCCCATCTTCTCCACAATCCCTGTCAATTCATTTTTAATCATTATTGCTAACATATTTCTAGCAATATGGCAAACTATATGTAGAATATTATTTGGGGTGAATATAATTTAAAATACTAGAATCACTTGAACCCAGGAGGCAGAGGTTGCAATGAGCTGAGATTGCACCACCGCACTCCAGCCTGGGTGACAGAGTGAGACTCCATCTCAAAAGGAAAAGAAGCCAATCTGAAAAGGCTACACACTGTACACACTCTATGATCACAGCTATTCTGGAGAAGGCAAAACTGTGAAGACAAAAAAGAAGAAAAAACAGTGGTTGCCTGGGACTGGGGGGTTAGGAAGACAAATAGGCAAAAAATAGAGGATTTTAGGGCAGTGAAACAACTCAGTGTGACACTAGGATGATGGATACATGTCATTATAAATTTGTCCTAACTCACAGAATGTTCACCACCAAGAGTGGACCGTAATGTAAACTATGGAATTTGAGTGAAAATGATATGTCAGTGCAGGTTTATCAATTGTCACAAATGTACCATTCTCTTGGGGGATGTTGACAATGGGGAAGTTTATGCAAGTGTGGAGTCAAAGGTATGTGAGAAATCTGTATACCTTCAACTTAATTTTGCTGTAAACCTAAAGCTGCTCTAAACAATGAAGTATATTTTTTTAAGTGTGAAAGAATTAAAATATCTCTTCTAAAGAGGAGTGACTGACATTCAAAAAAATTGATTGATTAATTTTAGAATGTTTTAAGTAAACGTGCATGTTAAATATCTTTGAAAAATACGAGATTAAAACAGAATTTTTAACCTCCAAATACTAAACTTTCACGGTTTTAATATTATAAGATCAGAGATGACAGAGAGAGCATGCAATTCTGTCAATTACAAAATGAAATTGGTAATTCCACACTCTTAGGGTGGATGATTTTAAAATATTTATCTTCATTTATTAATGGATCAAGGATTTAAAAATTCATTTAGGATACAGTATATTTGAATATCACAGTAGCTAGTTCCTAAAGAACACAGTTGTTTCAAGTTTACATAGAGTATATATAAAAGTTGACTATATACCATGCCCAAAGTGCAATGTAAAATCTCCTAGGAACTCTTTAAAAGTGCAAATGCTTGAGTTCTATCCCCAGCAATACTGATTTAATTGGTCTGGAATGGGTTCTAGGCATGAGCAGATCATAAAGCTTCGCAGGTGATTCTAATGTAAATCGAGGCTAGAGAACCATTTTTCTAGAACATAAAGTAGGTCTCAGCAAATTTTAAAGATTGCCCATTATATTGAATATATTCTCTAACCACTATGCAATAAAGTTAGAGGTTAATTTTATAAAACTAAAATTTAGAAAACATCTCCATTAGTTAAAATTTAAAACACCTTTAAGTAACTCCGAGGTCAAAACATAAATCAAAGGGAAACTGGAAATACAACAATGAAAATAATGAACATTGAACTTGAGGAATAATAAATATACTGTCAGGTATTTGTTTTTGCCTTTCTGTTTCAGGAGGTTTTTCCTCTCTCCTTTTTTTTTCTTTTTTCTTTTTTTAAACTAGTTAAGTTGGTTATAAAGTTCATTTGAAAAAAAAACAGATGAGCAAAAATAGCCAGAAAGACAGGTGCAGTATCACATGCCTGTAATCCTAGCTACTTGGGAGTCTGTAGAGGGAGAATTGCCGGAGCAGAGGAGTTCAAGGCCAGCCTGGGCGACACAGCAAGACCTCATCTAAAAAAAAGTTAGCCAGGAAAACCCTGAAAAATAAAACTAATAGATGTAGTATTATTCCTACCAGATATTACAACCTATTTAAACTTCTATAATTGAAAAAGTGTGGTATTGGCACATGACTCAAACCATAGAACAGAATAGAAAATACAGAAATAGATCTAATTGCACATAAAAATATAGTATATTAAGGTTAACATCTAAAATCTGTAGGAAAAAGGTGGATTTAAGTAAGTAGTGCTAGAGTAACTAAGTAGCCATATGGAAAAATCTAAATTTGAATTTGTCCCTCGTGCCACACACCAGAATAAATTCCCAATGAACCAGAGATTTAAATGTAAAATAATAAAACTATACAAATACTAGAGGAAAAATGCTAATTCTTCTACAGCCTAGAAATGTACATTATGTCCTAAAGTTCAAAATTCAGAAGCAATTAAAAGAAAGCTTAATAAATTTTACTACCTAAAAAATAAAAAAAGACTTTGCATTACAAAACAAATCACAACCAAAATAAAAAAGAAAGAATCAGCAAAATACCCAGATATGAAAATGCTCATTGCTACTTTCTCCGATGACTGATAAGTTTATTTTGGGATTGATAACATGTTTAAATTTTGTTTTGCTATTAAGGTACTTTAAAATTGCTAATGATTTAATTAACTTGATATCCTTCATATGTTACTACCACAATTTCATTTTTCTTTTTTCAAACTTCAATATCAGAAACATAGTATACTTTAACCAATAGCCTAAAGTAACAAATATGTCAGGTAATCCCAGAAGTAAAACAGTGATCCTGGTACTCAAAACAAGTACAATCTGAAAGTCTGGCCTTACCTCAAAAAAAGTAATTACTCATAGTACATATAAAAGTATATATTATATATAATATTTATATACTATGTATTACATGTCTTATATATCTATAGAGTGGTGAACTACCTGCTAGAGCTTCCATCTGTGCTTTCTATTCTTAAAAGTCATTAATAATGCTGCCAAAAACTAGATGTACCAAGATGAAGCAGGCCAGGATCAGAAACGGCAAGAGTGCTTTACAGGTAGGTGGTTGGACATGAGTCAGCAGACAAAAGACAAACATTTTATGAGTGTGTGTAGTGGCCCTGAGAGAGGAACCAGCCTACAGGCAGTTTGTGGTCCTATCAAAAATTGCTTCACTATTTATCATGGAGAGATGACAGCTCTGTTGCCTATTGCTATAGAAAACCAGAGCTGACAGAACTCCTGAGTCTCCTTCCTTTCTTTTGGCATAGAAAGAAGGAAATTTGACAATTCCTATATTGTTTTATGGCACTTTAATTAAGACTTTCAAAAAATGGGTCTTCTTGTGTTCTTAGCAAAGTGAGGAGACCCATGTGATGATTGACTGGTTGGTTGATTGAAAGCTTTTGAAAATTACAAGAGTGAACAATCTCATTTCTATGATGCAGGCAGGCAAAAATCCATGAATAAAGCACATTGGGGATATTAAAACAACAGAGTTAACCTGATAACAAAAGAGACAGGAGGTAGAAAAGAGAAGCGGAGGTGAACATAAGTGCACCTTAAGAAGTCCTTCCTTTTGCAAAGAACCCATATAGCTGAGGGTTGCCATATGGAAAAGGGGGCCTAGTGATACCATATCATCTTCTTTATTCAAAAAACCTCCAATATCTAGAAATACATATTTTGCAATACTACCAAAATAAGTTACAATTCTTTCAAATGATAGATCCAACAAAACACAGCTATAGGTCACCAGTTTACCATTTCTGCCTTGAAAGAATGTTCTAAACAAGTTCACTGTCAAACCATGTAATTTCATTATAAAATCTGGCATGTGGTCAACAGGAAAAACATTCATTAATGTTGTTTCCAATATAAAGCAGTTATGGAAGAAAGAATCAAAACTAGATGAAGAATCATTTTTATATTTTAATTAACTTTATTACATTTCCTTCCAGCTTATTTTTATAAGTGTTGCTTTTATTAGGGTTTTGTTTTATACTATAATTTTTGTAGATGTTTGTATCTTAGGTATTTTTTTGTCCGACAGTATTTAACAAGCAGTCTTCCATGGTAATAGAATGTTTTTGTAGCCAACCTCTTTAATTCATTCATAGTAGTCCAAATATGAATCAATTAGAAAAGAGGTCTAGTTGATTCTATTTGAAAGTTAATTGGTTGATGATGGCTGGTAGAGCTGGCTAACAAGTAAAATGGAAGCTCCCCATGGTGAGAGAATAAATGGATGACTACTGTGTTTCTTAAGATCTTCATCCTCTTGGGAGGAGGAAAATGATTGCTCTGCCTAGGACTGGCAATTAGCAGGAGACAAGAACAAGGTGAGAGGAAAAGAGTAGAGATGGGGGTGGAGAGTGGGGGATATCTCCCTACCTGGTGGCAATAGCAGACAAAAAATTTGAGTCATTTGAAAAAGAAAACAGATTTCCACCTAGTGGGAGATAACTTCAGGCATGGGAAATAGTAAAAGTAGTACATTGGTTTACAGTGCACAGATTTTCAAGAAGCAGCGTAAATACTATGTAGATAAGTTGAGAAAATCATTTACAAGCCACCTAAAAGTAAGCTAATCTGTGGCGGCCAGGGTGGAGAATGGCAGTTTACAAGAAACCCCCATACTGTCTCCTTCCTTTACAAGGAAGGAAGAGACTTGTGAGTTAGCAAACCAAGGTATGCGGGTTAACTCATTTGCCAGAGTGAGGCAATTCCCAGAGGGACTGACCATTTTATCTCAACTGTTTAGCACAGGGTCTGGCACTTAATACATACAGTTGAAGGTAATCACATTGTGAATAAAACATTATGTGCTTTATTCTAGTAGATTCCTAGAAGAGGAATCACAAAGTGAAAACATACACAAAATTTTTTAATTTCTGATGGAAATTTTATGAGTATAGTTTTAGCTTTAAATATTGTTCTTGTTTTAAACATAGGAATTTTTTTTCAAATATGGCTGTTTTCATTAGCCATAAAATGTCTTGATCATTCTTCCTTTATATGAAAGGTAATGTTTTCATTTTTTTTGTTGTTACTTTTCCACATCCCACAGTATCAGGACAGTTTGTGGTACAATGCAGTAAAACATAAAACTGAGAGCTTAAATGTCTAATAATTCTATAGCAATAAATATTCACCCTAACTCTGCTGAGACAAGTAACAGTCCAGCAACTCGTTTTCGTGCCAACAATCAGCTAGGTAAATTGCTTCTACCTAGCCTAATGATTCATTTCATTGCAGCTGTTCATATTGCAACTGTTCACCAATGCCCTTTATGTGGGCAGCAGGCTCACAGAAACAGGGCTGTCTGAGCTCAGCCAAGCACTGGGGATTGTAAGACATTGACAGACAATAGAGAAACAACTGTGTTACTCTATGCTAGAGGAAACTGTAGCCAGGGGACAAGATGACAAAATAGGTACAATTAGAAGAAAAAAAATCCATGTGCTTCCACCAGCAAATGTAACATGTGTCTGTGTCAGTACCCAGTTTATCAACTTCTACTTCTGTAACAATGAATGAACCTAACATACTTGCATCTAAGGCCACCTCCTTTATTAGTGTGCTAATCCCCTCTAGCCTAGTCATAGACACCACTGTAGCAATTGCACCCTTTCTCTCCCACAACACCTAGCTTGTTCTCTTTGTTGGATCATTTCCATAAGCATGTAAACGTGTAGCATTTTCCACATTTAAACAATAGCAACAAAATGCCTCCCTGGGCTGCTGGTGAGTGACCAGCCATACCCTATTTCTCTATTCCCCACTACAGCAAATTTATTCGAAACAGTTACCTATATTCACTTTTTCCGCTTCCTCTACTCCCATGTTCTTCTGAATCTGTTTCAGCCAGGGTTTTATTCCTTCATTCCACAGCTTCTACTGTTATGAAAGCATTTATTGGCCAACGCAAGAGGATCACTTAAGCCCAGGAGTTTGAGACTAGCCTGGGCATCAGGGCAAGATCCCATCTTTACAAAAATAAATAAATAAATTCTTCAGGCATGGTGGCACATGCCTGCAGTCCCAACTACTAGGAGGTCTGAGGCAAGAGGATCACTTGAGCCCAGGAGGTCGAGGCTGCAGTGAGCCATGATCATGCCACTGAACTCCAGCCTGAGTGATGGAGTGAGACCCTGTCTCAAAAAAAAAAAAAAAAAGAAAAAAAAGAAAAGAAAAGAAAAAAGAAAGAAAGAAAGAAACTAAAGAAAAAAGCTTTTATTGGCTTCTGTTCACTTTTCCCAAGGTCAATAATGCCCTCTACTCTGATGACTACTGCTTCTCAGCCTTTTGGCTAAGATCAAGTGTATACTGATGGCCATTGCTCAGTTCTGCTTTATTCCACCTACCAGCAACTATTCGAAGTTGATCTCTCTCTCCCTTCTATCTTTATCCGGCTTCCCAGAGCCCACTCCTTTGACTGCTGCCCTCCCTCACTGGCCACTCTTCCTCACCGTTCGTTAATGGCTCCTCTTCACCTCCCCAACCTCTAAACTTGAAAGGGCACAAGCACAATCCTCAGACCTCTCCTTTACCTAGATTCTGTTAGTAAGTGATTTTATTCAGTCCCATGGCTGTAAGCAACATTGATACCCTGATGGTTCCCAAATTTGTATCTTCAGTTGGTATTTCTGCGCAGAACCCTGGGTTGAATTACCAACCGCCAAGTTAAAATTTCTTCTTGGTGGAATCAGACATGGCAAAATGCATGCGTCCAAAACCAACTCTTAATTTCCCTTACCTCTTTCAAACCCACTCCTCCTGCAGTTTTCCCCATCTCAGTGCAGGGCATCTTCATTCTTCTCTTTTCTCAACCCAAAAATCCACCCTATTTTCTCTCTCCTACAATACAGCCAATCCAAAAGCAAATTCTGTCGGCTATTCCTTTGTGTTATATCTAGACTTTGCCATATCTCAGATCTCCACTGCTACTCCCTCACACATAGCTATTGCAGTAGCCTTCTAACTGGTCACCTAGCTTCTGCTCTTTGCCCTTGTATGTTCCATATTCACCAGAGTAGCCTGGATGATCCTGTTGAAGGGTGGATCATCCCTTTCTCCTCTAGATTCTTCAGTGGTTTCCTATCTCATGCCGAGGTAAAAGCTGAAGTCCTCATGATGGTCCACAGAGCCCCATATTATCTGCCTTCAACCTGGTAACCCCCCACTGCCTCCTTAACCTCAGTTCCTACCACTCTCATTGTCTCACTCTGACCCAACCACTCTGGAACAATCTTACCCCAGATATCTGCATAATTCTACCCTCACTCCTTTCAAAGTCTCTGCTCAAATGTTATTTTACGGGAGAGGCCTTTTCTGACCACTCTGTAGAAAATACCAGTATCTTTCACTCTTTGTCTTCCTTACTTTGTTTTTCTTCATAGCATTTATCATCACCTGACATATTCTATATTTTTTAAGTTTATATTATCTGTCTCTCTTTATTAAAAAGTGAGGTATCTTCAGATATAAAGATAGGACTTTGTTAAGCTTATTTCTATATTCTCAATTCCTAAAAGACTTTCTGGCATATAATAGGCCTATGATTAATAAATTCTGAATGAATGTATGAATGAATGGATGGATGGATGAGAGCCTTGTAACTTTGGAGGGAAGATAATGTTTCTTCCCATAAATGTGTGACTTTATTCTTAAATTATTAAATGTAAAATATTATCAAGTTAATATCTCTTAAGTAACTCTGAGCCTCTTCCATGAATACATTTATTTGATCAAACTTCATGTCTGATTTTATAATATTTTATCACAAAATACCACCAAGTCTTTTTGAATGGTTCGTAGAAAATTCATAATTTAATGTACTTTTAAGCTATTTGAGGTCAAGAACAAAATTGAACCCTCAAGCTTTAACTGATTCCACAAGTACAAGAAGTAGAAGTTATGCATTTGACTTCCTGTCTACAATTGTTGGTTTCAACTGCAATTATTCTAATGACTCATATGATAACCAGATTTGGAGAAAGCACTGTAATCAGGGATTGATTGCCCCTAAGTGTTCACCTCCAGAGTCTAGGACATGATTTAAGACTCAAATGAAAGGAAAACAATGGTTTAAGTCTGGACTTCAGTAGGCATCAGTCCACGTAACAAAAGTACCAGGCTGAGGGACACAGCAAGCCTTCTATTCAGGGCAAAGCTAATTGGAGAAAGGTTTTACTTCCCCCAGGATTAAGATACAACCGGTGGCCACATGAAAGAGCTCTCAAGGCTGTTGCACTTTTACCTACTTGGAGCTCAATACAGTGTTTTCTCACACTAATGAGCAATGCATTTACTCACATGCTTTTAAAATTAGAAGCAGAGGGTATTTTTTAAAGTAATGAATGTTTTACTTAAACCGTACCAACATGTGTTTTGAAAGGAACTGAAAATGTAACATATGGTTCATGTAGACTTAAATAGGTCTTGTTCAGACATTAATCTGAGGGGAAGAGAGGGGCTGTTTGCCTAGTTCGCCTCCTTAGGTACAGCAGTCTTTACTCAATCATCAATCTATTCTTCTTACATCAGCACATTGGGTTTTAACGAGACCTGGAAAAGTACTTCACTCCCTACTTTATAAATATAATTTTTAAAAAGATTCACTAAAGGATATAAACTACAATATGAGATGAATTGTGTTTTGTTTATTAACAGGTAATTTATATAAGAAAAGATAATTAAATCACCATATTTAGCTCACTGTCAGTGCAGGGCCTCAGTAAAGAAGGTTCTGAAGTTAACAAGTCTTCCTCATCAATGACCAGGTGAAAATTTAGCCAGGTGTAACAGAAGCAGCAAAAAATTTGTCTTGATTTCTTCAAATGAGCATCTGGTTCTGCATCACCCACTATTCCTAGTCTGTGTCATACTATAATCCACATCATTTAAACTAACTCCATGCGTTGGTGCAAATACAAATTTAGAAAACCCAGCAACTTACTCTCTCACTGTCCACCTAAGGCCAAAGCCTGTGCTGCTATATGTAAACCACCTGCAGTTCCACCCCAGAAGGATGTAACTCAGGCTATAACTCCTCTCTGAACGCCCGGCGCTCATGTCAGCTGTGTCTCTGATATCCAGCCTGTCTTTGATATTTGGTGTGACAATGTTTTGTCTGCAGCATCTCTTCTGTTTGCAGCCAGAGAATATTTTCCGTTTTTAGGGGCTTACATGAGTATATTAGGCACACCCAGATAATCCAGGATAATCTTCCCATTTTAAACTCTGTAACCTGCAGCATTCCTTTTGCCATGTAATGTAACATATTCAGAGGTTCTAGGAATGGGAGCACAGACATTTGTAGGTGGGGGGTGGGGGAGGTCATCTGCCAGCACCGTTTGTTTTTACTCACACCTGAAGTTTATTTGCTCTGGAGAATTTAAATAGTTTACTGGCCCATAGTATAATTTGGACTGGTAAACACAGTGAAGGACCAAACAAAACTTAAATGATGAAAATGAAAACTTCCAAGACCTTAGGTTTAATTGGCTAAAGAAGAAAGCTGCCTACTCACTAACAGAAATACATATGAGAATTCAACTTAAAGTGAAATATTGGCAAAGGACTTCAGCAGTTAATTAGAATTCCTAGGCAATTTGCTTCTCCCAAGATGTATTTTGAGAGGTGTGGGGAGGAGTTTATTGACTGTCAGCTTTAAATGCTTAGACATGCTAATTTACATTAATTCTAAATCTAATTTTTAGTGCCAATCAGTCCTTAACTACAGCTTCTAATACCACATTTCTAGTTTGTGGGTTGCTGGTGACCTCTGAATGAAAGAGACCTTCTACCATTCTGTCATTTGATGACACAGATGTTACTTCAAAAAAAAAAGAAAAAAATAAACGGTATTTTAAAAGTCACTAGTTGTTTGAAACTCCTAATGCATTTTTCCATTGTAACAAAGTTAAAATTGACAGTCAGATGACAAAATAGCCTCAAGAATTCAATTTAGATTATAATTTATTTAAGACCAGTGCTGTATGAAAAGAACTATGAAACTAATCAGTGAGAAATTGTACTCTCGACTTCCAGCTTGAAACACATGACTGCTATAGTGTCCCTGACATTGTCTCAGCGTCCCTTGGTAGACCAAGTGCCAATCAGTTAGAGAGAAACCTCCAAGTCCCTGACGTAGCTCCCAAAGCCTGGGCAGAAGTCCTTCAGAGCATTGCCTTAAGAGAAGTGGGGAAAACGACAAGGTTTTCCATTTCCATTACAGCCATATTTTCATCATCCCTGGTTAACAGGATAGGAAAATACAGCCTAATGAATTTTTCTTCTCCTTCTGTTCCCATCATAAACACAATCTTTAATTCAGTTGACCCTAGGACAACAAGAATTTGAACTGTGGTAACACTTATCCCTGGATTTTCTTCCTTCTCTGCCATCCGTGAGACAGTAACATGATCTTTCCTCTTCTTGCTCCTCCTCAGCCTACTCAACATGAGGACAACAGGACGTAGACCTTTCTGATGATTCACTTCCACTTAGGGAATAGTAAATATGTGTTCTCTTCTTTATGATTTTAATAACGTTTTCTCTTCTCTGGCTTGCTTTATTTAAGAATGCGGTATGTAATACATATAACATGAAATATGTGCCCATCGATAGGAACAAGTAAGGCTTCTGACCAACAGTAGGCTATCAGTAGTTAAGTTTGGGGGGAGTCAAAAGTCATATGCAATTTTCAGCTGCACAGGAGGTCAGGCACCCCTAACCTCTACATCATTTATGGAACAACTGTAATTTGCAATAAATTTTGGCTGCTAGAAATAATAAGAAATATTAGTTTTTATAATATTTATTATTTCTCATAGTGTAATTTACACGTCCACAATAGGAAATTTGAAAAATACCACAAAATAAAGGTAAAAATGACTTAAAATCACTCAGATATAACACCATAGCTACTGATTCTTTGTTGAAAAATACAAATCACTGAATGAATAAATTCACAGTATAAGACCCGAATGGGGCTTTATTTGGTTGTACAAGCTCCCTGGCAACAAGCAATAGTCTCCCCAGCACTGGCTCCTACTGTACAGGCTGCTGAACCAAAGCATGGATTAAGTTAAGAAGAAGAGGCACAGTAGCAATCAGTTACAACAAAGCTTGAACTCGGTTTCGAACGGCCTTTGAGCAGTGTCGAGGTTTCCACCCATAAACATGCACTCACACTGCCCTCTAGTGCCAGTCCACTAGACATCATGCAGCCACACAGAACAATTGCAAAGCTTAAAAAAGATCAAAGGATAATGATGGCTAAGGGGTAGACGGAAGTGATGAGAAAAACAATTAAATTGTGTGCACTCAGTGAATTCCTATTCTGGGAAAAATAAATTATCATAAAGCACTTATTTTCCTCTCCTCCTTCCACTTATATTTTTCTTTACCAACACAATACACAAACTCTTTTTTTCATTTTAACCATGCCTGTAAGTGGAAGAAAAAGAGTCCCTATAATAAAGCTATAAATAAAGAATTTCATGTTATAAATATTTAGATATATGTGGAAGACTAATTAGTCTTGTTTTAAGTAGGAATCTAATTAATAGAAAAAGAACAACATACTAAAGAAAAATGAAGATGACATTATGAAGCACAAGAAAATAAAACATTATTTTTAAAATTGTGTTAGATGGTAAACAACTGTATGTAAAAGAAAGAAAATTGTATTTAGCTCCTTATGGCATGCCAAAAAGCCTAACAGATTTCATATGGATGAAGTTAAAAGTAAAATCAATTTTTTAAAATTACATAAAAATCAATCTTCATCAAATATATGAAGAACTTTCTAAGGTGGAAGAAGTGACAAAGGCAAATATGAATAATTAGACTTCATCAAAATAAAAACTATCCTATTTTAAAAAATAGAGCAAGACATGAAAAACAGAAAATATTTAACATATATATTAAAAGCTTACCCAAAGAGATTTTTTTAAAAGAATATGACTCCAAAACCAACAATTTACAAGTTAGAAAAAAGTGACTTATAAGTAAATGTGCAAGCATGCACCTTGAGAGTAACCTAGAAAATGCTCATTAAAATTACATGCCAATTTTTGGCTACCAAATTAGCAGAAATGTTTTTAAAATACTACTCAATGCTAGAGAAGGGGAGATAAAATAAACATTCTCAAATGTTAATGATACTTCTTCAGAAAACCAATGAGCAGGTATCAGAATTCTTATAAATATCTATATCCAAAAATATTCAGTGCTACTATTTGGGAGAATTTATTACAGGGAAATAATCTCAAATGTATAAAATCTTCATGGTCAAAGATGATAATTAAAACATCTTTGTTGCAGTATCTGTATTAATACAAAATATGTTCATTACCTATAATAATATAAAATGTGTATTCAGCTTAAATGCCCAATGATAGAACAATACAGAATAGCCTTAAGAAGAATTGTCCTCCTAGTGGATTCTGCCATGCTGCAGAACAGATTACTGATTCATCGATCTTCCGAGCCCTCAAGAATGGTAAGAAGATTTATCTGTGCAGCCAGTGCCACAAGACAGTTGCATCTAGTCTCAAACAGCTTCATCTGTTTACCTCTTAATGTCTTAAAAATAGTTACTTTCCAATGTGCTATAATGTGAGGAAAAGGCAAATAACTTTTTAGAGCATATATTCAATGTGTTTATTACACAAGCATTAAAATATTTACAAAAAGTTATATTAACAAAAACATGTTCGATTGTTAGTAACAAAAAGAAGAATACAGGGCTGTCCATATCAACTAATCTCAAATATATATTTTCAAACTGATACATAAAACAAAGACTTAAAGAATATGCACCAAACTTTTAATAATAATTTCCCCTGAATAGTAGACTTAAAACTCTTATTTTTCTTTTCCTTCACGTTTTTGGTATTTTCTGAGTCCTCAATAATAACTACTCATTTTTGACCATTAAAAACTAATTTTTAAGGTTCTAAATGGTAAAATTCATAACAAATGAGTATAAAAATACTGAAGGGGAAGTGACTGTTTCGCAGTAGTTACCTACTGAATTATTTACAAAGTAAAATCTACCATGAGATAGTATTATAATGACTGTCCAGTAAGAGAGCTATGTTTTAAATATATTATTGCACTGTTCGGGCTTTCACTGGGAGAGAATTTTAAAAATAATAAACAATGCATTATTGCACAGTTATCTTTGTTTTTCTAATCTTTTAAATTACTTCAAGCAGTCCACAGACAGCCTATCTTCAAAACCTGAGTAATTATTTATCTAGATATGATGTAGAGAGGATTCTTGTTTAAGTGCAATTGAATTAGAAGATTTCTGAGATGTCCTCCAAAGCTTGTCTTTTGTGCCCCACTTCACAAAACTTAGGGCTTATTATTGGGGTTAGAGCCCCATATTTATTTCAGGAAATACTTCAACACTGAAAGAAATTAAATTCCATACATTCTGTAATATTACCAATGTTGACATATTTTGCCAATTTAAACTTAAAAATTTGAAGTTCCAGTTTATACTCTCCACCCTTCTGCTTGCCAGAGATTTTTCTATAGCCAAGGAACAGCTGAATCTAAAAGATGAGAGGGATAGGTACGATGTGCATAAATTTTAATTGAAGGAATTATGAGATCACAGCTAGTAAAATAGAAAATAACAGGTTCATTTGCATACCTTCCCAAAGTATAAAAACTTAAAGCATTTATTCTAGGCTGTGGAGGCAGGGATTTTAGTGGAGCTGGGATTCAATATTTGCAATATTATTTATATTTTAAACTATATTGACCATGATAATTATCCAGAAACTATTAAGATTGGGAATGATTCAAAAACATTCCTTCCCGCCGGGCACAGTGGCTTACGCCTGTTATCCCAGCACTTCGGGAAGCTGAGGCTGGCAGATCATTTGAAGCCAGGAGCTCAAGACCAGCCTGGCCAACATGGCAAAACTCCATCTCTACTAAAAATACAAAAATTAGCCAAGCGTGGCGGCACAGTCTATAATCCCAGCTACTCACAAGGCTGAGGCATGAGAATTGCTTGAATCCGGGAGATAGAGGTTGCAGTGAGCCAAGATCATGCCACTGCACTCCAGCCTGGGTGACAGAGCAAGACTCTGTCTCAAAAAAAAAAAAAAAAAAAAAAAAATTTCTTCCCCTTGGTCTACCAGTCCATCTACTTTCAGTTCAGTCCACTGGTTTTGATTCATACCATAACCTGAGGGTATTGGAGATGTGAGGAGAAAAGGAAGTAGAATTTAAACAATTTAATCTTGTTAATTGTAACCAAGAGACATTTTGTAAATAGAAAATAACATTAGAAAAAGAAGTCTTACTCTAAGAAAAATTTCCAGAATTTTTACCACGACTATCACTTAAATACAACTAGTTGAAAGTATTCATTCAGGGAAATTTCCTAGTGGTAAATTTTCTTACGTTTAGTTGAATGGTTATTAGTATTAAAAAAATTGAAAATGGCAGGCAACATATTTTAGTAATTCCTAAGATGTCACACAAATGCCTCAGATAGAGGTAAGTTTATCACTGACAAATAGGAAAAAAAGCATAAAGAGCTTCAGATGTATGTATTAGTTAACTGAATTAAACCAATTAAAAATAAACATTGCATCTCATACAATGTTGCTCTTAATCTGCAGTAATTAGTTTTGGAAATGCTTAGGTCTCATTTCTTTGAAGTTACAATAAAAATTATAGCAAGTTAGTATCTTTGTATTACTCAAAAAGAAATTGAACATGTTAAACAAAATTTTGTGGGGGTCTTGCCATTTTATTTGGCTTGATTTGAATTGAAAGCAAAAGGAGAAAGAAAGAGAGATTGGATCACAGAGGGAGGAGAAGAGGGGAGGATGGGAAGGAGAAAAAAAGTAGGAAAGGAAATAAACTGTATTTTAGGTTCCAATTGTCTCTCCTCTTAGGGAGGCTAAGAAGAAAGATTAAAGAATTCACCACCTGCAAAGATTGGAAATTATAAGCATTGTTCAAATAAAATACTTGGACAACCCTATACATTTAGCAAAAGGGATCTAATACAATGAGATTGAAAGTATGGGCAATTAAATTTCTATCCAAACTAACTGCCGTTTTCAGACAATGAAAAACTTGAAAGCTTTCAGCAGTTTTTCCTTGTATTGATTGTTGTGGATGTCAGAACATTGTCATGAGCCATCATCATATATCATATTCAACAAGAATCCATAAGTACCAATACATGGCTCATTGGAAATGGTACTTATATGCAATATATTAACATTCAATAGTCTTATTTATTTATTATTTTTGAGAGAGAGACAGATGGGTTCTCGCTATGTTGCCCAGGCTGGTCTCAAACTCTTCACCTCAAGCAATCTTCCATCTTGGCCTCCCAAAGTGCTGGGATTACAGGAATGAGCCACTGCACCTGGCCAACATTCAGTAGTCTTGATTTTATTGTTTACTTATAAAATTATGGCCAATTAATTTATATCTAAATTATTAATTATTACATAAGATTATAATGAAGAAGATTTTAAAATTCTGTTTTAATTTCCAATATGATACTAAGATGCAATAGATGGAGTTTAAAAAAGAGGTTCAAATTGTAAGGATCTTGAAAACATGCTTTCAGAAGAAAAATCAAGTTGTGAGAGTAACTTTACTAACCTTCAAAATATAAAGGTGTACTCCAATGATCACTTCCTCCATCGTTGATTAATAATTGTAAAAAAGCTGTCATTAGCTGAAAAAAAATAAACCCAGCACCTAGGACAATAAATACTTGCCATATACTCCCATATAGATGACAGGTCTCTGACTTGTTTACTGCCTCTTAGGAGCTTACAAAACTAAAGTTCACAATTAATGGTGAAGGGAGGAGACAGATGACCTTTATTGCCTTAGTTATAAACTTGCTTTGGTCTATGGTGATCCTGTGTTAAACGTGAAATAGAATCTATCATCCTGGCTCTCAGAGGCCCTTGACTTCATTCTTTAAGTGCTTTTCTTACTTATTTTCAAACCTTCACGTCTCTCACATTGAAAATCCCAACTCTTAATACCCTCTCTAACAAACTACCCCTTCCCACTAACCACCACCATCTACCTCACTCTATCATCCAAATCTGTTTCAAGATATAAAAATCTTGGTAATTTATATCTTAACACAAATTACATACTACCTCTTCAAAAAGCAGTTAAGCCTGATTCTAATTGTGGGATGAAAGCTTTTTCCCTATGAAGAAATTTAAATATCATCAAGCATGTGGAGAGGTGCTAGCAAGGGAATGGAGCAACGAATCGAATTCCATAGGTTATTGTTTTCTCTTTCTTTGTATAAAAACGTCCTTGCCCCAATTAAAGCCTCCACCAAGTACAAGCTTGAAATGTGCTTTTTATTCCACTCATTAAAGAGAATTAATTACCCTAGACTATAAAGTCATAATAACGTTCATACAAAGGTAGATTCAAATCTGTTATTTGGCCCTGATGAAAATTATACTTATATTTGGTTTTCAAAGAATATCTAAATAACAAATGACATTTAGAAGAATCTTCATTTACAAATAACTTGAATCTGCTGTATACAAATAAACGAATTCATTTTCAAAGAGGGTTATGATATAGAATCTGGAAACTATAGGTCACACAGCTTTATCAGATCTTTGGCAGAACACCAGAATCAATGACTAAATGTGATTTTTGAGCACTTAGAAAATAAAAGGTTCCCAAATGTCCATCAATGATAGACTGGATTAAGAAAATGTAGCACATATACACCATGGAATACTATGCAGCCATAAAAAAGGATGAGTTCATGTCCTTTGTAGGGACATGGATGAAGCCGGAAATTATCATTATAAGCAAACTATCACAAGGACAAAAAACCAAATACCACATGTTCTCACTCATAGGTGGGAACTGAACAATGAGAACACTTGGACACAGGGTGGGGAACATCACACACCGGGGCCTGTCATGGGGTGGGGGGAGTGGGGAGGGATAGCATCAGGAAATATACCTGATGTAAATGATGAGTTAACGGGTGCAGCACACCAACATGGCACATGTATACATATGTAACAATCCTGCACATCGTGCACAGGTATCCTAGAACTTAAAGTATAATTAAAAAATAAAAAGAAAAAATAAAAAGAAATTTAAAAAACAAATAATAAAAATAAAAAGTAAAAAAAAATTATATGTAAATATATATATATATATAAAAATTGGTTTGTGTGTGTGTATATATATGCATACAGCACTGGAGTACCCAGATATATACAGCAAATATTATTAAAGAGAAAGATAGGCCCCAATACAGTAATACCTAGAGACTTCAACACCCCACTTTCAGCATTGGATATATCTTCCAGACAGAAAATCAACAAAGAAACATTGGACTTAATCTGCACCACAAACCAAATGGAACTAATGAATTTTTATGGAACAGTTCATCCAATGGCTATAGAGTACACATTCTTCTCCTCAGCAAATGGATCATTCTCAAGGGTAGACCATATGTTAGGCCACAAAACAAGCCCTTAAAAATTGAAAAAAAAAATGAAATTATATCAATTATCTTCTCTGACCACAATGGAATAAAACTGACAATCAGTAACAAGAGGAAATTTAGAAACTATACACACACATCGAAATTACACAAAATGCTCCTGAATGACCCATGGGTTAATGAAAAACAAAAGAAAAGAATTTAAAAATTGCTTGAAGCAAATGATAATGGAAACACAACATACCAAGGCTTGTGGCATATGGTGAAATCATCAGTACTGAGAGGAAAGTGTATAGCAATAAGCACCTACATAAAAAAGTAGAAAAACCAAGTAAAGAACTAGAAAAGCAAGAGAAAGTAAAACCCAAAATCAGTACAGGAAAACAAATAATGAGTCAGAGCAGAAATAAATGAGATATAATTTTTTTAAAAAAAAGATCAATGAAATGAAAAGTTGGGTTTTTTAAAAAGATAGACAAAATCAACAAACCTTTAGCAAGACTAAGAAAAAAAGAAATACCCAAATAAATAAAATGAGACATGAAAAAGGAGGCATTACAACTGATACTGCAGAAATTCAAAGGATCATTAAAGGCTACTATGAGGAACTACATGCCAATAAATTGGAAAATCTAGAAGAAATTGATAAATTCCAGAAAGAAACTGTCTCAAAAAAATAAAATAAAATAAGGCAGGCCTGTGGTATTCTGTTTGCTACTTGGCATCTTGAAAGGGACTCGACAAAAGGAGTGATTCCAGGAAGGGCACCCACAGTGATAATGAAGGGGTCTTAATATCATGCCACATACAAATATCCTCAGTAACATGGCATCCTAAAAAAATTAAAGCTCATGATTGGAAGGAAATGATGATTATCTTCAGGTAATATTTGTCCATTTTATGGAAGAGGGGTTAGATTTGTGCTATGTCATTTTAGAGAACAAATTAAGGATCAATGTACAAAATTTATTGAGTATCATCTTAGTACGGGTTCACAATAAAAATCTTCCCAGTTGAGAGAAGAAGAAAACAAATGCCATCCAAAACATCTCTCTCCTGGTCCTCTCTGAGCTCCCATAAGATCTAAACTCCTTTTTCATCCCATAGTTCCCTCCATTTCTGAAACTCATCCACCTTTTGCAATCATCTGAAGCCCTGTTTGGTTTTTGAAGGTTGCCTGATAATTCCTTTTTTGTTACTCATTGTGAATGTCACACAATTCTGTAATTGTATTTTTCATTTTGATATTAAATTATTTAAGAATAAGTAATGTGATTTATCTTCTTAACATATTTGGATATCTATTTCATAACAGGCACTCTATAAACACTTTAGTTGGAACTCAGCACACTACAAGGTTATCCTATACTGTGCTATGCTTCATGGGGGCAAGGTCTTTATATCTCCAGCTCCCAGTCAAAGGCCTAATACATCAATAAATGTTTATTGAGCAAATGAACAGTGGTGGACTTTTACAAAGTAATTGATTGAGGGGAAATTCATATAACACACAATTAACCAAAGTGCACTGATACATTCACAACAGCATTTAGTACATTCACAGTGTTGTGCAACCACCACCTCTGTCTAGTTCCAAAAAGTCTCTATCACTCTAAAGTAAGATATTTTACCCATTAAACAGTTTTTCCCCATTCTCTGCTCCTCCCAGTTCCTGGTATTCAACAGTCTGCGTTTTGTCTCTATGAACTTGTCTGGTTATTCATATGAATGAAATCATACCATATATGGCCTTTTGTGTCCAGCTTCTTTCACTTAGCATAATGTTTTTGAGGTTCACCCATGTTAGAGCATGTATCAGTACTTCACTCTTTTATATGGCTGAATAATGCTTCATTGTGTATATATTGTATGTTTATCTAATGATGGACATTTGGCTGCTGGCCACCTTTCAGCTACTGTGAATAGTGCTATTATGAATGTTCTATGGTTAATTTTTTGAGAAACTGCCAAACTGGTTTTTATACTTTAGTGACTGAACAATCTCATATTCCCAACAAGGTATGAGGGTTCCAGTTACTCCACAAACTCACCAACACTTATTGTCCATTTTTCTTATTATGCCCATCCTAGTGAGTGTGAAGTGGTACCTCTGGATGGTAGGTTTTAAAACACTCTGGTGTTTTGAACAATCTTTAACATCTTCAGAGATGACTTTACTATGAAGTTAATAAAGCTTAAGCTTCAGATTCTTTCAATGAAGATTCTACATTGAAATTAGAATTTATAATTTTCTATTCTTTTTCTTTAAAAGAGACATAAAAATTATGTAAGTTCCTGGCACTACAAAACTTGAATTTTCCCGCATACAAGCAAATACAAATATCTAGTTCATGAGCGTAAAAGCAATATACCTTTCTCCAGCTGTGGTACTGTGATCTCTTACTTCCAATGTCACCATAGTCACACTTAAAGCCTTTATGACAAACACCTTATCCCCTGATTAAAAAGTTTAAGAACCTAGTACCACAGATAGCACGGCAGGAACCATAGTAATCCCAGCCTCTTATCAATTGCAGAACACCCTGCATTCAGGTTACTGCTAGAAAGCCAAGTACAGATTTCAGTTTCCAAAAGGATTCTTACACAGTTTTGCTTACAATTGTCTCTTCTTCTCAAATATCAAATTAAAAAGAACAGATCTGTAGGGTGTCTGCAATATTTTAAGGATGTCATATCTTTTACACTGCTTTTGCAGTTTGCTTGTAGCCAATGGGATGATTCTGTCACATTCACTAAGAGAAATCAAGTTGCAAATGCAAATTTATATGACTGTTGATGTCCTCAATTTATATAAAAATCTATGATGCGGCCGGGCGCGGTGGCTCAAGCCTGTAATCCCAGCACTTTGGGAGGCCGAGACGGGCGGATCACGAGGTCAGGAGTTCGAGACCATCCTGGCTAACACGGTGAAACCCCGTCTCTACTAAAAAATACAAAAAACTAGCCGGGCAAGGTGGCGGGCGCCTGTAGTCCCGGCTACTCGGGAGGCTGAGGCGGAGAATGGCGTAAAAACCCGGGAGGCAGAGCTTGCAGTGAGCTGAGATCCGGCCACTGCACTCCAGCCTGGGCGACACAGCGGGACTCCGTCTCAAAAAAAAAAAAAAAAAAAAAAAAATCTATGATGCACATCCAAGATCTGTACTGACTACAAATAGATCGAACGGTGAGCTCCATTAACCATGCCCATATGATTTATGAGTAAGTTTTACAGCTATGTGCTGTTATGCCCTTCAGAAACTAGGCTATTTGAATTGAATATTCAGTGTAATACAGTATGTGACAGACTATACAAATTATTTGCACAAGACATGGTAAGTAATTTAGACCGTAAAATTTGATGACAATGTTCATCAGGAGAGTAGCCTGCCTCTCTGAATAGCCTTCGAAATTTATGTTATAGTACCATATGGTGTTCTTCGTTTCTACATTTTCCTCTTGAAGATTCAAAGTGTTTTCCCATAGTTTATTATTAATACATTATTCTCCTCTGTAAAATATTAGCTGTACTTTACATATAAGCAAACTAAGTTTATGTCATTCAGTTTAAATATTAACAAATTCACCTTCCGGCACACACTGCTAACATAAAACCCTAATAACTATATTCTTATTTAGTTGTGTTCCATATATTCTAAATGTTCTCCATTTTTTAAAGAGAAGATATTCATTATGAGACTAGTTCTGCCTCTTAAAATCAAAATACTCACTATTTAAAGCTCAATAAACATTGAGTTCTAATTATTTTCACTTCTCTCTTCTGTTAACTCAGTCATAATTTGTTTATACCTTCTATCACCTATCTGCACATATGACTTTTCAGTAAGATAGACCGGGCTTTGGTTCATTCATCTGAAAGGGACCTAACAAAGCCATTGAGTTTTGCGAGAATCATTAGTGATCTAGACACAGCTAGCATTCCAGAAAACACAGGACTTTTTACCCTTCTCTCAAGAAAAGAGAAAGGATATTTAAGCTTTCGGGGGGAGGAAGTGTGGCTCTTGCCAACATTTTACAATATAAAATTGCAAGACTACTCTTATGAAACAATGTTTCTCAAACTTTGATGTGCATATAAATTAACTGAGGAGCTTGTGAAAATGCAGATTCTGATTCAGTAGGCCTAGGATGGGGCCCAGACAAGTTCTCAGGGGATGCCAATGTGACAGGTCTGTGGACCACTCTGAGTGGCAAGGTTATAGAACTCCAGGTTCTGCCTAAGTATGCTCAGCATTAACTAAGCAAACAGCCTGCCCTCGGGTTAATGAGGCCTTTTCTATGAATTACAAATTTAATTTGGGGATAGATTTGCATGCAGTTGTAAGAAATAATACAGAAATATCCCATATACCCTTTACCCAGTTTCCCCAATGGTAACATCTTGCAAAGCTATAGTACGATAATCTCACAACCAGGATATTGACAATGAAAATTCACAACCAGGATATTGACAATGATAATCCACTGATCTTATTCATATTTCTGCAGTTTTACTTGTACTCATCCATGCGTGTGTGTTTGTGTATGGCATATTTAGTTTTGTGCAATTTTATTTCTTGTGCAAGCTCATGTATCCCCAAACCACAAAATTCCGTGCTGCAAAGATCCCTCATGTTGCACTGTTATAACCACACCCAAACCTGATCCCTGACAATCGCTATTCTCCATCTCTACAATTTTGTTATTTCAAGAATGTTATATAAATTGAATCATACAGTACATAATATTTTGAGACTGGCTTTTAATCAATATAATTCTCCAGAGATCTTTTCAAACTGTGTGTGCATCAAGAGTTTATTCCTTTTTTTTTTTTTTTTTTTTTTTTTTGGCTAAGTATTCCATGACATGAATGTACCAGAGTTTAACCATTCACTTATTGAAAGACATCCAGGTTACTTCCAGTTTGGGGTTATTTCGAATAAATCTATGAATATGTGTGCACAAGTTTTTGTGCAAACACAAAGTTTGTATTTCTCCAGGATAAATGCCCAGGAGTATAATTATAGGGGTCATATGATAATTGCATGTTTAGCTTTGTAAGAAACTGTCAAACTGTTTCCCAGAGTGACTGTACCATTTTACATTCCAAGCAGCAGTGTTTGATTGATCCAGTTTCTTCCCAGGCTTGCCAGCATTTGGTGTTGTCACTATTTTTTATTTTAGCCATTCTGATGGATGTGTAGTTATAGCTCATTGTGATTATAATTTGCATTCCCCAGTAGCTAATGATGCAAGACACCTTTTCATGTACTTATTTTCCATCTGAATATCATTTTCTGTGAAATGTCTGTTCATGTCTTTTACCGACTTCATAATTATATTGTTTTGGTATTTTGCTGTTGAATTTTGAGAATTCTTTATACTCTAGATACTAGACCTTTGTCAGATAGGTAGTCTGCGAATATTTTCTCCCACTCTGCAGCTTGTAGCTTGCCTTTTCATGCTTTTAACATAATAATATCTTTCACAAAGCAAAAGTTTCCCATTTTGACCAAGTGCAATCTCATTCATTTTTGCTTTTATGGACTGTATTTTTAGTGTCCAACTTAAGAACTCTTTGCCAGCCATAGATCCAGAACTTATCCCTATTGTTTTCTAAAACATAAATATAATTTTATGTGCTCCACTTAAGTCCACAATCCATTTTGAGTTAATTTTTTGTATAAGGTGTAGGCTTAGGTTGAAGCTTACTTTTCTTGCTTCTGGCGGTCCAGTTGCTCCAGCACCATTTATTGAAAAGGCTATCTTTTCTCCTTTGAATTGCTTTTTTATCTTTGTCAAAAATCACTTAGTAGCTTTTTAATGGTACATGAATATCCTGCAGGTCTGTTCCCAGCAGCAGATAACTGACACCAATCAAGACTTATGACAGTGACCTAGTCAGTATAAATGTCTTCGTGAAAATATAATTCCTAAAAAATGAAAAAAAAGTTATTACCATCTGTTTGCATCTCAAGGAAAGTTTCAATATAGAGTCAGACTATCAGTACAGGTCTCTGGCTGAGTTTCGGCAGTTATCAGCAATTTGTTTAATTGTACCTTACTCTTTTTTGTTAATCTACTTCTAATAGACATTTCCATCATCCTTCATTTAGTGGTTTGAAGGTCAAAAAACATTTAAATTTCACCCACATATCCAGGACCTGCTTGGATATGCTTAGTTTGGCTCTTTAGTGCATTCAGACCAACTCAATGTATCTTCCTGGCTTTTTGTTTAGAAGAAGAAGAAAAAGAACCAGACATTAATTTGGCACTCAGAGTATCTCTTAAATATATGCACTGTACTCTCCTTTATTTTAACATCAAACTGAATATTCATTCTCCATTCTTTCTTTATTAGGTGCTGTTAATTCTTTACCTGAAATAAAAATGGTGTCTCTCTCTCTATGCTTTCAGAGAAAGAAGCTGTGTAAATATTTTCCAGTCAAGGAAGTATAATTCTGAAAACCATTTACTACCCACTCACTCTTAAAGAAGAATCGACCCAAGAACTTTCCCAGTCAGGCACTGAACCTCCTAATTTCTAGATGGCCAAAAACTGGGATCGTGGTGCTCCAGGGCTCTGACAGCTGACCTCAACCACACACAGGTCAACAGAGTTTAGACCTCTGTCTTACAGTCCTGAATCCCAATGTGCAGAAGCAGGACCTTACTCCACATTTCTGTTTATTGACACCCTGACTTCTTCCCCCTTCCCTACTCTGATTTCCTTCCGTCTGTGCTCATTCTGGTTTCTCTAAGGCTCACACGCGATTTTGCGTTATTGACTCGGACATTCTTGGTTTTCCTGTTTCTACAAATGTCCTCCGTTTGCATTTAGATGATTGAATTGTTTTTGAATGGAATCCCTCCCTTCCAGGAGCTCTTCACACATCTCTCCTGGCATTGCGATGAAAGAAGACAATCTCTGCATCACGTACTTCTGCTTTTATCTCCAGACTCCAGCCACACATCCTGCTACCGAGGCAATGACAAATCAACCTCAGAAGTACTGATATTTGTTTTGGGGAGTTGAAGTACCTCTACAATCCCCCTGTCAAACTGGCCTCTTGCTATCCCCTGTTTCATTCCCAATTTACTCATAGCTGGAGAAGTTGCTGACCTAATTGGTCAGAAGCCAAGATATTCATCCACCACTGTTTAGTCGTGGTTGGGATTGCTTCGCCTCAAAGGCAAGAAATCAGGACTTACTTTTCTCTAGGTGTTTCCATCTGCCATTCAGTAAGTCCATCTGGGCATGAATTACTTCTTAGAGGAAGTCCTCACTCAAGATAGGTAGGTGGGTAAGTAGGCCCACAGTCTGACCTGTGGAAATAGCATATTTCTCTTCATTATGTGGTTCCAAAATTTAGATTCAGGAAAAGGTCAGCAGATCTACTTTAGCCTGAAGACCTACACTAAATTTCTCAATAAAACTTTTACAGAGCTCTACACGCTACACCAAGAAAAATTTCAACTTCTTCATTTGCTTTCTCTTTTTAAACATTTTTACCTTTTACATGATATTCCTAGTGCAAAAGGAAGAAGCCACCACTGAATAGCTGACACAAAAATGGAATTTGCTGCTTTCTTAGCAAGGAAGAGTTGTGCTTGGGAGAAGGTGAAGTCTTCCTGAGCAAAACAAAGAGATAATCTTATCTAGGGTTTGGCAACATGGAGTTCAAAGAAAATTTATTTTCCCTGGGAAATTTTGAGATATTGCTCCATTAGCTTCTAGTGTTCAGTGTTGTCAATGAGAAATCTGAAGCCAATTTAATGTTTTTATAAGGTTGTTGTCTTTTTCCATCTCTGGAAGCTTTTAGAATTTTTCTTTTTAATTTTAGTGTTCTGAGATTTCTGACAGTGTGCCAAGTTTGAGTTTTCTCTTATTCATCTCACTCACCGCTCATGACCTCTTTGCATCTGAAGATTTGTACATTTCTTCAACTCTGCATAATGTTTCTCTACAGTTTCTTTGATTTATCTTCTTTTTCCTCTATTCTCTCCTTTGGGAATTTATACAGGTGTTGTAACTTCTAGATCTATTCTCCATATGCCTTTCTTACCTGATGTAACTTCAGTCCTGTCTTTGCATACTTTTACACCCGTTGTCCTGTTCTACACTGAGAAAATTCTTCAACTCACTTATTCTCTCTTCTGTTGTGTTCATTCTGTAGTTTAGCTAATCTCGTATCTTTTTGTTGTTGTTGTTGTTGTTTTTTGTTTGTTTTTTGGATAATCAATTTTTTGTCTTCAAGTCTCTTATCTATTCCCTTTTGCAATAAACTATCCCAATCAACATATAATAGATATATTTTCTTACCTTTATGAAGATATCAAGCTTTTAAAACATGTCATCAGCTTTGTTATTCTGTTTCTTTAGATACTGGGGTTTCTTTATTTGTTTTCTTCAGTGCTTCTCATAGTAGTGATTTCATGCAATCACTTGGTAATTGGGGTTTGTGTGATCATCTTTGTACTAGAAATTGTCCCTATAACTTGTGTAGATTTGTAGTGGACACAGAGCAAACAGTGGGAGCAGTTTACCTTGGGGGTAGAAGCATTTATCAGTGTTTTTAAGAATTATTAGCACATGGCAATAATAAAAATAAAAATAATAAAAATAAAACACCAACTTTTAGGTGTTTTAGGAGTTCTTTTAAACTTCCTACAGACAATGTCCCCCATTTATTGACTACACCTGGGGAAGATGAGTCCCACAACCTCCTCTCACTCCACCTCCCCTCGTCACCCCACAACTTGGTATGCCATTGCTGTAGATGATGTTCAGTTGACCGTATTCTTTCTACACTGTGAGGGAAAACCACTGTCAAGAGTAGTATAAGACCAACTCACTGTCTGGGCATAGAGTTCCCCATTCCTTTTGATTGTTGCCATCCTCCTAAGATACAGCTCTGCTTCTCTAGTTCAAATTCTCTCTCACCGCCTAGAGGAAAATGCTTCTGCACTTATCAACTGAATGCAGGTTTGGTCAAAAGGAGAACAACCTACTTCATTACTCTGAATGCAATCGGTGTGGAATCACCTCAGTGGTTGACTATGGCCCCTTCTGGCCCCTTGTATTCACTTCCTCCAAGGGTAAAACTCTCCCAGAACCCTCTCACTTTGCAATGAACATCTACCGTGACTGTTTTGAATGATGGTTTTCTTCATTAACATCAATGCTGTTCTGAGCATTTTACAACTGTGAGCATTAAATGAGCTAACATATGAACCCATATGCTTTCTATCTTTCAGAAATGTCTCAAATTTTCTGGCTTACTGGTGGCAATGTCTTGCTTTCTAGTACCGTAGAGTTTTCACAACATTTTTTTCAGTCATCTTGGGTTTTATGGCATTTGGCCTAATATCTTGATCTAATTTTTCACCTGCTTCTTAAAATAGATTTACCCCTTTTATCTTGATATGTATGTATTCCAGGTTAGTCCACTTGAGCTTCCATAATAAAATACCACAGACTGAAATATCACAGGCTTAACAAACAGAAATGTATTTTCTCACAGTTTTGGAGACTAGGAGTCCAAGATCAAGGTGCTGTCAGGTTCAGTTCTGGTGAAGCCGCCTCTCTTCCTTGTAGATGGTTAGTATATGGCTTCCGTCTTGCTGTATTTTCACATGGACTTTCCACTGTGCGTGAGATGAAAGAAAGTGCTCTTTGGTGTCTCTTCCTTTTCTTATAAGGACACGAATCCTGGCCCAGCGCAATGGCTCATGCCTGTAATCCCAGCAATTTGGGAGGCGAAGGTGGGTGGATCACCTGAGGTCAGGTGTTCAAGACCAGACTGACCAACATGGCAAAACCCCATCTGTACCAAAAATAAAAATTAGCCAGGCGTGGTGGCAGGCACCTCTAATCCCAGCTACTTGAGAGGCTGAGACAGGAGAATTGCTTGAACCCAGCAGGCGAAGGTTGCAGTGAGCCTAGATTGTGCCACTGCACTCCAGCCTGGGCAACAGAGCAAGACTCTACCTAAAAAAAAAAAAAAGAAAGAAAAAGAAAGAAAAGATGACACCAATCCTATCAATCCTATCGGATTAGGGCCTTATCCTTATGACTTCATGTAACCTTAATTCCTCCCCACAGGTTGCATCTCCAAATTCAGTCACATTAGGGGTTAGGACTACAACATATGAATTTTGGGGGAACAAAATTTAGCCCAGAACAAAATTTAGAATGCACAAAATTTCATTCTAATAAAATAGGTTTTAAATAAAGAAAACATCAATAAACAAACTAATAAGGAAGAGTATAAACTAATAAATGGAAAAGTGTGTGTAAAATGAAAGAGAGGAATGTTAACTAAAAATCTTCAAAGTGAATACAGAATATAATGACCTTTCTTGGTGCAAAGTAAGTGCACAATAAATATTAGTTGAATAAATGAATGAGATGTTCAAAATGCACCTCTAAGACACCAAGACACCAATTTGCAGGGACATTGTGTCAAACATTCTTTGACTCTTTCAGGCTGCTACTCAACAAGAAAAAATGGTAAAAACACAGTCACCCTACTTGTTACTTTCCCACTCTCAAAAAAATACCTGAAGCCATTGGAGAATTTTAAATGCTTACTGAAATTAAATATATTAGTATTATGACTATGTTTATGCTGATATGTTTATTCATTCTTTTTCCAATTGCATTTAGATTTTGGAAGGATTGCCATTGGTTGTGTGTGTTGATTTTTGTGTATAAAGGCAGGTATGTGTACATATGGGTGTATAAGATAAATTCACAATCTATGAATTTTTGTTGTTGTTGTTACTTTAGCCTTAAATAGTTGCCTAACTTCAAACAGGGTTAGGTACCATTACATTTTTGGGCCAAAAGAATATGATTCACTAGTAACAAAAATAAACAACAGAGACACACCTCCAGCACTTCCAGATTAACAAAATAAATGCTCTAGAGAGTAGACTGCTAACAGGGGGTGTGGAAACAAGTGTTGGAACCATAAATGCATTGCAGCATATTCTACACAGATCATGAATAAGTCAGGTTAGGAAATTGTGCATCACAACATCCATATGTACATTACCATATGTACAAACTGATGTGTACCAACAATACCACAATGCACAAGTGAAATGTGGTAAACAACTCAAAATCTTCACAGCATTTAGAGGTGAATGTGAAAAGGGAGTGAAGTAAGACTCGGTTGAGTTATATCCATACTTTCCCAAATTTGCCTAAAATGTATAGGCTTTATGGTAGACTGCCACATACTTTAGCAAAAATCATAATTTTTTACTACTTTCACTCAGAAATGTATTCCCACCAAAAATACTCATGTATTTAAAGTGGGATTTTTTTCAGATATAACTTCTGAGGGCAGCTGTCTGAATTTATCATTAATTATTGCCTAAATATGGCAAAAGAAAAAGGACCTGCTTCTTTCTCCCCTAAAAACTTCCCAAATTAGAATGCAATACTCTTTGCCTAATTCATGCCTGTTATTCAACAAGATAGAAACAGTAGGTTTTAAAAAATTGAACCAACTGGGATTTTTGAGAAATGAGTTAAGTCACTGAAAAATGAATTAATTCTTAATTAAGAATTGAAAGGAATCTAGCAAAGTTTGCAAAAGAAAATAATGAATAGAAATTCAAAATACTATTTAGAGAACAAACACAAGATTCTACATACCTGTTTTTACAAAATACTTGTTAAGACAAATGGGGATAAAATGAGAAAATGTGACGGCATTACACATCTCCCTAACCAATGTTCTTAAAGATGACCAGTGAACTCCTACTTGCCCCCTCCTCTAGCCCCCATCCTACTCACTTTGTGTGCAGCATAAGATGCCACTGACCTCCTTTTTCAAACTCTTACCTTCTCTGATTTGTTTGTGACATTTGTCTCTTTTAGATCTATCTCTCTAATTGCTACTTCTCAGTTCCTTTTCTTATGCTATGCTGTAAATGTCAGTAAATTCCAAGGTTGCAACTTCCCAATTTTTTCTTGTTCTATGCAGGCTTTTACTGGTAATCTCATCCACTATATCATTCCCACCATATCCTCTAGACAGGTGATTCAGCCTAGTTCAATATCTAACCCACTCAGTCCTCCCTTCCAATTTCCAGACCCAAATTCTCAACTGCTTGCTGTACCAAATGTATTGAAAGAGACCTTGATTCTTACGACTCAAGTTTAACATCTGCTAAACTGAATGTATTGCTATTTCTCTTACAACTTATGCTTCCATATGAGTTGTCCATGTGGTACCATAATTATCCGCTTTGCTAACTCTGTTAGTTTCCTAGGACTGCCATAATAAATTACCACAAACTGGGTGGCTTAAAACAACAGATACTTATTTTCTCGCAGTTCTGGAGGCCAGAAGCCTGAATTCAAGGTTGGTCCTTCTGAAAGAGCTGAGGGAGAATTCATTCCATGCTCTCTCTCCTAACTTTCGGTGATCACCAGCAATCCTTTGTGTTTTCTGACTTAGGGATATAGTGCTCCAATTTCTGCCACTGTTGTCACATGGCATTCTCCTTGTGTCTGTTTTCTGTCTTCAACTAGGCTTTTTAAAAAAATTCATACTGTTCTGATTTATTCATCATCCGTGTACCTAAGAGACTTGGCAAACATAAATTAACTATATGTAAATTACTATATTCATGAGCAGATGCAAAAATAGGAAAGGCACCATTAGTGTAAGGGTACTGGATTGCAGTTGATAGGCCACTCCAGAACTTAGGCTTCTTATAAAGACCTCAGTCACTGGATTGAGGGCCCACCCTACTCCAGTATGGTTTCATCTTAACTTAAATAGTTATATCTATAAAGACTCGATTTTAAAATAAGGTCACATTCTGAGGTTCCAGGTGAACATGAATGTTGGCAGAATATTATTCAATGTAGTACAATGACCAAACATGGAATTCCCTACTCTGACATTAACCCACATATTTTAAGTTGACTCTCTCCATTCTTCAAGTCACACTTCCTTCTTACTGCACCTAATTATCTTTTTTCTTTTTTCAATTATTTTTCCAAAGCATAGCTAATCATGTCCCTCTTCTGCTTAGAATTCTGCCTTGGTTCCCCATCAATCTCAACTGATCACGCAAGCCAAATTTTAGGTCACTTGGGATCGTATGTTAAAATGTTTGAACCTTTATTGTATTCTATTAGGCAGTAATGAACACCATTTTTCTAAAGCTGTTTCCTTTGCTTTGAATACTTTCCCTATATGTTATCAAAGTGCTGTCCATCCTTCATGATTCAACTAGGATACCACCTCTGCTGTGAACTCACCGCTGATCACCACCCACTCATGTTACCATGCCCATCAAAATTAGTCATCTCTCCATGTTATACTAAAGCAGCAATCTTAAACTAGAAAATATGTTATCCCTGCATGCATGTGAAAACTTTCTTAGAGTTCTAACACAGATAGTTTTAAAAGAACCAATTTCAAGATCCACATCTTATAAATGTTCTCTTTCTTAAAACTAATAATATTGAGTACAGCTGCAGACTACGTGTTTTTCTTTCATATCTTCCCTTTCACAATGGACTTCCCTCCAACCCCACCACTTTACCCCCAAAAATAAAAAACTTAACTCGCCTCACCCATTCCAATCTTACTAGCATTGCCCTGGAGGGTAAAAACTTCTGTAACCCTAATTGTTAATTATACAATTTTTTGGCCTGTGCCTCAGACTGAATTTAAAGAAATAAGGAAACTGCTATTGTTCTTTTCTTTTTCATCAGCTTTTTAAAAAATGAGCTTCCCTTGTACCTATATCAAAAAAAGTCACAAATTTTATTCAAACAATAACAAATCCTTTATTCTTTCATAGAGAGATATAAATAAATTTTTAGTCTCATTCTTCTCAATAAAAGATGGTTACTGACCATCTTTGGTGACTCACGTCTGCAATCCCAGTACTTTGGGAGGCTGAGGAACCTACTTCAAGCCAGGAGCTCCTGGCTTAAAGACCAGCCTGGGCAACAAATCAAGACCCCATCTCTACAAAAAATAAATAAATTAGTAAGGCATGATGGCACACATCTGTTGCCAGCTACTCAGGAGGCTGAGGTGGGAAGATTGCTTGAGCTCAGGAGTTTATGGCCTCAGTGAGCTATGATGGTGGCAGAGTGAGACACCAACCATAGAATAGAATAGAATAGAATAGAATAGAATAGAATAGAATAGAATAGAATAACAACTATCCAATATGAGTTTCCTTCTATGTTTATCAACATTTATAGAATCGGTCGGGGACAGTGGCTCACACCAGTAATCCCAGTACTTTGGGAGGCTGAGGCAGGCAGATTGCTTGAGCCCAGGAGTTTGAGACCAGCTTGAGCAACCTGGTGAAACCTCATTTCTACAAAAAATACACACACTCACACACAAAAGAAATGCCAGCACTCTGGGAGGCCAAGGTAGGTGAATCACGTGAGGTCAGGAGTTCTAGACTAGCCTAACCAACATGATGAAATCCTGTCTCTACTTCAAAAAATACAAAAATTAGCCAGGTGTGGTGGTGTGTACTTGTAACCCCAGCTACTCGGGAGGCTGAGGCAGCAGAATTGCTTGAACCTGGAAGGCGGAGGTTTCAGTGAGCCGAGATCCTGCCACTGCTTTCCAGCCTGGGTGACAGAGGAAGACCCTGTCTCAAAAAAATAAATCAATAAATAACCAGGTGTGGTGTTGCACACCTGTAGTCCCAGCAACCCAGGAGGCTGAGGTGGGAGGATGGCTTGAGCTCAGGGAAGTCAAGGCTGCAGCGATCTATGATTGTACCACTGCACTCAGGCTTGGGCGGCAGAGCAAGATCCTATCTCACACACACACACACACACACACACACACATAGAGTTAAATTGTAGGATATTTTTACTGTTTACCAAAACTTTCATCATGGAATTACGAGAAACAATGCTTTACAAAACATAAAAATTAGTAATATAAATAAGAAATAGCAAACAGAGCTCACATGAAGCATAGTTATATAAGGCAAATTCACTGGTTTTTTCTTTTATCTCTTTTGGATTTTATCTCATGATGTATGTTTCTTCCTTTCTATTTGCCTTTCCTGTCCAATCATAAAATTACCCAAAGAAAAATACATTCATAGCTTCTATATGTATATATGCAGAGGAGAAGGGCAAGGATCCTAGAAAAGAAGCTGGAGAAAGACAAGAAGATGAAATAAAATGACATCATAATGCTCCAGCTAACATAAAGACAAAAACGCATAGTAGTTAAAATATAGATACGTATTTGATATGCTTGCATTCTTTTCATATGAATTTCAGCATTTTAACAATTAGGTGGGTTTGCACACTACAAAGTAATAAAACTAAATGGCAATTATATGGTCAATTAGGGCTTATAGATAATTCAGGGAAAGAAAAAATATTCTCCTCAGATCTTGGGACATTAGAGAGTTTGGCAGTTTGAATACCTGACTTTATAGTTAATGATTCACCAATCTTCAACTTAGCTTTTTACATATATTTTAAAGCACTCAGGCACATCAACTAAGGTCGAACAAATAGTTAGAAGTAGTGGGTATATTTACTCAATAAGCATTTATTTAAAACCTACTTTGTGCTGGTCTTATGGAGAATGAAGAAAAGACATAGTTCCTTGCTTTGAGAATCTTACAGTCTATGATGATGTTATACACATAAATCACTTCAAATATTCCATATTCACTGATGAATACCAAGTTCTTATTGCCAGAACTGTATTTCTGAATGTCTCCCGAATATTACAAACAAGGTTTTATCACACAAGGTCCTACAAACACCTCGAACTGAAGATACACAAAAAGTAACTAATTTTTTCATGCCGCTACTACATACAAACATCTGCTTCCTGAATTCCTATTTATATTGATGTCATCCTCATGAGTCTAGTCTCTTGTAATAGAAACTCGAGTCGTTCTTGATTTCTTTGAATTATCCGAAAGTTCCATGTGTGGCTCATTAACCTATCCTCTCACTATTGCTAATTTTTCAAAGTTCAATGCTGTCTGCTCAGGCCTTTTGTCTGCTTAATACTCTGCATTGGGTCTCTTTGCCCACTGCTTAATGTCTAAACTCCTCACTAGATCACATGGGACCATCATAACCTGGCTTCACTCACCTTTCCTTTCCAGACCCAACCACCATCACTCCTGCCACCCTCTGCCACCTGGCCCCCTACACACACACTTATACTCTGTTCCAATCACACCAAAATTTGCTGAACATGCCATGTTCTTTCATGCCTTTGAACATATCACTCTCCATGCCTAAAAGACCAGTCTATCATTTATCTGTCAAAGATATGCTAGTCCCTTAAGACAGTGCACTTCCTCCACAAAGCCCCTCCTTGACACCCCAGGCTAAGTTCAGTGTGGAGCAAAGTACTTTGCACATGTTTTTATTATTTATCATTAGCTATGGATTGACATCCTTGTTTCCCCTATTAAACTATGAACAACTATCGGACCTGCCGCTGTCTAACTTGAATTTCTATTTGCAGTACATAAAGTAGAAACTCAATAACTGCTTGATGGATGAATAAACTTCTAAGCACACCAAGATTTTAAGAAGGAATCCATGAAATTATATCTATGACAACAAGTCTTAACCAGAAAAAAAGTTATTCTGGCTTTACAGACCTAGTGTCCACCTATTTCTGAACCGTTTAAGATGAATCTGAACTATTTTCATTGCCTCTTGGTCTCCACCATCCTTACGCAAGCTTATATATGTCTTAATGTGACATACTTGGAGATCTTGATTCTGAGACAGGACCATTTACCTTTGAAAGAAGCATAAATCGTACTATGATATGAGGGAAGAGAGAAAAACACTGATAGTCTGGGAATCTATAAACAGTTATAGATGTGATATATTTGTGGGCCACATAAGGAAGGGGTTCATGGAGAGGGGAAAATCTCATACTGAGATTTTCTTAAGTGGAATCTACAAGTTACCCAGATCCACTGTGAACCCCATGGGCTGCCACTTGGAGGTGAGATAGGAGGGGCAGATATGAGGAGATGAGAATGGATGGAGCCTACATGGGCTCATGTAGACCCAATGTCAGACATTGGAAGGAAGATAGACAGTGAGAGCTCTGAGGAAAATCTGTGAGGAAACTCAGGTCTTGATGAAGTATCCTAATGTCTACTCTACGCTCCATGCTGGGCTGTTTGTATATTTTCTCAGAATGGAAGTTCATTGGTTAGGGACGGTGGCTCATGCCTGTAATCCCAGCACTGTGGGAGGCCAGGGCGGGCAGATCACCTGAGGTCAGGAGTTTGAGACCAGCCTGGCCAACATGGTAAGACCCAGTCTCTACTAAAAATACAAAAATTAGCTGGGTGTGGTGGCACACACCTGCAGTCCTAGCTACTTGGGAGGCTGAGGCATGAGAATTGCTTGAACCTGGGAGGCAGCGATTGCAGTGAGCCAAGATCATACCACTGCACTCTAGCCTGGGTGACAGTGTGAGACTCAGTCAAAAACAAAAACAAAAAAACAAAAGGAAGTTCATTGAAGCACAGCAGCTACATTATTTTTCTATTGCCACAAAACAAATTACCACATACTTAAGTGATTTAAAACAACACCCAAAAATAAAAGTTGAAGATAAATAAATAAAATTAAATTAAAGCCCACATTAGCAAATGGGTCTGAATCAGAAGTCTGGGTGGGCTCAGCTGGGTTCTTGGCTTCAGGTCTCACAAGGCTGAAATCAAGGTGTTGGCCAGGCCAGACCAGGTTCCCATTGGGAGGTTTTGGTGAAGAATCTACTTCCAAGCTCACTCAGGTTTTTGGCAAAATCAGTTCCCTGCAGTTGTACCTCTGAAGTCCCTGTTTTCTTATGAATAGCTAGCCAGGAATCACTCTCAACCTCCAAGAGGCCTCATGAAATTCTAACCAGGTGACCCTCTTCTTCACGATCAGCCATGGTGAATTTCTCTCAAGTAAAATCTCCCTTATGCTTCAAATCTCTGCCTTCTTGCTGTGTGAGCAGTGGGAGGAAGTCTACTTTAAAAGACCTGGTATGATTAGATCAGGCCTACCTACATAATCTCCTTATCAACTGTGCCATATAACATGGACTATTGATGGGGATAAAACCACCATATTTATTGTCCCCGGGATTATGCAGGCACATATACCAAGGGCAGGGAATCTTAGGGTCATCTTAGGCGCCTGCCTGCCCCACCATCTGTAGCTTTACTTGTCCTAGTGATACAATGTAATGACAGAATCACCGTCATCAAGATCCAATATAGTCAAGAGTTACCACTTGCTATTTAAGGATTCTAATATTTTTAATAACAAATCTGTATTCCACCAGCACTATTTCCATTAAACCTAATGTTTGAATTGTACTATTCAATTGCAAAAGAAGGGGAAGTTAATAATCTTGAATATATAAGGAAGGTGAAAAGTTTAATCCTTCCCTTGTATCTATCTCTTCGTGGGCCCATCTCTATTGCCATTTTTTTCTCATTTAGCCCACAAAACAAATCGCCTGCAGCTCCTGTTATAAATGAGTATGCTGATGCCCAGCTACACAACCTGGTGAAAAGAATGCGTCAAAGAACAGCCCTCTACAAGAAAAAGTTGGTAGAGGGAGATCTCTCCTCACCCGAAGCCAGCCCACAAACTGGTAAGCATTGCTCCCTCCAAGTACTGGGAAGAAGGAAGTAATGAGGGTACCTGTGTTTTGCAGATGTTTCAGTTTGGATCTCCCAAAAGCAGATCCTGAGAAAATTATTTACACACAGTTTATTTTGAGAGTGATCCAGGAAGGTACAAGTGGTGAGACAGAGAAGAAAGTTAAGATGTACAGATGGGTTAGTAAGAGGATCACTGGCCAGATGCAGTGGCTCACACCTATAATCCAAGCACTTTGGAAGACCAAGACAGGAGGACTGCTTGAGCCTAGGAGTTTGAAACCAGCCTGGGCAACATAGTGAGGGCCTACTGTGCCATTGGGGCTTTATCCAGCTGAAAAGCTGTGTGGATCATACTTGAGAATTATCTGAATGGAAGAGGAGGAAACTGATTGGTGCTGGAGCTTCATACTGTTACCTCCCCAGCACTTTAAGTAAACCTGCTCAAGGAAATCCTCCGACAGACACAGGGAACCCTCCTACAGGTGATCTCCAGGCTCAGGGTATATGTGTAGGACACAAACAGTATCTTCTATAGCAAATTTTATTGTAAATATTAAAAATACCCATATTATGCAAAGTACATATTATAAAAATACAGGAATATTACCTGGGTATCCAACAGAGCAAAGGACATCAACAAACCAATCACGTAAAGGGAGGGACTATTATCAACCACCCTAATAATTACAAAAATGTGTTTATGAAAATTAATCAGGCAGGCACAGTGGCTCATGCCTGTAATCCTGGCACTTTGGGATGCCGAAGTGGGTGGATTACTAGGTCAGGAGATCAAGACCATCCTGGCCAACATGGTGAAACCACGTCTCTACTAAAACACAAAAAATTAGCTGGGCATGGTGGCGCGTGTCTGTAGTCCCAGGTACTCGGGAGGCTGAGGCAGGGGAATCGCTTGAACCCAGGAGGCAGAGGTTGCAGTGAGCCAAGATCGCGCCACTGCACTCCAGCCTGGTGACAGAGCGAGACTCCAAAAAAAAAAAATCAATATGTAGAGCACAAAAATAATATATACTATGATTACATCTATGTAAAATATTTACATATATATACAGAAAAAGAATAGAACAAAGCTTGGTTGTTTAACATATAAAAGCAAATCAAGTTGATAATTACATGGGATGGAGTTGAGCTTCCTCATAGTTCTGTATAAGAGAATGTGGGTTTTCAAAATAAACTGTGTATTGTATAACAGTTTCTTTTTAAACAGAAGAGGCTTAAAGAAATCATAGTCATTATGCTTTTATAAAGATATATTGAAAAGAATATTGTGTGTGACATATGTGAGGGTAAAGAAGCACCAAACCAAAACCTGCAGAATGACGTACATTTGCAGTGTTTCTGATCTCTGACTTTATTGATGCTCCAAAGTATGTGAAAATCAAGCTTGTATTTAAAATATTCTATTTGTAACACCTTTGTGACACCTTATTTGTGAGCTTTAAACCTGTTACATATTTCCAAATTCCAGTGTTTTCCTTACCTGTATATTTTCATAAATGTTACTATTTTATTTTGTTTCTATTGTATACTTTAGGATATACAACATGATTTGTTTTCTTTTTTAGAGAATGCCTTTATTTTATACTTTACATTTTTATTTGAGACATAAACTGTAAAATCCACAATTAAGTGTACAGTTCAATTATTTTAACATATTCTTTTTTCATTTTTTAAAATTTTATTTTCCACAACATTGGAGTTACAATGAATTTTTAAAGCAAATTCCAGACACTATATTCCATCCATAAATATTTCAGTGTAGACAAACATTTTATTTATATATTTATTTAATCTTATTTTATTCTTTTAGTGGCAGGGTCTTGCTCTGTCACCCAGGCTGGAGTGTAGTGGCACAGTCACAACTCACTGCCACCTCTAACTCTTGGGCTCAAATGATCCTCTTGCCTCAGCCTTCAAAGGAGCTGGGACTACAGGCCTGTGCCGCCATGCTTGGATAGTTTTTATACATGAATAGTCCTGTTGCATCACCATCACCACCCTCCAAGATAAAGGACATTTCCCTCACTAGAGAAGACTTACAGTCTCCCCAGGTGACAAAGCCCCCTTGCCAAGGTAATCACTATCCTGAATTTTGTCATCATTTAGTAGTTTTTCCTGTTCTTTTTTTATTTTGGAAAAATTTAAAAACATTTATTTATTTTAAAAATTGTGTTTCCTTTAATTTTTTACATTGACATATTTTTTCTTTATACACACACACACAGTGAAATAAATGTCACTATTTTAAATGTCATGAAGGTTTTGTTTCATCTGTCTGTATCAAAAGAGGAAGATTCCTAAATGTTCTGACTTTAAGACATTCAAGTTTTTTGGGTTTTTTTATACTTTCAGTTCTGAGATATATGTGCAGAACACGCAGGTTTGTTACATAGGTATACATGCGCTGTGGTGGTTTGCTGCACCCATCAACCCATGGTCTACATTAGGTATTTCTCCTAATGCTATCCCTCCCCTTGTCCCCCACCCCTGATAGGCCCCAGTGTGTGATGTTCCCCTCCCTGTGCCCATATGTTCTCATTGTTCAACTCCCACTTATGAGTGAGAACATTCGGTGTTTGGTTAAGAAATTCAAGTTTTTAACTAAGCTAACTTAACCTCTTTAAATGTTTCATCTTTTTTTTTTTTTCCTACGAAGCAAAGCCCACGGCTGTACCACCAGTAAAAGAAAGCGATGATAAGCCAACAGAAGAACATTACTACAGGCTGTTGTGTTTCAAAGTCAAGAAGATGCCTTTAACAGAGTACTTAAAGCGACTTAAACTTCCAAGCAGCATAGATTCATACACAGGTATTAACAAAGGGTGAACTATTGTAGTGGGACGGCTGGCTATCACCAAGAAACCCTGTGACTCGAAGTCACCGATAGCTTCTATTTTCCTTACCTCATAATCTCAATCTAACTAGCAAGCAGAATTGAAGTTATATAACCTGCAAAGGATCATTTGCCCATCTTTGGTGAAGATAAGAAATATAATATTCCTGCCTATATTTAAAAGGCAGTCCAGATCCTCTCCTGCCCCTAATTACCTCGGAAAAGAAGGCCCAAAGCACTCCACAATATGTGCACTGACACACTTGCAATTCATTATAAAGTGTCAGTCTTCTTCCATGGCTTCACATTGTTGATTATTCTAATTGAACAAATTCTTTCCTGCGGCCTCCCATAGGCAGAGAAGGGCTATGTGTGAAGGGACATGGACTACGTTAATGGGCTGACCCTCTGCCCTCCCATTTAGTGCCATCCTCCTTCTGGCAGGATGTGGCCTTTCTGCCACCTGCCCTGGGCAATCAATCCTGCAACTTAACTACTGAGGAACTAAAGATCTGCGGCTGCAGTGATGTCTGTGTAAAGTCCTTCCGACTTTTCGTGAAATTCTTTCCTGATCCAAATAGTAGTTACCTGTGTGGACAGACTCAGAGTGGCCACTTCTTCAGGAGACTGGAAGGAAACTATCCACTTTCAGAAGAGGTGATAAGATCATTTAACATCTCTTGTAAAGCCTGGTGCCTCACAGTCCAGAGGCAGAATTGTGTTGAATGTTTAATAGAGCCTCCTATGGCAAACGGCTCTCTAGAGGTTAGTATCCCAACCTCCCCAAACTAAGCAAGAGAATTCTTTCTGTGTTTGTTCTCTGTCATTTGGATTGCTCCACTTGCTGTTTTTCCAGATCGACTCTATCTCCTGTGGCTCTTGATTGTCAGCCTTGCCTATAACTGGAACTGCTGGTTTATACCACTGCGCCTCGTCTTCCCATATCAAACCCCAGACAACATACACTACTGGCTTATTGTGGACATCATATGTGATATCATCTACCTTTATGATATGCTATTTATCCAGCCCAGACTCCAGTTTATAAGAGGAGGAGACATAATAGTAAGTGGGGTTCGGAAAAGGCAGAAACTGAAACATGAATAACATCTAATTGGGCTACAAAAAATAACAGCATTGTTTTATTTAATGTTTGACTGGCTATCTGCGTGGACAACTGCAAGAAATCATGAGCAATAATAATAAGAAAACAATTACAAAACAGCCATTGAGTGTTCACAATGTGCTGGAAAACATGCATCTCCCTGTACCTTAATTTCCTCATATTTAAAGTGAAAATAACAATAACACCATCATATTGATTGAAAGATTAAATAAATTGAGGCCTGTGAAGTGCCTAGACTGTATCTGGTGCATAGTGAATGAGTATTAAATGTCAGCTAGCATTATTGTTCTAGTTAATTTACTTATAATACCGCATTTAATCCTTTCAATGACACTATGAAAAAGATGTAATTAGCCCTATTTACAAATGAGGAAACTGAGGTTCAGGGAGAGAGGTTATTTGCTTAAAGCCCAAAGCGAGAGAGTAGAGGGGCCAGGATTCTAACCCAGGCCTTGCCTCTACAATCACGCTGGTTCAGGTCAGCAAGTTTTTCAGAATTTGACAATACTTGAGCATATAAAGAGAGTGCCAAGTCTGAAATATTGAAACTATACACATATTTTACCTCAATAATGTTTTTTAAATGGATCAATTATCAATGCCAAAAGAAGAAACTATTTATTATATATTCCTCTGGTAATCAAGCCTCAAACAGTCTGTGAAGCAGTTGTTTTCTATCATGTTACAGTCTACCATTCACCGCAATATTTTAATAAATAAGATAGGTATGATTTCACTCATTAGAACCTACTCAGCCTTCCTAGGAGACAGTCTGGTGTTGTGAGAAAGTACTAGGCTGTAAGATTTTAGGACACAGACTGTGCCTTGTCTATCATTGTGCAGCTGGAACCGAGTGCAGCGTCTGCATGTAGTAGATAAATCAAGCACAGGGTTTTAGGCCTGGACACTTCGGGAAAACCTAACTTAGAAAGCAAAGCTTTCATGACCCTTTTTTTTTCCAATTTTTATTTTAGATTCAGGGGATACACATACAGGTTTGTTACCTGGGTATCTTGGGTGATGCTGAGGTTTGAGGTATGATTGACCCAGGTACTGGACATAGTACCCAATAACGAGGTTTACTACCCTTCCCCGCTTCCTCCCTGCAGTCCTCCTCCCTCTAGTCATCCCCAATTTCTATTGTTCGGATCTTTATGTCCATAAGTACCCAATGTTTCACTTATAAGTGAAAACATGCTGTATTTGGTTTTCTGTTCCTGCATTAATTTGCTTAGGATAAGGGCCTCCAGCTGCATCCATGTTCCTGTAAAGGACATGATCTTGTTCCATGGTGTATATGTACCACATTCTCTTTATTCAGTCCACCATTAGTGGGTACCTAGAATGATTTCATGTCTTTGCTATTGTGAATAATGCTGCGATGAACATGCAGGTGCATGTGTCTTTTTGTTAGAAAGATTTGTCTTCTTTTGGATATATACCCAGTAATGGGATTGCTGGGTCAAATGGTAGTTCTGTTTTAAGTTTTTTGAAAAATCTCCAAGTTGATTTCCACAGTGGCTGAACTAATTTGCCCTCCCACCAACAGTTTATAAGTGTTCCCTTCTCTCTGCAGCCTTTGCCAGCATCAGCTGTTTTTTGAATTTTTAGTAATAGCCATTCTAACTTCTATGAGATGGTATCTCATTGTGGTTTTGATTTGCATTTCTCTGATGATTAGTGATGTGGAGCATTTTTTCACTTGTTTTTTGGCCATTGTATGGTCATGACCATTTGAATCAATGTGGATTCACCGCACTGTCCAATACAGTGACCACTAGGCAAATATGTCCATTCAAATTTAAATTTGAATTAGTTACAATTAAATAACATTAAAAATTCAGATTTCTCAGCCACATTGTTCATATTTCCAGAACTCAACAACCACATGTCTAGTGGACAGCACAGAAGATTTCCACCATTGCAAAATATACTATTATTCAGTGTGGTAAGAGAATGAAAGAGAAATGAGCCATCCGTATCTCCATCAATATAGCCAAACCACAGACAGGTAGCCACACCCCTCACAGATATGGGCAAATCACAAGTACATAGAACACCTCCACTGGTGTTTTGTTTTTTAATGAATATGGCATCTATGGGTCTATCTTTTTATTCTTTACCTGCCAAATTCATCACATCCTATTTCTCATGATCAAATGCAGTGCCCTTCCTAAGAAATTAGCATTCTTACCCTTAGGATAAATTATCTTCTCCTGGATTTACTCTCGGTGTTAAGGGAAGTTTATTGTGAATCCAGTCAATCTGAGAAACAGACAAATGTGTTTTCACAAGCACAAATCCAAGTGTTATAGCCACTAGCCCAAGCCCCTTCCCCAGCTAACTAGAAGGATGCTTCCTTTCCAACTGTGGCCAATGTGCCATCCTCCTCCCAAGGCTCAGCAAGGGCTGCACAGAACATGTCCTCCAGTGTCACGATAGGAAGAGCAGACTGACTGACTATATGGCACCTTAGGTTCATGTAGAATTTTCAAGAAGATAGTTAGGTTGCTTAATCTTCTTAATATTTTCTGTTGGATCTTCAGAAGGTCTTAAATTATCAAAAAGCTGAAAGCAATAGTTTTGAATATTTTTTCTTCCTTAAAAAATTGTCATTTTCTAGGAAGTGTTTTCTATATTTGAAATCTTTCCTAGAAAGAAATACTAAAGGCAAAAGCCAAAGCTATACCAAAAGTCTATTCAAAATATTCCTTGTGCAGACTTTAGAACACTAGTTAACTCACCAGCACCCATCCCCAGAGCAACCTGGCAGCTTGATGAATGGTGATGACAGTGTACAAATAAGAAGTAAACAACAACAAAAAAAGGAACACTAATTTCAACCTCCATTAGACTTACAAGGGGGGAGAAAATCAATATCTGACAAATGGAAAATGACAAAATCCATAAAGGGAGACTTTTATTTTGAATTTTCTAAGAGGCCTTTGCACACAATGAGTGTTAAAACCAAGAAAAATAACCAGTAAAAAACACACGCAACGAGCTCTATTTAAAATGCATTATCATAAGCTACAAATATAGAGCAGGAAATAATTGCTTTGTTTGTTCAATTAAAGAAACCAAATTAATGGTTTCTTTAATTTAGAGTAAGTAGCTGCAGCCTTTGAAACTTGATTACATTTTCGTAAGAAGACTATGCACATTGAGTACCCAACCTGAAGGTCTCACTATATTTAGCTATCTATGCTACCATTGGTATACACCACTGAATCATTCATTCATTCATTCATTCAAGAAACATTTATTAAATACCTACAGTTGCTAGGTAGATACATCTACTTAATTCATTTATTAAATAACTGCACCATAACTGGAGGATGGAAATATTAATTCCCCAAGGCTTTGAAGGAAAACAAACAAGTAACAGACAACAGATTGAGGTGCTAACAGCTACAATAGAAACCAGGAGGACTTATAAGTTTTTCACAGCATTTACTTATAAAATCTTTCTCCTAAAAGTGATGCTACAAAGATAACAGAATTTTGAAATGCAGTCGAACCATTAGTCTGTTGTATGTAATTTCCTTTAGAGATAGCAGAAATTGAGTTGGAAATGACAGTGAAGATTATTTAGGTAAGAGACACATCCGCAACCCTTTGCAAAATTCACAGAAATCCTCGCTGTCATCTAGTTACAATGTCAATTAGGCCTTCCTTTATAGTCAACTGCTTTTGGTACTTAAACCTCTCAATTGCTCTTTATAAACCAATCTGAAGAAAACCACTCCCTTCTCTGTGTTTCCTACACTTTACTCATAATTCTATTATTTAATTGTGTTAAATATTGATTAGACTAATTATGAAGTAGTAGAAACAAACAGTCCGGGGTCAAATTTCACTTCTGAAATTTGCTAATAGCATTAACTTGAAGAAAGTAAACTTACCCTTTCATTGAATACAATCTTTTTCATCCCCCAAAATAGGAATAGTCGTACTGTTGCAGGACTTTTCCTTAGTTCAGTTAAAGACAGGGTCCTTGTCTGTCCCATGGCCATGAAAATGTAGGCTCAGAGATGGTTTGAAAGGTGAACGAAGCAGGGTTTTATTAGGTGAAAAGGTTTAAAAAGGGGGGGAACAGGGATCCTCCACAAAGCCAGAGCCCCCTGCTAGAGTGCTTCCTGCCCACTGTTCAAATTCCAGGTTCCACACAGGAAGAGGAGGGGCTAGGCTCCTCCCTACTGCAAATGTAGCAAACTTTCCAAGGCTCCACCTCAGTGGGCAGGCTGGCTGGAGTTTCTGCAGCAACCCCCTCCCACCCGGCTATCTCAGCACCCACCTCATAAACCTATTATGAAGATTGAATAAGACACCTAGCTCGGGGTCTGGCATGTAGAAAACACACAGTTGATTGTTAAATGAATTAAATGAATGGATGTCCACACACTTTACTTTTCCCTCTTGTCTCCTATTTGTCTATGTATCTCTCTTTCTTACCTGAGGATAAGTTTCTTGAGAGTAGGGACAGTATTCGATTCACTTCTTTATCTAACCTAGGAACTTAGAGTACACTCAAGAAATGTTTGAAGGAGTGAATGAATGGTAATCTCAGTTCAAGGATTTTATTTCCTTGAATAATTAATCTGCATTATAACTATTTCAGGTAATATTATTTTAAAATACTTCTTCCATCTGTCCTGTGTAAAATTATGAAGTTTCTATGAATTGTTTTCAGAAGAAGTGAATACTGGTCGCGGTGTGCGGCTTGGCACAGGCTCACAACAGTGGCACCCCATGCTCAGCCTCACGGACTGAGTTGGCGGCGGCGGGACAGGGACAGCAGCGCACCCGCGCAGCCCTGCACCTGGGCCAGTCTCCTGAATATTTACACATTGCCGAATCTCCTGTGGACAAGCCACCACGAGGCCAAGACTGTCCCATGATGGGTTGAGCCTCTTCTTGTGCCTAGAGATTCCGAGAATCCTATCCATCTTTTTCACCAATACGGTTTGTGGACTCTGATAACCCAAATCTGACATCAGTTCTGGAATGTCTAGAAGATACTAAGAACAACAATCACCTTCGTCAGTAATTGAAGTAGTTGATATGTGAACTCTGCAGATTATATAACCTTCCTAAGGACCTGCATGTTTGAGATGCTAGATCAACCACTACCCATGGGTCAGAATGGGAAAACAGAAGTGACTTCAGAAGAAGAATAGATGGTTGGAGATACAAAATACTTAAATCACTATAAGATGAAGGAAGAAGAACTTACTAGTGGGAAAAAGTCAGAGGATGAAGGAATTGAAAAAGAAAATTTGGCAACATTACAGAAAATTAGGAAGACTCAAAGGCAAGACCATTTAAATGTGGTGTGGTGTTTGGGTCAGTGCAAGCTTCAGATAGACTTATGAAAGAGCTCAGGGACGTATACAGATCACGGAGTTATAAAACAGGTCTGCTGGAACTTTGTCTTCTTCCTGAAAGAGAATTAACTCTTACATGATTTTTACCTTCTGACAAAAGCATGAGTAATATTGCTTGGAAAGGATTTATTCAGTGGAACTCATAAATGACAGTACATGACTGGCATGTTAAACTGCAGAAGGTCGACCCTGATAGTCTTTTGCACAATGATCTTCAGATCGGAAAAGAAAAAGGAAGATAGAATATTTTTTGTTTAACATATCTTTTAAGAAACTGTTGTGGTTGTCAACTGGGTTGTCGTCCTAAAGTATGAATCTGTTATATATTGACCGAAGTTGCTAATGGCTACATTTCTACTGGTTCATATGGGGGAACGAATGAAGCACCAAAGCCGAAAACAAAACACAAAATACACACACACACACACACACACACACACACACACAACAGGAAAGTAGAACTTCAGGGAGGGGACGATCTGAGAGGTAAATGGCTGAAATTCTATTGGATTTGTGTTTCTGGACCATGCTTCCTGATACCAGAAACAAGGGCCTTTTCTGGGGTAGGAGTATTTCTTAAGAGGCCTGGGAAGAATGTTATTGCCTTGAGCTAACTGGCCTTGTGAAGAGGACCTTAAACTGAATTGCCAAGTTTTTAGTATTGGAATTCACAGACTTTGGAGGGTAGCAGGATAATTTTCCATTTGATCCTCCATTTGTTCGAGTGGTGTTACCTGTTCTCTCAGGAGGGTATGTATTGGGTGGGGGAGCACTGTATATGGAACTTCTCACAAAACAGGGCTGTAGCTGTGCCTACACAATGGAATTGGTCATCATGCAAATAAATGCCATCTTAGTCAGAGGCAAAGCCAGAGTGCAGTTTGGAGCAAATAAGAATCAATATAATCTAGCAAGAGCCCAACAATTCTATAATTCCATTGTTCAGATGCATGAGAAAAATGGTCCCTCTGGACACACTGCCGCCTGGCCATGCTTCCTTTCCCTTTCATCTTTCTCATCGACCAATGGGCTTGGAGCATTGAGGCCATGCCCCATTCTGCGTTCTAGTGTGGCCCTGGTTACTTCTCCTCTGGCTCAGTTGCACATCTGCCTGGTAGATGACTGGATGTGTTTAGCAGTGGTTGCCAGGATCGTGCTGATGTGGCCCCAACCCCGCCTCCCACCCTGCCCTGTGATGTCGGAAGAAACCCTACAGAGCAAATTGGCTGTGGCCAAGAAAACATTGAGAGAATATCAGCACAGAAAATACCCTGGTGTAGGTACAAGAGCAAAAAAAGGAGAAAATTAAAAATGGCAGCAACCCTGAGACAACCACTTCTGTTGGTTGCCATTCACCTGATGATACATCCAAAGACCACGCTTCTCCCCTACAACTGTCTGCTCATGACACCATGTTAGCTGGTGGTGTCTCTTCCCCTGGTGCCAGTCACACTAACATGGCGGCACCTCAGAATCATGATGCTAACATTGGTCCCAACCTCATGGATGAAACCAAGACTTTCTCATTGACCGGGAGCCCAGGGCAACTCTCCCAACAGCTCAATGGTCTTGCCTCTGAGTCTACATCCTTTGTCAATGGGGAGAGCCCTGCATCATCTGCTAACCTGAAGGATCTGGAGAAACAACAGAAACAACAGAATTCTGGATCAACTGGAAGAAGAAAAGAAAGCAAGGAATTGAAAGCAGGGAGCCCAAAGGGAGTAGTTACAGGTTCAAATTCAGACCATAGGGATACTCATGTCCAAGAAAGCAGAGTTATGGACAGCCCTGTATTACACTCAGCGTGCTACCAGGTAGTTTGAAGGAGAGTGAAAGGATCTGGCCAGCCGCCTGCAGTATTCCTGGCAGCATGTGGGAGAGTTGGAGCAGGCTCTCTCTGCTGTCTCTACACAGCAGAAGATGATGGGCAAGTACAGCAAAGAGTTAACCAAAAAGAGAGATGCCCTCCGGCTGGAGTTATATGAGGATCTGAAGCAGCAGAACTCAGAACTAGAAGAGAAACTTGAGTCCTAGTATCGGAGAAGTCAGGGGTCCAGCTCAACTTAGAGGAGCTGCAAAAGAAGCTGGAGAGGGCCAAGCTCCTGCTTCAACAGTCCTCAAGCCAGTGTGAACCCCCTAATGCTAACCAGCAGTTACAGCAGGCCATGGAGGATCAGGCACACTGAAAGCACACCTGGGGCAGGTTACAGAGTTGCTGAAACAGCTACAGATAGAGAAAGATCAATATACTGAAAATCTGAAAGGAGGGAGCACCATGTGGTAGCAGAGGATGCAGCTGATGTCAGAGCAGGTGCACAGGTTGAGGGAGGAGAAGGGGCACAGCATGAGTCAGGTACAGGAGCTGGAGACGAGCTTGGCCGAACTGAGGAACCACATGGCTGAACCCCTGCTCCTGGAGCCCCCAGCAGGGCCCTCTGAGGTGGAGCAGCAGCTACAAGTGGAGGCCGAGCACCTGCAGGAGGAGCTAGAGGGTCTGGCAGGACAGCTCCAAGCCCAGGTGCCAGACAATGAGGGTTTGAGTTGCCCGAACCAAGAGCAGGAGGAGAGACTGCTGGAGCTGGAGCTGGAGCAGAAGGCTGAGCTCTGGGAGGAGCAGGCAGAGGTGCGCAGGCCCAAACCTTGGAGACCATGCAGAATGACCTCGCCACCATCAATCATGCAGTCTCTCAGAATGGTGAGCTCAAGGAGCAGATGGCCGAGCTGCAGAGTGGCTTCATGAAGCTGAAAAATGAGAACATGGAGATCACCAGCAAACTGCAGTCAGAGCAGTACATCAAGAAGGAGCTGGGCAAGAAGCTGGGTGAGCTGAAGGAGATGGTAGAACTGAAAAGCCAAGAGGCTCAGAGTCTGCAGCAGTAGTGAGATCAGTACCTGGGTCACCTGCAGCAGTACATGGAGGCCTATCAGCAGCAGGTGGCCACCTTTCAGCAGGTGCCCTCTGAGAAGGAGCTCCACAAGCAGTTACTGCTGCAGACCCAGCTCATAGACCAGCTGCAGCAGGAGGAAGCTCAGGGCAAAGTGGTGGCTGAGATGGCCTGCCAAGAGTTGCAGGAGACCCAGGAGCACCTGGAAGCCACCAGCCAGCAGAAGCAGCAGCTACAGGCCCAGCTGACCTTCGTGGCTCTCCATGGGGAAGGAGATGGACTGGACAGTAAGGAGGAGACGCCTCCACTCATGCTGAGCATCCTGGAGGACCTGAAGAGTCAGGAGGCCATGGTGGCATTTTTACACTCAGCTGTAGCCAGTGCCGAAGAGGAGCAGGCACAGCCACGTGGGCAGCTGAAGGAGCAAAGGGTGAGCTGTAAGTGTCTGGCTCACCTGGTGGCCTCGGTCCAGAAGGAGCCAGAGGCAGCAGCCCTAGCCCCAGGGACTGGAGACAATTCTGTGTGTGGGAAGGCCCACCAGGCCCTCCAGGGGGCCATGGAAAAGCCTCAGAGCCACTTTATGGAGCTCATGCAGGAGAAGGTGGACCTGAAGGAGCAGATGGAAAAGCTGGAACGTCACTGTATCCAGCTGTCTGGAGAGACAGATGTCATCAGTGTGCGGGAGGCCAGGACATGGCAGGGGGAGCTGCACTGTGGTCGGAGGGGTCCCAGTGTCTGAACCCTATCCTCCGGCAGGAAAGTACATCACACTGTACCAGAGCCAGAGGGCAGTGTTGAAGATGTGGCGACAGAAGGAATACATGAGCAGGCTGGCCCAGGACAAGAAGAAGATGAAAGTGAAGCTGCTGGAGCTGCAGGAGCTGGTGTTGCAGCTTGTGGGCAACCACAACAAGTGCCATGGCAAATTCCTGGCAGCTGCCCAGAACCCTGCTGATGAGCCCGCTCCAGGCACCACAGCTCCCCCAGGAGCTTGGGACTACCAACAAGCAGGGTGATCTTTGCAATATGCGCCTCGTCCACAGTGTGGAACCTGCACAAGGAGAGGCCGGGGAGGGTTCTCACCATGACAATCCCACTGCACAGCAGGTTATGCAGCTGCTTCCTGAGATGCAGAACCCCCAGGAGCACCCAGGCTTGGGCAGCAACCCCTGCATTCCATTTTTCTATCGTGCTGACGAGAAATGAGGTGAAGATCACCGTCATCTAAAAGCCGGCCACTGTCAGCAAAGCTTGGAGAAGTGGGGCCAGAAGCTCATCCCCATCAGGTCCTTACCACCCCTTCCCAGTCACCCCATTATCTTTAGAGTAGCAAGGTAAGATCCCTGTGTGATGTGGGGAGACAAACAAGTGCAGACCCTTTGCCACCTTGGCCCGGGCTGAGTCCTTAATTTCTGGATGATTATTGTGGTTATTTAAGAGCCAGAGGCTCATAGAGTTGATTTATTTGGAGGAGGCCTGGTGGCCTCCCTGATGGCCTTACTCTCACTAAAGCAACTTTTCCCTCACAGGGGCTCCCATCTTCTTATTTGGAGAGGCAGCTGAGGCAGGACAATGGGGCTAAATGTAGAACACGCAAGAGAACAGGCTGCTGGGGGTGACTCCCCTTCCCCAGTGGACATATTGTATCTGCATAACATTTTGTAATTCCAGGGGTAGGGCCACCCCCTGTACTATACATAGAGGAGGTTGAAGCTGGCACATGGAGAGGAGGTTTTAGTAATTATTTGGGGCTCGGAAACTTCTTTATTGATAGCATGGGACAGAGAAAGGAGGCAGGGATGGGGTCATGGTGCCCTGGTGATGCAATTTCTGTTTATTTTGCTTTTTATTTTGGAATAAACGGATTTAGCCATGGTGTGGGGGAAGAAGAGGTGAATACTGCATAAATATACTAACACTTGAGTAGATCTTCTTCAAAAAGTATCCATTGGAAAAGGATTTAGGTGCAATTAGCATATCCTTCTTAAGTAAGCCTCCCCTGAAGAAATGTCTGTGGCATAATGATGAGGCTTAAAAGAGGGAGAGAGAATTAAGTGGGGTGACATTTTAAAAATAAGTACCTAATTGTTACCGGTAAGCATGCTGATCCTCGTAAGGCTAATGATGCCAAGTTGATTTACTGCTCTAAAGAAGATAGAATTTAAAATCACTACATGGCATTTAATTTAATCTAGCAAGTTTTAGTTGCATTTACATTTACTCAATCATAGAATCATTGACAACCTTGAAAGTAAACAGACAAATGTGCTAAGAACATTCTTCCTGGGTGCAGGGTGGAAGTAGTATTTTAACTTAACTGTCTGGCACTTGATATCTATCTGGCTGTCCCATATAAGCTTTGAAGGAAGTGACTGATTTTACTCTTGTGGTACATGATTTATAAGGCTATTTATTTGAACCTGTATCTATGTCTACCTATGTAGGCCATTTTGTTTCACAGTAAAAATCATTAAATGAGCATGTCATATATTTTCTAATATATTTATGTAAAATTTAGTATGTGTATATGAGTAAAAATTAAAGCCAAAAAAGGCAGTAGTGTGGGGAGTAACTTGGGAGTTGACTAACCAATCTTTAACATTGCTCAAACAGCAGTTTAAAACTTCCAGACAGCCTGAATGATAATTGTTAGAAGATGCTACTTCCATGTGTCCAAGTTATAATGCTTCGGTCAACTAATTAAGAGCCCTTAGAAAATCCCTTATTACATATAAGTGAAACATATAAGTCCAATATTCACATTAATTCTTTTAGGTCTGAATATTAACAAATGCCATTCTAGTCATCTATCACTTGTCACACATTTATTGAACACCTACTATGTGTTAGACACTGTGTTAGGAACTGAGGAAATAGAGGAAAAAGATTGGACCCTACTCTCTCACATAGCTCAGAATGTCTAGGACAGACCGGCAAAAGAAAAATGGTAGGATTTTATGTTGTGAGTCATGAAAAGGCATGGCCAGGGTGCTATAAAGCTCAGAGAAAACCATCTGACAGAGAAGACCCTTAGTCCAAATCTTGATGGATGAGTTGGTGTTACCTGCACCTTTTTCCTCCACAAGAAAAAAGGAAAAACATGTTCTGAGCTGTGGGACAGCATGGGCGAAGGCATTACTATGATGCATTTGAGGAACTGCCGAACAGAGTGGGTTCTGTTCCTGGGATGCTCCAGGAAGTGAGTGGGAAACAGAAAGTAGTGCTTTGTATACCCTGAAAAGGTGCTTTCATTTTTTTTTTTCTTAAAATCATGTGGAGTTGCAGGATTTGACATAAACGAGGATTTTAAGTGATCTGATTTAGAGATCATCTGGCTGCCACTGTAGAATTGTTCCAGGGGAACAAGACTAAAGTCAGAGATAGTGCCAGAAAGGAGAGAATGGACATGAGAAAATTTTCGGAAGAAGAATGAGCAGAACTTGGCTATTGGTTGTATGAGGGCTGAGGGAGACCACGCAGGGTAGGACCACTAAGCAGTGTAGTTGAGGGTGCTCAGAGGATACTCGGAAGCAGGAGGAGGAGCACAGTTTGGCTCAAGGGCAATGTAGAATGATGATGAATTCAGTTTTGGTGCAGTGGATCTGCTAAGTGAAGAAGACAATGGGCAGTTGCTTACCCAACAGCTCAAGAAAGTGATATTAGGTGGAAGCAGAGATTTGGTAGCATCAACCCACACGGTAATCTCTGAAACTATAAAAGTGGGTGAGATTTCCCAGGAAGCAAGTATGAAGAGAAAAGAGAAGAGAGCTAAATCCTGGGGAATGTTGACTTTTAAATGACTAGCCCAAGAATCCAAGAAGAACATTGAAAAGTAGGAAGTGAAGAAATAAACTAAGAGTGGCATTACAGATTCTTTGAAAAGAAAAAGTTTCAAGGAAAAAAATTGTCCAAAAAAATTTTTAATGCTTCAAAGGTTTTTATTCATCTCTCCATTTCTTTCTTCATTCATTTAATAAATATTCACTGGGCTTTTAGTATATTCTAGGCACTAGTTAAATATAGTTGCTAAGCAAAATCAAACCTGTCCTCAGATAGATTACCATTTAATGGAGTAGACTAATTTTAAATAAATGAGCCAAACAATATATGTGTCATTTCAAATTATGATGAGTGCCATAACAGGATGCTAAGTGCCATAAATGATACCCCGGGTGTCATCATTAGGAGGTCATTGATGGTTTTGTACTGTTAGCCTTGAAGAAGTGAGAGAAGTGGGAAGAAGCCAAATTACCACCAAATTGCCATGAGTTAAGGATAAATATGAGGGAAGGATATAGAGTAAAGCAGGTAGGCAACTCTTTTGAGAAGCTTGACTGTGGCAAACAATAGAGCAAGAAGAAGAAAACTAAAACCAAACATTATTTGTTTTAAAACCTGAGAATACGGAGCATATTGATTGGCTGAGATTGAAAGGAACCAGCCAAGAGAAATAGTTCTAAATATAAATTTAAAAGTGAGGAAAAAAATTGATGAAATTGGCGAAAATTAATGAAAATACAAATATGTTTCAGGTGGATCCAAATGAGCTAAGGAAAAACTACAGGACTTCTACAAAATTTCAGGTAGGTGACTCAAAAACAATTTCAAAATTGCTCAAGTAATCTCTTACCATTTTGACTTTAAATCCCATCTATGGATTTCTATAAACAAAGTTTATACATATGAAGTTTTATTAGACAAAGATAAGCCTGAAGTTTCTGCCTCTCAATAATTACCTGATATATTTCCTTGTATGTGCAAATGGGTAATTCCACATATAAGTCCTTATTAAGCAGACTAAAATAAGTTAGTGCCCACATTTGAATTCTAATTTACACATCAATAAAGGAATATGGGTTGGTTGTATACTTTGCCTTGTCTGCAAAATTCTAGCCCCCAATTCATGTAGCATGATGTTGTAAAGGTGCAAACTTGTTTCTACTCCTGCTTCTTTCTTGTTCTCATGTATTCAAAATAAAAATTATTAATAGAAGAGAGGCAATTGTTTAGATAACATGGAACCTTCTTTTCTAAAACATACGTTTTATTGCCCATAATTGTTTTCTAAGTACTTTGTTCTCTAACTCTGAGAAATAGGCAGAGGTCGGGGTTATTTCGGTTTACCCAATTGGAGTGAACTCTAGCCCCCCACTTCAAAGACAATTCTTTAGTGGCCTCACAGTTTGTTTAAAAATACAAATCTGGGTTTAGGTCTCAAACTATCCCTGTTGGAAATCTACAATGATTAACATCCCTTTCAATTGGCTTTTTTAAAAATCTCCAACTAATTTTCTTTATTAAAAATTGCCACATACTTAGGCACATTCATAAAAGATCTCTGTGCGGCTTTGATGAATTCTGCGAAGAGGATGAATACTTTTGTAATCCCATAAAGCTTATTCCAAACTCTTACTTTCCTGAGTTTGAATAAGGGCTAAATTAATTTATATATTTAATTTGTGTTAGCATAATGACATTTTGGTCAATGACAGACCATGTATATGGTGAAGGTCCCATAAGATTATAAGGGAGCTAAAAAATTCCTATTGCCTAGTGACATCATAGCCATCATAACATTACAGTGCAATGTGTTATTCACCTGTTTGCAGCGATGCTGGTGTAAACAAAACTACTGGGCTGCCAGTCACACAAAAGTATAGTACATACAAATATGTATGGTACATAATATTGGGGATAATGGTAATAAACAACTAAGTTACTAGCTTATGTATTTACTATACCATACTCTTTATTGTTATTTTAGATTGTACTCCTATGAATTGTTTTAAAGTTAATTGTAAAAGAGACTCAGGCAAGTCTTTCAGGAGGTATTCCAGAAGAAGGCATTGTTATTATAGGAGATGACAGCTCCACCCATGTTATGGAGCCTGAAGACCTTCCAGTGGGGCCAGATATGGATGTGGAAGACAGTGATATTGATGATCCTGACTCTGTGCTCGGGTCTTAGTTTTTAACAAAAAAGCTTAAAAGTAAAAATAAAAACATTTAAAAATAGAAAAAAGCTTATATAATAAACATATAATGAAAATTCTTTTGTACAGCTGTACAATGAGTGTTTTAAGTTAAGTGTTATTACAAAAGAGTAAAAAGTTTTCAAAAATTCAAAAGCTTATGAAGTAAAATAGCTATAGTGAGCTAAGGTTACTTTATTATTAAAGAAAAAACTGTTAAACAAATTTAGTGTAGCCTAAGTCTACAGTGTTCATAAAGTATACACTAGTGTACGGTAATGTCCTAGGCCTTCAGTCACTCACTACTCACTCATTGACTCAGCCAGAGCAAGTTCCAGTCCTGCAAGCTCCATTCATGGTAAGTATCCTATACAAGTGTACCATTTTTATCTTTCATATCACATTTTTAACTGTATGTTTTCAATGTTTAGATGTGTTTAGATACAAAGATATTTACCATTGTGTTATAATTCCCTACAGTACTCAGTACAGTAACATGCTGTACAATAACATACAATAATATACTGTAATATACAGAGCATGCTGTACAGTAACATGCTCCTAGGCTTGTAGCCTGGAAGCTTAGGCTTATATGTCTATACCATACCACCTATGTGTGTAGTAGACAATACATCTAGGTTTCTGTAAGTACATACTATGATATTCACACGATGAAATCACCTAACAATGCATTTCTCAGAATATATCCCTGTTGTTAAGTGACACATGACTGTATTTTTGAAGTTGGTCATTCCACTATTAGCTTGTTAACTTCTTGTGAATAGAAACAATATCTTATTCCTATTTCAACCCCAACATGCTTTGCAAATTGTCTTGCACAGAGTTTAGTGTTAGTCAATACTTCAATCAATTTTCTATAGTTCAATGAGAAATAAATTATCTCTGGCTACACAAATCTGTGCCAATGTGTTAATATTAAAATGGCTAATGATTAATGACTGTCTGCAGAGAGAATTTGAGAGGGGAGTTGAGCAATTGAATAGAAAGCAAGCAAAAAGATCGTTATGATTTGAGCCAAAAACTATAGGTTTTAGAGTAGCAATAGATAGGTCAATCGTGTGCCTGCTTTTTTATTTTAAATACATTATTTTAATTACTGTTCTGTACACCTAACTTGTTACAAAGATCGATACTTATACAGTAAAATCAATGAGGTTTGAGGATATGATGTAATTTCTAAACTAATACTTTTAGTAAGTAATTTGTTTTTAATAGCTAATCTGGTTAATTCAAACCAGAAGTTCTATTCTTGTTCAGTAGCAGCAGGCTTTGAAATTGTTAGGCAATTAATTATCTCAACTCTATGCTTTTGGGGTACAAGTGGTTTTTGGTTACATGGATTAATTATATAGTGGTAAATTATAAGATTTCAGTGCACCCATCACCAGAGTAGTGTACGTTGTATCTAATATGCAGTTTTTTTTGTCCCACTCCAAGCCCATCCCCACTTCTGGTCTTCAAAGTCCATTATATCACTCTGTATGCCTTTGCATTCTGAGAGCTTAGCTCCCACTTATAAGTGAGAACATTTAGTGTTGGGTTTTCCATTCCTGAATTACTTCACTTAGAATAATGGCCTCCAGCTCCATCCAAGTTGCTGCAAAAGACATTGATTCCTTTCGATGTCTAAATATTATTCCGTGGTGTACATATACCACATTTTCTTTATCCACTCATTGTTCAATGGCCACTTAGGTTAGTTTCATATTTCTGAAATTATGAATTGGGCTGAAATAAACCTACACGTGCATGTGTCTTATTCACGTACTGACTCCTTTTCCTTTGGGTAGATTCCCAGTAGTGGGATTGCTGGATCGAATAGTAGATCTACTTTTAGTTGTTTAAGGAATGTCCATAGTGTTTTCCATAGAAGTTTTACTAATTTACATTCCCAGCAGCAGTGTATATGCGCTCCCCTTTTACCACATCCATGCCAACATCTATTGTTTTTTGACTTTTTAATAATGGCCATTCTTTCAGGAATAAGGTGGTATCTCATTGTGGTTTTAATTTGCATATCCTTATTGACTAGACAGGTCACTAGACAGGTCAACAGTGTGTCTGCTTTTTTATTTTTAATACATTATTTTAATTACTGTTCTGTAGACATCTTGTTACAAAGATCAGTTAGTTCCATATTTTCTGCAATTATGAATTGGGCTGAAATAAACCTATATATGCATGTGTCTTTTTCATGTACTGACTCCTTTTCCTTTGTGTAGATACCCAGTACTGGGATTGCTGGATCGAATGGTAGAGCTACACAAATCTGTGCCAATGTGTTAATATTAAAATGGCTAATGACTAATGACTGTCATCATAGAGGAGTTGAGAGGGGAGTTGAGCAACTGAATAGAAAGCAAGTAAAAAAATCATCATTCGAGCCAAAAACTATAGGTTTTATAGTAGCACTAGACAGGTCTACAGTGTGCCTGCTTTTTTATTTTAAATACATTATTTTAAGTACTGTTCTGTACACTTCTTAACTTGTTACAAAGATCAGTACCTGTACAATAAAATCAATGAGGTTTGATGATATGATGCAATTGGGGGTGGCATTTTTTTCATGTTTTTTGGCTATTTGTATAACTTCTTTTGAAAAATGTCTATTCATGGCATTTGTCTACTTTTTGATGAGATTATTTGTCTTTTCTTGCTGATTTGAGTTCCTTGTAGATTCTGGATACTAGTCCTTTGATGCATAGTTTGCAAATATTTCCTCCCATTCTGTGAGTTGTCTGTTTATTCTGATGATTATTTCTTTTTACGTGAAGAAACGTTTTTAATCAGGTCCCATTTATTTATTTTCGTTGCATTTGCTTTTGGGGCTTTAGTCATAAATTCTTTGCCTAGGCCAATGTCCAGAAGAATTTTTCCAAGGTTATCTTCTACAATTTTTATGGTTTCAGATCTTATATTTAAGTCTTTGATTTATCTTGAGTTGATTTCTGTATAAAGTGAGAGATAAGGATCTAGTTTCACTCTTCTACGTGTGGCTTGCCAGTTTTGCTAGCACCACTTAAAAAACAAGATGTCCTTTCCCCAACTTATGTTTTTGTGTGCTTTGTTCAATACCAGTTGGCTATCAGTATTTGGCTTTATTTCTGGGTTCTGTATTCCATTCCGTTGGTCTATGTACCTACTTTTATACCAGTACTATGCTGTTTTGCTAACTATAGACTTGAAGTCTGGTAGTGTAATGCCTTCAGATTTGCTCGTTTTGCTTAGGGTTGCCTAGGCTGTAAGGGCTCTTTTTTAGTTTCATGTGAATTTTAGAATTGTTTTCTCTGATTCTGTGAAAAATAATGTTGGTATTTTGATGGGAATTGCATTGAATCTGTAGATTGCTTTTGGCAGTATGGACATTTTTACAATATTGATTCTCCCAATCCATAAGCATCAGATGTGTTTCTGTTTGTTTGTGTCATCTATGATTTCTCTCAGCAGTGTTTTGTAGTTCTCTTCGTAGGGATCTTTCACCTCCTTGGTTAAGTATATTCCTAGGGATTTGTTATTGTTGTTGTTGTTGTTTTACAGTTGTAAAGGGATTGAGTTCCTGATTTGCTTCTCAGCTTGGTCATTTTTGTATGTGTATTGCAGTGTTACTGGTTTGTGTACATTGATTTCATAATCTGAGACTTTATTGAACTTGTTTATGAGATCTAGGAGTCTTTTGGAGATGTCTTTAGGGTTTTCTAGGTATACGATCATATCATCAGTGAACAGTGATAGTTTGATTTCCTCTTTTTTGATGTGAATGCCCTTTATTTCTTTCTCTTTCTTGATTATCCTCTGGCTAGGACTTCCTCAACTCTCTATTTTATACGTGTGGCCTTACAATATGTTCTTAACTGCTCTTAATTGTCTTAAGATGTCTTAAAGTTTTTAAATATACCCTATTAAGACCATGTAAAATTTACTAAAAATGAATAATTATTTTACATAAAAGAATTTCGTATTGTTGTTGCCATCAAGAAAGTATGAAGTATGACATTGTCATTTCATAATGACCAGTTTAACAGAAGATCAAAATAATTTTAATACATGACAATTTTTAAAAATTTCTTAGCTATAATAGTACTTTCAACACCTCCTCCCATCAGAGCTGCTGATTAATTGCAATCATTATTGATTTCTTTTCTCTCCTCTCTCAGCCTGCTGTACAGGCTCTGATAGATACTTTTAAAGCAGTTTATTGGTAGCAAAATGGTTCAAAGTAGACAAGAGTAGAAAGCATTGAAGAGCCTAAATGAACCACAATATAATCAACTCTGAACACTGGAGAATTGGCTGAAACATAAAAATATAATGCTGCAATGAAAGTTCAATGCTTTCAAATAAAATCAAGAATGGACTTGATTTTTAGTCCAAGAGCCCCATGTTAGAAACACTATTCAAACGTATTTTAACATTAGCAACTATGCCCATTGTATATGTGACAGCTCAATAAAAATCCCAGTAAATGCAGTGCCTAAGGAGAGATCAGATGCATGGTGGTGGAAATGAAATATAGTGGAAGGAGGCTACAGAATAGTTTTCATGGTGCTAATATGCCTTAAAAAGCCTCATGCATAGTTAATTGAAAGCAGTTTTGGATTAAACAACAAATAATGCACTGTGACTGGTCAACTTTTACAGACATCAATGTAAATCCATCCATTCCCAGAAAGGCATGTAAACACTACATATTTTTGAATGTGTTCTTTCAACAGTTGGATGTCGCATCAATAATACCATTTGATGTTTGCTACCTCTTCTTCGGGTTTAATCCAATATTTAGAGCAAACAGGATGTTAAAGGTAAGATAACTATATTTAATTGTCTTTTCCCTTATAATGGAAATATTTCCATTTCCTTATAATGGAAATCTCAAAACAATTTAAAGTATCTTGAAATTACCAATATTCTTGATTTTTCCCAAACTCTTCTCCATCTTTCTGCCCTCATCAATGCTATGTTTTTTTTAATGAAAGAAGAACAAAATGTCTACTGGTGAAAGTTGCTCCTGGTTTTTATTTTATATCTCACATGGAAATTTCAGAAGGTACCTGCTTGGAGATAACCAATTTTCAGAAATAATCAGGTTTCTATAGATTTAGGAGTTTATCTGGCATTATGATAAAAGCTTATAAAGTGCCAACTCTTCATTCCCCATCTCTGTAACCCTAAAATGTCCAAAAGCCCTCTCTATCCATTAGATATTTAAATATAGGAGATCCTGACAGTTAACATTAATCTTCTTTTCAAAGCCCCGTAGTCCACTCATTTCACTTATTTATAAGGGTGTCATCTTAATGCACAATTCTCTAGGATAAATATTTATTATCTATCTGTCTCCAAATTATAAAAGAGAAAACAAATGAATATACATTTTCTTTTTAGTGAACACTTAAGCTAAATTTGAAATCATGCCTTTGTGCAAAATTGTTTTAAGAGCACAATAAACAAATTACCACACATATAAAGTATCATAATCTGAGTGTTCGAAGACGTTTTTTCCTACTTATGAACTCTGGAAAAACAAATCCTTTGTGTATATTTCTAATTAAATAGTCATTACTATTACCTACACTATTTTTAATTCTAAATGTTCTATTGCAGTCATATCCACGTTGGGCAAAATTTTGAACTAAGTAATCTCTGTGGTCCCTCCTATCTGTAAGAGTCTATGATTTGAAGCATATTAAATATATTAACTTACATATGCACACAACCCTTTTGGGGGGCATCTTTTCTTATTGACCTCATTTTACAGATGAGAAAACCAAGGCAGAGAAATAGCAAGAGACTTTTCCATGGTTACACAGTAGTAAGTGGCAGAGATAGGACTGGCATTTGGCTCTGGATTCCATACTTTACTGCCTATAGAAATAAAAGAGGAAGTAGGGGGTAGGAGTGCATGCAGGTAGAAAAGGTTGAGATAAAAGTAGAAGTAAGCAGGAAAAAGCCTTGAGGGAAATAGTAACTCTGCTTGTATTAGATGCACATAAACTCATTGTATCTTTGAATACTGTCAAGAACAGCCAATGCTAATACTTACTGAAGTTTAAATTTTCTTTAAACAAATACACATTTAATGCAATTCACTGAAAAATAATGCTAGTGTTGAGCAATAAGACTTAACATCTATTTATAACTGTAACACATTACACTTTTCCTCTTTTATGTATGTTTTTGGAGAGTGTGATTTTAATTGTTGGGAAATATAGAGTTCTACTACATGCTTACAAAAGGAAAAGGAAAAAAATGTTTTTTAAGTTTCATTTTCAACAAACATTAAAAGTAAGACTATAACTAGAGGGTAGCAATAACATAAAGCAAGAAGCTCTGGAAGTGTGATATCATGCTATAAAATGTACTGCCCAGAGGAAAATACCACTGAACAGGGTCTTGTTTTTTTTTTTTTTTTTTTAAGACATATGAATAAAATTATTTTCAGTAATGAATAAAATCTATTTCATATAGTTTTATTTAAATATATATATTTAGGACTAACATGCTTTTGGATTTCTTTTGCTTTTCTATACAGTATACTTCATTTTTTGAATTTAATCATCACCTGGAGTCTATAATGGACAAAGCATATATTTACAGGTAAAGTATAACTCAGTATACTTGGGGGAAGGGGAAAAAGCAATGGTGCAGCATTTTAGACAGAATTTGGCAGGGATATGACCTCCCTCTTCAAAAAAAAAAAAGGGTATAATTTCAGCTCTGGCTACATAAAATATAGGACTATGTTCTAGAACAGATGTGGGTATTTTAAGTGAAATAAAAGTATGAAAATCATATCAGATTTTAGAAGAGTACTGGACTAAGAAAATAAGACTTATTATCTGCTTCTGTCAAAACAAGTACAGAAAAACATACTCTTTTGCAAGTTGACTTTAAACCTTTCTCGTGATAATTCATTCCTAATCTGAATTTCATTCGTTTGTTGTTCTAAATTTGACTTGCACCAAAACCTCTAGTTGCCATTCATCATAGCATAAAGTCTCATGAGCTTTTCAGAGACATCTAGTTAAATCAGCATAGTGTATTTTATGGTACTTAAACTGAAGAGGTGACCCTTGAGGCATGTCTTTCGGTTTGTTGTTGTTGTTGTTATTTGTGTTTTTCCCTACACTCTGTCAATCCCAGTCAAGACATTGCCATCGGAAAACATGCAATGGTACCATCACTTTATACTGTACTAATGAGAGTTAACAGTTCACAAATCCAAAGCAAGGGGTTCACTGGAGACTTTAAGGAAAAGAAAGTGTTAAAATAGCCTGTATTCCAGAAAAAACATGGATTCTTACTTTCTATCTATTCTCTCTGACAGAGTTATTCGAACAACTGGATACTTGCTGTTTATTCTGCACATTAATGCCTGTGTTTATTACTGGGCTTCAAACTATGAAGGAATTGGCACTACTAGATGGGTGTATGATGGGGAAGGAAACAAGTAAGTTCTAATGTTGAAAAAAACCTTTATTGATTATTTTTAACATTCTGTTTCATTGCATGAATTTATGAGAGCCAGTGTTTTTGAAGCTGTCATAACCCATTCAATGACTGGTAAATACTATTTGACCATAAAAAAGGATAAAACCAAGTCATTTGCACCAAAATGGATGGGACTGAAGGTCACTATCTTAGTGAAATAAGCCAGATCCAAAATGGTAAATATCACATGTTCTCACATATATGTGGGAGCTAAAAATTTTGATCACATAGAGACAGAGAGTGGAAAGATAACAGAGACTGGGAAGGGTGGGTGGTGGAGAGAGGAGCACATAAAAAGTGGATTAAAGGATACAAACATATAGTAAGAATGTATTCAATGTTTGCAACAGAGTAGGGTGACTATAGTTTCAAAACCTGTATTGTACTCGGCTAACAAACACCCTAAACACCCTGACTTGATCACTATGCATTATATACGTGTAACAAAATTGGACCAGTACCCCATGAATTTGTCCAAATAAAAAAATTTTTAAGCTGAAAAACCTCTTTAGTAAGTCAGTTCGTTTTTAAGTGAAAGAGAATAGAGGAGAATAGAATAGAACATATCAGAATCTGTCTGATAGTAAGGGAGTGTGTGTGTGTGTGTGTGTGTGTGTGTATCCTGAGTTAACCTGTGAAATGCATTTTTTACTCTGGATCATGATCAAAAAAGTTTGAAAGCCTCTACATTAGACAACTGAGCAGTAAGATAACTTTTAATAACTCCAATGCTGATTGTTAGTAATGAACAATGTTAATTATTTAGAGGGCAGGTGCAGTGGCTAGTTTACCAGTGAAGGGTTTTATGGGTTTATGAGTCAGCTATAACCACTAACTCAATTAAACACTTAGAGACTAACAAGGATCATAAATTAAACTTGATAATTAGGTATGCAAGTGTCCCAGAAATAAAAAAGATCATCTGAAAAATTTAGAGCAGTAGAATCAGGACTTGGGAATGGCAACTGGGTTATTTAATAGTGAAATTTCCTTTTGGTAAGATACAAAGACCTGGCATAAAGTTGACTTCACTAACTTTCTGCTCCAGTGAAATGACATTGAACATATAATAAGGCAATATCCAAATTGGAAAAAAAGCAGATCCCAGCATTACTTTGAAGGGCAACTCACTGCAGCCTTGGGATGGAGAGCAATTATAGGATAGAGCAAAGAGAGGGAAAATAACTTACAAAATTACACACTACCTAGAGTGAGTTGGATGTGCATAAGGGATTATAACAACCGGAACCAATTTTAAAGAATTTAAAGTCAGAAGGACCACTGATTGGGAAACACACATATACAGATACTCTATTTCCAGAAAATTTACTAAATAAATAATTCCCTTTAGAATGTGAATGATTTACTTTGATATAAACAACTAATTTGTATAAAAATTGACTAAAATACCAACTATATTAAAATTGCCTCAAAGTGAGTATGTAATCCAACATCATTAGATGACTGTGACTGATAACTGTTTTTTTCAAATTAGCAAAATAATACAGGATTGCATAAGAATGCCTTCAAGAAAGTGAAGCTGTTTCTCTTTTTATACCTAGATGCCTCTCTGTGGAGTTTCTAGGGACTATATCTTGTTCCCAGTGTCAAGCTCAGTGTTAAGTATATAATAGTAGAAAATATATTAGGTATATAAAGGCAGATAGAGAGAGGGAGAGTAAGGAAAAAAGAAAGGAACGGCCAAATCTGCATTGTAACAAGAAGAAAGAAATCTCAGCTTCAGCCCATAAGAAACTTCAAGTGTGCTAGTGTTTTAGATTTCTAATTCCAGCTACATTATAAACCAGATAGCCAAAATACTCTCTCTAAAATACAAGATAAATTACCTGTTGTAATTTTGTTGTTACTTATTATAATTATTTATTATAAGTTTCTAGATGAATACAATTACAACAGTTTTCAATGATTGCTGAGTTCCCTAGAAAGTAAGAAGTATCTCCAAAGGCTAAAACACAAACGTATGTACCAAACCTGGAGTACGGTAGGAAATGAGTGTGAGTAACCACTAAAGAACAGAAATGGAGAGAATAACTTCTAAATCGGTAAGCGGAAAAAATGAATATGGAAATTTAGAAAGCAAACCAATCCAAAAAAAGACACAAAGATAAGGAGTGGCAGTTTTGGGGAGAAGTATAGGAAAGGCAGGACAATAGAAGACACAACATAAGATAATAAGGACAATTTAAAATAGATCAGTATGTTACCAGAAAGGGGTCCTGATCCAGACCCCAAGAGAGGGTTCTTGGACCTTGTGCAAGAAAGAATTTGGGGCAAGTCCATGGAATAAAGTGAAAGCAAATTTATTAAGAAAGTAAAGAAATAAAAAAATAAATACTGCATAGGCAGAGGAGTGGCATGGACCGCTTGACTAAGAATACCTATAATTATTTCTTGATTATATGCTAAACAAGAAGTGGATTATTCATGAGTTTTCAGGGAAAGGGCTGGGCAATTCCCAGAATTGAGGGTTCTTCCCCTTTTCAGACTATACAGGGAAACTTCTGGACATTGCCATGGCATTTGTAAACTGTCATGGTACTGGTGGGAGTGTATTTTAGCATGCTAATGAATTATAATTAGCATATAATGAGCAATGAGGGTGACAAGAGTTCACTTTCATCGCCATCTTGGTTGTGGTGGATTTGGGCCAGCTTCTTTATTGAAACCTAATTTATCAGCAAGGTCTCTGTTACCTGTATCGTGTGCCAACCTCCTATTTCATCCTGTGACTTAGAATGCTTAACCTCCTGGGAAGGCAGCCCAATAGGTCACAGTCTTATTTTACCCAGCCCCTTTTCAAGATGGAGTCACTCTGGTTCAAATACCTCTGACAAATATGTGCAGTAAATTAATGTGAACTAAACTCACATGCTAACAGAGATTGTCAATTAAAATTAGTCAGAAAAAGCTTTAAAACAAAAGACATTTTAGAGAAAAAGGTCACCATTTAATGATAAAATTTTGATTCACGATTGTCAAAAGACAAAATTACAACAAATTTATTTTAACTATTTTAATTGGCTTTTATTTGCAATTCTAGAATCAGGCAACACCTCAATTCTATAAAATAGAATGAATGTTCTGATGAGCTGAGCAAAAGAAGTTGGCTTCATAGGCAGAAAGGGGCTGAAGAAAGCATAAACAAAGAACAAAAATGGATTGGTCATTTCAAAGTTACTTTCCTTGTAAAGGTTAAAGTAGAGGGGACTTCCTTACCATGCTGGATAAAACTGGCTTGTTTGGGGATTTAGCTATCTCTCTTTCTCTCTCTCCTGATTTCTTAGAATGGCAGATAAACAACTTAGTTTCAGTTTGGTGACATAGAACTTCAGCATGAGTCATTCCATTTGGGTTTGGTCTGTTTGGCCTAGTGCAGGAGTTTAGTCCAAACCAATGGCCTCCTATAAATTTTATTTACTACCATCAGGATATTCCAATTTTAAATGTGTATGCACCCAATAAAATACTTACAATCATTCAAAGAAAATCATAAAGCAAAAATTGATAGGAGGAGGAGAAATTGGCCAATATATCATCAAAGTGTGAGACACCAAACATAACTATTGACAGGTCAAGTAACCAAAAACAATGAACATATAAAAGATTTGATAACCCAAATAACAAGCTTGATTTCATGGGTAGAAATAGAATCTTGCACCCAAGGATAAGAAACTGCTCATTTTTCTTAATCACTCACAGAAAAACTACTAAAAGTGATCATTTTCTAGGCCCAAAACTAGTTTCAATAAATTCCACAGCCTTGTTATCATACAACTCACATTCTCTGACTATAAATATTAACCCATCAAGTCTGCTCTGCTCATTTAGACTGAAGCATTCTCACTCAAAACCAAAGCTCCAGCAATCCTATTACCAACCGTCAGGGACACAGGTCGCCACCTTTGCAATGAAAATGCTTTTAAAAGTAGCTTCTTTACTTATCTTTTTAGATAATTTGCATATGTCAGTTATTCATATACTAATCCTAACAGTTTTTTTTAACATCAACTTATCCTTCTATTGCTTCATATTACCCTTTGATCTTGTAAGCCAAGTTTTTGCAATAATTACCTAAAGTATTTTTTTAACTTAACCCTTGTGATGGTCCTGGTGACCTATAAATTGAAGGTTGCTTATTAGGCCTTTGGATTTGCAAATTTTGCCCTAGTTAGAATTACGCAGCAGACTGTGGGGCAAAAATGGAACACTGTGAACATTTAAAATAAGTCAAGTTTATTATTATTCCATTAATTCTCATCAGAAAAGCAGTTTCTATTCATTTCAATAGAAGGCATTTTTATTTATATTGAGCAAATGACATCCTTCTTTAGACTGTAAAATTTGACAAAGAATGCAAATGTTATTTCAAAAGGAGAACACAAGTGAGTACCTACGGTTATGTGATACTTAAAAATGTTGCCAATGTACTTTTGTCCACATATATCCCAATTTTATTTATTTTCTGACATAAATTTTCCAATGCGCACAAATTTTTTTTAACAAACCCATGGTCCTAATCCCTAATGTATCTTTTCCTCGAAAAAAAAGAAAAGCAAACAAGGCTGCCATGGGAATTATTGACTTTAACTGAGGTAAGGAAGGAATCAGAATTACTATACTATAGTGCTAGAAAAATTTAGGTAATCTACCTTCTTAACTTTACAGATGAAGACTATAAGACTTAGGTAGATGAAAATATTTATTCAGGATGCCCTAGATACCTCATAGCTGAGGTCAGACAATGGCAGAGAGAGAGAAGGAAAGGGAGAGGGAGGGGGAGGGGAGGAGAAAGGGGAGGGGAAGAGGGAGAGGGAGAAGGGAAGAGGGAGAGAGCGCGGTGGGGTGGATATTTATATTACAATTCCTGGAGAGTCACCCTTGGGATATAACAACAAGAACAAAAAAAACCCAGAGCAAAGAATCGGGGGATCAGAAGGAAGTGAAGGGCAGTGAGCAGCATGACAGGGGAGAGTTCAGAAGGCGATTCAAATACAGTCTTCCTACATTCTCATTTCAGTAAGTCTAGGTATGCATTCACTCATCCATTCCAGTCATTCAACAAATACTAGTGAATTCCTATTGTGTGCTACTAGGCCCATAAATACCTACCTTTGTAGCACTTACATTCTAACAAGACCGTTCTCCCTCATAGCCAGTGCTTCCAGAAATAAGTTTACAGAAACCAGGAACTAAGATGGATTGAGGTAGCTAGGAAGGTCCACACAGTAAGATAAGTATAGAAGGGGTACTTTTAAAAGTTGTATGTCCCACTACAGATTCACCACAATGGCTAAAATTTAAAAGACTGACAATACCAAAGACTGGGATAATGACAATGCCAGGTGTTAGGGTAACATGGGGTTACTGGAACTCTCACATATTGTTAGAGGGAATGTGAAATGACAAAACCATATTGGAAAAAGATCTGACAGTTTATTTTACAACTAAACACACCTACCTTACAACTCAAAAATTTGAACGTAGGTATTTTACCCAAGAGTAATGAAAATATATGTTCACAGAATGAAACTTGTTTGAGAATTTTCATAGAAGCTCTATTCATCAAGACCAAAAACTTGAGGCAGCCTAGGTATTAATCTGTAGGTGGATAAATAAACAAACTGTGGTATAAACATACAATGAATACTATGCAGCAAATACAAAGGTATAAATTACCAATACACAACATGAATAACTCTCAAAAGCATATTGAGTAAAAGACATCTTATACAGAACCATATATACTGTATGATTTCATTTATGTGAAATTCTAAAACAGGCAGACTTATCCATGGTAGAAAAAAATTAGAACAGGTGATTGCTTCTGGCGCATTTGAGTAAGGATTGATGGAAAAGAATTGAGAGAACTTTCTAAAGTGATGGCAAGGCTGTATGTCTTAATATGTGTTTTGGTTACACAGGTATATGCATTTGTCAAAATTTATTAAATGATACAAAAATCAGTAGCATTTCTACATACTAACAATAAACTATCTGAAAAGGAAATTAAGCATCAAAAAGAATAAAATATTTGGAATAAACTTAACCAAAGGGGTGTGAGACTTGTATACTGAAAACTGCAAAATGTTGATGAAAAAAATTAAAGTAGAAACTAATAAATCAAAAGACATCTGTATTCAAGGGCTAGAATAATTAATATTGTTAAAATGTCCCAACTACTCACAATGATCTACAGATTCAGTGCAATCCCTATCAAAATCTCAATGATTTTTCACAGGAACAGAAAAAAAATGTAAAAATTCATATGGAACCACAAAAGACTCCGAATAGCTAAAGTAATTTTGAGCAAAAAGGACAAAGCTAAAGGCATGCCACTTCCTGATTTCAAAATATATCACAGAGCTACCATAATAAAAACAGTATGAAACTGGCATAAAAACACACATATGGTCCAATGAAACAGAATAGAGGGCCCAGAAATAAATGAATACATAGATGGTCAACTGCCTGTCCAAGGGTGCTAAGGATATGCAATGAGGAAAGATAGTTTCTTCAATAAATTGTACTGGGAAAATTGGATATCCACAAACATAAAAACAAAATAACTACCATATGACCCAGAAATGCCACTTCTGTGAATATACCCAAAGGTATTGAAATCTGTATCTCAAAGAGATACCTGCACTCTCATGTTTATTGCAGCATTGCAACATTATTTGCAATAGCCAAAACATGGAAGGAACCTAAATTTCTCTCAACTAATGAAAGGATAAAGATAATGTGGTAAATATGCACATATATAATGGAATATTATTCAGCCCTTAAAAAGAAAGAAATACTGCCATTTGTGACAATATAGATAGAGCTGGAGGACATTATGCCTAGCAAAATAAACAAGACACAGAAAGAGAAATACTGTATGACCTCATATGAACTCTCTTATATGTGGAATCTAAAATACTCAACTTCATAGCAGTAGAGAGTAGGATGGGGGTTACCAGGGCCTGGAGGAAAGGGATAATGGGGAAGTGTAAGTCAAGGGTACAAAACTTCCATTATGCAAAATGAGTAAGTCCTAGAAATCTACTGTATGGCATAATGCCTATAGATAATACTATACTTTCTTTAAATTCACCAAATGGTCCTACTTAACATGAGTGCCTTTTTTTTCTTTTTTCTTTTCTTTTCTTTCTTTCTTTCTTTTTTTTTTTTTTTTTTTTTTTTTTTTTTTTTTTTTTTTTTTTGAGACAGGGTCTCACTCTGTCGCCCAGGCTGGAGTGCAGTGGCACAATCTTGGCTCACTGCAACCTCCGCCTTCCGGGTTCAAGTGATTCTCCTGCCTCAACCTTCCTGAGTAGCTGGGATTACAGGCACCCACCACCATATCCGGCTAATTTTTGTATTTTTAGTAGATACGGGGTTTCACCATGTTGGCCAGACTGGTCTCGAACTCCCAAGCTCAGGTGATCCACCCACCTCAGCCTACAAAAGTGCTGAGATTAAGGCGTGAGCCTCCATGCCCGGCCTCATTAGTGCTTTAACTGTATATTCAAAATAAAACATAACTCTAAACAAATACTGAACTCAAGTTAACATATATATTCTGAAGTACTGTTTTTAGGAGAAAGTTTCTGGCTGTCTAGAAATTATTTTGAAATACATCCAAAAAATAAGAAGATTTTATTGATAAATAAGTGGAGAAATGTGTGACGAAGCAGGCATAGTAAAATGTTAATGGTAGAATCTAGGTAGTGGGCATATGAGTGTTGACTGTAAAATGAGTGTTCACTGTAAAATTCTTTTAATTTTTCTGTTTGTTTAAAGTGTTTCATAATAAAATATTGGGAGAAATTGCATGTCATGTTTGTTTCACATAGGAAGACTTTCTATTTTCATACTAAATATTTTTTATGGCTTTATGTCAAATTCTGCCTTACTGCTTTAACTTGAAATATGCCTAAGTATGTGTGTATATATACATATCAGTGTTATATAGTTGATGCATTATATAGTTAATAGTTAGATAGTTCATGTATGAATCCAGCCAGATAGAATATCTTTGAAAAGATCTATCTGACTGGGATGTACATATTAGAGATTGACACACTTGACTAATTAAGCTAATCTTAGGAAATCAATAAGAGGCCATCTAATTAAATTACAAATCTTACCTTTGGTTATGCATATCTAGGTGTAAGATGTGACTGAGAAAAGAATCCTAAAATAAATCTCAAAGCTTCAGGGCAGAAAACTTCCAGTTAACATAGCAGACTATTTAATATACCAAAAAAATTAGTTCAAGCCAAACCCTTGATATTTGGAAAATCTATGCCAAAATTTCACACTTGATTGTTATTTTTTAACATCATAAAAAAGAAAATGGGAGAAAGTAATTCTTATGTTTGTTCCTGTTAAAGTAGGACAAACTTTTGAGTGACTTTGGAGGGGACAGTAATCCCAACACTTATCATGGAATTGACCATGTTGGGAGAGAATCTTATTTCTCTTCACTCTTGGGTAATGTCAGGTTTAATAAATTTCCTTAATTTAAAGAGACCCACAGGTCCAAAACCTGTGACCAAAATAAATCAGGTAATAGGAAATTATAAATTGAAATTTGAAAAGTTAAAATGCAATCCATAAAATTAATTCCATACTTCTTCAAGGTGGTTCTCTTTGACATCAAGTTCACTATAATATTAGTAAGTCCAAGGAAGCCTTTTAGAAAAAAATTATACAGTGGTAACATTTTTATTCTCTTGGCATAGCGATTTTCAAGCACTACCAAAGTGTTAATTATTTTTTCTGTTCCTGTAATAAGGAACTATGTTAAAAAAAAAAAAAAGAGTCCTATGTCCTTCAAAAGGTATTGAATTTCAAAATGAGTGATTTCTTTCTAGATCTGTTTTTGTTTGAATATTAACTTCAACTGCAGTTTGTTCCTTCCTTTGTAAACTTCAACTTCTTACTATTTGAAGATCTTAAAATCTCAAAGTATTTTTACAAGAAAAGACCACCCTTGTTCCAAGATTAATGCCAGTTACCCAAAGTGCTAATGTTATATGTGGCATACCTAGATAAGAAATAAAAGCTTGGCTAGGGCAGGATTCTGTAAAAAGTACTCCTTTTCTGTGTCTGCACAAGATGCTGAAATAGCTAGTTGGAACATACGAAATCTAAATGTCCCTCTATAACAAAACCTGGAGACATTCTCTATATAAATGACTTTTTAAACGGATTCACTGGAAATGCCTGATACAGACCACATTGTCAGAGCTATGTAGAATTACCAAATAGTTCTGGCTGCACAAGAATTCTGAAATATATATACAGATGTCTTCAACTTCTGATGGGGTCACATCACAATAAGCCTAGTGGGAAAATATTGTAAGCCAAAAATGCAATTAATACACCTAACCTACCAAACATCATAGCTTAGCCTAGCCTAACTTAAATGTGCTCAGAACACTTAAGTTAGAATACAGTTTGGCAAAATCATCTACTACAAAGCCTGGTTTCTAATAAATTATTGAATATCTCATAATTTATTGAATACTATACTAAAAGTGAAAAACAGAATAGTTGTATGAGTATTCAAAGTATGGATTCTACTGAATGGATATTGCTTTTATGCCATCATAAAATCAAACCATAATAGGTTAAGGACTCTCTGGCTAGCTAAGTGAACGTTATACATTCTTTACTAACCTTTATCATATTCTTTTATCGTCCTCTTCCTATCTGGTCTGTAATGACCCCAGCCTCTTCATTTGCAATTGTTCAAGTACGGAATTTTTATCAAGTACATTTCTGAGCATACTTGATTTTCTTCAATACCAAATTTCTAGTTCAGTTGCCCATTACAATCAACAGTAATTTCCCTATTAAGATGGATTTCAGTTCTCCTCTGTCTCTGCCATGGTTTACGTATTCAATAATATAATAATATGTGGGTGAAAAATAGAAGAGATATTCATCTGTTCTGTTTTCCATTCATAAAAACAATTGGATCTAAACTATAGAAGGTTCTCCCATCTGCATAAATACATTTGATCTGTAAAATATTCCCACAAATCAATAGCGTGGTAGTTTAAAAACAGCCTCAAATATTTTGCTGCTTCTCTCATTGAGAGGTGGATTCAAATGTCTCTTCCCTTGAACCTGGTTTGGCCTTAGTGACTTGCCTGACAAATATAATGTGGCAACTATAAGATGATATAGGGCTTCTGAGTTATAGGAAACCTGGCAGCTACCACTTGGGCTGCTATTGCTCTGGGGGAAACCAGCTCTCATGTAAAAATCCGTCTACCTTGAGATGTCCATGCTGTGAGGAAGCCCAAGCTAGTCACATTGAGAGGCTGAATGATAAAAGATACCCAGTCACCCCCAACTGTTCCAATATTACCAGCTGAGGCTCAGACACGTGAGGTAAGGAGCTACCTTGGGCATTCCAAAAGGACATAATGTGGAAAGGAACAGAGGAACCCGGCCAACTGTCAGAATCAAAGTTTCAGACATTTGACCTCAATTGAATCTTTCCAGGTATCTCCAGCCATTCAAGTCATACCAGCTGAGGGCCCAGTCATCATGGAACATAAATGAGTCATCTCTGTTGGGCTTTGCACAAAATTCTGACCCATAAAACTATAAGCCTAATAAAAATGGTGGTTATTTAAACCACCAAATTTTGGTAACAGCTAGTAAACACCCTCCGTGGGATTGTTTCATCATTTCACAGTGTTTATTAAGAAGTTTACGTTAGCACACGTGGTGTTTGCCAGTGCTGTCTATAGAAAGAAAATCTTGATTATATTATATATATAAGGAAAGTTATTATAATTTAATAGTACTATATTCTCCCAAGAATAGTGGTCTTTCAGCGATATAGAAAAAAAGCAAAATGTGTATCTTCTGTTTTCACAGGTATCTGAGATGTTATTATTGGGCAGTTCGAACTTTAATTACCATTGGTGGCCTTCCAGAACCACAAACTTTATTTGAAATTGTTTTTCAACTCTTGAATTTTTTTTCTGGGGTTTTTGTGTTCAGCAGTTTAATTGGTCAGGTAAGTTGAGTATGAATCACTGGATACACAGTGCTGTCATTTTTGAAAGACTAAGAAGTCTTTATAAACTTTATGGAGGAAAAATTAAAATCTGTCTGGTTCTTCTTTTTTTTTGAACTAACTTTCTTCTATTTTAATGAGTTGAAGAAGGATGTAATTAGATCAACAGTGCTTTTCCATTTTTAAGCCATTAAATCTATCAAAAGACTGTCAGCAAAGAGCATTGGTTTGAACTCTCAGAGAAAGTTGTTTCTAAGTTAACTTTTTACTTGGACCCCAATGAAAACCATTAAAATCTCTTTTATTTACTTAAATTTCAACTATTTTTATAAAATCACTGGGTTATAATTGACTTCAGAGGTCATTTAAACCAGAGACTACAAAATGCCATATAAAATAATAAGTTATTGTTTCACAAATGTTTACTATAGCATCTCCTTGTACTTATTCTCAAAAAAGTCAGTCTAGAAAGAAATTAAATACATAAATTATATTGAAGATAGTTGGCACTCACAAAGGATAGAGCCCACATTTTTTTTTTTTTTTTTTTTTTTTTTTTTTTTTGAGACAGGGTCTTGCTCTGCACCCAAGCTGGGGAGTAGTGGCACAAACATGGCTCACTGCAGCCTCAGCCTCCTGGGCTCAAGGGATCTACCCACCCGAGCCTCCCAAGTAGCTGCAACTACAGTTGCACCCCACCACACCCAGCTAATTTTTTTGTAGGACAGGTGGATAGTGGCCTGAATGTAAGAGCCCATGTAAGAACCTGATGCAGAAGGCAGTTGGGATATGGGTTCCACATAGTTAGTTTACATATGGAAGACACACTCTCAGGAGATTTGGCCACCATCTCTAGTAATTACCTAACCCTGAGAGAAACAAGCAAGGCCTCGGCCAGCAAGTTCCCTGATATTAACATATCAAAACATAGAAAATAAAACAGGTTAATACAGATATACAGGGATATGGCAGCTCCAGCCTTAACATGTTAATGGAATACAGAGAGGGGTAGTAAAGGAAACTCTATGTAGAAAATATTTAGGTTTAGGAAGATGAACACTAAGAGTTAAAAATTGTAAGTATAAAATATCATTATCTTCATGACTGGGGAGATTATATTAACAATGTTTAAAATAGGAAGCTGGTTTGAGAGATTCTAAATTCAAATCCATTTGAATATAAATGGCAAAAATCACATTTTTTAAAAATTTCTCATAAAATCAATGTGAAGGTGTCATATCACAGTCAATATTTTCTCTATTTTACAGATGAGAAAACTACAGTTTAAAGAGATTAAGAAGCATCCCTGATTCATACATGTAGTTCATATGGTCATATGGTAGAACCATATATAACAACACTGATAGAAACAGTAAAATTTAACACGTATTGAGCACTTACTGTGTGCAAGGCGATTTTCACATCAAAACTAAAATACTATTTCTAGCACCAGTTCCATTATCTTGCCACTCAAAGTGTAATCTTTGGACAAGCAGCAGCAGCAGCACTTGAGAAATTCAGAGTTCAGGCCCCACCTGAGACTAATGAGTCAGAACTTGCATTTTAACAAAATCGTCAAGTGATTCATATACACACAAATGTTTGAGAAGCGCTGTTTTATACACCACACCACATCTGCTTTTAAATTGGATTCGAGGTTCCAATAGGAACAAGAAGGAATACCAAGTCACTAAAAATGTGGTCGTAGAGCACAAGAGAAAGATTGAGGCTAGAGATACAGATGTGTGCCTCGAACTGTCATAGTGAATAAAAGATGCTGAGCAGGGGAACAGATAGAAATAAAAGTTTAAAAGCCTGGGACAAACAAAAACAAAAACAAAAACAAAACCCTCCACTCACTCAAAATTCCCACATGGAGACTATACCCTGGAGCTAACCATCACTTTTTTTTTTCTTTAAGAGAGAGGGTCTGGCTCTGTTGCCCAGGCTAAGGTGTAGTGGCTTAATCATAGCTCAATGTAGCCTCAAAATCCTGGGCTCAAGCAATCCTCTCACCTCAGCCTCCCAGGTGTCTGGTACTACAGGTGCATGGCATCATGCCTGGCTAATTCTTTTCTTCATTTATTTTTTGTAGAAACAGAGTCTCACTATGTTGCCCAGGCTGGTCTTGATCTCCTGGCCTCAAGTGATTCTCCCACCTCATCTCCCAAAATGCTGACATTACAGACATAAGCCACTGCACCCAGCCAATCATCACATTTTAACTACAATATTCTATTTTCTGACACAACTCACAGAAACGGACATTTTTCTTCCTCTCATACTCTCACATACTTCCCTAGCCTGGAATCCATCATAGAATATACATCCTCCTCAACTCCTACAACAACAAAACCCAACGTTGCTGAAGGATATCACACAACCCATTCAAATTACTGTCACTACAAATTATTGGAGCCTCAACAGCGATCAATAATGCTTTTAATAGTCCTTGCTTCCCAACTTAACACTCTATTAAATCTCCAAGCCCTCTCCTAACATACCAAGTCCCCCAGCCTTTGGTGACTAGGTAATGTAAGTTATCAGTCAAGAACGGCATGGATAAGTGAGATCTAGGAATTGAGATTGTTGAGGAATATTTGGAAGAGCCCCTGAGGAGTAAGAGACTGAAAAAGATATATACAGTTGGACTACTGCATAGCTCCTCAACAGATAGTTTTAATTTGTAGAAGTTTAATGACTCTAAAAATGGAAACTGAGGAGGGCATCACAATTAAAAAGAAGCATTTGAGCTAGACTTCCAAGAATGAGTCGTTTTTCCATAAGCAGGAAAGGCTCAACAGCTACTAAAATGAACGAGCAAAGTCTTAGGAGTGTGAAAGTGAGGCCCTGGTTTTCCTGCCTATTATAAACCCACAGTCAAAACATATTTACAGCCACTCACCTCCCTCTATGTGAGAGGAAGAGTTGAGCTATATATCTTTTCTGTGCTGAGACCTTAAAGATCAGCTTTTAACCTAGAGTGGGTTTTTATGGGTGAGTTATAAACATCCAAGAACTAAAACCTGACAGTTTCTTAAGAATTGTCACAGCAGTAGATGATGCTACAGTAATTTCAGCACATTTCAACTTCTGCTGAATACTATGCCTTAAGCATGATGAGATTTGATTTTATCTGTCTAAACAACACAAAGGGAAGTACAGAGGTTGCAATTTCATGATGAATTGAGTCTATATAGCCAGCTACGCTGGATAATCTATGAAGGATGCATTCAAAGTAAGACTCACCAAAATGGACTAGCCATTCTGCCAGACAATTGCTCAACTTTTATTGCACATTCCTTGCATAAGCACAGCTGTATAATTTTTTCAATGTACACTAACATTTCTGCAGTGAAATACAAGTTTGCAGAGAAGATTATATGCAGTCCTATGCATTACATGGCTGAATTCTCACTTGGTTTGTCCTACAGGTCTTATTGTTGTCCTTATTGGATCAGAGACAGAATATAATTTGCCCAATATTTTATGGAAGTGGGTGATATTAGGACCCAATATCAGTGTATTTAAAGTCAAGTAATCCACTGCTGGAAAGTTAAGTCTGGGCAAGAATAAATAAAAATAAATGAATGAATAAAATCAAGTAATCAGGGCATTAGAAGGGAGTATATCATGTGGAAAACATGTAATGTGACTTTTATGAACTCATTTCCTCTGCTGGGTGTGGAGTAACCGTATTTGTGGTTTTAGATGAGAGATGTGATTGGGGCAGCTACAGCCAATCAGAACTACTTCCGCGCCTGCATGGATGATACCATTGCCTACATGAACAATTACTCCATTCCTAAACTTGTGCAAAAGCGAGTGCGGACTTGGTATGAATATACATGGGACTCTCAGCGAATGCTAGGTAAGCATGGCAGATTACTAATTAAATTCCTGTAAACCTTGTCATATGATGAAAATTCTGTAAGGTAGCAGAGACTAATTGGATTTGAACAAAAGGTTGAAAAACAACTAAATGATCCTCAAGTCATTCGTTTAATACTACAGGGTTTTGTTTTGGTTTTTTTGTTTTGTTTTGTTTTGTTTTTCCTTAAATATAAAGCCATATCTTACTGATTTTGAAAACCTTGGAAGAGAAAAGGCTAAATTTTAATCAGCATCTTCTGGATGCTGGCTATTACACACATTGTCTCATATAGTCACACATACAAAAAAGGAGGTGGGAAAATTAGGCATTGTCTATCCCTTTTAAGGGAAGAGAATGGAGGCTCCTAACTGAGAAATTTGGCCAAAGACACAGAGCCAGCACATGGTCTAATTAGAACTCAGACCTGCATCTTCCAAACCCTTGCTCTTACTGCAATGTTACTCTCTTACCCAGAACACAGAGCAAGTGGGGGTTAACAATGCCAACCCTCACTCCACAGTCAGAAATCCACATATAACTTTTGAGGCCAGGTGTGGTGGCTCACTCCTATAATCTCAGCATTTTGGGAGGCCGAGGCAGGGAGATCACTTGAGATCAGGAGTTCAAGACCAGGCTGGCCAACATGGCAAAACTCTGTCTCTACTGAGAATACAAAAATCAGCAGAGTGTGGTGATGCACCACTACCCTCCAGCCTAGGCAACAGAGCCAGACTCTGCCTCAAAATAAAAGAAAGAAATCCACATATAACTTTTGACTCCCCCAAAACTGAAATACTAATAGCCTACTATTAACTAGAAGACTTACTGATAATATACACAGTTGATTAACACACATTTTGTATGTTATCTGTATTATATACCATATTCTTACAATAAACTAGAGAAAACAAAATGTTATTAAGAAAATTATAAGGAAAAGAACTCTACTTACTAGTCATTTAGTGACAGTAGATCATCATAAAGGTCTTCATCCTCCTCATCTTCACTGTTGAGTAGGCTGAGGAGGAGGAGAAAAAGGAGTTGACTTTGCTCTCAGATGTAGCAGAGGTGGAAGAAAACCCTTGTATAAGTGGACCTGTGTAGTTCAAACACGTGTTGTTGTTGTTCAAGGGTCACCTGTGCTAATGGAAAGCAGCAACCTTTCAGGCCACTCCCACCCCGCCTCAGGGCACACAGTTGCTTCCACGAGATGCTAAATAATTAATGGTGCCTACCACTATACCACTATACCACTATACCACTATATTACTGCAGCTAAAAATAATTGTTACTGAGGGACATAAAATAAGTTCAGGATAATGCACTGCTAGTTGACAATAATGAAACTCAACTTTTAGTTTGTTCTCACCATATGAAAATAGGAATTAGTGCCACTAAGAAACCAAAAATGCTCCAGAGTGCAAATTACAATGAAATTCTCAAATCACAAAGGTTCCTAAGAGTAGACAGAAACCACTGGTTATTATGGTAGGATCTTTTCTTCACCTTTCTAACACTCTTAGGAGACTCCAGCCTCGTGTTTAGAATCTCTTCCTGAATGACCAAAACAACATGCCTCTCTAGAACATCTGCAGCTACTTGAGGGCATCTGAAGTGGGCAGAAAGAGCAACAAAAGGAGTGGTGCCAGGCTCCTTCCCTCACACCCCTTAGAGAGGGTAGATAATGACTCAACTCCTTGGCTTAGGAGGCAACTAGAGGCAGCCCTCGGAAACAATAAACTGTTTATATGTGACGGATTTTTATGTTTAGAATCTATATTTGAATCAAAATAGGAATGTAGTATAGCAATTCTTCTCTTTTCTAAATAATATAAGAAAACATAAAAAAAATCAACTCTCATAAACTCTTGGCATTCTAAACGTTAAGAACAGGGAATTTTCTGGAGGGGAACAGAAAGACCCTGGGCCTACTGGAGGGTGGAGGGTGGGCGGAGGGAAAGGATCAGGAAAAACAATGAATAGGTACTAAGCTTAATACCTGGGTGACGAAATAATCTGTACAACAAATCTCCATGACACGAGTTTACCTATATAACAAACTTGCACATGAACCCCTGAACTTCAAATACAAGATTTTAAGAAAGGGAAAAAAAAGAATAGGCAATTTTGTTTATGGAACATTTTATCAGCCTGAAAGCCCATCATTCAATTCACATGTAGAAAAATCTGTAATGTATTCACATTCTTCATTGATAATAAGCAAGTAAATAACAATAATTTGAATTTACTCTCTTAGCACATTTTTTCTTTAGATTTCATCCCAGCTGAGCCACCTATTAATTATGCACAATGGAGCAAGTCACTTACAGTTTCTCGGGGCTTCAGTTCTTTTGTTTTTCTTCTTTCTGCAAAGTAGGAATGAGAACACTTACCCTTGGGGTTGTCACAAGGGTCAAATAAGATAATGGGTGTGACAGAGCTCTGTAAGCTCTCCAATGCCACATGGTGCTCATTATTATTTGCCATCCCTTGAATGCTAAGGCTGGAATCAATAGAATCAGAAAACAAGAACTAGATCCTTTGCCCATGCTGGCTTGTTCACTAGCCTTTGTGCTATGATCATTATGTTTCATATCTAAAGTTTCAGCAAGCATAATGTTCAGGAATCATTCAGTACGTCATCCAGACTTAAAAATACTTCTTTTCTTGCATAAGCATAATAGTGTTATTGTAATAGGTATGGAGGTCCAATAGAAGTAATGAAAATATAGAATCTGATGCATATAATTATGTGTAAAAAGTGTTTGCATTTTGTTTCCTTTATTTTTAAAAATTTTCTACTTGTACCTTGGCAACTTATTTCATTAATTATTCTGCATCGGGGTTTGATGTGTTTATCTTTACAAAGATGAGTCCGATTTGCTTAAGACCCTGCCAACTACGGTCCAGTTAGCCCTCGCCATTGATGTGAACTTCAGCATCATCAGCAAAGTCGACTTGTTCAAGGCAAGTGCTTTTTACAATTAATAGAAAGACACTGTATCTATTTCTCTGTGGAATCTAAGCTCTTGATTTATACAGCATTTATGGGGTTTTTTGCCTTATGTTTTAACAAAGTCAAAATAACCTAGAGAATGTATGTGGAATTAAAGAGTCAAATAAATTACAGGTCTCTCTTCAGCAGACGGCTTATTCTTTAAAAGCCTCTTTCTCTTCTAATTGGTGTCAAAAAAGAAGAGTTCTTCAGACTCTTCTTGCATTAATTTAAATATAATTTAAATTATATGGCTCTATGTCTTTGCTAGTACATGTATCACCTCCCATCTATAAATGTGCCTTGGCAATGCACAACAAATCAGGCTCCAGCTTAGCTCTGTAATGGCCTGAAATCGGAGAATCATACCTAATCATGTCTTCTATTACAAATACGTTGGATTTAGACTCTTAAAATGGCCAAATTTTAATTTAGAAGCTTTTTGTTTCAGGAAAAAAAAGTATAACAAAGAAATTTTTAACTTTTTGAATGTTTTAAGTATTACTAATCTTTTTATGCATTATGTCACATATAAATTTTTCTCACCTAATATTTCCTTCTGGGTATAGCATTCATCGACTTATCCATTCAATTAATTCATTCAAAAAGTATTTATGAAATTCCCACCATGTTTCAGGCACCACTTTAGCCCCTGGGAATATAACAGTTGAAAACAAATACTTACTCAAGTGGAGCTTAAATTCCAGAAGAAGGGAATGAAAAATAAATACATAACATGTGTGGAGGTGATAACGCCTTGAACAAAGTTAAGCAGGTTGTATAGGTTGTTCTCGCATTGCTGTTAAAAAAAATACCTGAGACTGGGTAAATTATAAAGAAAAGATGTTTATTTGGTCATGGTTCTGCAGGCTGTACAGGAAGCATGGTGGCATCTGCCTCTGGGGAGGCTTCAGGGAGCTTTTACTCACGGCAAAGGGCAAAGCAGGGGCAGGCATCTTATACAGCAGGAGCAGGACCAAGGCAGGTGGGGTCAGTGTCACACACTTTTAAACAACCAGATATTATGAGAACTCACTCACTATCATGAGGACAGTATCAAAGGGGATGGTGCTAAACCATTCATAGGAAATCCGCCCCTGTGATTTAATCACCTCCCACCAGGCTCCACGTCCAACATTGGGGATTGCAATTCGACAAAAGATTTGGTGGAGACACCGATCCCAGCCATGTCACAGGTAAAGGAGGATGAGCGTGGCACTGGCCAGGAAAGGCCTCTCTGATTAAATGCATTTGAGCACCCAAGCAGAGGACGGCAAGAAGCAAGGGAGTGAGCTATGCAGATATTGGAAGAGGACAGAAAGGAATGAGGACAGGAGGGAATATTACAGGAGGATGGATGACATGATGCCCTGAGCTGGAAGCACACTGCAAGGAAGCCAGAGTGGCTGGAGCAAAGGCAGTGGTGGAAGCAAGAGCAGTCAGGGAAGAATGAGAAAAAAAAGGGAGGCTGAGGCAGGCGGCAGTTAATGGAGGGCCTTGGAGGATCTATAGACTTTATTTATTTATTTAGTTAGAGACAGAGTCTTACTCTGTTGTCCAGGCTGGAGTACAGTGACACAATCCCAGCCCACTGCAACCTCTGCCTCCCGGGTTCAAATGATTCTCCTGCTTCAGCCTCCCAAGTAGCTGGGATTACAGGCATGCACCACCACACCCAACTAATTTTTGTACTTTTAGTAGAGACGGGGTTTCACGATGTTGGCCAGGCTGGTCTTGAACTTCTGACTTCAAGTGGTCTGCCCCCCCCTCAGCCTCCCAAAGTGCTGGAATTACAGGCATAAGCCACTGTGCCCGGCCTTCTATAGACTTTAAATTATACTCTGAGTTGCAAAGACACTGAGGCTCTTGAGAGGAAAATGACCTATTCAAGACCAGTTTGAACAGGATCTTTCCTGCTGTGTGGAGAAAAGGCCTTAGGAAGCAAATATGGAAGGCAGGGAAGCAAATGGAAGTTATCATAACCATCTGTGGAAGAGATGATAGTGACCAGACCCAGGGTTATTGAAGCGGAGTTTTTGAGAAGTGGCCAAATATTGGGTGTATTCAAACCCAAAAATCCCATAGTTTTTCCTGTTTGATTACATGAAGAGGGTAAGAAACAGAAAAGGACCAAAAATGACTCCAAGCATTTAGATCTGAGGAACAAGAAGAACAAAGATATCATTTGCAAAATAGGAAACTTTAAAGTAAGTGTAGGTTGGATGGGCTGGAAATCAACTCTTTGTTTTCGGATGTTTCTATGGTTTGGATAACGGTGTCCTCCCCAAAAATCATGTGGAAACTCAATCCCTAATGCAACAACATGAAGACGTGTAGCCTTTTGGGAAGTGATTGAGTCTTGAGGGTTCGACCCTCATGAATGGGTTTAGCACCATTATAAAAGGTCTCAAGGGGAAGGAAGAACTCTCTTGCCCTCCTGGTCTTCCACTATGTAAGGACACAATGTTCCTCCCATCTGGAGGATGCGGCAACAAGGTATCATCTTGGAAGAAAGAGCAGCCCTCACCAGAGACCAAACCTGCTAATGCCTTAATCTTGGACTTCTCGGTCTTCAGAACTGTGAGAAATACATTTCTGTTATTTATAAATTACCCAGTCTGTGGTGTTCTTTTAATATCAGCACAAAAACAGATGTGTTTGTTTGATGAGGTGACTGTTAGATTCCAGTTGAAAATGTCATGTAGGCACTTTGGTTTATAAATCTGAGTTCGGGGGAGAGGTCCAAGCTGGAGCAATACATTTGGACCTGTCAGCCTATTGGTGTATTTCAAGCCAAGGGACTCAATGTGATCACTTAAGATGTAAGTATGGACAGAAGAAAAAATGTTATCCAAACAGAAGGATATGTCTTAAAATTATATAATCAATAATATTAGGAACAAGATGAAGAAGCAGAAGCTGTAGAGTAGAATGGTTAGGCATGGTCACCCCCAGCATTAGGTTAACCCACGACTTTGTAAGTTATTAGAGTTAGGTCAGTATTCTAGGACTCTTTTCCTAGCTATGTCCTGTGCTAGATTTCCATCAATATTTTGATGATCATATAAAAGATGTGATTTTCAAATTGGCAGATGACACAAAGGAAGAAGGAATAGAATAAAATATATTAATTACAAAATATAAAATTACTGAATACTTTGAAACAACAAGCAAAGCTAACAAGATTAACATCAACAAGCATAAAAGTAAAATTCTAAACTTAGGTCCAAAAGGAAAATATTACAGGCCAGCTACCATGGCTTATGCCAGTAATCCCAGGACTTTGGGAGGTAGAGGCAGGATGATAGCTTGAGCCCAGGAGCTCAAGATTAGCCTGGGCAACATAGCAAGACCCCATTTTTTAAAAAAATAAACTTAGCTGAGCATGTTGGTACACACCTTTTATCCCAGCTACTTGGGAGGCTGAGGCAGGAGGATTGCTTGAGCCCAGGAGTTCGAGGCCACAGTGGGCCAAGATTGCACCACTATACCCAGCCTGGGTAACAGAGCAAGACCCTGACTGAAATATATATATATGTCTGTGTGTGTGTATGTGTGTGTGTGTGTGTGTGTAGAGAGAGAGAGAACGAGAGATCTATATATAACAAATGCAAAAGTGCAATAGTTTATAACACTTCTTTTTAGATAGAAGTTTTACTTGATCTCCAACTCCACATGAGTCAGTAGAACCATATGTGGGATTCTCGGACATTTTCACATAATATCGGTTTCTTAATCATTTAAACTACATTTGGATTAGCATATCAAATTGCAAATAACCAGTTTTTTTGTTTTTTTGTTTTTTTGTTTTTTGAGACAGTCTTACTCTGTTGCCCAGGCTGGAGTGCAGTGGCCGGATCTCGGCTCACTGCAAGCTCTGCCTCCCGGGTTTATGCCATTCTCCTGCCTCAGCCTCCCGAGTAGCTGGGACTACAGGTGCCCGCTACATCACCCGGCTAGTTTTTTTTTTGTATTTTTTAGTAGAGACGGGGTTTCACCGTGTTAGCCAGGATGGTCTCGATCTCCTGACCTCGTGATCTGCCCGCCTGGGCCTCCCAAAGTGCTGGGATTACAGGCTTGAGCCACCGCGCCCGGCCGCAAATAACCAGTTTTAAGAAGGATTTTAACAAACTAGAGTATATTCCAGCTAAGGGGTTAAGAGGAGGGGTTGAGCTATGGACCAAGGATAGTAAAAGGGTAATCTTATAAAATTATTCTGTAATGGTGAAAGTCAGATTAATTAATGCTTCTGGTGGTGAATGGAGATGAGGCGATTAATTAGGAAGAAGCATGAGGGAACTTTGTATGGTGATGGAAATGTTTTTTGTCTTGCTAGGGAAGGTACATAAGTGTATAAATTTATCAAAATTGATCCAACTGTCCCTTAAGATCTGTATATTTCATTTTACGTAAATTATTACTCCATTTTCAAAAAAAAAAAAGAAGAATGGCCCCAAAAGAAAATGAGTAGATGCTAAGGATGTTCAGTTGTGAGAAAAATAAATAAATTCAAGGGCAGCGGAAGTTTCATATACTAAAGTCTGTTATATGAACAAGGAATGAGACTTACTCTACATTGTTCTGCAAAATAACACTCAACTGTAAACTCCATTTCTAAGTTGCAGACACCTCTACTGCATATTGATGTATTTGTATATACACACACGTATACCACGGAATACCAGTCAGCCATAAAAAAGAACAAAATAATGGCATTTGCAGCAACTTAGATGGAGTTGGAGACCATTACTCCTTTTTTTACTGTTTTTTGTTTTTTAAACAATGTCTCGCTCTGTCACCCAGGCTGGAGTGCAGCGGCACAATCTCAGCTCACTGCAACCTCCGCCTCCCGGGTTCAAGTCATTCTCCTGCCTCAGCCTCCTGAGTAGCTGGGACTACAGGTGTGTGCCACCACGCCCAGCTAATTTTTGTATTTTTAGTAGAGACAGGGTTTCACCATGTTGGCCAGGATGGTCTTAATCTCTTGACCTCATGATCTGCCCATCTCAGCCTCCCAAAGTGCTGGGATTACAGGCATGAGCCACCTCGCCTGGAAGGAGACCATTATTCTAAGTGAAGTAACTCAGGAATAGAAAATCAAATATTGTATATACTTATCTATAAGTGGGAGCTAACCTATGAGGATGCAGGGGCATAAGAATAATATAATGGACTTTGGAGACTCAGGGGGAACTGTGGGAAGGGGGGTGAAGGATAAAAGGCTACACAATGGGTATAGTGTACACTGCTTGGGTGACCAGTGCACCAAAATCTCAGAAATCACCACTAAAGAACTTATCTATGTAATCAAAAACCACCTGTTCCCCCAAAAACTATTGAAATTAAATAAAAATTTTTTTTTTTTTTTTTTTTTTTTTTTTTTTGAGACGGAGTCTCGCTCTGTCGCCCAGGCTGGAGTGCAGTGGCCGGATCTCAGCTCACTGCAAGCTCCGCCTCCGGGGTTTACGCCATTCTCCTGCCTCAGCCTCCCGAGTAGCTGGGACTACAGGCGCCCGCCATCTCCCCCGGCTAGTTTTTTTTTTTGTATTTTTTAGTAGAGACGGGGTTTCACTGTGTTCGCCAGGATGGTCCCGATCTCCTGACCTCGTGATCCGCCCGTCTCGGCCTCCCAAAGTGCTGGGATTACAGGCTTGAGCCACCGCGCCCGGCCTAAATAAAAATTTTTAAAAAGAAAATAGCAGAGTGCCTCATACATAAGAGTAGATATTATAAAAGTTTGTATGTTTTATTTTTAAAATCACATATACATATTTATGTGTGTACTAGGCACAATGAAAATATATGTCTTATTATGGGTATGGTCAGAAATGTATGAAAGCCACTAAGCTAAATTATCTTAACAGTGTTTTAAAATATTATAAAACTTTTTATACCTGAATGACGAACTTGAGAATAAGTGACAGTAACTAACCCTTTTCTAAAGGAAAACAAATGCTTTAAATTAGACACCAATGACTTTTATGGGATTATCTCCTGTTTGGGAAGATATCAGTTTTTTGCCTCATAGTTTTTTTCTTTCTATATGTACTTTTTGGTACTCCACCAAATCAGCAACATCTGATTGAGAAAAAAGGTTAAATCTTCACATCTTGCTAATGTTGTATATAACTTAGATTCATTTTTTCCTGACATTTCTGTTAAAGATACAGTTCTTTCCAGAAAGAACCCATTTACATTTATATTTCTGTTACATGAAAAGGTTTTTTTTCTTTTGTAAAGCCAAGTGAAGTAGAAAATACGTAGGTATGGAATCTTTCTAAATTTATTTTCATAGAGATGGTCCTAGCAGTTTACACAAATTTATTTTCTTATGAAGGAAATAGGATGAATAGTGATCCTCCACCCTACATTTCATAATTTATACCTGACTGATCCTTGCACTGCTTCTGAACCAGTCTCCTATCTTCACTGAAAGCCACTACGCACCCAGGAAGCTGACTGCACAAAGGAGAGAATGGCCCAGGTGTGGGATGCGGAGGAGCCTATGGAGTGAGAAACTAGAAGCACCTGGGTGAAAACTCCTAAGCATGGAAAAGGATTAACCTGTTCACTGAAGTTAAAATGAGGCTAGGAGGATGGGTCCTAATTCAATTTGGTGTCCTTATAAGAAGAGGAAATTTGGACACACAGAGACACCACAGGTGCAAGTGCACAGAGGAAAAGCCATGTAAGGACACAGTGAGAAGGTGGCCATCTGCAAGCCAAGCAGAGAGGCCACAGAAGAAACCAGACCTGCTGATGCCTTGATCTTAAGCGTTTAGCCTCCAGAACTGTGAGAAAATAATTTCTGTTGTTTAAAGCACACACCCTGTATAACTGGGTTATGGCAGCCCTAACAAACTAATACACTGCCAATGAAAGCTTTGTTACTATCCCATTTTACAAAGAGCAAACAACTTACCTGACTGAGGTCATTGAGCTCTAAGCATTGGGACAGTTTGAGCACGGCTTTCTTTACACCACTCTATCATTCTTTCCTTCAGTTCTCTGCCAGCCCTATCTGGATAACTGATAAGGTGGGGAGGAACTGGAAAAGTTTCACTAGAGTCAAAAGTCAAGCTGCTCCAGTGCAGTAGCTCATGGCTGTTATCCCAGCACTTTGGGAGGTCAAGGCAAGAGGATTGCCTGAGCCCAGGAGTTCAAGACCAGCCTGGCAACATAGTGAGACCTCATCTTTACAAACAATAGAAAATTTAGCCAGGTGCCTGTAGTCCCTACTACTCAGGAGGCCAAGGCAAGAGGATCGCCTGAGCCCAGGAGGTTGAGGCTGCAGTGAGCCATGACTGTGCCTCTATACTCCAGGCTGAGCAACAGAGCGAGACCCTCTCAAAAAAAAAAAAAAAAAAAAAAAGATCAAGACCAAGGCAATCCTTTGGCGATATTCACAGACTAAGACTTGGCACATCAGATAGATATCTACAGTCACACACACTTTTCTACTTTCCTGCTAAGAAAAGCCTCTGAATCTCATGCAGGATTTTTCTCCTCTTAATCAAAGCAGGTGGAATTAGAGTCACAGATTTTCACTAAAACTTTGCTTCAATAAATTGTGGTTAATTAGTAAGATTTGCTGCTTCAACATGGGTGATCGGAGATTTGAAATAGCTTAGGGATGAATAGTCAAATTATATATATATTTTAATTTTTCACAAAAATGGTTCCTCTTCCTTGCAGATTTCACGTTATTCCAGGCCCAAGCATAAGTATTAAGCTAATAAGGAGTGATTCATTTCTATGAGATTGGGCAATTTCCCCTCATTTCTGATGATTTATTATTTCGATCTCGATTTTTAAATATATTTTATCAAATTAAATGCTAGGGAAATCACATTTTGCCTTTACCACTACGTTACCAGAAATGGGAGAAACTTTAATGTAAGTTCTGTTGCGCCACCTAGTGGCTGGTATTAGAAGCGCATACTTTAGAAACAGCCCGCAGTCAGTAGGAAAGCAGGGACCCAGAGATACCAAAATTGGAACGTAGGTACCTTCAGTCTGACAAGGAAGACACAATGTGTCTATTTGCTGCTCTGGTAATTATGCAGAACCCATCCCAACAGGACACCTCACTGGGATCTTTGACTCATTGTTTGCGATTATGTGGCAAAGAGAACCTGCAAAGGCTGTGACTTCCAAGGAAGAAAGGATGAGAAGGAAGTGTTTTGTGTGTGAGTGACAGACTGAGCCAGGAATAGAACCGGAATGGCAGCATGCTTTCTAACACTCACATGCAGATCCCCAGCAGTGGCATCCTACTTATCTGATATGTCATCACATATATACTCCACAGGGCCTGAAATCAGAACGTGAGAGGGAGACTACAGTGAGATTTGTGTTTCGTTTCTACCAACTTTATTTTTACCCTAATGGTATCAGCAATAAAGTATTGTCGCTAGATTTTTTAAAAATGTTTTGAATAGTGAGTTTATAATCTAAATGAACTCCATTCAACTATACATCCTCAGCAGTTGCTCTGTCTAAAGCACTGAGCCAGACATGGAGGGCTGCTGCCCAGCTACTGCAACCATGTTGTTTCTGCCCTCTGGAGCCCTTCGATAGGAGGGAAGACACTAAATAAATGAGATAATATACTTGGCTGTAAGGGACTCAAAATACATGAGGCACTTATATCAGGACCTGGTACATAGTAAATTACATAGTCATTATTAAATGGAGAAATAAAACTGATGCAACTGTGTGGGAGTTTCTACACAGGTAAAATCAGATTCTTCCTGTGGCCCTGCCTGATCATAGAAAAATTGACTAGATCAGGCGTACCCACCCCAGGGTCACAGACAAGTGCCAGTCGGTGGCCTGTTGGGAACCAGGCAGCAAAGAAGAAGGTGAGTGGTGGGTGAGTGAGAGCAGCTTCATCTGTATTTACAACCACTGCTCATTGCTGGTATTATCACCCAAGCTCTGCCTCCTGTCAGATCAGCAGTGGCATTCGATTCTCATAGGAGTGGAGCCCTATTGTGAACTGAGCATGCGAGGGATCTAGGTTGCATGTGCCTTATGAGAATCTTATGCCTGATGATCTGTCACTGTCTCCCATCACCCCCAGATGGGACTGTCTAGTTGCAAGTAAACAAGCTCAGGGCTCCCACTGATTCTACATTATGGTGAGTTGTATAATTATTTTGTTACATATTACAAAGTAATAATAATAGAAAGAAAATGCACAATAAGTGTAATGTGCTTGAATCATCCTGAAACCATCCCCCCAACTGCCCATCGGTGAAAAAAAATTGCCTTCCACAAAACTGGTCCCTGGCGCCAAAAAGATTGGGGACTGCTGGATTAGATTCATCTTCAGGATTCTGTCTAACTCATGACTACCCACTTTGACCCAAACTCCTAGAAAATTAAAACTATTGCCAATTTTCAGGGAAAGTTTGACGGAGATGATTTTTACTAGTGTTGCAAATATTGACTGTAAGTTTAGGTCTAAGTAATATTAATAAATTATGACATCACAGCACTTTGCAAATTTTTTATCACATTTGACTTTGCTGGTCCCAACAGCTACCAATCAGTATCCTGCCTCACATAGTCAATGGCATGAAGAACTGAATTCAGAATTCCCTGCCCTAGTCATATCACCTATAATTTACTTGTTTAATGAGAAAGGGGTTTAAGATAGAACAAAGCATGTCCCTTTGTAATAAACAGGCTGAGATGGAAAAAGCCCTGAAGACCATTGCTTATACTTGAGAGTGACTTAAATTCACAGTGAGTTATAAAATAGTGATGATATCTTAAGTTCTGTTTCAAAGAAAGCAGAAATGAGCCTAGAAATTGAGAAATTCTATAGGACTAAGAGAGTACACATTCCAAGGAAAAATTTTACCAACCTTACACTTGGATTCAGAGCTTGCCATTATTAAAAGTGGAATTTCCTGGGTACGAGAAACACCATCTAACCTATGGCTCTGTTGTGAATCAAAGTAACATTGCTCCCAACTCCATTCAAATCTCCAATATCCTCATTCAAATCTGTAACACAGCTGTACAGCACTGAATTTCTCATTGCCCAAAATGGAATAATTTCTAACAGCTTCATTCTATATGTCAGCCATTTTTATTTAGCATCCAACATGCCCTAAACCCTGGTGAGACACTGAGAATACAAGAGTGAATAATACAAACACTTTGATCTCAAGTTGCTCCAAGTGTAGATAAAAACACACACTCTGGTGATACTCCTCCTCCAATACCTATCGTACGTGTGACCTTAGAGAAAGTCAACAGGCTTCCTGGGATTCCAGTTTTTATCTAAAAACCAGGAGTGATGACCATCTATTCATTAATGCCAGGCATCAGTGGGAGGCTGGAAGAATTAAACAGGTAAAGATATGACAGTAAAACATAATACAAATGTTATACACTAGTATAATGCTAATGTTGATACTTTCTCAGGTACTCTCACTTTATAGAAAAAAGAGACATTTACAAAGCAATCCTGTCTTTTCATACATCAGAAAATTCCCTAACTAAACAAAATGGAGCTGGGTTACCGAGAGAAAAAGTTGCCCCAGGATGTAATTCTTTTTAAATCCCACAATAATGAAGCAATGTATATCTCAAGAAAATAATCATTTTCTGGAGAAAGAGAATAATAATAGTTCTCAAACACATTATAAAATATAATGACATCACAATGCAAACTTTATTTCACTAGGCCTAAATCCAAATAAGAAGGATTTAGTCCTAAACAAAAGCTGCCCCAAAGCTAGTGGCGTCTTTTCATAAAGTAATCATTGAGGGACAGAATCACTTAATTGGTGGAACTTAAATTCTAAGTTTTTACTATATACAGCTGCTAGATTCAGTTTGCATGACTTGATCCATGTGCTATCCGAGTATGTTAATAAAAAGTCATATTTAGATTGGTTCAAATGTTTTTGTCTGAGGAAATCCAAGCCGTCAGCTGAAAGCTATGGATGTAGATGCTTGTGTGTGTTCCTGCCGAGAAAAGTGCTCACTGTTTATCTATGTTCGGGCTTATCTCCTAGGTTGGTCTCACACTTCCCATTGATCCGATTTCCTTCACTGGTGCTATCTGCCCCTGAGCCCACCTAAAGAATAAAAGGGGAAAGAAGCCTGAACACATTTCTCTGCAAAGAGAGACATTTTATTAAAATTTAAAATTAATAGGCTGGGTGCGGTGGCTCAAGCCTGTAATCCCAGCACTTTGGGAGGCCGAGACGGGTGGATCACGAGGTCAGGAGATCAAGACCATCCTGGCTAACCCGGTGAAACCCCGTCTCTACTAAAAATACAAAAAACTAGCCGGGCAAGGTGGCGGGCGCCTGTAGTCCCAGCTACTCGGGAGGCTGAGGCAGGAGAATGGCGTGAACCCAGGAGGCGAAGCTTGCAGTGAGCTGAGATCCAGCCACTGCACTCCAGCCTGGGCAACAGAGCGAGACTCCGCCTCAAAAAAAAAAAAAAAAAAAAAAAAAAAATGAGAGTTGAAGTTTCATCAGTTCTTCTCCCCAGACCCATTCTCCTTTCTTCCTCCCTAGAGGTGGCCACGAAGACCCTCATCTGAGGATGTCCCTCCACTCCTCATCTTTATCGTTTTACTTTATAGTTATATGAACGTAAACTGGCAGTAGTGTGTTTAGATTTTTGTAGTTGGAATCATACGGAATATATTCTGTATTCAGACTACACTATTGGTTGAATTTAATCATATATTTAAATAGATATAGTTTATTTTATTTTTATCTTTATTTTTCCAATTAATTTATTGATTTTTTTAAGACAAGGTCTTACTCTGTCACCCAGGCTGGAGAGCAGTGGTGCAATCTCGGTTCACTGCAACCCCGCCTCCCAGGTTCTAGCGATCTTCCCACCTGAGCCTCTCAAGCAGCTGGGATTACAGGCATGTGTCACCACGCCCAACTGATTTTTGTATTTTTAGTAGAGATGGGGTTTCGCCATGTTGGCCAAGCTGGTCTCAAACTCCTGAGCTCAAGCAATCCGCCCTCCTCAGCCTCCAAAATCTGGGATTACAGGTGTAAGCCACCACACCCAGCCGATCTGTGATTTATTTTAACCATTTTACGATATTGCAATCTACAAATATTCAATATTTTATCTGCCCATAGGTTGACAGTATGTTGTTTCCAATTTTTTCAGTATTGAAAACAATACAGTCTATCCCGTGGTATCCACAGGGGATTGGTTCCAGGACCCCCAAGGAAACCAAAATCTGTGGCATAGTATTTGCAAATAACCTACCCACATCCTCCTGTATACTTTAACTCATCTGTAGATTACTTATAGTACCAAATACAATGTAAATGCTATGTAAATAATAATTAAACCATATTTCTTGTTTGTATTTTTTTACTGTGGTACTGCTATTTTGGTTTTTTTTTTTTTTCCCCTGAATATTCTCCATCCACAGTTGTTTGAATCCGTGGAGGTGGAGTCCATGGATACGGAGGCCGACTGTGCTGCCACACTGTTATATTTCCTTTCATTTAGTCTTGGAGTTGGGGTCTGTCTTGGGAGACTGGCCATACACTCCAGCCTTGCCCTCACGGGGCTCCAGAGGATGGGTGGTGGCTGTTCACAGTGTGCCTTTCATGGGATACTTCTTGATCCCAGTCGACGACCTCATGCCTAGGTGGTCGACCATGAACAGACATTTCTCTCACAGGGAATTTATTTATATTGACTGATGCTCTTGTGGCTTTTATCTGATCCGTGTCCAGTTTATTCCTATAAGATAGCCACTCCCTAGGAAAACCCTGTACTGGAAAAAAAGTTAGGTTTGGATATGTCAGTCAGGCGAGACACAGGGGAAGCAGCACAACAAAACCCATGAAATAATAGAAGCATTTTTATTAATTACAGATCTCAGAGAGAAGAGGGCAGCACGCCTCACAGGGCCAATGGGAAGGGGGAACACTCGTGCTCAACCAGTGGGGAGAGAGAGAATGGGCCAAAGCCTTTTTGGGATCCAGGGTGTTACCCAGGGAGGTTTCCCAGGGGAAGTTCTGACAGGTTGGTTTACAGCAGACATGAGTTCCATGAGGTCTTGCTGTGACTGACAGGTAGTCACTGTGGAATATCTGCTCATCCATGTGGGCTCTGAAAGTCAGTGGGGCAATTCTAGTCAGTTGCATCCAGCTGTACCATAGAACGGTGGTCACCAGGAGGCAGTGGTATAAAGCAGGTGTCTGGATCAACCATATTGAGGAACTGGAAAGAGGCAGAGAACTGGAAACTGTATCAAGAGTGACTGATCCCGCTTCCAGTATGAGAAAGTTAAACTTATATTCAAAATTGGTGCCAAGGCAACATAAAATTATAAGAATATATATATCTGTGTATATATACTTATATTCTGATTACTGTGGCAGTAATTCTGATTATATATATAATTTTATACATCTAAAATATATGTATTATATATGATTATATTTAAATTATATATATTTATAATATATATTTTACATTATATATTATATGTACATAATACATACATACATAATTTATATATATTATAGATATACTTATGTAAAATCAGAATTACTGCCACAGGAAAACAGCATTTAAAATCATTAATATTTCCCATGAATACAACTTAATATAGTTGGGAATTTTCATCAAATACATTCTGATAGAAATTGTTCAAGGAATACAAATGTCATTTTTGATTTACAAATTATAATTAAAACCTTAAAAATTAGTGCCAAAAATTCAGATTATTTATATGAAAACAAATATAAGTGGATCTTTTGAGATCTTCTATTTCTGATCATTTACAATGTAAATCTCCACGGATATGAGTGACTGAGAGTTACCTTCATTGCAGAAATATTCCAGACACGTACATGTTCAAGAACTTCCAAGCATATTTCACGTGGATTTTCTTTACCATATCAAAGACACAAACTTTCTTTAGTGGAGAAGATTCAAAAATCAATCCAAAGTCTGTTTGTCTTTTTTCTAAGTGAGTTTTAAATGAATCAGAATACCAGTATCTGAAGTGAAATTATTCCAAAATGATGACAGCATTTAAAGGAATTAAGCACTTGGGCCATTTATTTAATTTTTACTGAAAACAAAAGAACCATGCCTTTTAGAGAGAAAAAAAAAAGTTATGTTTGTAATTTGCTTTAGCAAATATGCTAACCTATCAGACATACTAGGACTAAAACAAATATAAATAAAATGTGTACACTTTGTGCAAAGCAAATACATAACAAGCAAAGAAAAGGTAAATTTCCCTCTGCCTAAAAGGGCCTTTGTGCATCTTTACAAATGCAAATCATCCTCATCCTCAAATGATTCAAATTTTATTACCCAAATTAGAACTTTTCTGGTGCCTCCCCTCTCTCCCATCCCACTCCCAAGCAAAATTAACTCTCTTTATCTTACAAGTTTTATGTATATTTGTGGAATGTTTTATGACATGATTATCTTCTACCATCAATTACAGCTTTTCTGCTTACTTACAAGATCACCCCAACTAGAGTTATTTTCTTTCATCTTTTTTTTTTTTTTTTTTTTTTTTTTTTTTTTTTGAGACTGAGTCTGGCTCTGTCGCCCAGGCTGGAGGGCAGTGGCCGGATCTCAGCTCACTGCAAGCTCCGCCTCCCGGGTTTACGCCATTCTCCTGCCTCAGCCTCCGGAGTAGCTGGGACCACAGGCGCCCGCCACCTCGCCCGGCTAGTTTTTTGTATTTTTTTTTAGTAGAGACGGGGTTTCACCGTGTTAGCCAGGATGGTCTCGATCTCCTGACCTTGTGATCCGCCCGCCTGGGCCTCCCAAAGTGCTGGGATTACAGGCTTGAGCCACCGCGCCCAGCATTTTCTTTCATCTTTAATTCCTCCAAGGTTGTCATACAAAGCCTTGCTCAAAACAGCTTCTCATCAGTATTTGTTAGACTGTATTAAGAAGATATATCTTCCATAATGGTTGAACTAGTTTACAATCCCACCAACAGTGTAAAAGTGTTCCTATTTCTCCACATCCTCTCCAGCACCTGTTGCTTCCTGACTTTTTAATGATTGCCATTCTAACTGGTGTGAGATGGTATCTCATTGTGGTTTTGATTTGCATTTCTCTGATGGCCAGTGATGATGAGCATTTTTTCATGTGTCTGTTGGCTGTATGAATGTCTTCTTTTGAGAAATGTCTGTTCATATCCTTTGCCCACTTTTTGATGGGGTTGTTTGTTTTTTTCTTGTAAATTTGTTTGAGTTCTTTGTAGGTTCTGGATATTAGCCCTTTGTCAGATGAGTAGATTGCAAAAATTTTCTCCCATTCTGTAGGTTGCCTGTTCACTCTGATGGTAGTTTCTTTTGCAGTGCAGAAGCTCTTTAGTTTAATGAGATCCCATTTGTCAATTTTGGCTTTTGCTGCGGTTGCTTTTGGTGTTTTAGACATGAAGTCTTTGCCCATGCCTATGTCCTGAATGGTACTACCTAGGTTTTCCTCTAGGGTTTTTATGGTATTAGATCTAACATTTAAGTCTCTAATCCATCTTGAATTAATTTTCGTATAAGGAGTAAGGAAAGGATCCAGTTTCAGCTTTCTATTTATGGCTAGCCAATTTTCCCAGCACCATTTATTAAATAGGGAATCCTTTCCCCATTTCTTGTTTCTCTCAGGTTTGTCAAAGATCAGATGGCTGTAGATGTGTGGTATTATTTCTGAGGACTCTGTTCTGTTCCATTGGTCTATATCTCTGTTTTGGTACCAGTACCATGCTGTTTTGGTTACTGTAGCCTTGTAGTATAGTTTGAAGTCAGGTAACAGTATGGCGATTCCTCAAGGATCTAGAACTAGATGTACCATATGACCCAGCCATCCTATTACTGGGGATATACCCAAAGGATTATAAATCATGCTGCTATAAAGACACATGCACACGTATGTTCATTGCGGCACTATTCACAATAGCAAAGACTTGGAATCAACCCAAATGTCCATCAGTGACAGACTGGATTAAGAAAATGTGGCACATATACACCATGGAATACTATGCAGCCATAAAAAAGGATGAGTTTGTGTCCTTTGTAGGGACATGGATGCAGCTGGAAACCATCATTCTTAGCAAACTATCACAAGAACAGAAAACCAAACACCGCATGTTCTCACTCATAGGTGGAAACTGAACAATGAGATCACTTGGACTCGGGAAGGGGAACATCACACACCAGGGCCTATCATGGGGAGGGGGGCGGGGGGAGGGATTGCATTGGGAGTTATACCTGATGTAAATGACGAGTTGATGGGTGCTGACGAGTTGATGGGTGCAGCACAGCAACATGGCACAAGTATACATATGTAACAAACCTGCACGTTATGCACATGTATACTTTAAGTTCTACTTAAAGTATAATAATAAAAAATAATTAAAAAAAAAAAAAGAAGATATATCTTCTGGCCTTGGCCTTTTTTTCTGTCCTAAAGAACCAAAAGCTTTACTTTCTGAAGTGATTTTTAAAAATTCTAACACTACATTCATCTGAATGCCTCTCACCAATGGCTACTTGGAGATACTTCAATCATAAATTATTAGCTTGCCTTATCAGTCAAGCAACCCTGAAGTCTAAATTTCATATGGATCTAGGTCAAGTGTCTGTTACCAAAGCTATTACAGAAAACTGGTGATTGCTAAAGGAACGATTATCCGATCCACAAATGGGAGCAGACCCTTAGCTTCTCCTTTCTCTGCCACTGACTCTATAATTAGTTCACAGCAAAATCATGATTCCCTCAAGGGGTGGACAGGACCACCCACAAGAGGAAAGTTGTTACATGTTAGCAGCTCTGCAAGAAAATGAAAAAATATATATTTATTGAAAGCAAAAGATTCAAAACTGCTATGTGAGTTTTTGTAGCACCTAAAGATTTTTCTTTAGCTCTTATAGATATAATTATTTAAACAGAAGACAAATATAGACCTATAGCCAAATAGTGTTTCTTACACTATTAAAGTGAATACGAACATTCACTCAACAGATACTGCTTTTGTATCTATTGTGTACATTTTCCCCGGCCTTAAGAAGATAATTGAGTTGAAGAAGAAAGATAGACAAGCCTGCAATGTTAAATAATAATATCTAACGATGGTATGAAACATGTTTTAAGAAAGAAAAATATGCAGCAAAGATTTTGATCTATGTTGGTCCTGATATACTAACAATCTATTATTAGTATATTACCATTAATAGCTGTCATTAAGTACATTAAGTTTTTGTTATAAGTACCATTTTTATCCCCATTTTACACATTAGTAAACTGAGGCATGAGAGGTTATGTAGCAATATGTAGCAGAGACAGGATTCACACCCAAGTCTATCTGAGCAAGATCTAAATCCTTGCCATTATACTATAGGTATTTTTTTCTAAATTTTGGGTCATGACAAGTCCATAGCCATTGGCAGTTAATATTTTTATGTTAATACAAACAATATATATTACTGTTTATTTTCATTGAGTTTTGAATTCATTTGGAATATTGGCCTTTTAGTTGTTTCTATAAGAATTATTTTTCTTTTTATATAGGGTTGTGATACACAGATGATTTATGACATGTTGCTAAGATTGAAATCCATTCTCTATTTGCCTGGTGACTTTGTCTGCAAAAAGGTGAGTGCATGCTATTTTTCAAATGCACAACTAATAAATGAATTTGAGTATTTCAGACATAAGTCAAGAGCATTGTTTAAACAAAATTTGTTCAGGGTGAATTCCATAGTATAGAAATTATTATGATGTATAGCTCTGTACAGCAATAATGCGCCCTCAGAGTTCACAAAGGAACAAGACAATATGGATTTCATTACTCATATTATAGGATAGAAGTGTGGGTAGCCTGAAAAACTGCTTTGTATAAATGTTAATTATCAATTGTCACAGCTCATTAATCTCAAATATTTAAAGTGGAGGAAAAAGTTCTAGAAGCGATAGGTGGTTCAGCCTTTTTTATGTCTTCGGCAAAATATCAGTTACCTTCATTTTGCTCTCCCAAGTAGTGAATAATCAATGCCACATTTTAAAAACCTGTACTGTGCTTTTTATGATTACAAAATAATACATGTTCATTATTTTAAGATAGAAAACACATAAAAACATAAGGACATAAATTCCACCATCCAGTAATAACCACTCTTCATATATTTTGGCCTATCTTTTTATATTGACTGATGGATAGAGCTCGTGCTATAAAAGTGGCATCATACTGTACATATGTTTTGAAACATGTTTTGTCATGTAACAATATATCATATGAACATTTTATGTATTAAGTAATCTACAATATGATTTTTAAAAGCTGCATGATATTTCAGTCTAGGGATGTATCAGGATCAATTTTCAAATGTCTGCTATCATAAATAAAACGAACATCCCCTCAGATAAATATTTTTGCATATTTCTGATCACTAACTTGAAGGGGGAGAAAAGGAATGATGACCCTGGGATTTATATAGTGAGAAACTAAATCAAAGATAAACTCAATAATCAAAATTTTAAAAGAAAAATGAGTAGTTAAAAAAAATGCAAGATGATCCAAGACCTCGGTGAGTTCACAAGCGAATAAAGATGAGAGGCACTTTTATCATTTCAAAATAATGTGTTAAATGCTATGGTCAAAGAAAGCACAAGCTGTTGTAGGACATAAAGGAGGGGCATCTGTCCTTCCTGGTTACTGGTAAGATTTCCTAGAGAAGATAAGGTCTGAGCTAAGTCTTGAAAAATGAATTGGAGTAAACCAAGTGAAAGAGGAAATAGGCGTTCTGGGTAGAGGAAAGAAGTGTGAGCTAAGGCAAAAAGGAAGGAACTGTGTCTATAGAGGGAGTACAGAGAACTATAATAAGGCAAATGTTAGAACAATTTTAGAATGATTTATTCTACAAAACTCAGGAAATGTTTCTCAATACAATGAGCCAGAAACAGTGCTGGGCACTGAGCAAAAAAAAAAAAGATGGTTCTTGTCCTTTAGGGTCCTACCTTTCTAGTGCCATGGTATTCAATTCACAGTGCACATCAGAATCACCTGAATGAAGATGTCTGGGCTCCACCCCTCAGTGATTGATTTGGTCTAGATGGAGCCCATATACCAGTATTATTTAAAAGTTCCCATATGATTCTAAAATGCAGCCAAAACTAAGAACCACTGGCTTCATGGGCGAGACAAGCAATAAACAAGTGAAATTAAGTCAATGCGTAATTCCAAAATGTGCTAAGTTGTATAAAGGGAAAATAGAAGTTGCCAGAAGAGTATGTAGTGACAACGACACTTAATTTAGATCCAGGGTTGGGAGATGGGGAGGTTATTAGGTTGTCAGGAGTGACCCTCGAAAAATCTAAAGATAAATAGTTCTTTAGTTTCAAAAAAAGAAGTGGACAGGATGGTATTTTTTATGAAGACTTGGAACCATGAGCCAAGAGGCAAGATGGAGGTTGGCATATCCTAGGAACAGAAGCAAGTGAGTGATGGGCTGTGGTGAAACAGACGAAGTCAGATGGAGTATGAGGTACTTCAAGGCATCAGGTGGAGATGCCAAGTACACAGTGAAAATCAGTCTAATGAGAGAGGATGGAACTGGGGGTTACTGGGAATTGGAATATAAAGGAAACAGACTTCAAGAGAAGCTCAAGGAAAGGTCGGAGAAGAGGGCCTTGGCTCTAACTTTGAAGAACTCCAGTGTTCATGGAAGAGATCAATGAAGAAGAGTCAGAGAGGGCAACTGAGAAGGAGCTTTCATAGATGAAGGGGGGAAATGGAAGAGAGATTATGATAAAATGGGAACCAAGAATATACAATCCCACACAAATTAGTCCAAGTTAAAATAAGGCAGATTAGTGATATGAAATCAGTTTTATTAAAATGGGAAATACAAGTCACAGTGCAGTCCAAGAACCCCTTGGGGGCAGTGGTGTACTGGAATGACATGACTTTAATGCACCAAAAAATGTCCTTTCATTTGGGGCCAGTAGCAACAGAGATTGAAAATTGTGATAACTCACATAAACTTTAGCACCTGTGCCCCAAGCAGTGCAAATTTGTTTAACAAAGTATGAAATGCAGAGTAGATGCAACCTTCTCATTTCTAATTTCTTCTTCACATCACATTCATCACTCAATAACAAAAACATCAGTGGAGACAAATGAGGCAGGAAAAGGAATAAATGGGTGGAAAGTAGAAATGAGGAGACATTAGACTGACAGGTCACATTTCTTTAAGAAGGGATTTGCATGATAGTAGATATTGACAGAGAAGAAAGGCTGTTACTTGACAGGACTTCAGGTGGCTGAATTCAGCGTTGTTTTGCTTATCGTTGTCACAAAATATTGAAGGAATATTTTGTGAGATATTCTCCAAAATCTCCAAAATATTTCTCAAAAATAAGAGAAGGAAAAATATATGTTCAATTTGAGGTTATCTGAATGTAAGAGATGACGGCATTTGGGGCCAAGTTTGCTGACCTACCTAATCCCCAGGAATTGACTGAGTGGTAGCTTGGGCGGCTTGAAAGAGTGGGAGTTTTCTTCAGATGCTCTAGGGCAGGGCAGAAATCACCTAGAGCTCTTGTTAAAGCATCAGTTTCTAGGACCTCATTCCCAAAAACTCTGATATATATTTCTGCAGTGAGAACTCTCAGTAAACTGAGAATTTGCACCTCTACACAAGCTCCTAGTGATGCTGCTGCTGGTGACCCAGGAACCACACTTTAAGTAGCACTGCTCTTTTCTGCTGGGGTGCCCTTGAGTGTCACAAAGCCCTCATGAGCCTTAGAAATAGCTTCCTACACAGAAACCCTGAAATTTTGAAGTGCACTCTCTCCAGGGGTTACCTCACTCTACATGAAGCTCTTGTTTTTTCATATTTTCTCCAAATTAGTCCACACACTAACAACCAGAGCTTGGTTCAATCTTATTTTGCACATGCTGTCAGCCCTTATTCTCTGAGGAATGTCTACTTAATTTGAATGCTAATTAAACTGCAGAAAGGGCTTAAATTAGCCTAGAAATATGCAAGAAATAGTGGAAGTTTTGGTTCGTTGATTATGCCAGATCTCCTTGGAAAATTATTGAAATGAGCATTAAAAAATAATTAAAAGAGCTGAACTGTATTTAAGTACTCACTATGTACTTCTACCTCCAGTCAGTTGTAATAACTGCCTTTGAAAAATCATTCCAGTTCCTTGAGAATTACTTCATGCAAAGAATAAGGAATATGACCCCGTCCTCATCATTACTTCCTAAAGTATCTCTTGGAAAACTAATTTTCAGACATCATGCCTTATTTTTTAAATTATTCATGGCTATTTTATTGGTTTTTAAGAGATCATTCCCGATACTGGAGTCACCGTTAGATATGGTCTGTCTTCATGTATTATATGGAGTCAGATGACATAGGTGCCACTAGTTCTGGCGCTGTCACCTGCGAGCCTTATACGTTTGCTCAAGACACTTAATTTTTTAAACCTCGACTACCAATTTTTAAACAAGAGTAATGATGCCTTTCCTACTTACTTTACTGGGATTTTTGCAAGAATTAGATGAATGAATATCTATGAAATGCTTTGCAGTTATAAAGTAGCATGTTCTGTTAGAACAAATATAGGAATTAAAATAAGGAGCTATGTAAATGTCAGGTAATGTAATGATTTTTTAAAGTAATATGCAAAGACATGATATTGTTATTAGCATTAATAGTATGTAAATAAATATAATAAGATCCATTTATGTTGGAATTTCTACTTTTATATGTTTTTGAGTATAAATATATGCTTAATATTTTGCACAGGCAAGGTGCAGTGGCTCACGCCTGTAATTCCAACACTTTGGGAGGCCAAGGCAGCAGGATCACATGAGTCCAAGAGTTTGAGACAAGCCTGGACAACATGGCAAAACCCTGTCTCTACAAAAAATACAAAAATTAGCCAGGCATGGTGGCTTATGCCTGTGGTCCCAGCTACTCAGGAGGCTGAGGTGGGAGGATCACTTGAATGTGGGAGGCAGAGGTTGCAGTGAACTGATATCGTGCCACTGGACTCTAGCCTGGGCAACAGAGCAAGACCCTGTCTCAGAGCAAAAACAACCAAAAAATTTTAATTAAAAAGATATTTTGCACAATGCAAAACTTAAACATATTTCTTGCATTGCTCAGTTAGGAGATGTGGGTTCTAGGCTTCCTTTGCTTCTAATTACTGGGTCATACAACTTTAGCTAATTAGCTAAGCCAATCTGTGCCTTTGTTTTAATTTCTGTAAAAAGGAAATAATAGTACTTACTTTACCTTCCTTATAAGAGTAATGGGGAGATAAAATAAGAATTTCAGCTTCCTGGATATTAACTAAAAGGTGGATTCTGATAACTTTAAACACAATCCGGCAATTATAAAGCAACAATAGTTGATGTTCAGGAAAATAAACCTAGGTATGGAAGGACTTTAAAATCTCCCAGAGAATAGCTAAGTTATATTTTCCTTATTCATAAATGAGTGTCTTCTACATGTCAAACCTGCGTTCAGCACTGTAACAAAGTTGACATTTTCTCAGCCATCTCGGGGAGTAAACTACAGTCAATACTTTTTTTTCTTCCAAAGCATGATGTAGGCTAAATACTTTTTAAAATAAAAATTTAAAAAATCTTTTAATCTTGAGTTGATTTTAGTGTATTCTAATTCTTTCAAAGTATGGTTAATGAGAATATTTGAATAACTCAAATAACCCAGTCCCCTCCTAAGCCAAGTAAGTGAATTTATCTATTAATGATTTTTTTTTATATAGCTAAAGGTGATCAAGGCACTACTCATTCAGACATGTAGGCTATCCAAATAGTTTGCCTAGTGTTATGCAATCTGGTCTATTTAAAGTTTAATAGCCTTTCTTGACCTAAGTGCCATTAAATCTCTTGTAAGACATTTATTCTTTTTGGAAGTTAGAGCGAGAAGATGTGTTCCAAGGGCCTCATAACCACCCACTAGTTTGGTGATTTACTTACAAGAACTCATACAATTCAACATAAAGTTATATTTATGGCTTGAGATTTATTATAGCAAGGAATAAAATGCAGGAATAGCAAGAAAAAGATATACACGGGCAAACACGAGAGAAATCAGACACAGGCTTACTAGGTACTATTTCTGTGAGGGTCACATGGGTGCATTTTTCTCTCCAGTGGACCACAGAAACATGAGCAAAATATCTCCACCCAGGGAAGCTCATGTTAGTCTTGGGTCCAATGTTCTTAATTGGGGCATATAGCTGCATGACCAGACATGATTCAGACTTCAAAATATGTAGGATGTACACATCGTAAATCTTTGTGATTATATTAAATAGTGTTGACAGCCTGGTACATCCTGCTACACTGGCTCAGGAATATAGAATAACACCATTAACCAGTGGCTATGTGAACATTCCAGCAGTTTAATTCTTAGGGCTTGAACAAATATCATTCCCCTGGTCCCAAGGGTCCCCAAAGATAGGCAAGAACTGAGTAAAACAACCTACTCCATTAATACTTCATCTCAGCATGGAATACTAATAATAACTCAAAGATCTCCTATGCCCCAATTCCCCAAATCAGACCTCGATGACATGGGTAGAAGAATAGAATTGACCCTTGAAAGACTGCAGTCTATGCTCTTTGGCTAGACCAAGCAACTTCTACCAAGCATAGTGGTGGTCATCAAAGCAAGGCTTGACCATGCTTAAAATCAATTACTTCTTCTACCCAGGGTCCTTCCTAAAGCAATGTGCTAACTGAAATATCTTCATGTATCCAAGGGAGGCAAACAGTACTCACATGTTGAGAAGTATCATCTTCCTAATCATTTCCTTTCACATGATATGTCTAACCAATGTCTGTAAGTACTTTAGGTCTTAAGACAATTACTTTCACACTAATGTTCTTTGCTTCCTTCATTTATATTTACTCCTCTAAAAGAGTTTATATTTCTTAATTTACAGCATAATTGTCAAGAATAAAATAACTACCATTTCCTCTTTATATTTAAAATGTAGGGAGAAATTGGCAAGGAAATGTATATCATCAAGCATGGAGAAGTCCAAGTTCTCGGAGGCCCTGATGGTACTAAAGTTCTGGTTACTCTGAAAGCTGGGTCAGTGTTTGGAGAAATCAGGTATCTGAAAGATACTTCATAAACATTGAAGCCCATCATTTGTCATAAAAGAAAAATCTTAGGTAGTAAAGTAAGTAAAGTTCCTGCTCAGATTTATAAAAGGTTTGATTGTGCTGATAGCATTGGTAAAATAAGGATTTTCATATTTCTATTCATCCCTTCACCAAAAAGACCTGAGGAAAAGAACTGGGTCATTCAGCTCTTTAGTCCAGGACCTAGAGCAGTGCCTGGCATAAAGCAAGTTCCCAGTATATGTTGAATGGATGTGCAAATGAATTAGTTAATGAGAGAAGAGGTTTGGAGGGTTCATTGTCACCAGATTGTTGGAAGACTTGAATGCCTTGCTAACAAGGGGATCTTGAGTAGGCTAGTGATGTGATCATAGCTGTGGGACCAAATTTCCTGAGTTTAAACTCCAGTTTCACCACTACTGGCTTTTTTCCTCTGTTACTTGTCCCCGCTGTTCCTCAGTTTCCTCACCTTAATAATTAGGATAATAATAGAACGTACCTTAAAGTGTTGGTAAATGAGTTAATTCATTAAAAGCACTTAGAACATTGCCTGGCATCTGTTAAGAGCTCAATAAATATTACTTATTTTTACCATTGTTTCTTATTGGCCCGGAAAAGTTTATCCTAGAAAAAGAAAGTCCCCAAGAGGAAAAATATAGACAGCAAATTTAAGCATTTTGTGGGCTAAACACTTCTATATGCATTATCACATTTATTCAACCAAAAAATATTCATTGAGTGCCTAGTACTTGCTAGATTGTCAGGTATTGCTCTTAACTCTAGGAATAAACTATATAAAAAATATTAGACAAGATATGGCCCCTGAAAGAGCTTACAGTACAGTCGGGGAAAACTGATAATAAATAGTTAATTAGCTAGACAAGATGAATTCACATTGTAATAACTGCTATGAAGGAAAAAATGGTTAGAACATAACAGGACACTACTTAGATGCAGTGGTCAGGAATGACCTCTCTAGGGAGATAATATTTGAGCTGAGATTTGAAAGAGTAAAGGATCAGCCATTCAGAATTGGGGGAAGAGCCTCTCTGATTACTGAAGGCCTAGAGGTAAAGCAAGTTTGTCTGGTCAAGGGGCAGAAAGGTGAATATGGCTGGAGTACAGTGAGTAAGAACACTGGGGAGATGAGGCCAAATAGGTGAGCAAGGCTCAGATAACACATGGTCTTTTAGGCCATGATAGGAATTTATGTCTTTTTCTAAATATGAATGAATGCCAGTAGAGGGTTTTAGGCAAAAGAATGACACACTCTGAATTCTTATTTTAAAAGACGACTTCAACAGCTATGTGGAAAAGATACAGTAGAGGAGCGAGAATGAATAGAGACCAATTAGAAGTCAACTGTGGTGGCGCAAGTGCAAGATGATGGTGTCTGGAACTGGGATACTGGCTCATACAATGAAAAGAAGAGTACCCTATCAGGCAGTTATTAATATATTTATTTCATAATATATATTTCATATTTTCATAATATATTTATTTCATCTATCCCAAGATGCCAAGTACTATATCTTGCCCAGGACACCATAGCTAATGAATTATAGGGACAACATTCAAACCTGGGTCTCCATGGATCGGGGTCCAGTGATCTTTATACCACGTCACAGAAGAAATTTCCAATCTCTAATTTCATAGCTGCTAAGAAGTTATCTTCGTGTTCCAGAAATATGGACAATTTTAGATGACTTCATAGGAGCATCGTTAGGGTTTCTTTGGAATGTTGAAGCATGTTATTTCTCTGTTGGAAATGTGGCTTCTCTCTTTAATTTTTTCTCCTTGTTTAACGACTGATTATTGTTAAGGTGATCCTCTGAGGATCTTGCTCCTGGGCAGTGGTGGAAACACTTCTCAGAATGTACAAGACCTGAGTTCTTTGCCTGTTTTCTATCATTTCCTTCCTGGGAGTCCTTGCAAAAGTGATTTAATATTTTGTGACTTAATAATCACTGTAATCTTCAAGGTCATAAAACATGCAACAGTTTAATCTGAAACACTGCAGAAATTAATTAGCTGACCTTTCCCAAGGGTTGAGTACTCCCTGAAGAATAAGCCTTATAAATACAAGTATGTTAATTGCTGATATTATCATCACAGGAAGAACTACCCTAGGAATTGATTCCAGGTGTAGCTGAGTTGCAACTGAAAGTAATCCTAGATTCCTGACAGCAGCTTCTCAAATAAATCTCCTATTACCCATTTGGTTTCTAAGGCCAAATTGAAGCCGGTAGAATGGACAAGCTTTAAACCTGCTCAGTAGTTTGGTTGATTCAAGTGAAAGGGAGCTTTTTGCCTTGATTCTCTTTTTGGCTGTGGTTATGGGAAAACAGGATGCATCTGCCTCTTTCCAGATACCCACAGGCTTCACAGGCCCACAGCTGTCATACACCCCTGAAGCTCTAGTCATTTATTCCAGAGCTGGAGGCATGCCTGCCAAACATCCAGATACTGGAAAGATCTAGTAATAGTGTTTACTACTCAAAAATGCTGTGACCTTTGTTAAAATGAGCTCAATCCAGCACTATCATGTAGCCTTTAAAAGAGTTCTTTTTCCTCAGGAAAAAAAATGAAGAAAAAAATTAAGGGCTTTCAAGGACATTATATATTAATCCAAAAGAGCAAAACCCTGACTAAAATATAGATTTACAGCCTGTCACAGAGAAAACCCAGACCACATTTCCAATTAACATCTGAAGAGTGCAGATACCCCATTTCTAAAAGAGAGACCCAGGGTCTGCTGAGGGATGGCCCTGTGGTGGTTCCGACTCCATCATTTTCCTTACACATGCATTTAGTCCCAAGTCCTATTCCCTGAATGTATTTAACCACTTCCTGTCTGCATTCTGTTTCTGTTAAAATGACATTTTTCTTAAAACACATCTGAGTTTTTATTTCTTGTGTTGCCATTATTATTTCAATAGGATTTTCTGTTGGTTTCATCTCTCTTCAGAATATCCTCCCCCAGGAAATTTTTCATTCATCCTTCAAATGCCACCTTTTTGAAGCTATCTTTAACCCCTAAAACAACTAGTTGCTCTTTATTCTATGCTTCCATAGCATTTCATTCGTGCCTTTATTACAGTAATTACTACTGATTTATAATTAATTTGTTCAGACAGGTCTCTCCAACAGACTGAGCTACTGAAATATAAGAACTAGAGGCCGGGTACGGTGGCTCACACCTGTAATCCCAGCACTTTCGGATGCTGAGGTGGGCGGATCACGAGGCCAGGAGATCGAGACCGTCCTGGCTAACACTGTGAAACCCCATCTCTACTAAAAATAAAAAAAAAAAAAAAAAAATTAGCCAGTCGTGGTGGTGGGCGCCTGTAGTCCCAGCTACTCGGGAGGCTGAGGCAGGAGAATAGCACGAACCCAGGAGGCAGAGCTTGCAGTGAGCCGAGATCGCACCACTGCACTCCCACCTGGGCAACAGGGCGAGACTCCGTCGCCAAAAAAAAAAAAAAAAAAAAAAAAAGAACTAGAATTTATCTTCAGATCACCAGCAGCTACATAAACACTATATACTAAGTGGTGATTTTTACTTATATCCTACCTCCATTCAAAAATAATTTGCAGCAGCTCTTCAGCAATTTTTAATTAATTATTTAACTGTGATTTGATAGAAACAAAAAAAATTATATTTGGGTCCCCTTATGGCATAGTGTGAAAGTGACTCAAAGAAGGCCGTGTATTCCTTCTTGGCCAGGCACAGTGTTAGTCATGAGGGTACAAAGGAGAACAAGAAACAATCGCTGTCCTCAAGGGCTTTAGAGGAGACTTCAATACCTGGTGATTAAATGTATGGATTGTGTCCCAGGAAGACAGTGTGTACAGGATGCTGTGGGGGACAAAGTTTTCACAAGGACCAGTGCGTCCTTTGGATCTGGCAATTACTAGAGGTTATTTGGGAACCAAAAGCTGAACCTTCAGTGGTCCTCAAATGATGTGTGCACACAGGTCAGTCCTAGAAACCCCTACTGAGGGGTATGTAAAGGATAATTGACATGATGCCTGTAGTGAGTTGAATGGCGTCTCCCACAAAGATAAGTCGACATCCTCATCCTAGGAACTTGTGTATGTGACCCACCTTGAAAAAAAGGGTCAGGGTCTTTGAAGATGTAATTAAGTTAAGGATCTCAGGATGAGTTCATCCTGAATTATCTTGAAGGGCCCCAAGTTCAATGACAAAGAGGGTTCTTTTTCCTAAAGACACTTTTTATAAGTGCCTTTATAAAAGACCTAAGAGGAGAAGGCCATGTGAAGACTGAGGGCAGAAACTGGAGTAATGCAGCCATAGCCAAGAAATGCCTGGCAACACTACAAGCTGAAAGAGGCAAGAAAAGATTTTCACTGGAGTCTTTAGAGGAAATACAGCCCTGCTGATATTTTGATTTTGGACTTCTGGCCTCCAGAACTGTGAGATAATAAATTTTTGTGGTTGTAGGTCACTTGTTTTGTGCTAATTTGTTATACCAGCCCTAGGAAATGAATACAATACCAAATTATTTAAATTGTTCACTTTCAAAATTTTACTGGGGATAAACAAAAACATGCTTGACACTCCCCTTCACCCTACATGGCCACTCCACCTCCAACACCTGTTAATCCTACCATCTAAGAAGGTCTCAAATCATTTGTATCTTAAGTTCTCCACTGCCACTACTTCAGTTCATCCATCTCTCACTGGACAACTGTAGTGGCTTACTTCAAGTCACTCAAATCCAATAACCATATCCTCCACAATCAGTCTCCACTCTGCAGCCAGAGGGATCTTTTGGAAACACAGATCTGATCATATCACTGCCCTCCCACTTAAAACCATTCAATGTTTTCATGCCATTTTTAGGAATAAGAACAAAGTGATTTTCCCTATCTATGAGATCCTGTAGAGTCTAGCCCCTGCCTACCTCTCTACTTCAGGTTGCACCTGACTTGCCTTGCTCTCTTTATTTTATTTTATTTCATTTTATTTTATTTATTTGAGATGGAGTCTCACTCTGTCACCCAGGCTGGGGCAGTGGCACATCTCAACTCACTGCAATCTCTACTTCCTGTGTTCAAGCGATTCTCCAACCTCAGCCTCCCAAGTAACTGGGATTACAGGTTTTGCCATCATGCAAATTTTTGTATTTTTGTAGAGACAGGGTTTCATCATGTTGGCCAGGCTAGTCTTGAACCCTTGACCTCAGGTGATCCACCTGCCTCAGCCTCTCAAAGTGCTGGGATTTCAGGTACAAGCCACTGTGCCTAGCTGCCCTTACTCTCTTTAATCCAAACACCCATTGTCTTCCCGTTCCTTGAATGCACCACACTCTATCCAGTCACAGGGAGTTTTTTGCACATTCTGTTACCTCTACCTGGATGATTTCCCCACCCTTGTACCAAGATCTCAGCTTCTTTCAGGCCTTCCTGGATTCCCCACTATAGGGGCCTCCCAGGTCTCCTTGCCATACACTTTCATCCAATGATGTTCCTTTCTTTTGGAGCACTTATCTTTGTAACTATACATGCATTCGTGCATTTATTTCTTCAATGTTTTTCTTCTTTCCTAAATTGCAAGCACCAGAACTACCACCTATGGCGGTGCCAAATGTTCTCTGCACCAGAATGTCCACTGAGGGACTGGGAGGGCAGGGACCTGGTTTGCACTCCACTTCTGAGCCATGAGCCCTGGCTGTTGTGCTCCCTCTCATGCACAGTTACCTTTCACTTTGTGAAAGGAGGCATTCTTCTAGCCAAGCACAGGACTGCACATGCTCAGAAAACCCACATTGTTTTTTATTATACTTTACGTTCTGGGGTACATGTGCACAACATGCAGGTTTGTGACATAGGTATACATGTGCCATGTTAGCTTGCTGCACCCATCAACTCATTTACGTTAGGTATTTCTCCTAATGCTATCCCTCCCCCAGATCCCCACCCCCTGACAGGCCCCAGTATGTGATGTTCCTCTCCCCGTGTCCATGTGTTCTCATTGTTCAACTCCACTTATGAGTGAGAACATGCAGTGTCTGGTTTTCTCTCCTTGTGATAGTTTGCTGAGAATGATGGTTCCCAGCTTCATCCATGTCCCTGCAAAGTACATGAACTCATCCTTTTTTATGGCTGCATAGTATTCCATGGCGTATATGTGCCACATTTTCTTTATCCAGTCTATTATTGATGGACATTTGGGTTGATTCCAAGTCTTTGCTATTGTGAATAGAGCCACAATAAACATACGTGTGCATGAAAAGCCACATTTTTATAGTTTGCGTGAAGACACTTTACACAGGCCCCCAGGGATCCTGGTAGACACCATATGTGGTTTGTCCTATACTCTATCCCCAGCCCTTAGGGCAGCGGCTGGTCCACATAAGTGCCTAATAAACAGTTATTGAATAAATAAGTGAATGTAATTATCTTTCTATCTTTGTGAATGTACAAATGCACATTCATTTTTGTCATGAATATGCGTATTCAGCCTTGTGCCCTTTTTGTCAGTTTTCATTATAAGAATAACACTGCTATATATATATATATTTTTTTTTTTTTTTTTTTTGAGACGGAGTCTCGCTCTGCCGCCCAGGCTGGAGTGCAGTGGCCGGATCTCAGCTCACTGCAAGCTCCGCCTCCCGGGTTCACGCCATTCTCCTGCCTCAGCCTCCCGAGTAGCTGGGACTACAGGCGCCCCCACCTCGCCCGGCTAGTTTTTTGTATTTTTAAAGTAGAGACGGGGTTTCACCGTGTCAGCCAGGATGGTCTCGATCTCCTGACCTCGTGATCCGCCCGTCTCGGCCTCCCAAAGTGCTGGGATTACAGGCTTGAGCCACCGCGCCCGGCCTGCACTGCTATATTTATCTTTGTAAAATTACTTGTTTTCTTTTATTTATTTGAGGTTTAATTCCCAAAAATAGGAATAAGTAGGCCAAAAGGTAGAAGCATTTCTGTAACTCTTATAATATATGGGCAGATTATTTTCCAGAAAAAATGAACCAATTTGCATTACAAAGCACAATGTATAGCTATTGTCCTTCAGTATTACTGATATGACTTTATTATCCCCATTGCTGTTGCATTTTAATAGGTTATTTTAATTTTAAGTTCTTTAAATAGTGCCTGGAAATAATAGTTCCTCCATATATATTTGCTAAATGAATTAATTTCCTATGGGTCTATTTATTTTCATAAATGTGATCATTTACCTTCTGCATTTCTTTCATTGTTCACCATCCTTTTTTCATCATATATAACAAGTTATTGAGTAGAATTCAGGCATTGATATATTCTTGTATGTTTTAGATATCTGGTTTTCATTCAAAACATTTAAATTCTGTCTTTTCACCTATTACATTAGTCAAATCACCTATCTGAGAATTTCTTTTTGATATTTACTTTACATCAATGTGAAATGGCCAAAATTTTGACAAATCATCTAAAACTCCTTTTAACCTTTAAACCATTATTGTCTATTTCTGCTGAATACTCATTAAAATGGGGGTACCAGAGGAGACTTTTAGGTCTTTGGACTATTTTAATTCCATATTCTTACTCTTCATCAGAATAAGGCAGTTATTCCTTTTTTCCCCTTTCCTAAAAGGCAGAAATGGTCAATGCAATAGGAGATTAAAAGTATGAGCAGAGATAAGACTTGATTAATACTGAAAGAGAAAACTTCATTTTCATTTTTTTCCTGTCTCAAACCTGTGAGCACTACCTGTGTTAAGAATACACATTTACATTTTCACTACATCCTTTTGAATATAGTCTCTTTGTATTGCACCTTTTTGCTTAGCATAAAAAGCATACCTCATCTAAGTCCCACAATATCCCGCTGAACAAATATACAATCAGTGTCATTGCTTAAATATTCATTGAAATATCCTCAGGATTCCTCCCAAAGTAACTTTATCCAGTGCTAAATCAAGGCTTTTTGCCACCATTTGGAACAGCAGAGAGGAAGTAAAGATTCTGAGAATCATACCTTGACATGTCTTATCACACCAGCCGGCTTGGGTTCCTCCCTTATTTTTCCTGATGTCCATGGGCAAATCTGTATCATTAAAACAACAGCAATAACTTCGTTGGCATCACTAGTTATGGTTAAAGAAAAGACCTCTTGACGTGAAGTCAGGTCTTGTCTTAGATTTTAATTTCAGGGATGAAATTCTTAAGTATTTGTTCTTGAACAATTCACTTAACTGATTCTAGACCTCAGTTCCCATGTCTGTAAGTATAGGTTAAGAACCTACCTCACTGGCCGGGTGCGGTGGCTCACGCCTGTAATCGCAGTACTTTGAGAGGCTGAAGCGGGCGAATCATGAGGTCAGGAAACTGAGACCATCCTGGCCAACATGGTGAAACCCTGTCTCTACTAAAAAAAAAAAAAAGTACAAAAATTAGCTGGGTATGGTGGCATGTGCCGGTAATCCCAGCTACTCCGGAGGCTGAGGCAGGAGAATCGCTTAAACCAGGGAGTCCGAGGTTGCAGTGAGCTGAGATGGTGCCACTGCACTCCAGACTGGCGACAGAGTGAGACTCCATCTCAAAAACAAGCAAACCAACCAACCAACAAACAAAAAAAACTGTCTAAAACCAGGGGCAAGCTGGAGGCTGGGCCTGCAGACATCCCTCAGCAGGTGCACACTTGCCGCCCTGTGCTTTGGATCCCTCTCAGGGTGAAGGTGACAGTGGACCCAGACCTTTCCCTGGTCTACCTACCTGAAGTGGACCCAGAGGCTGCCAAAGACAAGGCCGGCTTCCAGAACTACGTGTTGGGTCCCCTCCTGGACCATGTCTTTACCACGTACAAGCTCATGTACATGTACCAGATAGTGGATTTCGTCAGGAGCAAGCACGCCTGGTTTGGGGGCTTTTTCTACAAGGAAATGAAGGTCATGGAGGCCGTGGACCTGCTGCATGAGCTGGTGGACGAATCGGACCCAGGTGTAGACCTCCCCCCTCCTTCCAAGCCTTCCAGATGGCAGAGGGTATCCAGAAGCTCACCCAGGCAAGGACTGATTCCAGCTTGTTGGGCTTCTATGACGTAGGGAAGGTCCTGGCTGTGTTTGGGGGCCTCTGTCCTCAGGCCTCCGTGGTTTTGTAACTCCACTTTCCAGGACAATCCCGACCTCCAGGATCCTCGATACAGCACAAAACTGGGCGTGTATTAGCCCCACTGTGGGCTGGGCAGGGTCCTCATGTCCTAGGGCCATAATGAGTACTTGTTCCGTGTCAGGCCTCTGAGCCCAAGCCAAGCCATCGCATCCCCTGTGACTTGCACATATACGCCCAGATGGCCTGAAGTAACTGAAGAATCACAAAAGAAGTGCAAATGCCCTGCCTCACCTTAACCGATGACATTCCACCACAAAAGAAATGAAAATGGCCGGTCCTTGCCTTAAGCGATGATATTATCTTGTGAAATTCCTTTTCCTGGCTCATCCTGGCTCAAAAAGCTCCCCCACTGAGCACCTTGTGACCCCCAATCCTGCCCGCCAGAGAACAACCCCCCTTTGACTGTAATTTTCTTTTACCTACCCAAATCCTATAAAACGGCCCCACCCTTATCTCCCTTTGCTGACTCTCTTTTCAGACTCAGCCCGCCTGCACCCAGGTGAAATAAACAGCCATGTTGCTCACACACAGCCTGTTTGGCGGTCTCTTCACACTGACGCGCATGACATACCGGTTGATGACGTTCAACAAATTCTCGCTCCCAGTGGAGGCTTCCTACAAGATCCGATTCCACTCCTTCTTCCCCTCGCACACAGGCAGTGACTACTGGCAGTGGTGCAGCAAGCAGGACCTGGCCATGCTGCCCTGGGTGCAGGAGTTCAATTTGACCAACTGCCCTGACCTGCCAGACATGGACAAGCTGTGGCCCTATTACCAGGGGCTCATTGATAAGTACTGCCCTGGCATCCTGTGCTGGTGCCCCTCCTGCCACCCCCACCACTGCTGGACCACAGGCCTGGCCCTCAGCATGCCTAGCAAAGTCTGGCCATGGGCATACAGCCACCTTCAGGGTCTACCTCAGTGGGGAACCCCACTCACCCCTTATAGCCACCACCTCTCATGGCCACTTGTGCCTAGTGGCAATAAAGACCTCGAAGGAGAGAGAGAAAACAAAACAAAACAAGCAAACAAAAAAACCTACCTCACCAAAGTGATATGGTCATTACATAAGAAAATAAAGGGATTTACTTAAAAAAAAAAAAAAAAAAAAAAAAAAAAAAAAAACTTTATTTTTATTTTATTTATTTATTTATTTATTTTTGAGACGGAGTCTGGCTCTGTCGCCCAGGCTGGAGTGCACTGGCCGGATCTCAGCTCACTGCAATCTCCGCCTCCCGGGCTTAGCCATTCTCCTGCCTCAGCCTCCGGAGTAGCTGGGACTACAGGCGCCCGCCACCTCGCCCGGCTAGTTTTTTGTATTTTTTTTTTAGTAGAGACGGGGTTTCAACGTGTTAGCCAGGATGGTCTCGATCTCCTGACCTCGTGATCCGCCCATCTCGGCCTCCCAAAGTGCTGGGATTACAGGCTTGAGCCACCGCGCCCGGCCAAAAAAAAAAAAAAAAAAACTTTAAAACTATAAACTTTGTACAAATATTTGACATAGTTACCCGGTTTTTACTCCAAAGAAACATTTAGTTAGGCTACTGTATTAGGATATGCTTATTTGATGCAGTATTTTCCAGCCAAAGTACTATAGCTCAGTATTCTTCCCCACACTTGAAGGAAGATAAACAGAGCATGGAATAAAGGATCCACATTATCCTTTTTCTCCTCTTTCCTTCCTTAGAAGTTGTACCCAGATTCTTCATCGCTCATCCACTTCTGTAAGGCCAATTCGATTCTGAAATCAAGACCTGCTAGGGGGAGAAGGGGCTAAACATTTTATATCTGTAATATCTAAACCCTTAATTTTGTTAAAAATCTATGTATGCAGACATTCCTCAAAATGTTTTACAGAAAAAAAATCTAGGCTAACATGTTTTTGCCATTCAGTAGTTTTATGAATATCATGTTATGGCCAGACCGTTTATTCCCCGAAGAAGACCACCAGAGTCCAGAGTCAAAGCTAAGCAGCAAGGATCTTTATTACAGGTTCGAACCTGGAACTCTCCCTCGCTCGTGAAACGAGACGGGCAGGAGAGCTCCCCCACTCAGCTCCGAACAATGTTATATAGTCTAAGAAAAGTGGGCATAGAGTTATTATACAAATCAGATATATGATTGGCTAGTGTTTGAACAAGGCGATTTGGCTAACTATGATTGGTTCCTGCCATTTCTGATATTTTGGTTCAAACTTTGAGGCGGGAGAGCAGGTTTATGGCAGCAAGAGTTTATCTTACTTAAACACGTCTTGTGACCTTGCCTCAGAACTTACAAAATCTCTGGTATGTGCAAAACAAAATCTCTGGTACGTGCAGAAAACCAGGTACTCACAGAACTTACGAAATCTCTGGTATGTGCAAAGATTAGAGAGCAGAACAAGGGTGTAGCGGGTGGGGGGCGGGTACACATCTATCTTTGTGTCCTTTCATTCAAAGTATCTGCAAAGAGCAAAAAGCCCAGGCAGAGGTGGCCTTAGAACATCCTCTGATATTTGCTCAGTCACAAAAGTTTTGCTAGAATTTATTTTTAGTCAAGTTTTCTTTTTTTTTTTTCTCTCTTTGAGACAGAGTTTCGCTCTTTTTGCCCAGGCTGGAGTGCAATGGCGCGATCTCGGCTCACCGCAACTTCCGCCTCCCAGGTTCAAGTGATTCTCCTGCCTCAGCCTCCCGAGTAGCTGGGATTACAGGCATGTGCCACCACCCCGGCTAATTTTGTAGTTTTAGTAAAGACGGGGTTTCTCCATGTTGGTCAGGCTGGTCTTGAACTCCCGACCTCAGGTGATCCACCTGCCTCGGCCTCCCAAAGTGCTGGGATTACAAGCGTGAGCCACCGCGCCCGGCTTAGTCAAATTTTAAAGTTGTCAAGGAATAAAGTGTTTCCCAATAATGTTGACAAAGATAAAAGGATAGCTCAGAAAAAGTCTACACAGGTTATCTAACCTCATATTTCCCAAATAAAACCCAGTTGGAAATTTGCTTAATGAGAACAAATATTTGGAGTTTTAATCCCTTACTCAGCATTGAATGTGATGTTCTTTCCATTGATAGCATGTAGAGTTCGTTTTATATATATAGGCGGAAATAATTCTACATGAGAAAATGTATTTAGACCAGAGCCTTCTTTATTTTAGGAAACATTTTCATTTCTTACAATTATTAAAGCATTAATCATTCTAAATTGCATCTGCTTGAGAAGGGTGCCTGACTAGGTTTGCATCCATATGCCACAACGTATAAGCTATGTATCTCCAGGCAAGTTACTCAACTGAGACTTCATTTCTTCATCAGTCAAAATGGAGAAACACTAATACATGACCACCTCATAAGATTGAAAAGTATTATATGTATTAAAACATAAAAAAGAACTTGGGAAAATATCTCACTCATAGTAAGCACTCAATAATATTATCTATTAATGTCACTATTACAATATTCTTAGTAGTAATAATATTTGCTAATTGACTATCTGCACACACCCTTACCCCATGCCTAGATTACAAACAGCTTGAGGGCAGGTGTTAGTCATCTTTATAGCCCCAGAAGTTGGCAGAGTATCTAGCCTTTTATAGAGTATGCTATTTCTATGTACTCCTAACTTATCTTTTTCCTTTTCTTTTCAATTTATACAGTGAATTCTTTATCTTCCCTTGCATGATTGACCTTCAAAGCACAATCATCCGTACAATCTTGGATGTATCCAAAAAAGTACTTATCAAAGCCTTGCTGAGAAAGACAATGTTTAAAACAGATTGTTTCTCTGAATATTCTAAATGTATGCCATTGATCACGTCTGAGCAACAAAGAGAGAGCTGGATATCTGGAATGCATTGTACTGACCTATCTCCTTCCATCCATAAACTTACTCTTACTGAACTTTACTTGAAAGTGATTCATAGCCTTTACTGGGGGCTCTATTACAAATGCTCCTAGCAAGCTTATTGTTGTGTCTATTGCAAGAATATGAAGTTTTCTACCACTTTGCAGAATGGCCCCTTTACTAAGCCCTTCAGGAGATATTTCTGCCTGTCTTTAAACCAACATTGGATCCATTTTTATGGTACAGAGGATTATACCTAAATTTGAAGCCCCACGGTGCCAAAGTGTTCATTTTTTTTATGAATTCCATTTTATGTCCCCATTCTTGTTTTTCTTTTGCTCCTACATTCAATTTATGCTTTTTTGTATTCTACTTTTCCTTGTGAGTACTTTCTGGATACAGTAGCTCAACTAAAAAGAGCTGTGCAGGTTGTACACTGCACACCTCCAGAGGGATCCAATCACATTACATTTTGTATGTAACACACAATTTGTAATCCTACATGTGGCAGCCCTGCACAAAGCTTGGAATGGATGACTGAGCAGGGACTATCTTAATATTCTAGCTCTGTCTGAAAAAATATATATAAATATATATACACACATACACACAAATGTATGTCTGTTATATATGCTATTTATGTATGTATGTGAAAATGTATGTGTGTATGTGTGTGTATACTTGTTCCTCACATTTACTGAGTTTTGCATATACAAGTTATCTTACATAGTCCCTGAGTACACCATTTCTCCATGACATTCTCACACCTGCTTTTGTTCATTCACCCAACTTTGGCACACTAGTACCCAACTTTGGCACACTAGTACTATTTCTTCTTAAAGATAATCAGATATCTATAGTAGGTACTAAATATGGCCTTGCTTCCTACAGGAGAGATTAGTAATTTGTTCAGAAACACAATAGATGGTAGGATTATCTAGTTCCAAAGCATGTATTCTTTCCACAAAACCATACCATGCTTTAATAATTCTCCTTTTTCCCTACTTCACTGTAAGTATTAATAAATACATGATTAGAGTGAAAATCAAAAAAGTCTTTGAGTTATTGTCTAAGGTCACAGCAAATAGATGTGGCTCTAGGATTAGAACCATTTCTTTGTTTCCTCGTCCATTGCTCTGCTCACTCTATTTTTACCTAGGGACACAATAGCAACCTCAACTCTTTGTCCTCCAGCATGGGCTCTTTCGGAAACTCTATGTGGGGCTGGGAATATTTAGGCTATTTAATGAGTGAAACTTTCCATGGCTGGAATGCTGGAGAAGCATTTTGTGGACAAGATGAAAAAAAAAAAGATGCTATTTTAAACGTTGCTTAAAGAGTTTGGGCAAAATCCATCTGGCAGACAGACTATTTCTTCCGTTTAAAAACTCATCAAGCACTCCAAACGTGTAACCTGTAGGCAAGTTTAATTAAAACTTGAGAAAGCTCAAAATAACCTGACATTTAAATATGTTATTTCCGTTCTGTTCTTGTAGTCTAACATACATATACAGATATTCTCAGGTTCAAATTAACCTCCCCAATCCCATCCAGCCTTGCATAACTACTGGATTACCCTGTGTCCATGACAACGGGAATGTGAATGAAATAGACTCATCCAATCACTGTCCTTCAAATATTAACATCAATTTCATAGAAAGGGAAGAAGGTAGACAGAAGAAAGCTGACTAGATGAATGAGTGAAGATATGGTTGTGACAGCAGATGACAGACAGAATGATATGTACATACATAGACAGATGGGGTAAAATTTATTTCCCTTGTCTTCTCTGATAAAGGCAGAGCTTAAGAGTACCTTAGGAAAAGACTAAAGTTAGTGGTTTTCCACAAAGGAAAAAACTTTGAAATGTGAAATCATTGAGCACATGTTTAAAGATTCCAAATATACTCTTTCTGCCTTAGAGGAGGAATTCCACTGTTTTGTTTTGTTTTGTTTTTTTTTTTTTGAGACAAGGTCTCACTCTGTCACCCAGTCTGGAGTGTATTGGTGTGACCATGGCGCTTGCTGCAGCCTCGACCTCCCAGGCTCAAGTGATCCTTCTACCTCAGTCTCCCAAGTAGCTGAGACTACAGGCGTGTGCCACAACGCCCAGCTAATTTTTGTATTTTTTGTAGAGATGGGATTTTGCCACGTTGCCCAGCCTGGTCTTGAACTCCTGGGCTCCAGCAATCTGCCCGCCTCAACCTCCCAAAGTGCTGAGATTACATGCGTGAGTCACCTTTCCAGGGCTAAGTCCATTCTTAAGTGGCCTGGAGAGCCCTGGACCCTGTCATTAATGCTAGGTGCAGGTAAGTGGCCAAGTTTGAAGCCATGACTGGCCTTACACCAGTTTCCTCCCACTTTTTTCCTTCCTTCTCTCGCTTTGGGCATTTTATATGATTCCATTTCCTTTTTCTTTCTTAGCATAATAATTATACTTGTTTTTTAAAGTTTAATGGTTACTCTGCAGTTTTCAATATGCATTTTAAACGTATCTAAACCTACCTTCATATAACACTATGCCACTTCACATGTGGTGCCTTACAACAGAATGTTTCCAGTTCTTCCCTCTCAGCCCTTATGACATTGCTGTCATTCATTTCACTTATCAATAGGTTATAATTACCAAACACATTACCACTTTATTAAACAGTTGTCTTTTAGAACAACTAAGAATGAGAAAAATTGTCGAGCATGGTGGCTCATGCCTGTAGTCCCAGCACTTTGGGAAGCCAAGGCGGACAGATCAACTGAGGTCAAGAGTTGGAGACCAGCCTGGCCAATATGGTGAAACCCCATCTCTACTAAAAATACAAAAATTAGCCAGGCGTGGTGGTGGACACCTGTAATCCCAGCTACTCAAGAGACTGAAGCAGGAGAATCACTTGAACCCAGGAGGCAGAGGTTGCAGTGAGTCGAGATTGTACCACTGCACTCCAGCCTGGGTGACAACAGCGAAACTCCGTCTCAAAAAAAAAAAAAAGAAAAGGAAAAAGAATGACAAAATATTTTACTTTCATTTATGCCTTTTTAAAGGTCCTTCCTTTCTTTCTTTTTTTTTTTTTTTTTTTTTGAGACGGAGTCTCGCTCTGTCACCCAGGCTGGAGTGCAGTGGCCGGATCTCAGCTCACTGCAAGCTCTGACTCCCAGGTTTACGCCATTCTCCTGTCTCAGCCTCCCGAGTAGCTGGGACTACAGGCGCCCGCCACCTCGCCCGGCTAGTTTTTTGTATTTTTTAGTAGAGACGGGGTTTCACCGTATTAGCCAGGATGGTCTCGATCTCCTGACCTCGTGATCCGCCCGTCTCGGCCTCCCAAAGTGCTGGGATTACAGGCTTGAGCCACCGCGCCCGGCCCCGGTCCTTCCTTTCTTTGTGTAGACCTGAGTTTCTGATCTATATCATTTTCCTTCTCCCTGAAGAACTCTAAACATTTTTTGCAGGGCGAGGACACTAGCAATTGATTCCCTCTGTTTTTGTTTTTCTGACAATGATTTTGTTTCTCCTTTACTTTTGAAGGGTCATTTCCCTAAATATAGAATTCTAGTTGGTAGTTATTCTTGCAACACTTTAAATACCGTACTCTGCTGTCTTTCTTGTGTGGCTTCTAATTTAAAAATCTGCTACAACTCTTATCCTTGTTTCTCTCTATCTTAGGTACTTCCCCCCTCTGGATTCTTCCGAGGTTTTGTCTTTGGTTTTTTGCAGTTGGAATATGATATGCCCAGAAGTTGGGGGTTTTTCAGTTGTTTTGTTTCTTTTGGTATTTATCTTGCTTAATGTTCTCCTAACTTCCTGGATCTATGGTTTTGTATCTGACATTAATTTTGAAAAGTTCTAGGCCTTTTTTTTTTTTCTTTTTTTTTGAGATAGGGTCTTACTCTGTTGAGTGAGACTCCAGCCCAGGCTGGAGTGCAGCGGTGCGATCTTGGCTCACTGTAACCTGCACCACCTGAGCTCAAGTGATGCTCCCTCCTCAGTCTCACAAGTAGCTGGGACCACAGGGCATGCCACTATGCCCGGCTAAGTTTTTATATTTTTAGTGGAGATGGGGTTTGAGCATGTAACCCAGGCTGGTCTTGAACTCTGAGCTCAAGTGATCCACCCATCTCAGCCTCCCAAAGTGCTGGGATTACATATTAATCATAGTTTTAAAACATTTCCTGTCCAATAACTTCAATATCTGTGTCATATTTCAATCTATTTCTGATGCTTGTTTCTTGGGACTGTTTTTTCTTCCCTTTTAGCATTCCTTGTAATTTTTTTGTTTTTTTGTGGTTCAAAGCTAAAAATTATGTAACAAATAATATGGACTGAGGTAAACAGGTCTCTAGTGTGACATTTTATACGAATTTGGCTAGGAATCGGGCTGTGTTTAACATTTGGTACAGCTGTTGGTGCCAGAGGCTTCAAATTCCTTCTAGTTCCCTGTCTTTGTTTCCACTGTTGACTGGGCTTAGGGCAGCCTAAGAGAGGCTTCTCAGAGAGGTTTTGCATCTTGCCGCTATTTCAGCTGTAATTCATTAGTATTATGTAGGACACTTGGGGTGGGGGTAAGGCATGGAGAAGGAGAAACAATTTATAATTCTGTGATTTTCAGTTTTTTGTATGTCCCAATGCTGTGACATTCACAGGAGTTTCTTAGCTTTCCATCTCCCTTAGATAAGACAGGAAGGCTTAAAGGGGCTGCACTGGGAAAAATGTTCTTCCCTCACGTGGCACAAAGCTCTGGTAAAGGATTTTTCTCTAAATAGTAGGCCTGCGGTATGGAGAACAAATATGCTCTGGGCATATTTCATGATGATTCATCTTTCCCCACGCCTGCCAGAGCCAAGAGGGGATCTTCGTTGGCTCTTCACCCTAAGAACCTGATGAGGTTCCTGGTGGTAAATCCCACCAAAGTGTGAGTGACTTTATAACCCCGGCCCCCAAGAGTTTCTCACTCTCATGCTAGTCCACATTCAGCCTCCAACAATCTATTAACATTAACGTTTAAGCATTCCTACCAGTTCCTACTCCAGGGGTTTCTGCTCTAATAAGCAGACACGGCTGTAGTTTTATGGATTCACCTCTCTCTCCAGATTTGAGGGTGGTCGTTTGCCCCGTGACTTTAGTTCTCTGACGGATCTAAGAAAACTCATTAGTTTTTCAATTGTGCAGCTTTTTCTTGTTGTAAGGACAGGAGTAATGACTTCCAGGCTCTTAACCTGTCAGAGCTAAAACCCTACATTAGTATTTTTAACAATTAACAGCCAACTGGAATGCCCCCTTTTCTGCAACAACAGAAGTTGTTCACACTGTATAACAGAAATCTTCAGGCACAGGGCCCATGCAGCTTCTCATACCTCATCGCTTCCAAAGGTCAGACTGTTTTCTCTGTCTTCTCCACCTGTAGAGGCTGTTTTTGTTAATGTGATCCTTCTTTCTCAATTTCTAACAGATTAACTCCAAGGGGTTCAGTCCATTGTGTTATGCTCTTAATGCAGAACATATGGTGTCTTTTTTACACATTTGAAATGCGGTTATTCTTGTTCGTTTTTACAGACCAATCCTTCTTTCTCAGATCATTGGTAATGATAGACTTTTTATCCACTTATCTTATTCATTTCTGTGTTCATTTATTCCCCCACTCTTTGTTGCTTATTTCTCAAATGCAAAATGCTCTTCTCTATCCCTCCAAGACATAAAGCCCACAATTCCCTGGCATTCCAGGTGGGGAGATGTATGTGAATGACTCTATTACAGAGCAGCTTATGACATTGAGAAACAGTGTGACATTGAGAAACATTGAGAAACAGATTTTGGAGTACAGTAGGAGATGAGACTGGATTCATCTCAGGTGACCAGGGCATCATGAAGGACTGGCTTTCACATTTGATGTTGAGAGCTGTATTAGCCAGAGCCCAGGTGGGAAACAGACACACTCAAGTGAGGCAATTGAGTAAAGTTTAATAAAGGGATTACTGACAGAAGTGAGGAAAAGTCTAAGCGCACCCAACTGACATGGTTTGGCTCTGTGTCCCCACCCAAATCTCATCTCAAATTGTAACCCCCACGTGTTGAGGGAAGGACCTGATGGGAGGTGACTGGATCATGAAGGCATTTTCCCCCATGCTATTCTTGTGATAATGAATGAGTTCCCAGGAGAGCTGAGGGTTTTAAAGTGTGGCACTTCCTTGCTCTCGCTCTCTCTCCTACTGCCATGTAAGATGTGCCATACTTCCCCTTTGCCTTCCACCATTACCATAAGTTTCCTGAGGCCTCCCCAGTGATGCAGAATTGACTTAATTAAACATCCTTTGTTTATAAATTACCCAGTCTCAGGTAGTATCTTTATAGCAGAGTGAAAATGGACTACTACACCAACAAAAGGTGGCAGTGCATCTCAAATTTAGCAGCAGTAAAGGAACTGTTACTATAGTGAGGCCTGAACAGGAAAACAAGAGAGTATAGTTACCAGAACTCATCAAGAGTGATGGGAATTGCACTTCTAGAAAACATCCATGTGTCAGGAGCTGTAGATTTTGGTAGAGAACTGCAGCCACTGCTAACCTAAGGTTCGGCAGGAAAATAACAGGGGAGATAAACGCTCTGAACCCACTCTCTTCCTGCTTTCTGATTTCCTGTTAGTCTTTTCCAATGACTGAGCTCAAGTGAAGTCAGAGGGCAAGCCTACAGAGGTCAGCTTCCTGGGAAACAAAGGAGCCTGGGGAGAGGTGAAAAGTGTATCTGAAGGAGCAAATGAGGGATACCCAGTCAAAAAGGATTCTGCATTTCTGGAATCTGAGATGAAGGATCTGACAGGATACTGACAGCCACAAGTCTGTGATTTGTGGGACTTAGAGGTGAGAGTTAGAGAAAAAATATATCCGAAACTGAGCCATTTATATTCCCACATCCTGACACTCTCCACACAGTCACCTGGACCCTCACCTCTAGGGAATGATTTCTGAAGCAGTATAAATACTTACAGTAGTTGCTATTTTTTTAAACAGATTTCAGTGAAGGAAAAGTGAAACTGGTGGCAAAGACTCACTTTTCTCTCTTACAGCCTTCTAGCAGCAGGAGGAGGAAACCGTCGAACTGCCAATGTGGTGGCCCATGGGTTTGCCAATCTTTTAACTCTAGACAAAAAGACCCTTCAAGAAATTCTAGTGCATTATCCAGATTCTGAAAGGATCCTCATGAAGAAAGCCAGGTACATCCTTTAAAACCCCGTTAGATGGCCGGGCGCGGTGGCTCAAGCCTGTAATCCCAGCACTTTGGGAGGCCGAGGCGGGCGGATCACAAGGTCAGGAGATCGAGACCACAGTGAAACCCCGTCTCTACTAAAAACACAAAAAATTAGCCGGGCGCGGTGGCGGGCGCCTGTAGTCCCAGCTACTCAGGAGGCTGAGGCAGGAGAATGGCGGGAACCTGGGAGGCAGAGCTTGCAGTGAGCCGAGATCGCGCCACTGCACTCCAGCCTGGGCGACAGCGTGAGACTCCGTCTCAAAAAAAAATAAAAAATAAAAAAAAAATAAAACCCCGTTAGAGATGAATGGAGTTGGTTTTACTTTGTAAACTCTGAAATAGGAAGAACCGTATTATGATTGTGATAAACTTGATCACAGTGAGATAGGCTTAATAAACAACTATTAATGTAGGTACCAATTGAAACTACACAGGTTAGGATAAATTGCAGTTTTTCTGGTAGATTTTGCCAGAACTCTCACAGAGTTACCTAAAACAGCTTTTCTCTGCTACCCCCAGAGTGCTTTTAAAGCAGAAGGCTAAGACCGCAGAAGCAACCCCTCCAAGAAAAGATCTTGCCTTCCTCTTCCCACCAAAAGAAGAGACACCCAAACTGTTTAAAACTCTCCTAGGAGGCAAAGGAAAAGCGAGTCTTGCAAGACTACTCAAATTGAAACAAGAACAAGCAGCTCAGGTAATAAGGTGGAGTGAATGGAGGGCTGTCATGGAGAAGGCTCCAGTCTAAGTATATCCACACAAACGCCTACTCTAATTCCATTTCAGACAATGGGATGATTTGGACTAATATAATACTAATAATTCCTGCTTTATATATAGCACATTATTATTTAAACTGCTGAATTCCCACATATCATCACATTAACCCTCACAGGATGTTTATAGACGGCCTTAATATACATGTATTTATAAAGAGTATACCCTCATTATTCATAGATTATTTGCAGATTCTATGTTGGTGCATCTACCTACTATAATTTATTAGTAACTTAAAATCAATACTTATGGTGCTTGTGTGGTTATTTGTGGACAAGAACATGTGCAGGGTGGCAAAAAAATTAAGTTGCTTAATGCATACATTTTCAGCTGAGGTTGAACAAAGAGGCACTCTACTTTCTTGTTTCAGCTCTCATAGTATAAATGAGTGACCCTTGGCTGGGTGTGGTGGCTCACGCCTGTAATCCCAGCACTTTGGGAGGCCAAGGCAGGCAAATCACGAGATCAGGAGATCGAGACCATTCTGGCTAACGTGGTGAAACCCTGTCTCTACTGAAAACACAAAAAATTAGCTGGGCATGGTGGCATGCACCTGTAGTCCCAGCTACTTGGGAGGCTGAGGCAAGAGAATCGCTTGAACCTGGGAGGCAGAGGTTGTAGTGAGCCGAGATCACACCACTGCACTCCAGTCTTGGCGACAGAGCAGGAATCTGTCTCAACACACAAACAAACAAACAAACAAACAACAACAACAACAAAGAGTGACCCTTTTGGGGCCATGGGTTCCACATTTTTGTGCTTTTTGCATGTGTGTGATTTGCTGTTTAAAATAGCCCCCAAGCATAGTCCTGAAATACTGTCTAGTGCTTCTAAGTGCCAAAGTGCTGTGATGTGCCTTCCAGAGAAAATATGTGTGTTAGATAAACTTCATTCAGGCATTACAGTGCTGCTTCCACGAGTTCAATATAATGAATCAATAATACCTCAAATTAATCAATTGATCAAATTAAACAGGGTATCTCTAAACAAAAACACACATGAAACAAAGTTATATATTGACCAGTTGACAAAAATATTATGGTTTGAACCATAATATCTCATAGGAACCTAATGCTGTATTTCCCCCAGGAGCAATGGTTCAGTACTTTCTCACTTGCTGTTTGTTGAAACTTTATAGAACAAAACTACATGAATAATAGAATCAACTGTATATATACAGACATACATATGGATATATAAATAAATAACCTATTTTATCAACATTTTCACAAATATTCAATGTTCTTTTTTTTTTTTTTTTGGTTTCTGTATTTATTTCATTCTCATAATTAGTCTATGAGGGCAGATACTGAGAAACAGACCAGGGATTCAGGTTTTCTGAACCTAGTCATTATGTTATCTCTAAAACTGTAGAAAATGGGTAGCTGTGGACCTTTTAGAAAATGAGTAAAGCACATATTATAAACTCAGTCACATACAAAAGATGAAAACTTGCCTTTTCCCTTTCTACACACAAAACACTGTGGTGAAAATTAGGGATCCAATATAAATCAAATGCTTCATTTGCATCGGCATAGAAATAGTAATTTACATAAAAAATGTATGGGAGTAAAGAAATATATAAGTAAATGTGTTAAGAATCTCAACTTTATCTGTGCACATTCATATCTCGGGCAAGCGTTTCTCAAATTGATCCCAACCAACCATTACCAATAAAGAGCATAGTGTACCTTTGCTATGAAATTTCTATAGCTAGTGCTAAACACAATAGGTTCAAACATGACAGGTCAAGCACCTGTGGGACAAATGGAAAAGATTATACTAGGAAAGGGATAAGTTTCTCCCTGAGTTTCTCCCATGAGCTTAGGCAAGAGGAAACCCTACTTTCTACAGTACTTTTATATGGTAGTGGTTAATACTTTTTTATTAAAAATAAATATTTAAACTTTTATCTCTACAGAATAAGTAAATATTTAAAAAGCAAAAACAGAGTCCTGAGCACTGAGTCTAATAATTTGGAGAGTATAAGGACCAATAGGAAGAGAATTCCTTAGCAGAGACCAAAAAAATGCAATTCAGACTAACGTCATGAGTCAGAGGCAACAGGTCTATTCTCTAACACACCAGAAACTTAGTCAAATGATAGTTAGAAGCAAAGCAGACATGATTCCTGGATTCACTTAATTCAGACAGTCTGTCTTGGTGGTGATCTTAGCCATTGCATGCTAATCAAAATCCAATCCAATGTTTTTAATTATGATTTCAACACCAGTTACTTGTAATTGCTCTTTCCAGAAAAAAGAAAATTCTGAAGGAGAGGAAGAAGGAAAAGAAAATGAAGATAAACAAAAAGAAAACGAAGATAAAGGAAAAGAAAATGAAGATAAACAAAAAGAAAATGAAGATAAAGATAAAGGAAGAGAGCCAGAAGAGAAGCCACTGGACAGACCTGAATGTACAGCAAGTCCTATTGCAGTGGAGGAAGAGACCCAGTCAGTTAGGACAGTTTTACCCAGAGGAACTTCCCGTCAATCACTCATCATCAGCATGGCTCCTTCTGCTGAGGGTGGAGAAGAGGTTCTTACTATTGAAGTCAAAGAAAAGGCTAAGCAATAAATGTTTGATTATCTTTAGATGTGATATAGCTAGTTCCCAAAGAGATTGTACCTAGGATTGTAACTTAAATTAATGAGGGGAAATGACCTGCTGGGACCCTTGAGAAATGAAAGGCAAATCCCTAGCTTAGTTTCTAGGACTTATCTGAGAGTGTGATTTCATGCAGTGGTAATAAGAAGATTATTAAAAGCCATCCCTATTCTCTGTTTTCATTAACTTTATGCAATTGCTATATCTTCTAATTGTATGTAGTAAGTTTCCTTTTCCTTTGGTTCTTTCCCGATAATGTTTCTTCCTCCCAGTTTTATTAGCTTGCTCTTGGCTGTGATGTGATTCACTAACCTTTTCTCTTAATTTTTATTGTGTTTAATTTCTTGTATGGCACTCTTAAGCCTGGCTAATTGTTCTAGGTTTATAAATTTCACCTCTTACATGTAAGGGATATAAGCCTTTAATGTAATAGGTCAAAAATCAGATTATTTTCATTCAAATGAGGTTGATGAGTCACTGTAATATCAATAAATCCCCAGCAGCTGGGACTGAAGGGAAGCAGAGATCATGAAGCCTTCTGAATGAGAAGTCTAATTTTTGGAACAGTCCCCTGAAGAGCAATGTTGGTCGGCAGAATTAGCAAACTGGCAAAAATCACATTGCAGGAACATATTGGAAAAATTGTACCCTTTGCTAAAGAAATAAACTTCAATATTTTCTCTTCTAACCAACTTAAAAGACACCAAGCTACCTAACTCATCTGGCTCAAGGGACTTGGACTGGAGGATACAGGCTAAAGTGACACTTATCAGAATCTTCCTCAAGCACTTGCTGGAAAAGAAATCAGATTGTAACTTCTTGTTTAAAATTAAGCTTTAGTAAAACAAAGTGATGCAGTTAGGAAGGCAGACTCTACACATGTCAGATTGACATATCCCCACAATTTCCGGAACCTACATGTATAGCTATTTACAAAATCTCCAAGTTAATTGAGTGCACTTTAGGAAGTCGTCCTCATGAATTAGCTAGCATTAGCATAATTACCAAAGTTGCATGCTGTGAGGAGGCTACAAAGGCCAGGCTGATGTCGGAAGTAATAATACATATAGAATTCCATTCTAATAAATGCCATTAGTGTATAACATCAAGTTCTGTGTAACGAGGCTATTTCCAAGTCCCCAAAGATGGTCATTGTAACAGCACTTTGCTGAGAGGGTTTTAACAAATCGTATTAGCCAAAAAGCCTACAACATAGATGCATTTAACAAACCATGTACAAATCAATCACTATAATAAACTGTGTCGTTTGATAGAGTCACCATTTTTGAATGTAGTGTTTGAATATCACAAAATATAACAAGTTTTACTAAAGAATGGTTGATTTTTTTCAGGATTTAAGGGAATACAGACAAATTGTTAAATAGCATTTATTTGATAAATGGGAGTTTGTATGCAGAAAGAGTGATTGTGTACAAAAAGGGTGTTTTCAAAACCCAGAAAGAAAAGGTAGAATAGGGCTGAAGAGTCTGATAATAGGAAAAGAAAAGGACAAAAGTCCTCAACTTGTGAGCAATATGCTTTCCCCTTAAACCCTGTAATTTATTCAAATGATATTAAAATATCATTGCAATGTATGCTCTTCCCCTGGCAGTTATTCCGCCCCCCCCAAGCTATCCTGTTTCAGATAATATCAATATATTTCCAATCCATCAGACTGAAATCTTAGAAAATTCAAGAACTCTTTTATTATTGATATAGTGCCACCAAATTCTTTTTCTTTTTAAATCTTTCTAATTATCCCTTGTTTTTCAATCCCATTGCTAACACCCAGTACATATTTTCTGTTCAATGCAAATAAACATTCACTTTTTACCTATAGTCTTCTCTGGTCACTGGTCTGCCCTCTCAGTCCCTTTACTATTGGAAAATAAAATCTTTCTAAAACCCTACTTTTGACCATGTTACTTCCCTGCTCAGTGGCTGTATTAGAGTTCTCCAGTGGGAAAAAAAAAAAAAAACAATAGGGGATATATATCTATCTCAGGCCATTGGATTCAGACTGGAACTTAGACCATTGGTTCTTCTGGTTCTGAGGCCTTCAGACTCAGACTAAAATGATACAACTGGCTTTCCAGGGACTCCAGTTTGTAGAAGGCAGATCATGAGACTTCTTTTCCTTCATAATTTCATGAGCCAATTCTTTATAATAAATATATTTAAATATATATTATATATTATAAATATATAGAGTGATTTATTATATATTTTAATATATATCATATAGAGATATTTATCATGTTTTTATTTATATATTTTACATATATATGATTTATTATTAGAAATTGGCTCACACAATTGTGAAAGCTGAGATGTTCCATCATCTGCAGTCTGTGAGCTGGAGACCCAAGAGAGCTGGTGGTGTAGCTCTAGTCTGAATCCAAAGGACTGAGAATTAGGAGAGCTAATGGCGAAGGTTGCAGCTTGAGGCAGGAGAAGACTAATGTCCCAGCATGAGCAACCAGGCCAAGAGAGCAAATTGTCCCTTCCTCCATCTTTTTGTTCTATTCAGGGCCTCAACAAACTGGATTATGCCCACCTACATTGGGGAGGGCAACCTGCTTTACTCTGTCCACCAATTCAAATGCTGATCTCATCCACAAACATACCCAGAAATAATGTTTTACCAGCTATCTGGGCATCCTGTGGCCCTGTCAAATTGGCACATAAAACCTATCATCACAGGAACCTATTAGTCCTCCTACCAGTTAAATCCTATGTATACAAATTTAATTTCCACTACCCTAACCATATCCTCCACTTAAGTGGGTCTCCTTGCTTTTTCTGGAACAAACCTACCCTTCTTCCTCTAGCCTTTGTTCCTGCTGCCTGCCATACTCTGGAAGTTTGTCTCTCCTCCACCACTTACCTCTGTCCTATACTTCCAACTCTGCTCACATTTTCTCTCTCCCAGCTGCCTCTAAAAACATCATCCTATGATGGTTCTATCTCAAGGGATTATCTTTTGTACTTTCAGGAAGTGCCACAGAGTACAGCATGTCCTCTAATTTCCTCTTAATTATAAATTATTTCTGCTTAATTATAAATTATAACACAGCAAAGACTAGCTCTTGTGCTTTCTTTGCATAATGACAAAAAGCCCAGTTTTTTAAAGGGGGAGAGAATATGAGTAAGTAATACGTGGAAGAAAAACAAATAAGTAATTGACAGAGAAAAGGTGCTTGACTTTACTTGTGCTCAAAGAAATACAAATCAGAACAAAAATGGAATACCACCTTACACCATCTAACTGTAAAATACTTGAAAGCAGATAATAGTACCAAGTGCTGGCAAGTATGTACACTGGATCTACTATTCTAGCAATCTTAGCAAAATTTTGGCAGCGCACCTTAGAACTCAGCAGTACCATTTCAGTGTATATATGCCAGAAAATTCTTAAGGATTTCCATAAGAGGAAATCCATGAGGATATATAGCATTGTTTATAGTACAAAGGAATTGGAGACAACTCTAATATCTACCTCTAGGAGAATGGGGAAAAAAATATGGTGTGTGGGAGTATGGTTGTATTTGTGAGATGAAGTTCTATCTAGCAGTTAGAAGTAATGAATTAGATTTACATAAAGCAACAAGGATAGATATTTTAAAAATACTAGTATAGTTTTTTTAAAAGAAAAAAGAATGAAATCTTCAGTTATACCATGCATGTATATTTCTATAAAGCTTGTCTGATAAAGACCACCAGGAACAAAACTATAGTATGATACAATAAAGCCAAGTTTATTAACATGATGCAACAAGGGACATTATTCAACAGAGAAAATCTGAGTGTCCCACCAAACACAGAAAAAGACAAGGTTACTATAGGATATTGGGGTAGGGGAGAGGTTAAGTGGAGTTTAAATGAAGTGATATTTTGATAGGCTGTAATTAAAGCAAGACAGTATTTAACATCAGGCTTGAGCTAAGAAGCAAATGCAGGGCCCTGTTTCCTTGAAATGGAACGTTGTGTCCAAAACTCTCTTATTTGAAGTTGTGTACCTGGATGCTTTTCTGTGTCAAAATAACTCAGACCCTCCAGGCAAAAATGGAATGTTTCAGTCTTACTGATAAGATTTCAAACAGCACTGGGTGAGGTGGCTCACACCTGTAATCCCAGCACTTTGGGAAGTTGAGGCGGGTAGATCACCTGAGGTCAGGAGTTTGAGACTAGCCTAGCAAACATGGTGAAACCCTGCCTCTACTAAAAATACAAAAATTAGCTGGGTATGGTGGTGGGCGCCTGTAGTCCCAGCTACTTGGGAGGCTGAACCCGGGAGGTGGAGGTTGCAGTGAGCCAAGATCATGCCACTGCACTCCAGCCTGGGCGATACAGTGAGACTCCATCAAAACAAACAAACAAACAAACAAACAAACAAACAAACAAACAAAAAAACAGCTATTTTAAAACGAAATGTTTTTCTTAATAATAAGTAAGTAGACAGGAAGCAATTATCAAACATACACACATGCACACACACAAAGTTGAGGCAAAAGAAGTCCCCCATGCTAAGTGTATTAGTCCATTTTCATGCTGCTGATAAAGACATACCCGAGACTAGAAAGAAAAAGAGATTTAATGGACTTACAATTCCGCATGGCTGGGGAGGCCTCACAATCACCGCAGAAAGCAAGGAGGAGCAAGTCACATTTTACATGGATGGCAGCAGGCAAAGAGAGAGCTTGTGCAGAGAAACTCCCGTTTTTAAAACCATCAGATCTCCTGAGACTTACTATCATAAGAACAGCATGAAAAAACCCACCCCATGATTCAATCACCCCCAACCAGGTTCCTGTCATGATATGTGGGAATTGTGGGAGTTAAATTCAAAATGAGATTTGGATGGGGACACAGCCAAACCATATCACTAAGGTTTAGACAGGCTCAAAATAATAATAACTAGGACTTATACAGCATTTACTGTGTACCATATACTGCTCTAATTGTTGTACCTCTATTAGCTCACTTAATCTTCATAATAGCCCCATAAGGTAATTATTATTTTTATCATCCTCATCATTTTTCCAATGAGGAAAATGAGGCATCTCTTTCCCTAGGCACTGTGAATGCAAAGATTTCCCATGTCCGGATATTGGAAAGGGCTCACCACACTCCACAGAGCATACTCATACACATGTGGAGCTTTTATGTAAAGGCCATGGAAACGATGCAGCAAGAGAAAAAGAGCACAGGCAAGCAGTGGGAGTCTGACAATCATCCCATGAGCAAGTTCCCCAAGGTGGTTACACAAGGATCCGACCAGACTCTCTCAGGGATTGAACCACCAAGATCTTTCCATGGAATCTAGGCTTTGAGAGAGCTCAAAGCTATAAAATCAACAGTGGGCTTCACATACCCCTCTCTCCACGTATCAAAGGCACGCTGCCTAACCAATTAGATCACTAGAAAACCTTTAGTGAAGAAATTGACTCTTGGAGTCGCCAGAGTTTAGCACTTTAAACACCACATTATTCTCACTGCCCTTATCTTGGCCAAGAGTCAGAATTCAGACATCCAGGGGTCCCCAGAGATAAAGGGTGTGCTTTTCCCTACTTCTTTCTTCCCCTGCTACTGCTAATCCACATATATCTCTTCCCTGGACTCCTTATAATCCATGTTCATTAATCATTTGACTAATTAATTGATTTACAGATACAGCAGGTCCTCAAGTAATGTAATTACATACAATGTTGTTTTGTTATAACATTAATGAGAAAAAAATAGATTCCTCTCTATAGCCACTGTCTACATGGATTTTACATGTTCTTTTTACGACTGTGTGGGTTTCTCCAGTTTTCTCCTGTATCCCAAAGAAGTGCCTGTTAGGTGGGCTACTGTGTCTAAATGGTCCCAGTCAGAGTGAGTGTGGGAGTGTGTGTGGGTGTGTGTATGTGTTTGTGAATGTGGGTGTGTGTGGGTGTGGGTGTGAGTGTGTGGGTGTGTGTGAATGTACCCTATGATGGATGGCATCCTTTCCAGGGTCAGTTCTCACCTATGTCCTTCACTGCTTGGATATTCTCAGGTCACCTGAGACTCTGAACTGGAATAATTGAGTAAGTAATTATCTTGTTTTAATTAATCTTTCTTAAATGTGTGTACAGCTCACACTTACTTCAATGTTTAATATTATAGGTGTCTTGGTCATTATTTTGAAGTTTGGTGATGTTTTTATGACCAGAAATATGCCATGGTAACTTAGCTCTTATTTATACTAATTAGCCTATGGTAAAATTGGTTAATGTCAAGAGAAGACTTATTATGTATGAAAGTTCTTCCCCTACCAGGTCTTTCCTCACTGCCCAGGTCTGACCTCAACAATTAATCACCAGAAATACAGTGCAGCATAGGCTGGTTAAAAGAGATGTATCATGATAAGATCTGCAGAGAAAGAAGGAAGAAGCCACTCAGCAGAGGTTCCATATTTTAAATATTAAATAGTTAAAGAAGGAAAACAATATCTCTATAAGAAGTAATTTTTTCACCCTGTGGGCACAAGTGTTTATTTCAACAAGTAATTTCCTCTGATTCACTGAAGCCATCCCAAGTGTAATTTGCTCAAAATTGAGTACAATATCACCTTCTATTTTACTTTTATCTGTGGCCCCCAAAACTCAGCACAACCTATAAGCTGTCCTCTGGTCTTAAAAATGCCCAGCTCTAATTTCATTGTCAAACTACATTAATTTGCTTTTGCTAACTAAAATGTGGTGAATTAAAATAATCATTTATTAGCTCCTGAATTATTTATTAGATTCTATAGGTTGCCAATTTGAGCTCGTTCTTCTGGTCTGGTGGTTCTTCTGGTCTTAGCTGGGCTAATTCATGCTCTATAGTCAGTTGCTGGATTGACTGGGGGCTGGCTGGTATAGAACAGTCTCAGGACAGTCTCAGATGGGACAGCTTGTTTCTAATCACATGGTCTGTCATGCTGAAAATGGGTAACTGGGTGTGGAGACTGCACAAGGTTCTAAGAGAGAAAGCAGAAGTGAGCCAGGCTCTTGAGGCATAGGCTCAGAATTCACACATCATTACGTTTACACATTCTATTGGCCAAAGTAAGTAACAAGACCAGCCTAAATTAAAGGGGTAGGGAAATAAAACCCACTTCTTAATAGGGGGACAGCAAAGCCACACTGCAAAAGGAGTGGCTCCAGAGGCAGTGGAAGGATTCTGGCCATTTTTGCAATCTATCAAACAGAATTGTCACATAAAACACTCAGTTAATGAATACTTTTGTTTGTTTGTTTGTTTTTGAGACGGAGTCTCACTGTCACTCAGGCTTGAGTGCAGTGGCATGATCTCAGCTCACTGCAACCTCTGCCTCCTGGGTTCAAGCAATTCTCTTGTCTCAGCCTCCTGAGTAGCTGGGATTACAGGCATGTGCCACCACACCCGGTTAAATTTTTGTATTTTTAGTAGAAATGGCGTTTCACCATGTTGGCCAGGTTGGTCTCAAACTCCTGACTTCAGGTGATCTGCTCACCTCGGCCTCCAAAAGTGCTGGGATTACAGGCGTGAGCCACCATGACCAGCCTGAATAATTTTTTAGTATAGATACGTTCCATGCCATAATTGTGACTTGCCTGTATGAAGAAATATTCATTTTTATCCAAAATTCAAATTCAACTTGACATCTTGTATTTTTGTTTGGTAAATCTGCCAACCCCACACACAGACCATGTCAAAAATAAGCAAAACCTTTCTTTAAAAGAGAGAGAACGTGAAACTAGAAATTACTTTTAAATTGCACAATTTCAGCCAGGTGCGGTGGCTCCTGCCTGTAATCTCAGCACTTTGGGAGGCTGAGGCAGGTGGATCATCTGAGGTCAGGAGTTTGAGACCAGCCTGCCCAACATGGTGAAACCCCTCGTCTACTTAAAAAACAAAGAAACAAACAGATTAGCTGGGCGTGGTAACATGCGCCTGTAATCCCAGCTATTTCGGAGGATGACACAAAAGAATTGCTTGAACCCAAGAGGCAGAGGTTGCAGTAAGCTGAGATCATGCCACTGCACTCCAGCCTGGGTGACATAGCGAGACTCTGTCTCAAAAAAAAAATAAAATAAAATAAAAAAATAAAAAGCACCGGGTATGGTGGCTCACACCTGTAATCCCAGCACTTTGGGAGGCTAAGGTGGGTGGATCACTTGAGATCAGGGGTTTGAGACCAGCCTGACCAACACAGCGAAACTCCTGTCTCTACTAAAATACAAAAAATTAGCCAGGCATGGTGTTCCGTGCCTGTAGTCCCAGCTATTCGGGAGGCTGAGGCAGGAGAATCACTTGAACTCAGGAGGCAGAGGTTGCAGTGAGCCGACATTGCGCCACTGCACTCCAGCCTGGCGAGAGAACAAGACTCCGTCTCAAAATAAATAAATAAATAAATAAATACATACATACATACATACATACATACATACAAAAATTAGCTGGGCATGGTGGTGGGTGCCTATAATCCCAGCTATTCAGGAGGCTGAGGCAGGAGAATCACTTGAACCAGGAGGCAGAGGTTGCAGTGAGCCAAGATTGTGTCACTGCAATCCAGCCTGGGCAACACAGTGAGATTCCATCTAAAAACAAAACAGAAATTTAAAAAAGAAAAATAAAATAAATTGCACAACTTCACCAATTGTAGTATTAGAATGGGCCGAAAGCTCTAAGTATACCCAAAGGAAAGGAGCAACTTGGTCCCCTCTTAACATAATACATAATAAGTTTGTTGTATGTGGCTCAGATAGCTTTGAATGTGGCCCAACACAAATTTGTAAACTTTCTTAAAACATTATGAGGTTTTTTGTAATTTTTTTTTTTTTTTAGCTTATCAGCTACCATTAATGTTAGTGTATTTTATGTGTGGCCGAAGACAATTCTTCCAATGTCGCCCAGGGAAGCCAAAAGATTGAACACCCTTGATATATAAGAATCTATTTTATTTTCAGTTGTATTAGATTAAAAATTGCTACACAGAAAACCAATAAGAATCTGTACTTTTAGTAATTTGGACCTGTTCTATATTTACAATAATGCCTTTACCCTCCTACGAGGAATTTTTTAAATCTTTAGAAGGTGTTAATTAATCATTATGCTGTTCTGGAATTTATTAGAACTAATCAGACCAAAGATACTTGAAATTGATATTTTAAGTACCATACCCATATGCTATAGTAAAATTTGATGTTTTTCTCTGTGGGCTTTTATGACTGACTGTATTTTTCCTACTATAACTTTGTGACTAGAAGTGACAGTGCAAAGGTCAAATAAATGTGCATCATTAAGCAATGCAACCTGACATTTCTAGATAATAACTCCCTCGGATGAGGAAAGGGAATGATACCTGAAAGGTCACAGCCCCCTTACTGTCCCTTTGCACCTCTAGAGATCTCTGCCCACTGCACACAATGATTTTGCTACAAATTTATGAGAATCTTCTCTGCCGGGAATCCTAAGTAATACAGAATTCAGCATACAGTGTATGCTAAGGGTTATTAACTAGGCTCATGATACAGCTTCTTGCATCAAGCTTTGAATAAATCAAGCTCTGTTGTTTATACCAGAATACTAGACTTGCAAGGGAATTTAAAGATTCCTACTCCAAGTCCTATTTTACAAAACATTAAATAAGAACCTTTGTCCAGGGCTACGCCAGAGTAAAGCAGAGTTCAAGGTCAAAAGACAACACATGCTTTTCAAAAGTGAAGCCCATGGACTGGCTTGATAAAAGTAGCATCCACCTAAAGAAGGCCTTTTTCAAATAAACAAGTACATTTGCCAAGATCTTATGGGATCAAATGATGATCAAGTCTGCCATGTTAGGACCATATTTATATTCCAAATCTGAGAGAAAAAAATCAGATTTAGCATGTCCTTCAGAAAAGGACTAACCACAGATTTCATTAAAATAGAAGTATGTGTGGTCGGGCATGGTGGCTTATGCCTGTCATCCCAGCACTTTAGAAAGCTAAGGCAGGCAGATCGCTTGAGGCCAGGAGTTTGAGACCTTGTCTCTACAAAAAATAAAGAAATAAAACATGTGGAAGATTAATATTGTTTGAATTTCAATGTCACATTTGTAAAAGCGAATAGATTTAGTTATGAAACAAAAGGGTTCTTTCATACGTTCATCTCCCTATACTAACAATGTTCCTCAACCCACGCTTTCTTAATCCATGCCACTGACAATGCCAATTTCTTTGCTGAAAGGCTCTTCCACTTTCTCTACATTATAAAGCTCCGTAAAAACCTTTAAATCCCAGATGAAATGTCAAACCATCCATGAAGCTCTCCAAGATCTTCCCACTGCCCTCACCACTCTCCACATTGAATAGAAAATCTTCCCATTCTAAGCTTCAGTATTTTTTTTCTTTTTCTTTTTCTTTATTTTTATTTGAGACAGAGTCTAGCTCTGTTGCCCAGGCTGGAGTGCAGTGGCACATGTCCGCTCACTGCAAGCTCCACCTGCCAGGTTCACACTGTTCTCTGGCCTCAGTCACCTGCGTAGCTGGGACTACAGGCACCCGCCACCACGCCCGGCTAATTTTTTGTAATTTTTTAGTAGAGATGGGGTTTCACCATGTTAGCCAGGATGGTCTTGATCTCCTGACCTTGTGATCCGCCCGCCTCGGCCTCCTAAAGTGCTGGGATTACTAAACTAACTTCTATGTTTTTATATATGCTCTGGCAGATACTTCATTCATTCATTCTTTCAGTGTCTATTTAGGGGATGCCTTCTAAATGCCAAGGTAACTTCTAGGCTCTGGGGAGAAAGCAGTGAACAAACAGGCAAGAATCCCAGATTTCTTGGAACTGACTTTCTAGTGGGTGAGGGAGGACAAGAAAAAAACAAAAAAACACTTTTTTTTTTTTTTTTTTGAGACAGCGTCTTGCTCTGTCACCCAGGCTGGAGTACAGTGGCGTGATAATGGATCACTGCAAGCCTCAACTTCCCAGGCTCCAGCAATCCTCCTACCTCACAGCCTCCCAAGTAGCTGGAACCAAAACTGTGCTCTACCACAGCCAGCTAATTTTTGTATTGAGACAGGTGATTTAGTTTGGCTGTGTCCCCATCTTGAATTGTAGTTACCATAATCCCCACGTGTCATGGGAGGGACCCGGGTGGGAGATAATTGAATCATTGGGGTGGTTACCTCCATGCTGTTCTAGTCATAGTGAGTAAGTTCTCATGAGATCTGGTTATTTTATAAGGGGCTTTTACCCAACTTTGCTCTGCACTTCTCCGTGCTGCCACCAGGTGAAGAAGGATGTGTTTGCTTCCTCTTCTGCCATGATTGTAAGTTTCCTGAAACCTCCCCAGCCATGCTGAACTGTGGGTCAATTATACCTCTTTCCTTTGTAAGTTACCCAGTCTTGCGTATGCCTTTACTAGCAGCATGAGAACGGACTAATACAATGGGTTTTCATCATGTTGCCCAGACTGGTCTCAAACTCCTGAGCTAAATGCATCCAGTCACCTCAGCCTCCCAAAGTGCCATGATTACAGGCGTGAGCCACTGCACCTGGCCAAAATAAATGTACTTTAAACAGAGAAGAAAAATAAAAAGTACTAGGGAAAGAGGTACACTTTAAAATAAGGTAATCAGAAAAGGCCTCACTGAGTGATGCTTAAATAAAGACCTGAAGGAGGTGAGGGAACAAGGTTCCCAAGTGGCTACGGGAGGCTGGGTTTTCAGGAAGGGGCAACGACAAGTGCAAAAGCCCCGAGCCAGGAATATTCCAGGCACATTCAAGTAAGAACAAGAAAGCCCATGCGGTTGGAGTGAAGGACGAGAGATTAGTAGAAGTTTAGAAAAGGAAAGAGCAGGAGGGGCCAGACCATAGAAGACACTGAGAAGTTGGTAGGATTTGTGGTTTGAAGGCACAGAGGAGACTTGTTAGAGCTGCGGTACTAAAGGGAGGGAACTGCAAAAGGGGTTGTTATTGAAAAACTGAATAATTGAAAATGTGATCAGGGAGGGGTTTTTTTACTCAATAACGATAAAGTCTAGCATGTGACCCATAGAGTGTGGGCTGAGGTTGAATAGAGAGCAGTATTATTATAAGGAGGGATAGAGAGAGTGATCTAATCTAATGATGTGAGATTCAAAGTCAGAGGTTTTAAAGAGGAGGGAAAAGCTATCTGAAAGCAGAAGGGAGGATCAAGGAGGGGAACTACGCAGCCTCTAAGCCCAGTGGCAGATCAGGGAGAGGAAATTATCATCATTTGAGAGGGTAGCAGAGGAAGCAACGTTCTTCAAGAGAGGCAGGTTTTACTTAGAATTAAAAGGTGAAGGTACTGTTCAGAAAAAACATTGACCTCAGAAATTTGTGCTAATGAGTGACCCAGTTTTTGAAGGCAGAGTGGAAGGGTATGGGGCACTGGAGAGAGGTGGGATGTGGAGTCAAAATACAGGGGTTGGGAACTAATGGTCTGGGCTTCTTGTGAGGACTGGCATGAACAGCGATCACAGGATGGCAGTGGAGAGCAATGAATGATAGCGGGATGAGCAGGAGAAGCATCTTTCCAGAAGCAGTATTCAAGCGCCCCTCTTCACTCATCACCATGGATGCCTGAAGGCACGAGAAAGGCCCGTCTTACTCCAACCACAGCAGAGTCCCTCATCTTGCTCACTCTTGTTCTGTTTAGCATCATATACTGTCTCCTTTTCCATATTAGATCATAAGCTTTGAAGTCAGCAAGAATATTTTTTTATGCTGTTTGAATTCCCCTGTTGATTGCCAGTAATAGACTACCCAATAAATATTTGTTCAAAGAAAAATTGAATACTTCTTACTGGAAGGAAGGGAAGGTTGAAAAAAAACAAACGATTTCCTACTCAGACTTTTCTCTGAGAACTCCTTAAAGTTCCCCATCCTTGAAATTCTTCTGAGTCCAGTCCTAGAAGACCAGGTGCTGCTATAAAACTTGGTGCTTTGTGAGCACCAATAAATGCTTTGGAAGCATCTGCTGATGAAAGACCAGAGATAGCTCCTTTCCCAAGCAGTAAGGAATCACAATTCTGCTCATAATAATACTTGCCATCATTGTGGAGGAGGGAATCAACAGCCAAGCCAAAGTGTATGGACATTTCAACCTACTGTGGTTTTTCTGGAGAATCTGGCCAAATGTAATGATGATCAGGAAGTGATGCTACTTGGTGATAAGTGACAAGGATGATGGTCTTGCTACACGCAAGGGTTTGGCAATCCTGGAGATCTGTTATCACCAGGTCTGAACCAGCCTCTGCACCATTAAGGAACCAACAAGATATGGGTCTACCAGACAATGTGATAGTGAGGCAGGAAAAGCTCAGAATTTGGAAACAGACCTATAATCAGACACTTAGAAAGTATGTGACCAAACAGCTGAGTCTCTGCCAGAAGGTGACCACTATCAGCTCTGCCATCTGGCCTTCACCAAGGCAAAGCCACTGAGACTAGACCCACATTTGGTCACGGGGTTCCATATGGAACTCGGTGGGCTTCTGAACTCATCTGTCTGCCCTAAAAATATGGTCCTCTGGCTTTTCAAATGCACAAATATAATCACATCATTCATTTGCTTAAATCCATTTAGTGGCATCCCATTACCCTAAGCCTCAGTCTGAACTCCCTTACCTGCCCCAAAAGGCCCTCAGGATGTAAACACCACCAACTACTCCACCTCATCTCTTAGCTCTTTTTTTTACCACTTTCCCTCGTATACTTTATATTCCAACAAACTCAAACTTCTGTCCACTTCTAAAACATTCAACTCTATACTTGCTATTGGCCTGACAGCTTCATAAGTGCTTTTAACCTTCTTCACCCGGCTAACTTTCAGGTCTTAGCTTACATGGCACATCCTCAGGGAAGCGCTCCTTGCCTCTCAGATGGGTTAGGTCTCTCTCTACTGTATGTTGTTTCACACACAGATCTCACATCTCTATAATTACTTGCTCAATGTTTTCTCTCCCCCACTAGACCATTATTTCTACAAGTCAGCTACTGTGGCTGTACACTGGCAAAGTCGTGCCCAATGCCTATGACAAATGCAATTAAAAAATTCGTTTTAGTTAGGTGCTTATACTATCCTTCCTAACATGATTGATAAAATGTGAGTGCTACATATCTCAGGCCATTCTAGCTATAAGCTAAGAATCTTTCCTTTACTGTACCCAGAAGAGTATCTTGGACCCACTCAATATCTTTTAAACAAATAAATCCCATAAAATAATATCCCCCAAATTGTTTAATTCAGTAAAATATGAAGTCGAGGCCACCTAAAACACTATATTTTATTTTTAACTTTTCTATTGTTTTGGTCACATGTAAAGAATAAAAATGAAAACAAGACACTACTGTGTCACATCAAGAAATAACTTTATCCACAAGGAATTCAAATGTAAGATATATTTAGCATCAATTCATATATTAGTAACTTATACATGTATTGTCAAGTATGACATCCATAAAAGCACAAAACAGTTTCTAACACGTTCCACCAAACTTCTGGCATACTTTATGTGTCATTTCCATGACTACCAACCACACATATAGAGACTAGGGGATACTTAGTGAAGACGGCTTTCCAGGAAGTTTATAAAATTGGAAAAAAAAAAAAAGAGGCATGTCAAAATACAGCATAAGTAGCAATGGGGCCCTGAATTTACTTTGGAAAGATTGCCTAAGGCACCACTATAATGAACAGTTGTAAATCCCTGATCAGACTTCAAATTTTTCTGGTCTTAAAATGTCAATTCTAACCACAAGGTTAGGTGACTAGATTAGCTGGTATACAATTTCTCTGTGCCAGCATCTGTAAGAAATATTACATCTATCCTGGACACTGTCACTCTGATATATATTAGTAATAGATCTGATTATATGAGGTGTGAAAGTCAATATGTGTAATTTTTCTTTAAATGCATTTTAAGAACAAATAGCACTTGAATGAATGGTGGCACAACAGAGAAAAGGACTATTTTAATATAAAACAATATTAAATCAGCATGTGATGAGGTTGAGTGCTGAAACTGTGAAAACTGATAATTTAGAAATTGTAAACGCTTTTATTCGAAATTGTAAAAAGGCACCAATTACCCTAGTTTGCTGGAATCACAGTTCTTATGAATAATAGCATCTACTGATGAACATGACATGAATTAAATGTTTTTAAATTTTAAAACAATTTTAAAATAGAATAATTTTGATAAAATCAGAATATAAAATAATGAAGACCAAATCCAATGGACAGTGATTAACTGTTATTTGGATGAAGAAAACCAGGAATGCTCATGACCAGCAGTTCCCAAGTACCTTGTGCAGGTGACTTAGGGGCTGCTGAGGAGTTGGTTAAGGAGAAGGAGAATACGGCCAGTGACTGGGACCCTGCCTCAGCATCAAACAGATAAGCTCACTTCTGTGTTTTACTGTACATTGAGAATATGTGTAAGTCATTTTTTTAAAAGGTTTCTTGTGATTAAAAGAGAAAATTCTGAAAACCACAGCAACATATCAATGCTGTTTCCAAGCATACAAAGAGAATTAGAACATCTGAGACAACTATGGCTCCAAACAATCAGAAGAAGGGTTTTCTTTTCTCCTATTGATAATGTCAAAATGATGTGTCATCTATTGAGCCATACTATGGAGTAGCAGGCTACTAGTTAGGCGCCTTCCCCAGTTAACAGCACATATCCAAAGGACAGCTAGCCAAGTGGGAAGGTGGTAGGTAAATGCTCACCTGGGCTAGGCAACCATCACAGCAAGCAGGTCCCCTCTCAGCCTGGCCTTGGCAATGAGCTGCTTCTGAGAAGCCACAGCTGTCTGTGGTTGAGAGCTCACTCCCTTGAGGCATTGCAGACAACAAGAGACATGGGCTGTGGGGCAGCTTTTCAGTAAAACTGAGAGGCACATCAACGTGGCACTGTATGCGTCCACTTAAGGATATATGATAAACATGCAATTTCAAAAGGTAAATTATTAAAGATAATTGGCCAATGTATAGATATGCATAGTTTTTAGCACATAGGCCCTCAATAAAATATTACTGAATCTATTCCAAAAATGTAATGTTCACTAAGTAATACGCTGTAAAAGGTAAAATCAGGAAAAGAAATTCAACTCTTCAAAAAAAAAAAAAAAAAAAAAAAAAAAAAGCACATAAAATCCACCCTATCTTAAAGCAGCAGTTGGAAAAGTTTTCTTTCTTCTTTCCTTTTTCTAAGTTGCAGTAGGTTTTATACCTAATAAAGTCTGTTCTAGACATAGGAAATAGCACATTATTAAATTGTAAAACGCAATTTTAATTAACAGATAACTGGTATCATAAGTTTAAAAATCAGATGAAAATGGCACTTAAAAAAAGGAAAAAATGACTCAGTGGATCTATACAAATCAACGTGTGGGACCTTAGCAAGGAAAGTATAAAATATTTTTTTTAGTAAGTAGTTTTTCATTAGTTAGAAGGAAATGGAATTCTGAATTTCACCTTATATGTTTGGTCCTCTTATCTTTCCTGGACAAAACAGTCCTAACTGTTTTAACAAATCTCAATTAAAGTAATCTAATAATGTAGAATTCAGGACAACCTACCATCTGTGCATCTACAATATCCTGAAAGTCATGCTCAGTTAATGAAAAAAAAAAAAGCCAAATCTGAACATGTTTACAGTTTTCCACAATAAAATAAAATAAAATATCTAGAAAGGCAAATAAAAATAGTTTACTTACATGAGGTTATTTTTACTTGTTGATTGTACATTTAAAAAACTGAGTATGTGGCTTTTCCTGCTCATTCAGTATTTTTCATAAAGTCCCAAGTTGAGTGCATGCTGTTTTGTAAACCATAGTGTCTAAACTGTAGCAAAAATCAGATGCACAGGAAGGTAATTTTTACCTTGCAGAAAAGCACTGTATACAGAGTGAGGAACAAATTTGATATCATATAATTTAAGGAGCTCTCATAACCAGGTATGGACATTGGCTTATAAAACATACACTGTGAATCAGGCACAGCAACCTGCAAACCACATCATCCCAAGTTTTCCATTCTTCCTATTGAGAAACATTTAAAAACAGCATTTTCATCATATGAAAGTAAACAAAAACAACAAAATAAGCTTTCCTCACACTAATTTCTAATTCAAAGAGCTTTACTGCAATTAATGTAAATCACTATCAATCACTGAATTGATTGGGCAGAGATGGACTTGGCACTGTCCCCCTAAAAGAGCCTAGAAAGAATGCTTTAAACAGATATAATCCATAGAGAAAGAGATTTACATCATAAATGCTGGAGGCAAAAAGTACATAGAATGACAGATACATGATTTAGGGTGAGAGACGGCATTGCTCCACATAACACAAAAGAATTCTGTTGAAGTGGTCACTGCTTCTGTTGTTTCGTGGCTGGGTTCTTGGGAGGAAGGAGTTTGTATGTATTGAAGTAGCCCACCACCTGCTGGGGAATCTCTGCCAAGACACACTGAGCAAGTGCTTCTTTTGGAGCCTTGTGAAAAACAAAATCAACGTGACTTTGTTAGCAACTGAATTTTCCTGGCTTTTTCATAAAAGAGACTAGGGATACTTCAGCAGCCACTAAAATGAAGCAATTCTAATTCATAGGCCTGTACCTTTTCTTAGGAACAGTCCATGAAATATAGAATGACCTAACTAGCCAAAGTTACTTATGATTGCTATTACTGTCCCTGCTAACATTTGTCAAGTCCTTTTTTGGTGCCAACATTCTAACATTTGATGATTTTGTTGTTTTATAACTTTTAAATGTGGGTCTTTCATTCACTTGTTTTTTTTTCTTTTTTTTTTTACTTCTTTTTTACAATTACAGATTCATAGGAAGTTGCAAAAACAATAAGAAAAGGTACCATGTACCCTTCACCCAGATTTCTCCAAAGGTAACATCTTACATAACTACAGCATAGTATCAAAACCAGGCAGCTGACATTGGTATGGTTCATAGAACTTACTCTGATTTATAATTTTACATGTACTCATTTGTGTGTGTGTGTGTGTGTGTGTGTGTGTGTGTGTGTGTGTGTTTCTGTATAATTCTATGCAATTTTGTCATCTGGGTAGATCTGTGTAACCATCACTACAATCAAGATACAGAACTTCCCCAACACCAAAAAGATCCCTACCTAACATTACTACTTTATAATCACAACACTCCACTTCCTCCCTTCCCATTGCTGGTGGGAATGTTAAATGATACAGCCACTTTGGAAGAGTTTAACAACTGCTTTAAGAATTACACATGCAACTACTGTATAACCCAGCAACTGTAGTCCTAGGTATTTATCCCAGAGGAATAAAAACTTACGTTTGCATAAAAACCCATGCATAGGCTGGGTGTGGTGGCACACGCCTGTAATCCCAGCACTTAGGGAGGCCGAGGCAGGTGGATCACTTGAGGTCAAGAGTTTGAGACCAGTCTGGCCAACATGGTGAAACTCTGTCTCTACTAAAAAATAGGGAAAAATAGCCGGGTATAGTGGTGCACACTTGTAATCCCAGCTACTCGGGAGGCTGAGGCACGAGAATCACTTGAATCCAGGAGGTGGAAGTTGCAGTACTGTACTCCAGCCTGGGTGACAGTACTCCACTGTACTCCAGCCTGGGTGACAGAGTCAGACTCTGTCCCAAAACAAAAACAAAACAAACAAACAACAACAAAAACCCATGTATAAATGTTTATAGTAGCCTTGTGTGTGAGAGAAAAACAGGCAACAGCCAGATGTCCTTCTGTGGTGAAACAGTTACACAAATGGTGGAGCATCCATACCATGGAATATGACTCGGCAATAAAAAGGAGTACTTGCAAAAACGTGGTGATTCTCGAGAGAGTGATGCTGAGTAGAAGAAAAGCCAATCCCAAAAGGTTGCATATTTTATGATTCCATTTATATGACATTCTTGAAATGACAAAATTATAGAAATGAAGAGCATATTAGTAAGTGGTTTCTAAGGGTTAAGGAAGGGCTAGAAGGAGAAAGGATGGGATGTGGCTATAAAAGGGCAACAAGAGGGATCCTTGTGATGCATCTTTTTTTTTTTTTTTTTTTTTTTTTTTTGAGACGGAGTCTTGCTCTGTAGCCCGGGCTGGAGTGCAGTGGCCGGATCTCAGCTCACTGCAAGCTCCGCCTCCCGGGTTTAGGCCATTCTCCTGCCTCAGCCTCCGGAGTAGCTGGGACTACAGGCGCCCGCCACCTCGCCCGGCTAGTTTTTTTTGTATTTTTAGTAGAGACGGGGTTTCACGGTGTTAGCCAGGATGGTCTCGATCTCCTGACCTCGTGATCCGCCCGTCTCGGCCTCCCAAAGTGCTGGAATTACAGGCTTGAGCCACCGCGCCCGGCCAATGCATCTTGATTATACCACTGTAAGTATCCTGGTTGTGATTCTGTATTATAGCTTTGCAGTATGTTACCGCTGGAGTAAAGTGGGTAAAATAGTCTTCTAAGAGATATTCATCAAACTAAACTTCCAGCTTGAGGGGGATTTGGCGTACACTTACATAAGAGTTTTTTCCAGCTGTTACAAAGGTAAAGATAAAATACTTGAGACAGTTGCAATACTATTTTAAAACGATTTATCATATAGCCTGTAAGATGCACATAATGTACATCCTGAAGCAACACTGCCAAACCAAATCAGAGCTCTCCAATGGACAAAGGACAGTGTTCATACGTCCTCTAACCCTACACACCTACTCAACTGCCTGGTTGTAGATGGGCAAAGGTCTGTGTTCACTCACTTTAGTGTTTGAGTAGGGAGGAGTGGTACTCACATTCTGGAACTGTCTGAAAGGCACAAACTGGACAATATCTCTGATGGCCACTTCGCCTGATGGGGAGCGGAGACTTCCACCATCACCATCCAGAAACTCCATGGCGCTAAAGTCAGCACCTCCAACTCCAACAATGATGATGGACATAGGCAGCCTGGAGGCATTAACTATGGCTTGTCTGGTTTCATCAAGGTCTGTGATCACACCATCAGTAATAATCAAAAGCACAAAATATTGCTGCCAGAAAAAGAAAACATGTCCACTGAGCAAGTCAAGCAATGGCTAATGGCATCTCTGCCTTGATGAGTCAACCCATCTTTCTCGTTCATTTTCCTGCCAGTCTCTACCCTGGCTACCAATACGTAAAATATTCTAAGCTCCTCTGATGACAAGGAAATTGACTCTTAACAAAAACTGCAGGTTCATTAAAAGTGCAGCAGACCACAAAATAGGGTTGGCAAAATACATGGAAGCAAGACATCTAAATGTCAAAGATTAACCTTTCAGTCAGGCTAGGAATAACAGTTTAACTCAAGTATTAAATATGTCAAGGAGGCAAGTGGAAAACTTCATTCTCAGAAGAGCAAATAAATATAAAAATATTAGAATTAGAATACAAAAATTTTACAAACTAAAATACAAAAAAAAAAAAAAAAAAATAGATATGGTTTAAGTGATGAAATCATCCCCCAGATTGTGTCGCCCAAGATAAACCTTTTCAGAGAGCAGTAAAATGTTACATCAAGTAGTGACTCCATCCTTTGGGCCATTTAAGTCTAGAATAGGAATAAGATTTACAATATTAGCTAACATGTGTTGAGTGTTTACTCTGACCCAGGCATTGTGCACTTTATATGAATTATCTTATCTAACCTTTTCAACAACAGTGTGAGGTAGTTTCCCCTAACTTACTTCTGAATATGCTGAAGCTCAGAGAGATTTGGTATCCACGGTCCAATAGGTAATGGTTAGCTCATTCAGATATCTTTAGTACAATAAGAAATCTTGTAACAGCATCTGATGTGGTAAGTTTCCTTAAGCCTTAATTTGTTATGTCTACTTCAAAAAGGTAGATGATATGCAATTTTTTTGGTAGAACCTATCTATGGAAGTTAGTTCAAAGGATAAAAGACTCATGAATGCCTAGTGTTGTTTTGCTGTTGCCTTATTTTTAACAATCACTAGTATAACCACAACAAAAGTTACTCGCAAATCAAGAGTGACTGTGCTATTGTATCTTGCCCTGACTTTGTATTATGACAAACCAGAAAAATAGAAAAATGGCACCAGGAGCTGCTACCAATCCACATTCTTCCCTTTCCCTGGCCATAGAGCACTTACAGAAGCTGTCTGCTGTTGTGTGGCTGCAGCAGCAAACCTGGCCACATGATTGATGATTGGAGAAAAATTAGTTGGTCCATAGAGTTTTATCTGAGGAAGACAAGACCGATATGCCTCTATAATGCCTTGGATTCCTAGAACAAAAAAAATAGTATTAAAAATTCTCAAGCACAACGTGTTTATTCTGGCTAATTTGATTATATATATCAACATATAGTACTTTAAATAGTCAAAAGTTCTATATGCAGGAGTTCCTCTAAGCTATGTATTACATAACTCCATAGGTATGCTCCATTGCAAAAACCTATAAGCTCTGTTCTCCCCCAGTAGAAGGGATTTACTTTCATCTCAGTCAAGTTACTCATTAGTCTACAGTAGGACTGTTACATTTGTGCTTAATTTTAATACATGTTGGGAATGTGACTCTGATAGAAAACCATGAAAAAGGTTCCACATCATACAACGGATGATAAAAGGTAAGAAAGAGTTATTAATAAAATGAAAAATCATTTGCATGTGTGGCCAGAGGTTCTACAAAAATACCAGATGGCAATAAAACTAATATTAATTCTAGTCAATTAACTGATACAAGTGTTTATTCAGTAAGTTAAAGGTTAATCATTGTATCACAGATTGCATTAGCTCCAAATATTCACTTCCAAGTTATTTATCCATTTTGCTGCAGAAGCACTGATGTGTTTGTTTAGGGGTACTGCCCCTAAACCTGCTGGCACATTTTATAACAGAAAGTTGGACAGGACCATTTGATTAACTTTGACCAATGCATGTGACACCCATGCCTAAGCAGATGTCTTAAGAACTACTGCCTGTTTTTTCCAGCTCTCTTGCTCCTTTCCTTGCCATAGGAGCAGCACATCCCAGATAAGGCTGTTCCTTCAGCTGGAGTCCCAATATAAGAAACATGGAGAGAACTACAGCCTAGCTGCATGTAAAATGAGCAAGAAATAAACTGTTGTCATTAAAGCCACTGAGATTTAGAGATTGTTTATCACAATAGCACAGCCCAGTGAAAGTTGACTGACATTGCTGGTCAAAGCACTGCTGATGAAACTTGTATCCCACACATGCACCTGTTGAATCTGCCCTTAATATCAGAGCATTTAGGATGCAGATAGGATAACAGAAATTCTAAAGAATTTCCAACAATATATGCTGAGATCATCACAGATACTTGCCACAAAAAAAAACTTTTTTTTTTTTTTTTTTTTTTTTGAGACGGAGTCTCATGCTGTTGCCCAGGCTGGAGTGCAATGGCGCGATCTCGGCTCACTGCAAGCTCCGCCTCCCGGGTTCCCGCCATTCTCCTGCCTCAGCCTCCTGAGTAGCTGGGACTACAGGCGCCCGCCACCGCGCCCGGCTAATTTTTTGTATTTTTAGTAGAGACGGGGTTTCACTGTGGTCTCGATCTCCTGACCTTGTGATCCGCCCGCCTCGGCCTCCCAAAGTGCTGGGATTACAGGCTTGAGCCACCGCACCCGGCCAAAAAAAACTTAATGTAAATCAAAACAGGTCTCTTGCTTTAAAAATGTCCAATAGAACACAGATCAACAAAAAAGAGAAGCATATACAGTCATGTGTCACTTACAAATGGGGATAAATTCTGAAAAATGCATCGTTAGGTGATTTCATCATCGTGTGAACATCATAAGATTATACTTACACAAACCTAGATGGTATAGCCTACTACATACCTAGGCTATATGGTATAGCCTATTGCTCCTAGGTTAAAAACCTGTACTGCATATTGCTATACTGAATAATGTAGGGAATTATAGCAACTGTACCTTTTCTATGTCTTTACAATAAAAATACAATATTAAAATCTTATGGGCCTACTGTCGCACATGTGGTCTGTCATCGACTAAAATGTCACTTTTAGTGCATGACCATACTTGGCTTGAAAGCTTCATGAAACCAACTCTCTCCTCTTAAAATGTAAGAGTTCCAATAAACTCCTCTTATTTTATTTGAATTTAGGAACAGGTAGTCTTATGAACAACCTTTGAGAATGTAACTAATTCATATGCAGAGGTGATTTTACATGCATAAGGTCCATGTAACTAGTAGTCAATCCAGTAGTAACAAAGGCATAAATAATTCATTTAGGGCTGGGCATGGTGGCTCGTGCCTATAATCCCAGCAGTTTGGGAGGCCGAGGCAGGTAGATCACATGAGGTCAGTAGTTCTAGACCAGCATGGCCAACATGGTGAAACCCTGTCTCTACTAAAAATACAAAAATTAGCCGAGCGTGGTGGCAGGCGCCCGTAATCCCAGCTACTGGCGGGGGGGGGGGGGCACAGCAGGAGAATCGCTTGAACCCAGGGGGCAGAGGTTCTAGTGAGCCTAGATCATACTATCACACTCCAGCCTGGGTGACAAGAGCGAGACTTCATCTCAAAAAAACAAAAACAAAAACAAAAATGTAATTTCTTCACAAATATCAAGAGCCTTCAATTCCTTAATTAAAACTGAATTATGCCAAAAACCCTTCCTATGCATTAAAGTAACAAGTTATTTCTGTTTTTTTTTTTTTTTTTTTTTTTTTTTTTTTTTTTTTTTTGAGATGGAGTCTCGCTCTGTCGCCCGGGCTGGAGTGCCGTGGCCGGATCTCAGCTCACTGCAAGCTCCGCCTTCTGGGTTTACACCATTCTCCTGCCTCAACCTCCCGAGTAGCTGGGACTACAGGTGCCCACCATCTCGCCCGGCTAGTTTTTTGTATTTTTTTTAGTAGAGACGGGGTTTCACCGGGTTAGCCAGGATGGTCTCGATCTCCTGACCTCGTGATCCGCCCGTCTCGGCCTCCCAAAGTGCTGGAATTACAGGCTTGAGCCACCGCGCCCGGCCAGTAACAAGTTATTTCTAAGGCATATTATTTCTAAGGCAATTAGGTTCAATGATTAGTTAGGAAAAGGGGATTAAACTTCCTTGACCTAAAATCAGGCTCTGAGCTTTTTGCTGTATAGTATCTCCTTTGTTTAAAACCAAACTGATCTTTTTCCAGAGTGTAAACCACTTGGTGAACAGCCCAAGGATGGGCTTACATTACTCACAGAATGACTGAACTTCTAAAATGAATTATCATATTATATGTCATCCATATTCATTTACAATAAATGAAAGCTAATTACAACAAATTCTAAAAATCATTCCACTTTCATTAAAAAAATGAAGCATATTTCTTTTTTTTTTTTTTTGAGATGGAGTCTCGCTCTGTCGCCCAGGCTGGAGTGCAGTGGCCAGATCTCAGCTCACTGCAAGCTCCGCCTCCCAGGTTCACGCCATTCTCCTGCCTCAGCCTCCCGAGTAGCTGGGACTACAGGCGCCCGCCACCTCACCCGGCTAGTTTTTTGTATTTTTTAGTAGAGACGGGGTTTCACCGTGTTAGCCAGGATGATCTCGATCTCCTGACCTCCTGATCCGCCCGTCTCGGCCTCCCAAAGTGCTGGGATTACAGGCTTGAGCCACCGCGCCCGGCCGCCTATTTCTTAAAAAGAATAACATTCCCAGTTTCAAATGGCTAGGGAATAAAAGAGGTCACAACCAGTCACTGAAAGTGCCTCAAAGGAACACTGAATTAGTATGGAAAAAGTGTTCTGGGGAAAAGAACAAAACCATATTGCAAACTGCCCCCACAAAAATTGTTCACACTCTTCCACCTTATGAATATTGTTTAGGAAGAAAAGAAAAAAACACTTTCTTCTGTTAGAAAGCTATACATTTGTAATTGTCAAAAGGACCCTTTGCAGAAAATTAGCTTATTGTCTAGAATTTTAAATTATGCCTCTTGCTCCCACACCTACTTTCCCTTTTCCAAACTCTTTAGTCTCATATGTAATTTAGTGGAAGAGCTGGCATTTCTGATTGATTGCTCAATGTGGTAAAAAAAAAAAAAAAGCAGCAGCACTTGGATACTTGAGGTATAAGGAAAAAAATAAAACATGGCTGGGCATGGTGGCTCATGCCTCTAATCCCAGTACTTTGGGAGGCCAAGGCAGAAGGCAGGAAGATAGCTTAAGGTCAGGAGTTCAAGACCAGCCTGGCTAACATAGTGAGACCCTGTCTCTATTTTTTTAAACAGATAAAAGAAAAACGTGAAATGAAAGACAACTATGTGCCTCCTTCTCTCTACACAGAAGAGAAAGCTGCTATAGAAGCTCAATTCTTTGTTCCTTTTGCCCATCCCAGCTACTTACAGAATACTGTGTGAGCAACAAGTATTAGATGCTGGATACTTTTCTCTTTGTTGAGAGTGACTACTACTCTGAAAAAAGCTTCAAAAGATCTGTATATTAAATTACTTATTTTATTGAAGGTTTGCTTTTAAATAAATTTACATGTGAAAATACTTTTTAATATGTGATTATTTTTACTGATCAGCTCCAAAGATTGAGAATTTTTTTGTCCCACTAAAGTTCTTAAGGTAGGAGGATTTAGCTTACCACCTCCATCATCATAATACTGATTTGCCCCATAATTACCATTACCACCCTAACCACCAACCTGGTGCAATTCTTCTACCTTATACAACAGAAAGTTAAATATGTAAGAAAATGAAACCTAGAAATGTAATTTGAGTAGTTTTCATCACAAGAAAAAAAACAAAGAACAAAGTAACAAAGATTAGTGAGACTTTCCATTTGAAGTCTTCATGTTTGTTTTTTAACTTACCATTGCAGTAGGGATTGGATGAGTTGAAGTTCATTGGAAATTCATGTGATACCTGTCAAAGATGGGCAAAGGACTGATGAGGGCTGGGTTGCTTTTCTAGGAGGTAAAGCTTTAAAAATGAGATTTCCTCTTACCTGCCACTGAGGAGGTATCTGAGCTCCAAAACCAAAAGCTGGAAACATCTTATCACTAAAAAGAAAAAAAAAACATTAATAAAATATTGTTTTTCCAAAATAAAAAAGCTTTATCTTTGCTCACAATAAAATCAATATGAGCTCATTTCAAAAACAATTTTTCAAAATCTTAGAAAAGTATGGAGATAAAACAAAGATTACCTATATTAACTGCCAAAGAGAATCAATGTTAATATTTGACAACTCTCATCCTAAATATTTTTCTGTGCACTGAGGAAGAAAAATGTTTCTTTCTATAGATTTTGTAGAAATGGAGTTTACATGCATGTTTTATAATCTACTGTGTTCTACTTAAATCTTGTATATCATTTCAGTGATCAAATGGGTAAATAAATACACGAAGCCCTGAAAACCACAATTCTTTTTTTACTAATTTAAAGCAAACTCATTTGGTAGCACAACCTGACCCCAGATGATCAGAGGATATTGGTAGCTTTTATTTATGCCACTTAATACAAACATTCATACATTAGGGAGAGGGACAGTGGATCGAATATATATATATCACATGAATAGCCACTGAGTATAGATATCCTCCATACAATATGCCACAATATGGATATCCTCCCCCAGATGTCTGATAGCCAGTGTTCTGCCATTATAAAACACCATAATGAACATATTTTTTTCTATGAGGAATATTATTTTCTTATTTATTCTTAACAGTTAGTTTTGCATTGAAGATGGAGCCTATGCCATGTCAGAAATATTTCTCCCAGGCTGAGGTGGGAGGATCACTTGGGCCCAGGAAGTGGAGGTTGCAGTGAACCGTGACTGCACCACTGTACTCTAGTCTGGGTGACGGAGCGAGACTCTCTCTCAAAAGAAAGAAAGATACATTTTTCCCCAGTTTGTAGTCTGTCTTCAACTTTGTTTAAAGCGTCTTTCTTTTCATAGTTTTTAATATTAATGAATGTGAATACAAAAAAGGTTTCATGATTTTTGCTTTTGCTCTCTTGCTTGAAGGTTTTCCTCACTACAAGATTATAAACAATTCACATATATTTTCTTCTAGAACTTCTAGAACTTTGCTTTTGATATTAAACTTCTAATTCATCTGGAAAGTGTTTTGAAGTGGATATGAAGCAGAAATTGCTGCTCCCCGGCAATATCCATTCCCTCCTTTAATAATAGAACACCTGAGCTAGACACTGTACCTCCTAGCTTCTCTGGGCTGGATGTGATCAGGTGGCTGGAATCTAGAGACGGAGATGTGAGAAAGAAGTGATTTGCCAGCCACTTCTGAATCATACTCCTAAAAGGGAAGGCACATGCACCCCCTAGTCCCTTTCTTCTCTTCCCACTGGCTGGAGAAGATGAGAACCAGAGCTATGGACCCAGAGAGGGAAGCTGTGAATTGAGAATAGCAGAACTCTCCTATCAGTTCTTAAGTATTATACTTACCCCAGACATGCAACGTGAAATAAACCTCTATTTTGTCAAAGTCACTTTGTTTTTGGGTGTCCATTTCAGCAGTTTGGTCTGTACTCTAATTTATACAGAATAATATCCTAAAACATGCAAGTATGAGTCAGGGATCCAAATTTAATTTTGGTCCAGTTTGACAGCTTTTACAACTCCTTCCCCTAAATTCACTTATACACATGGGTCTATTTCTGGACTGTTTGCTTGGTTCCACTGGTCATGTCCTAATTCCATACTTGTAATTAAGATAACTGCAAGAATACTTTTAATATCTGCTAGTGAGAAATTATTAATTTTTAAATTCTGTGTTATATCTGACCACCTTTCTAAGCTCTCACTACTTTTTAATAAAGTAACTTTCTATATATGTTAAATATATTTAATGATTTTTGCCTTAAAACTTACTAGCCTGAAATTGGAACTGCCACCTTGCTTTAGATTTCTTTGCATGTGCCTACAAATTTCACCTCTTTAAATGCTACAGATTAATTAAAAGCCCCATCAATATGAAAATAAAATAATAATAGACAAAAACAAGAGAAACTTTATTTTGTACTCTTAACACATCCAGGAAAAACACTACTAATGCAGATGTTTTCCATATTGTTCAGTAAACCCTCAAGAGGACCTATTTAAATCTATTCAAAACCTAACCATCAATAACCATTCAGAATATTTCATAGCAATTAGATCTAGTTATCCTTCAGCACTTGTTAAAAGTCACCATTAAAAAAATAATTTGACAACTGCCAAGGAGATAGATATGTTAAGAAATAGTTTTTGTGTTTATAAAACATGTCTTCTGGGCTTCAATCACTCATACAACTTATGCCTAATGAATAAGCCCCAAGGAAACCAGACTAAAGAAACAAGAGCCTTGCTGACATCAGTCAGGAAGTAAATAGCAAACTATATGTACTATAAAGCAAAGTACATGCAATATATTATAACTAATCACAGCAAGATATTAGAGATCTAAAGTAAACAGCAAGATTGCCACAAAGAGAAAAATAGAAGACAAGACAGGGGAATTTTAGGGAGAAAGCATCATCATCCTACCACCTATTTCAGAGTACTAACCGACGAAACAAACTACCCTTTCTGGGGAATTGTGGAAACACGTATTTTAGTTTTTCCAAAGTCATACTCACGCATCATAATCTTGAATGACCAGTCCCACAGACCAGAGAGCAGTCAAATACTCATTAACGCCATTGGGGCTGATGTAATGAAGGGAGTCTGGAGACCTTGGGTCACCATTGGAGCCAGTGAAGTCCACTCCCACCTGCCAAATAACAATTGCAGCCCTTACTGAGGAGAAGGCAGGGACACCTGTGCTTGATGTCCGGGAAAACTTCAAGAGATGGGATACAATCATGCATCCTGGCGCCGACTTCCTAACAAATGTCTACCACTTATTTCCATAGACAATGAAACAAGTAAAGCCTAAATGTGAAACAACCTGATGCCTCTACTTTTCTAGATGGCTTAAATAATGAATTACTATATCCACTACTTAGGCTTAGGGGTTGTCTTTTATAAGGTTGTCTCACTAATGCTTTCTAGTCCTTAAATTACTTCAGGATAACCACTGGTTTGTAGGTTTGTACACATCTGCTTTCTCTCAGGAGAAAGAGATCTCATCAACAAAGAGAGCTTCACGATGGATGAGCCCAGACAACCTGCCTGAGGACTCTAAGAAGACTATGCTAGGCCGGGCGCGGTGGCTCAAGCCTGTAATCCCAGCACTTTGGGAGGCCGAGACGGGCGGATCACGAGGTCAGGAGATCGAGACCATCCTGGCTAACACGGTGAAACCCTGTCTCTATTAAGAAATACAAAAAACTAGCCGGGCGCGGTGGCGGGCGCCTGTAGTCCCAGCTACTCGGGAGGCTGAGGCCGGAGAATGGCGTAAACCCGGGAGGCGGAGCTTGCAGTGAGCTGAGATCCGGCCACTGCACTCCAGCCTGGGTGACAGAGCCAGACTCCGTCTCAAAAAAAAAAAAAAAAAAAAAGAAGACTATGCTAAACAGATTGTGAAAATTTCATTACAAAGTCAGTTTTGCAGTGAAGAAAATATACTGCAACATGGAGGAAAAAGCCTATGCTGAAAAATTCAGTGTGTTACTTACAGTAAAATTCAGCTGACATCCTCCCATTATATAGTCAAGGAATGTGCATTCCACTGTAATCTAATAATAAGAGAAAACTGTTAAAATTACAACTCTCCTACTATACAAGAGAAGCAAAAAATTCTTTCGCATATATTTTTTAAAGTCTGTAAACTGAACAGGACATAATATAAACATGGAAATTACCCCTGCATTCAGGTTTAAGATATCCCTTCCCCTATGTGCCATGAACCTGTAAGATTTTACTTCAAGATACTTACAGCAATGTTAAGATTAGAATATTAATGGCCAAAGATGAAATATACTAATTTTAAGTTTTAAGATATTAGTAATGAATCCAATATGTTGAGGGCTTTAATAAGCATAGTAGTCAACATTTAAAAAACAAAAACTCCACTCCACTTGTTCAACCTAAGAAATCTTGGCTTTTCCCCTCTACTCATAACATTTTCTATTGAAATTAAGAAGAGGATAAATGCATTGGGTCAGGTCATCTCCACTAAAGAGCTGAGAAAATACTATGCTTCTTTATATTTCCTAAGATAATGAAAAACTTATCCTTGTCCTTTGCAAATAACTTGTCAAACCTTAGAAACAGGTTACTTGATTTTTTTTCCTCTTCCCTAGTTGATTCTTTTTGCTAAAGGTGACCAGATGCTCATGTGATTTTCAACTGCCTGAAATTCAAGTATTTGTTTAATATAAATCATACTAACAGGAGAACTTGAAATATGATCTCATTATATTATAAGTAGCCAAGGCTTGGGTTAGGCGCAGTGGCTCACACCTGTAATCCCAGCACTTTGGGAAGCCAAGGCGAGTGGATCATGAGGTCAGGAGTTCAAGATCAGTCTGGCCAACATGGTGAAACCTCGTTTCTACAAAAAATACAGTGTTGTGGTGGGCGCCTGTAATCCCAGCTACCTAGGAAGCTGAGGCAGAGAATTGCTTGAACCCGGGAGGCGGAGTTTGCAGTGAGCCGAGATTGTGCCACTGCACTGCAGCCTGGGCAATAGAGCAAGACTCCAGCTCAAAAATAAATAAATAAAAATAAGTAGCCAAGGCCAACTGACCTCACACTGTTTGACACTGATAACACCTGAATTCTTGTAGCTTTTTTTCTTTTGCCTTTTTTTCTCATTTATGCATTCAAATTCAACCTGTAGGAAGAGAAGACAAAAATGTTACTTTTTATTAGCAATATTAGAAATGCCAGTGTGAACTTAAGTGAATGACTTTTTTCCCTTTAGAATCAAACTACCTACTGATATAGGTCTGTTGCAAAATATAACTCTGAAACAATTACATAATATGTTAAATATGTGGAATATTTATCAGGTAAATTTCTAACAATTAAGGCATTCCTAAAATTGCATACCTTTCAAAATAGTTCCCCCAAATAAATTTTACCTCTGCAGGTAATTTTCTTGCAAATGTTCCGAGGCATACTCTTTTCTCTTTGCTGTATATTTTATCATAGAGTTGGGCTCTATGGTATAATATGGTATAATAAAGGAAATAAAATATTACTCCTAGCTGTTACCAACATAAAGAATGAAAATACGCTGCAAAGGAAAGAAAAAAAAAAGTAACATCATAAAACAAATATATGAAGCCCAACTCTATGGTAAAATATACAGCAAAGATCTTCTCTTTCCACTGGGAATACATGTTAAAAATTGATCTAACACCTCCTCTTGCTTTATATTTCCTTCTCCCAAAAGAATGATCTTCCTTCCCCCATCCTATCTCCCTATCCATCTTGAGGGCTTGGCTCAAGTTGTTCTGCTCTATAACTTCCACTACTCCTCTAGTTTTCTCTGATCTCTATCTCTTTAAATTTCTACAACTATACGAAATTTAGTTACATACTCTGTGTTATTCTCAAGTGTCTCATTTAATTTTTTTCTTCACAGTGACATTATAATCACCTCCAAGTTATACCTTCAAATTCTCACTGGCTTGCCTAATAATAATATAAGAGATATTCAATAATTACTTGATAAGTCACCTCTTCTGGTTAACACAAAGCCACTTATATGTACTTCAGACAGTCATTACTAGTTTTCCAAGAATCAAACGCTAAAAAATACATGTGGTATAATACAATGATGTAAAACAAAATTATGTTAAACAAATTCTTTGATGGTTCAGGATCTTGCTGGAGTTTCAGTCACAATCATAAGTATTAATTATTGAGTATTAGAAATTAAAAAAAGGAAAAACAATTAAAAAATTATTGTGTATTAGAGCTACAGAAATTCCACAAACTGAATTCTTATTGAAAAAGGGCTAGATTACTTCACTTATTCATTTATACCTTCAGGCTCAATAAGTGCTCTTTGGTCCTGCTGAAGCCTGTGCTTAATGACTCTCAGGCCTGCCCCCAGCTTTCAGTATTTCCTAGTCTATTTGAGAGGGGCAGGGTCATTCTTCTAGACAAGCGCACTGGGGCCAACTGCCCTGCATTAGCTGCTGGATGGAACTGCTGGCCATGGAAATCAATGCCTACTTTTAAAGCTGATATTGCTCTGTCTCTTCTCTCTGTGAGTAAAGTGTGGTTCCCTCTAGTGCTTGCCTGCATTGTGTTTGCCTTGACTCCAATACCATGATACAATGGGCAAAAGGTTTGGACTTCTATTCCTAGTGACTGACATTGTGATCATCTTTGCTGTCCTCCATGTAGTTGGAGTCCTCATCTGGCATTAGTAACTGTTATGTGGTGTTCTGCTCAATAAAATTCATACCCCAAGTATGAATTGTGGATTATGTGATTACTAAACATTTCGGGGCATTACACAATATAGAGTAAAAGCATAGTAAACCGTTTGATGCTGTGGGAAAAAAATGAAATACAGTAATAAATACACAGTCCAACTATAAAGTATATGAAAATGCACAGATGTAACTTACAGGTGAGCTTCTGGAGGCTTCTTTCAGTTTTGTCATGGTGGTTTGAAAGGTTCCAATGAGATCATGTGACCCATCATTGTCATAATCATAACACTCCACCTGAAATTAAATATAATAAAAATATATAAAAATCAATTAAAAAGTATTGGCTGTGATAAATACAATCTATCATGAAGTGCCCTTTTAATTACAGTAAATGAAAATATGGAATATGCAGTCCCTACTTGGGAAAGTAGGAATTAATATCCTAGAGAAGCAATATTGAAACACTTTCAAACCCCAGCTATCCTTGGAATGGGGATCTAAACAGATCTAGAACCACAGGCAGATGAAAAACACAAATACTGTTTCAATTCCACATTAAGCAGTTTCCAGCTCCTCTATCATGCCTTCTATAAGTGCTGATGAAGGGCAAAAAGGAGGTATACCTTCTTTCTCATCCACTTCTTTGCCTTATTACTATGCAATGGCTAAAAACCATTATCTGGAGAAGGAAAGGAAGTTAACATTCTAGAAAGCTAAAATTTATATAATTAAATCCTAGATAATTTAGAATTATGAAAAATATATTTCATTAGCTGCAGTTTGGTAAGGTTAGGCTTATATTAGAAGTTACATATGATGAAGCCAGATTTGCATCATTGTGAAGATCACAACTCTTACAATGAAAAGAACAATTCCAGGCTAAGAGTACTTAGTCCACTGAGGAAGTATCTATACCGGGTCATATTTACTCTATTTCCATGTGAGACAGGGTGAGTTCTAGTCTTAGATCTGGCTCTGATTAAATGCTTTCTCTCTCTGAAAGGAGACAGAAGAGAGGTGAGAGTATTTGAGTTGCATGTAATTTCGTGACAGGTTGACAGAGCAGTCAAAGAGCAAATATTCACCAGCATACTAGAATATTATTTGCAATGGGAAAAATTAGGTGGCATGAACTACTAGCAAGCAGAAGTGTTCAAGGGAAGCTGAAAACTGACCATGATTGTGAACATTTAACACCAATGTTTTTATAGTATTTTATTTCAAAACAGATTATTTCATTTCTGCAAACATTTATTATATATACTGTGCACATTCTGTAAATAGTCTTGTGAGGTAGACAGAGTTGGAATCTTGTTACTATGATGCCCATTTTGCAGAACTAAAACTTAGAGGAATTAAATAGTCTTAGAAGATGGTATGCCTTGTGTGGTAACCAACACAGGTAAAGTAAAGCTGTGCTAAGGACACTTTGAAATCTTAGAACCTATACTTTAAAAAAAAAACTTTTAACTAAGAAGCAACTTGTATTTACCATCAGCCAATAGAGAGTTTTATCTTGCTAATATCCTTCTCAAACTTAACTGCCAAGCTAAAATGCTCAGGATTTTATATGTTTACTTGGCAAAGTGACTATTTTTCCCCTTAGTTCTATGAAATGAATGCTTATCATAACTGGAAGTCTTTCATTCCCTACTTCTATTTTCATTATTCTTCAGGAAGACTACAAATCAATCAATCAAAACAGCCAAGATTGAGAATTTCAATTTTGAGTAACAGAAAGGAATTTTATTTTTTTAAGAAAATGCTTTGCAGGTATTTTGGCCACTGACCAAGTCTGACAGTTTGACTCTTGCCCTACTCAGTATCCAATTTTTAAACCAAAAACCTTTTATATGACTCTTTAATGTGCCAAGAGAAAAGAAATGTAAAAATTTCCATAATTTTTAGAGGAAGTAATATTTAGATAAGGTAGAAAATAAACTATCTTAATATTTTAATAAGTTCATGTTTTTTAAACAGACATTTTCAGTTATGGAAAATAGAACCTTGCAGTTTAGATTTGCAATCAGGGAACACCAATTTATATCTAAGACAAGATTAAGCTTTGACAAGGCCAAGATTTTATCTAAGTAAAGATTATGAAGGGCTAAAACGGTTCATATGTTTAGACTATTCGTACGTTAAAATTTCAGGAAATGTAAATAACATTTTTAAACTAAAAGTTTTGATTACTCACTATAATAAATATATAGAAAAAGCTGCCTCTTGTCCCCTTGAAGGCAGACATGATATTCATAATGCTGTCATATGTTCAGATACTGTTTGAGATAAGACGATTTGTGTCATTTAATTTTTATCTTTTCAAGAATTCAAAGACCAGTACTATTGGCTTTTTAAACAATGGTAGGCATAACAATATATGCATATATACACATGCATATGTATATACAAGTATATAATATATACATGTATTCATATACATTTAATGGATACATAATATGCATATACACATGCATATATAGTATACATAATAAACATGTGTGTAATAAATAAATAAATGTATACATATATACACATGGGCATATGTATATATGAAAGAGAATGCACACACCACACAACACTACATTCAGCAAGGCATTCCCATTTTAGGCAAAGTGGCAGCATGCATGATTATTTCTCGTATTCACTTGATCTTAATGAAAATAATACATGCTAGAATAATAACACACCACAGCAAAGAAACTACTGAGGATTCTGACTCTATTCTCTGCTCTATAATTCTTTACTATCCCTACAAGCAATTTTCAAACAGTAAGAGAATCACAAATGTATGACTTTTCTGATATTGCAAAGAAATGCAGAACTAAACGAAATAAAGTCAGTGATGACGTAGCAAACCAAGTTGTGTATAGTTAAAAACAAATAAAAACAAACCAAGAAACTTTTAAGAATGGAAGACATTCATCAGAGAAAGCTCAGAAAATCAATTTACTTACTATAATAAAATAGCCCTGTAAGCATGCCACTGTGAGCAAAAAAGTTTAAAAAACATTGTTTTGTTGTTAACATATCACTACACACAATCAAATAGTCATGGTTTAGACATTTTTCCCCAGATTTACCTGCCGTCTGACATCTAATGACGTTTACTATTTTTAATAGGAAAAGCAAAAGTCTGGATTTGGTATAATGATAAAAAATAATTTTATAGCTAGTTTTCAACTATTTATTTTGGACCTGGATTTTCACTACTGTTTCAAATACCTTACAAATCATATTTAGATTGATTTTTAAAGTTCTTTACAAATTTGAAGCAATTTTTTATGGATCTCAGAAATGAAGCAGTTGGGTTTTTTTTTTTTTTTTTTTTTTTTTTTGAGACAGGGTCTCACTCAGTCACCCAGGCTGGAGTGCAGTGTGAAGCAATCTTGGCTTATTGAGACCTCTGCCTCCCAGGGTCAAGGGATCCTCCCACCTAAGCCTCCTGAGTAGCTGGGACCACAGGTGTGCGCCACCATACCCAGTTAATTTTTGTATTTTCTGTAGAGACAGTATTTAGTCATGTTGCCTAGGCTGGTCTCAAACTCCTGAGCTCAGGCAATTCAACTGCCTCAGCCTCCCAAAGTGCTGGGATTACAGGCCTGAGACACCACACCCAGCAAAAATGAAGCAGTTTTTCAGTAACAATGGCACCTTTACAAAATTTTCACAAAACTTTCACTTCTGTTCATTTAATTTTTGCTTTTCTGCAATGTAGAAATTCTTAACTGTATTATAAAAGTGAAGAATGCAGGTGAAGTTTCCTACTAATAAGCAAAATAAATAAATAAGTAAATGTGAAGAAGTTTGGTTACCTGCCCAAGATCCCTTAGCCGGTTACAGGACTAAGTCAAATCTTGAACTGTGGTCTGACTCCAAATCTTATACTTATTCCTCATTACCTTGCCTGCTTTTACCCTATTCATTATCAAAAAAAGAGAAAGACAAACCAAAAAATCCCTTTGATCTACTGATGTCTGAACATAAAAAAGACTTCTATCTGTAATCATGTAAAGATAATAATTCTAGTACAAAAGTGTTTTTTATGTATATGTATGTAAATATTTTTCATTCTCAACACCACTCCATGAGTTTTCTTTTATTTATTTTTTTATTCTTTTTTCAAATAAATGCCTATGAATAAAAACATTTAAAAAAATACTGAGACATCTGCTATTTGCTGTTCATACTTCACTTCCCTGATACTCTAAAACTAAAGCCTTCTAAAGGCTTTCAATTAATTACTTATCTCATTCTGAAAATAAGGAAGAAAAATGCCATCAACACTCCCCTCCTTTACTAAGGGTAGAAGCAAGCTCTGAGTTCTTAGGGTAACATCTGCTTCTATCTGCAACAGACATACCAAAGGCAAATAATGTAGTTCGAGGTTCCTATTAGCAGAGCAGAGGAATCTTATTAAAAGGAAAAAATATTAAACTGGACATTTGATTTTTTAAAATGAATAAAATAGAAATGACACTGTTTGACTAAGCATTAGGTCAACAGATTAGTCAAACATGCCTACTCCTCAAACTATGCCACTTACAGAAGACATTTCTATTTTAGTATTATTCTACACACATAAAATTTAACTCTATAGGTGTCTGTTATATCATTTACTTTCTTTAGATACTATCTTATGTATTAATTTTATAAAATAGGTGAACATGTATATATTTATGTATTTTATATATATATATAAAATTTCAAATTACCTTAATAGTTTTGTCCATATCTCCGTAACACAAGGAGTTCAGAGAGATCTTAAAAGGCCTCCAAACAGGATTCAAGTTGTTTTTAACAACCTATAAAAATGTGGTTTCAAAGAGCTGTTAGAAAAAATTTCCAGTTCATTAACATTTTGCTCCTGCCCTTCCTAGGTTCTTGCTATACTCTCACCATTCATCCTTCACCTTTTCATCAACTCAACTATTTCTACAAAAAATCTATCTCAACAAAAAATCTACCTAGAACAATATTATACAACTGTTACATGAAAAATGTAATAAATTGTACAGTTGTGGTACATTCTGAGGAAAGTAGAAAACTATTTGGAAAATACATCTACCTACTACAAGGAGCACTTAAAAACTGCAGAGGATGGCCGGGCGCGGTGGCTCATGCCTGTAATCCCCAAACTTTGGAAGGCCGAGACGGGCAGATCACCTGAGGTCAGGAGTTTGAGACCAGCCTGGCCAACATGGTGAAACCCTGTCTCTACTAAAAAAATAAAAAATTAGCTGGGTGTAGTGGTGCACGCCTATAATCCTAGCTACTCAGGAGGCTGAGGCAGGAGATTGCTGGAATCCGGGAGGTGGAGGTTGCAGTGAGTGGAGATCGTGCCACTGCATTCCAGCCTGGGTGACAGAGCAAGACTACATCTCAAAAAAAAAAAAACAAAAAAAACAAACAAAAAAAAACTGCAGAGGATTATTGATTTTATTAGCAACCACGGTTTTATTGCAGGGCACAGAAGATTCAAATACGAAATAAGAAAAGGTAATACAGAATAAGAAACTCACTATGTTGGAATTGAATTGGAGAAGTAAGTCCACATTTATAATATAAAATTTTAATACCATATATACATACATAATAAACAGATAAACACAAATATACAAATTTCTTAGCTTTGTCCACTGAAAAGGCCTAAAAGCAATGATATCCAGTAGCAATGAGCACATTTAGCACTCAGATGTCAGTGTCTAAATACTACTACCATCCTGCAGAAATAGAGCTTATTAAGAGACAAGCTCATACCAGCTCTGGGACAGAAAAAGTACAAGGAGAACTGAGAACATACTCTAACTTAAGAGAATGCTTAAAGACAAATGAGGTCAAAAAGAAAAACCAAGAGCCATTTTAGAGACTAGGAGCTCTCTCTGGTCAAACTTGGATTAATCTGAGCAGCAAAAATAGAGTAATGAGTTAACACAAAGCATACACTGTTATAACAATCCATGAATTTATAATGATACTAAAAATAAAAGGAAAGAAAGTGAGAGAGAAGAGATGAAAGAGGAACGTCTGCTAATATAAGTAAAAAGGATGAAAGATTTTGAAAAATCACTATTTTACTACCCATAATTCATTAGGCAAGGATCATCAATGGATGCTAAAATCACTGGTTGAAGTGCTAGAGAACAGGTAATTCATGCAGTCTCATAGTTTCACACCACATATCACTTATTAATTAAAAAGGGGGAAAAATTAGACTTTATCATGGTGAGATCTGGTGGTCATCATTTTAACCAAGTAGCCAAGCTTGACATCAATGCTGGGCAGACTGGTACCATGAGCCTCCTGAAAATGTAAAGAAAAGGAACGCACACAGTGTTTTTGACAGAAATGTTTGATCTGGATCTAGTTGTGAGGAAACAGAAGAATCCAGAATGTTGGACATTCTGGTCTTGATTTTCAAGATATTCAGTGGCACCAAGGAAGATAGGGAGAAGAGTCCTCTATTGGGAATATAATAGTCAAATCCAAAATATGAGCCTTGACTGGATTCTGAACAAAACAAAGCAAAACAAAATACATATAAAACCTGTGGGACAACCGAGGAAATCTGAAGTTGAATGGTATACCGAATGATGACACATTTAGCTATGTCAAATGTCAATTTTCTCAAGTCTGATTGTATAGAATACCCCTGTTCTTTAAACATACCTGCTGTGGAATTTATTTATTTATTTATTTATTTTGAGGTGGAGTCTCGCTCAGTTGCCCAGGATGGAGTGCAGTGGTGCAATCTCAGCTCACTGCAACTTCTGCCTGCTGGGTTCAAGCAATTCTTGTGCCTCAGCCTCCTGAGTAGCTGGGACCGCAGGCAAGTGCTACCACACCTGGCTAATTTTTGTATTTTTAGTAGAGACGGGATTTCACCATGTTGGCCAGGCTGGTCTCGAGCTCCTGACCTCAAGTGATCCACCCGCCTTGGCTTCCCAAAGTGCTGGGATTACAAGCATGAGCCACCACACTTGGCCTGCTGCAGCATTTAAAGATAAGAGTTATTATGTCTGTAGCTCCATTAGGATGATTTTCCAAAAGGAAAATATATGTGTGCAAAAGAGTGTGTGTGTGTGTGTATGTGAGAGAGAGAGAGAGAGAGACAGAGACAGAGAGGTACAGAAACAGAGACAGAGAGCACAAGTGTGTGGGAGTGTGTGTCCATTTGGTGAATCTAGGTGAGGGGTGCAGAGGAATACATTTAGTGTTCTTCATAGGGCTTAAAATTTTTCAACATAAAAATCATAAAGTATGGTAGCGCCTCCTCACTGAAAGAAAAAAATGTGAACATGGCTATATGTAAGTCTGAACTTGTATCTCTGGCTATATGTAAGTCTGAACTCAGATTGATATTTTTATAAATATAAGCTTTCTAAAACTCAGATTACAATAATTCCAAAGAACACCTCCACTCTGCTTTTCAAATTCAGAGGTTCACCTCTGTCCGATGAACCATCAGCCAGTTTCCATCAGATGTCTGCTTGTGGAATTCCAGGTATGGGTCTGACTTTCCAAATAGATCCTACAATTAAAACAAACAACAAAAAGCATTTGTTCTCCTCTGAACCCATGAAACCATGTGTGACCATACTTTACACATGTTGGCAACCCCCTGAAGTCTAACTCTATAGTACTGGTAGTAAATACACATCTCATCACCTTTCTCCCTAACTTAGCAACTTACTGAAGTCTACTAGGGAGAATTATCAAAGTGCTTGTGATAAATGCTCATAATGCTGTATATCATACCCTGACTTCTCAAAAACATGACGGTTTTAAAATGCAGTGGTCAAATATACCATAACATATGTTTTTGCCTTGTTTTCACCTTTAACCATTTTCATTCACATATCACTGAGTAGGTTTAAATAAATGACATCACAAACATTAGCCATACCAACTCTATGGAGACAGGGAAGTTATCAGTGAGAAAATGGATTCAGAGGGGTTAATGATTTTCCCAAGATCACATATCTAATTAATTAATGGATCCAGGCCTTAACTTCATATCTCACCCTTCTATATCCGAAACCCCTTCACCAATACCACACATTTCTTTGCATGCACAAATGACCAGAGGTAGATACGTGGAACGCATAATAGAAACACTTCAAGGGCACAAACTGCACCTTCCATTTCCTCTGTGATTCACCACAGAACTCCTATACAATGCTCAAGCACACTAAGTGCTCAAAAATACCGTTATCACCATCCTCAGTACACACATATTCACACACATACAGTGAGATAAAATTCGGGGAAAATGGATTAACTCAGGTGGTAAGACTATGGATGATTTTTTTCTCATTTTCATTTTGAAATTTGCATATTCCTTAACATATATGACTTGTTATTTTTGAAAATGAAAGGACACTTGTTAATCTCACAGGAATATATGCAGATATATCCCTGAGCTGAAGATTTCTTTAGTTCTGAATTAACTTCAGTATTACATTAAGAACTAAAATAAAATTATTTCTCTCTTGAATACAAAGTTTAATGTCAAGCAAATAAGATATTTGGTACAGTCAAAAATATAAACACAAAGACTTTGTGTTTATATTTAAACACAATAAATAACAGCAATGTAACAGTGAGAAATTAACTTTTCAAAAACACATTAACATGCCCTGTGTGAGTTATCTTAAAAATAATCCTATGGAAAAGGCAAAATATCCTTGTTATCATTTTGAAGGCTAAAAACCAATACTTGTTCGAAGATTCATTAAGTTGTTAGTATTAGAACTAAAACAATAATTAAACTCGCTGGCTCTAATCTCCAGGATATGTTAAGTAAAAGAAGCACGGTGGAGGAAAGTGTACATCTAGCATGCTACGCTTATGTAAGGGCTGGAGGTGGGGAACATAAATACAAATACATACATACACATATACATATGAACACATACACACACACACACAAGTATATATACACACAGAAAAACCCTTAGATATTTAGGAAACAGAATGATTAAATTATAAAACACAACTTTTTAAAAATTATTATCTGCACGGAGGAAAGTGGAAGCAAGGTAGACAGGGAGAGAAGTTAAATTTCTTAAATACCTTGTTTTGTAGATTTTAGAGCCATGTAAATTTTTTATGTGATTATAAAAGAAAATTAAATCAAATGGTTTTTTTAAAAAGCAATCCCTAAATATAAAAAGCAAAATGAAACTAGGACTGTGACAGCATAACCACACAAAAGAATTATTTCTTTAAATCGTAAGAATGTGACTATATAACAAAAGTGGAATATACACACCTTAAAGACAAAAAGAACTTCAAAGAAAGCTCAAACTGTTTTCAGTAAAAATACTCTTAATAATAATATTTTTATTCTAAAACTATTAATGTCATGTGAGACAAAACAGATAAGCAATTATGTTAATATCTTTAGCGACCAAGAGAAATGAGGTATGAATATAAAATAAGTCCCTGTAATTCTATAAATGTTTTTTGTTGTCGTTGTTGTTTTGGAGACGTAACCAAGGCTGGAGTGCAGTGGTATGATCTCAGGTCACTATGACCTCCTCTTCCTGGGTTCAACAGTTCTCATGCCTCATCCTCTTGAGTAGTTGGGACTACAGGTACATGCCACCATGATCGGCTAATTTTTGTATTTTTAGTAGAGGCAGGGTTTCACCTTGTTGGCCAGGCTGGTCTTGAACTCCTGACCTCAAGTGTTCTACCCACCACCTCCCAGAGTGCTGGATTACAGGCATGAGTCACCGTGCCCAGCCAGTAATTCTATATTTGAATTGGAAATAGTTGTGTAATTTCATGATTTAGTTTTTCTTAAATTAAAAAAAAAAGTCTTTTCTGTTGTCCACTGAAAAGCCCTCGAAACCATGAATGACAATAACCCGCAACAGTGAGTACCCCTAGCACTGGACTGTGGTCTCTAAATACCAATTCCACCAAAATGAAGTAAGGTTCCTTTTAATCTGCCAGTCTGAGGCAGAAACTAGATAAAATAAGCTTGGAACATGGCTTATTAAAGACAAAAAGAACTTCAGAAAGAAGTTATTTGAAGCTCTTGTCATCCCACAGAGCAAGGAAACTATTCAAAGAGTCCTGGAGTTGTGCCAAATGGTCTCAAGCACAAACTTAAACGAATTCCCTCAGGCCAAAGTTGGAATAACTTAAGCATCTATGAGAAGTAATCCATTGCAGTTATTAATATTTAAATCTATTACTTTATAGCAATTCTAAAACAGAACAAAACAAACAAAAAAACTTCACTGGTCACATTTAGGGGATGCTAGGGAACCAACTTAATTTTGAAAAATGGCAAATATGAGGGAAAAGTCAAACAGTTTAACTTGTTTTTCCTATATAAACTATACCACGAAGTAAATAAATACCTAAGGCGGGGAAGTTTCTCTCTATAGAAACATTCTTGCTAAGAAACAAAAGCAATGACAGACTGACGATATCACTATTTTACAGATTTTTTTCTTTCTTTCTTTCTTTCTTTTTTTTTTGAGACAGAGCCTTGCTCTGTCGCCAGGCTGGAGTGCAGTGGCGCGATCTCGGCTCACTGCAACCTCCGCCTCCCAGGTTCACGCCATTCTCCTGCCTCAGCCTCCCGAGTAGCTGGGACTACAGGCATTCGCCGCCATGCCCAGCTAATTTTTTGTATTTTTTAGTAGAGACAGGGTTTCACCATGTTAGCCAGGATGGTCTTGATCTCCTGACCTCGTGATCCGTCCACCTCGGACTCCCAAAGTGCTGGGATTACAGGCGTGAGCCACCGCGCCTGGCCCAGACTCTTAATAATAAAACCAGGCAGTTATCATCAATGATCACAAACATCCCCAAAACACACAAGTTAGTGTGAGTCTCCTGATGGAATTACATGATGAAACTGTCTTGCCAACAATTAAAAATACCAGCAGATCATACTTCTAGATTCAATTGCCAGGTTACAGAAATCAGAAAGTAAAAGTAGAGAGAGAAACATGTTAAATGACACCTTTAATAAGCCATAGGCAAAATATGGAAAATTCCTTTTTGAAAAAAAAAAAAAAAGATGGAGTCTTGTAATTATAATGCACTACAGCCTCAAACTCCCGGGATCAAGCCATCTTCCTGCCTCAGTCTCCTGAGTAGCTGGGACTACAGGTGTACATTACCTGTGCCCAACTTGAATGTGGAAACTTCTGCAGGACAAAGAAATCAGTTTTCTCCATTGAATAAATTCCACGATGGATGGAAGAATTGATAGAAAGGAAGGAAGGGAGGGAGGAAGGGAAGAAAGAAGTAAAAGAAAGGAAGAAATATATAGATTTAAAAGGACTTAAGACACACTTTAAACAATTACATTTTTTAAAGTGTCTTCAGAGATACATCAACACATTCAGGGATGAAATGCTATGAAGTCTGGGAGGAGAGAAAGTAGATGAGGGTAGAGATTAAATGAAATTGGCCATGAGTTATTATTGTGGAAAATGGGTGATGGGAACATGAAATTTTTTAAAAATAGTCTTCCAGTTTTGTATATATTTAAATTTTTCCACAATTAAAAAAAAAAAAGTCTCCAGCCTATAGTCTGAAATGTTTTCTTTACTTTTTTTTTTCTTCTTGAGACAGCGTCTTGCTCCATTACGCACGTGAGAATGTAGGATTACTGCTCACTGTAGTTTTGACCTCCTGGCTCAAGCAATCCTCCTACCTCACATGGGACTACAGGCACATGCCACCACACCCAGCTAATTTTTGCATTTTTTGTAGAGATGGGGTTTCACCATGTTGCCCAAGCTGGTCTCAAATTTCTAAGCTCAAGTGATCTGCCCACCTCGGCCTCCCAAAGTACTGGGATTACAGGCATAAGCCAACACGCCTAGCCCTAAAATGTTTTCAAATTGAACTGCAAACAATGAAGAATATTGACTAGATTATAGAATTAAGTACAAAAAGCTGGGCTCAGGGGCTCACACCTGTAATCCTAACACTTTGGGAGTATGAAATGGGAGGATTGCTTGAGCCCAGGAGTTCCAGACCAGCCTGGGCAACACAGTGAGACCGTGTCTCTAAAAAATATAGGTAGGTAGGTAGGTAGGTAGGTAGATAGATAGATAGATAGATAGATAGATAGATAGATAAGATAGATAAAAGAATTATAATCCATGCTATATACTAAATTGTTGTGTTATTATATATTATATATACTCATCCTTCATAAAAAGAAATTGACCTTTGAATGCAAAGAGGATAATTGACCTATAATTAATAAAGCACAGTTTCCACTTTTTTCCTGAAAGTAATTCAACTGTACTCTTTCATGCTTTTACAGTAACTTAATGCTTCTATTCAACTCCTCTCTTAATCTAAACAAATCCTTTGATTACATCTAGATGAAAGAGGTGAAGAGAAATGGGTTCTGCTTAAACATACAACACACACATATGCAAAATTTGGAAGTAACTAGTACCCTATGTGATGCTCAGATGATGAAGTTCATGATATTAACTGCATTTTCATTTTCTTAAAAAACAGGCAAAACATGACAAACTTGCTGAAATCTGCATAGTCTACCCACCTTATTATCCAGTTTTCTGGCTTCCATTTCAAACAAGACCACTCTATTATCTTTTATTTCTTCAGCTGAAATCTATGAGTAGATAAAGTGAGTGAAAGAAAATATGTTTTAGGAATTCTGATAGACACTTAAGCACTGATTTATTCTGTTATCTAATATAAAGACTACACTAATATAAATGAATTCTAAAATGTTTCATAAGAAAATGGCATCATTAAGAAAGATCTACCATTATTTCTTTTATGTGTGTGGAATAAAGATTTGCCCAAAATATGCCCAGGTCTGCATTAAGCAATGTCTTTTGAAATGTGGTTGCCCAAACTGGATCTTCCCCACTCAAGAGAAATGTCAAAACCCCAGAAGACTGAGAATACCCTCTGCACAACACTGAAGTTCCCTAATACTGAGAAGCATGAATAAATCATACCTAGAAAACTCTATACATTGATATTATCAGATCAATGTTTTTCATCCAATGTAACTGAAAAACTCATTCTACTTAAAAATAAGTATCAGTCTATCATGCCCCACAGCAAGGAAGCTAACTACTGATAATGTTCTCTTTCCCACAAAAATCAAAACCCCTGAACATTCTTACGCCTTTGGAAATCTAAACTGTAGCAAAATAGCTCTCAGAGAAATGTATTTGATGATCATGATAACCTTGATAACCTTGAAACATAGCTCTCTCAGGGAACTAGCCTTACATTCTCAGAGGGAGCTAAAGTTAAAATACTATCACTCCAGGCAGCAGTTAACTGTACAGACACTCTAGAAGATAAGGTTTACAGGCTTGGCATTATATGATGGGAAATGTAAAATACAATGATGCATATATTAATTTGCTTGAAGTCAGTAATCAGCAATGAAAAGCCCAGGTGGGAGGATGGGCAGCAGATAGCAAGCACAAAAAATGAAGGTAAAGAGTTTATAGGTTCAATGGCCATGTCATAATATAACATCCCTCTGGAATAAAATCCACTAGGGGAAATTTCTGTCATGTTGAGAGGACTATGTTTCGCCAGTAGAGAACCAAATTGATCCAGATTATTAAGCAGTTTACTTCCACAGAGGAGGGGCAGGTATCACCAAGGTGCACTGGACCTCTATGGGCAACTTAAAAAAACTGAAAGAAGGGATTACCACATTGCATGTTTCTCCTGGTTTGCACAATACATTTTCCGTTTGTGATAACTACAAGACAAGGGTGGACGGAATGCAACATTCAAGACTGAGTGGCAAAGCATGGCTGCAGAATATTTGTCTGATATGCACAGTTTCAGCATGTCCTATTATGATAAATCTTTCGAGACAAAAGACAAATATCTTATTTTTACCGTAATGCTCCCTTTCCCTGCAGGTCTGCCATTTTTCAGCACCAGTGGTCGAGTTAGCTTCTTACTGGAAACAATCTGTTAGAATTAGAAAGTGATACAAAGAGTCATTTCCCTTCAACCTATGAATTTTTAAATGAAATAGTTTCAGCAAAAAAGATTGAGTACAAGGTTCACTTAAAGTCATTAGAAATAGAAACATTAAGTTGGTTTCTTAAAGATTTAGATCATCTACATATTTAGGGCCAGGCACAGTGGCTCATGCCTGCAATCCCAGCACTTTGGGAGGCCGAGGCAGGCAAATCACCTGAGGTCAGGAGTTCGAGACCAGCCTGGCCTACATAGTGAAACCCCATCTCTACTAAAAATACAAAAATTAGCCAAGTGTGGTGGTGGGTGCCTGCGGTCCCAGTTACTCAGGAGGCAGAGGCAGGAGAATCGCTTGAACCCAGGAGGCGGAAGTTGCAGTGAGCTGAGTTCGCACCATTGCACTCCAGCCTGGGCAACAAGAGCGAGAGTCCATTTCAAAAAAAAAAAAGAAAGAAAAAAAAAATCATATACATATTTAAAACCCATTGGAAAAAACTTCTAAGGAGCCTACCCTGGCAGATACAATCTCCTTACCCACTAGTTTCTTAATCTCCTCGGTATGTCAAAGTTTAAATCATTCCTTGTAATGGAAAAAGAGGACCAGATTCTCATCGCATAAACAAATCACTTAGCTGAAACCTTCTAGGTAAAAGGTGGGCTTCAGAACACTCGATAAATGAGATTCAAGGCCACGTGCAGTGGCTCATGCCTATAATCCCAGCACTTTGGGAGGTTGATGTGGGAGGATTGCGTGAGCCCACAAGTTCAAGCCCAGCCTCAGCAACATGCCGAAACCTGTCTCTACAAAGTAATACAAAAATTAGCCAGGTGCCATGGCGTGTGCTTATAGTCCCAGCTACTTGGGAGGCTGAGGTGGGAGGCTCACTTGAACCCAGGAGGTCAAGGCTGCAGTGAGCTGTGATTGAGCCACTCTACTCCAGCCTGGGTGACTGAGTGAGACCCTGTCTCAAAAAAAAAAAAAAAAAAAAAAAAACCACAAAAAAAGGATTCGAGTTTTCTACTGAGACACAACTTCAATATTTAACTCCCATAAAATGTCATATTGCTTGAAGGAATATAGTATACCTAGGTTCTGTCAAACAGATATACCTCTGATATATCTCACAAATTCATAGGAATTTTAGCTACACTGGGATTTTTTCCCCCAAAAAATAAATACTTCCTTAATTTTTTCTTTGATATTATTTATCAAAGTTCCAGAAAACTGATCAGTTTCATATTGGTTTTGAGATACAGAAAACACCCATAATCTCCAAACAACTCAACCCTGAAAAATAAAGTTGTAAAAGACATATGTGAGTGACAAATGTCACATATTGAAAAAAAATTATTCCTCCCTCCTAAAACCTTCTTCAGTCTATACAAATGGTCATAATCTCTCCTTATGAATCAGATTAAAATAGGAGCAAAATGGTGAGCCACGAGACACGTCCCTACCCTGACCAAACTTGTCATATACCGGGAAGACACATAATTAAGCAACTATTAAAAAGTATGATAAGAAGTACTAGACAGTACCAAGTGAGCTCAGGAAAGGATTCCAAACTAATCTAGAGGGTCAGAGAAGGTTTATGGGGGGAATAAGGCTGAGTAAGAGCAAGCCAGGTAAAGTGGGTAGTGTTGGGGCATTGGAAGTCAGGAGGTGCCAGTCTCACTAGTTAGAAGAACAGAGAAGTTGCTGTTATCTTGATAGCATTTATGGCTTGAACATAACAAAACTATAGAGAACTCTGCAGCAGCTAAAGCGTTGGTATTACTTAATGAAATGCCTCATGAAGCCTCCCTTACTCAAAAGAATTAACAGGCTTTTCCATAAATACATAGTTCCTGCCCGTACAAAATATAAGATGAATTCTATAATGTTCAAGCCAAGCATATTAATATATAAACTGTCTTTAAAGTGATTACATGTTTTTCAACTTTAAAAATTAAATGATTCTTACCGAAAACACCAAATTCATTAAAACTTAGACAAAATAGAGTACAGTGGCTATGTATACTTACTTGTCCAAGGGTACATTCACATTCCCCTAAGAAGTCATCATCACTCAGCTCAATAGTTTTGTTGTCGATGTCATAAACCCCAAATTTCAATTTCTGAACCACTTCAAAGTAGTAATCAATAATAAATGTCTTGGAAAATTGGGGATTCAAGCAATTCTTAATCCTTTCTGTGCGCTCAACCTACACCCATCCCCCAAAACAAAAAAGTTTGTTCAGATCAAAGGTGCACTTGGATTTTCACATCTTTACGTACTAAACATAAACACAGGCATGACAACTAAAGGAAGTTTCTATATGTGTATGAAAAATTCTACAATCAAGGGCAAACTTTCACAAAAAACTCCATTAACAGATGAGATAGTGTTATTATTTTTAACATAAAAAAAAAAAATCCTGGCCGGGCGCGGTGGCTCAAGCCTGTAATCCCAGCACTTTGGGAGGCCGAGGCGGGTGGATCACGAGGTCAGGAGATCGAGACTATCCTGGCTAACATGGTGAAACTCCGTCTCTACTAAAAATACAAAAAACTAGCCGGGCGTGGTGGCGGGCGCCTGTAGTTTCAGCTACTTGGGAGGCTGAGGCAGGAGAATGGCTTGAACCCAGGAGGCAGAGCTTGCAGTGAGCCGAGATCACACCACTGCACTCCAGCCTGGGAGACACAGCGAGACCCCATCTCAAAAAAAAAAAAAAAAAAAAAAAAAAAAAACTACTTACATTGTTAAAAGGGTAATTCAGATGACTTTTTAAGTAAAGTATTTAACATTACCTCATACCACTGTTGACCACTTGTATTCAAAAATAACACACATAAAGGGTCTGACTTTGACCCTATATCTTTATCCAAAAGATTGGCACAGGAAACATTCAGCGACACCTTTGTGACACACTGGGCAGCCATGTCTTGAGTTCTGAGAAAACCAATAAAAAGAGAAAGCAAGTGAAACAATGCCTTTAAGAAGCACACTCATTCCTAACAAAAACAGGTGACTTCTTAAGATCAATTGTCATAATAAGCTTATAGAGTGAACTTGCTAGAATCCGACTGTTATATATGCCTCCTTGGGATGTGGGTGTCTATTAGCTCATTACAGTGATATTGCCTCCATCAGATTCTCTTGCTAGGATAAAATTCATTTACTGAATGACAGAAAAATGCAGCTTTTAAGATGGCTAATAAGACATACTAATCTTCTTGGCTGGGCTGACTCAGCCTGTAATCCCAGCACTTTGGGAGGCTGAGGCAGAAGGATGGCTTGAGCTTAGGAATTTGAGACCATCCTGGGCAATACAGCAAGACCTCGTCTCTACTAAAAATAAAAAATTAGCCAAGCATGGTGGTGTGTGCCTATAATCCCAGCTACTAGGAAGGCTGAGGCAAGAGGATTGCTTGAACCCAAGAGATTGAGCCTGTAGTGAGCTATAATTGTGCCACTGCATTCCAGCCTGGGCAACAGAGACTCTGTCTAAAAAAAAAAAAAGAAAAAACTAATCTTCTTTTTACCTTAACTATAAATTTTATCATTCAGAAAAACTCCAAGTATTATCTTGATTCTTCACTTAAAGGTATGCCTAACATTATACTACAAAACAGATTAAGTTTTATTTTTATTTGTTTATTTAACAAGACACCGAGTGGGATATTTTCTGTTTTCACAGATTTTTTGGCTAAAACCAAAAACCCCAAAGCCCCCTTTCCCCCTACTCTACCCCCAGCTCCCAATATTTTGCAGCCGTGGTTCTCAATATTGGCTGCTTCCTGGAATCATCTGGGGAAGCTTTCAAAGCTACTGATGCCGGAGTTCCACTTAAAGAGATTTTAACTAGTTTAGGGTACAACCTTGACATCAGCTCCTTGGATGATTCTAATGTGTAGACAAGGTTGACAAGCCTACTGTTCTACAGAGAGAAGGTGTGGTCCATCTTCCCTTATGACTTGCTAAGAAATATCAGAGTTAGCTTAACTTCCATAGACCCCTCCTTCCTCAGTATCCAATCAAAATATGAAAAGGACTGGGGATAGGGTGGAGCACATGATGGGGGCTGGACTTGAGAAGGAATTCAGTATTGCAGGTGAGCTGCCTTCATCCGTGAACCCAGGGAATGAAAGGGGATGCAGGTGTCACCAAGAAAAGGAACTAGGCATTGCATTTCCCATTTGGATGTCCACTTAGCCAGTGGACGTTGATGGTGCTAGGGCAGGTTCTGCAGGAGAGAAGGTACCTACTACCCTAGAGCTACTGGCAAACATCCTTACAATGGGGTAAGATATAATGCCCTTTGCCCCTCACTTTGAGATTTAGCTGAAGTTCTAGGACCACAGAAACAAATCCGCTCATTATCTTGTTATATTTAAATATGGCAGTAGGATTCCTGTGCTGTATAAAATGCCTAAGCAAATCTGAAATAACAAAGATTACCATTAGAAGAGCCTTTGTAATGTCAAAAACAACTAACGTCTTATAAAAAAAATTGATAATTCTATTGAACTCTCTAAAAATAGTAGCAGTTCTTAACACATGTCAAAAATCAATACTAAGATTCCTAAATAAATAAAGACTAAGAAAAATGAAGTAGGTTGCATAGTCTTAGAAGTAGCTAGAAATCCCATTTAAAAACAAAGCTGGCTGACCACCATGGCTCACACCTGTATTCCCAGCAGTTTGGGAGGCCTAGGCAGGTGGACTACTTGAGGTCAGGAGTTCAAGACCAGCCTGTCCAACATGGTGAAACCTCATCTCTACTAAAATACAAAAATTAGCTGGGTGTGGTGGAATGAGCCTGTGATCTCAGCTACTCCGGAGTCTGATACGGTAGGAGGATCGCTTGAGACTGGAAGGCAGAGTTTGCAGTGAGCCAAGATCATGCCACTGCACTCCAACCTGGGTGACAGAGTGAGACCCCATCTCAAAAAACAAAAACAAAAACAAAAACAAAACAAAAACAAACAAAATATATACAAGATATATATATTTAAACAGTCCTAGTATACAGTAAGTGCTCACATTTTATCATTATTATTATTTTATCACTATCTGCCTCTAGGGTTTGATCCTTTCTTATCTATCCCATGTTTCTTATTTTTTTATTATTCCATTGCATGATTATCCTGATTATTCCAATCCATACTAAGGTGTTCCTTTGAATTCCTATTGCACTAATAGTAACAGATTACTGAATTACAGGAACAAGATCAAATTTGGGGTAATGCACACCCCCAATTTTTTTTTTTTGAGATGGAGTCTTGCTCTGTCATCCAGGCTGGGGTGCAGTGGCACAATCTCAGGTCACTGCAACATCCGCCTCCCAGATTCAAGCAATTCTCTGCCTCAGCCTCCCGAGTAGCTGGGATTACAGGTGCCCACCACCACGCCCTGTAGAACCCTCCACCTGGCACTTGCTGTGTGACCACGTATAAGTAACTTCAACTCCCTGAGCCTAGATTTCCTCATCAGTAAAAATGGAGATACTGCAAGTAAATTTGTAAATCTGGCATGTGCCAGGCATCCTGTCTTTTGTATCTAATATAGAATCTGTAAAATAAATGTTAGTTGTATGATTTTTTTTTTTTTGCATAATGTAGTTTAGAGTCTTGTAAGTTGTATGTCAGCAGTACCAAGCATAATGCAGTGCCCTGTGGATGAACATAGAATGAGCAATGATTGCTAAAGCTTCCAAAAAAAACATGTAGAGGATTCTCTACCAGCCAGCAGAAAAGTCTTCAAATTTCCAAGGATGGGGAGAATTCAAGAGAGAATGCAGACATCTATGTGTGAAGTCAGTCTCACAGCAAAGAGACACCACATATCAGAAGAGCATTATTTTTTTTCCCTAAAAATGCTTATACAAAAGCTACAAAAACAACATGCCAGGCACAACTGATTATTTAACAAATTGCTGACAGTTACACTACTGCATTGCTGCCAGGAAACAAATTTCCTCTATTAGCAGCATTGCCCTCTGAAAATGACTCTGACTGTGGCCTCAATTTTATCCTGAAACCATTATGGCTGAATGGCAAATGGAAGAAATTACATAAACACCAGCGTCTGGAATCTTGTTAATAGTAATATTCATGAAGATGCTGTTCTCATTTCCTTTTAATGTAATTATCCAGTACATGATATACAATTTTTTAAGAGAGCAATAGCATATTTTATCCACAAATCACAATGGGAGCTGGGCATATTGGCTCATACCTGTAATCCCAGCACTTTGGGAGGCTGAGGCAGTAGGATCACTTGAGCCCAGGAGTTCAAGACCAGCCTGAGCAACAGAGACCTCATTCTCTTAAAAAAATATATATATATATTAGCCAGGCATGGTGGTGCGTGCCTATAATCCCAGCTACTTAGGAGGCTGAGGCAGGACAATCACTTGAACCTGGGAGGCAGAGGTTTCAGTGAGTGAGACTGCACCATTGCACTCCAGCCTGGGTGACAGAGCAAGACTCCATCTCAGAAAAAAAAAAAAGAAAGAAAGAAAGAAAAATTTAAAAAATTAGCCAGCCAAGGTGGCATGCACCTGCAGTCCCAGCTACTCGGTAGGCTAAGGCAGGAGGCTCACTCAAGTCCAGGAGTTCAAGTCCACAGTAAGCTATGCACTGCAGCCTGGGTGACAGAGCAAGACCCTGTCTCAAAAAAAAAAAAAAAAAAAAAAAAAAAATTATGAAGGAAAATAAAGCAAATGTTTTATACTCTTTTAGTGTGAAAGATTTGGCTGGGATAAGTTACCTGGCAAAGAATAAACGAGCAACTAAAGAATAATTCTATGTAGTATTTTACTCCTTAAAGAGCAGGATAGAAAACACAAATAATCCCTAGGATTAGACAATGGCTTCCTACTGTACAGATTATTACTTATTGGACAATAATTTGATCCAAACACCTCCTCTGAAATGCAAATAATCCCTAGAAATACCAAACATATCAATCATTCTCCCATTCACCCTAATGTTCTGCATCAGTATTATAACAGAGATAAACCTAAGGAACTGAGAATTAAGACCTAATATTTATTTATTTATTTTTATTATTATTATTTTTTAAATTTATTTATTATTATTATACTTTAAGTTGTAGGGTACATGTGCATAACGTGCAGGTTTGTTACATATGTATACTTGTGCCATGTTGCTGTGCTGCACCCATCAACTCGTCATTTACATCAGATATAACTCCCAATGCAATCCCTCCCCCCTCCCCCCTAACCCCTCCCCATGATAGACCCCGGTGTGTGATGTTCCCCTTCCCGAGTCCAAGTGATCTCATTGTTCAGTTCCCACCTATGAGTGAGAACATGCGGTGTTTGGTTTTCTGTTCTTGCGATAGTTTGCTAAGAATGATGGTTTCCAGCTGCATCCATGTCCCTACAAAGGACACAAACTCATCCTTTTTTATGGCTGCATAGTATTCCATGGTGTATATGTGCCACATTTTCTTAATCCAATCTGTCACTGATGGACATTTGGGTTGATTCCAAGTCTTTGCTATTGTGAATAGTGCTGCAATAAACATACGTGTGCATGTGTCTTTATAGCAGCATAATTTATAATCCTTTGGGTATATACCCAGTAATGGGATGGCTGGGTCATATGGTACATCTAGTTCTAGATCCTTGAGGAATCGCCATACTGTTTTCCATAATAGTTGAACTAGTTTACAATCCCACCAACAGTGTAAAAGTGTTCCTATTTCTCCACATCCTCTCCAGCACCTGTTGTTTCCTGACTTTTGAATGATCGCCATTCTAACTGGTGTGAGATGGTATCTCATTGTGGTTTTGATTTGCATTTCTCTGATGGCCAGTGATGATGAGCATTTTTTCATGTGTCTGTTGGCTGTATGAATGTAAGACCTAATATTTAAAGTGGTATCTGATATGTCAAATTTAAGGCATCTGGTCATTCCCATGCCCTGGCTGAAAATCCTGAAGTCTTATCTACTTTCTCTTTTCTCATTCCTCCTTAAACCTACTCTTAGATTTATCCAGTAAAGATGCGACAGAGATTCTGCCTACTAGAAACCCAAATCACTCTCAAACATGGAGATACAGCCCCTTCCCCATCCCCAGAGTCACAACCTTAACTTCAGGTCTTCTATATCTGTCACCTGCCTAACATAATAGTCTCCTAATGGGTATTCCCACTGCCATTTTCTCTCCATTCACATTATGATTTTATCACTTCTGATTAAAAAGTGATAGTCCAATAAACTAAGCCTAGAATTCACGGCTCTGCCAACATCTACCCCTAGTCTACCTGAACAGCTACCTCTGCCCATTCAAGTTCTTCAAGATCCACTTCAGGCCGGGCATGGTGGCTCACACCTGTAATCACGGTACTTTGGGTGGGCGAGGCAGGGGATCACTTGACGTCAGGAGTTCAACACTCATCATGACCAACAGGGTGAAACCCTGTCTCTACTAAATATACAGAAATTAGCCAGGCGTGGTGGCAGGTGCCTGTAATCCCAGCTACTCGGGAGGCTGAGGCAGGAGAATTGCTTGAACCAAGGAGGCGAAGGTTGCAGTGAGCCGAGATGGCACCACTGCACTCCAGCCTGGGTGACAGAGTGAGACTCTATCTCAAAACAAAACAAAACAAACACTTGAAATGATACTTCCTTCATACAGCTGTTGCTGATACCCTGCTGATACCCCTCATGCTGTTATGGCACTGATTCTATCTTCTTTCCACTATTGTTACTCGTATTTGTGGCTCATCACTCCGTCTATATACTGTGAACTGTGGGCAGCGATCATATTTTACCACTTCCTCTTCTTCCTGAAGCATGACATCTGGCACAGGTTATTTGTAGCAGAAAGAGCAATAACCTGGAGTCAGTGTGTGTTGTTCAAATTTCTTTCCTACCACTAATTTGGATGTGTCACCTCTGCCAAATTATCTATCTGAATTTCAATTTCCTAATTTATAAAATGGGGATATTAAAAAACCCTGACACTTATCCTTAATGTAAATAAGGTTAAAATAGAAAAATAAACTTAATACAAACCCTGACAATTGTAGGTTTGTAGCATGCTCAGCATATAATAGACACTCCATGAATTGTAGCAATTATTTTATTAATGACTCAGGGATTTTAATTGATTGTCTCAGCATAGATGGCTTATTATTAAGTAGTAAGACATAAAGCAGCTTTCTCATTCTTATTTATGAAAAGCTTCTTGAAACAATAATACTTTTTGGGATTTACATAAAATTAATTTGGCAAAATAGTCAGCCTTGAGCATAGATAAGGTACGCAGGTGAGGGCAGCGCAGGCTCATGTCAGTGACTCAAAATGTGTTCTAAAACAATTGTGAAGGAGAAGTCAGTGCCCATCTACCAATCCCTTTAGTAAAGTTCCTTCGGTCTTCAGCCGAAAAATGAAGAGACTGGCTTACTATAAAAAATTCTCAGATGTTCCTTCTGGTTCTAATACCATGATTCACTAACTGCTATTCCGCAGTACATCCTGCCTGACCGCTACTGAAAGCACACAAGGGCAACCTTGGGGCAGCTGGAACCCGCCCAGCAACATCAGCAATAAACACCCTAGGCAGTGTTTCTCCAATTGTGCTGCTCAGAACAGTAATAAGTGTTCCCCTACTTAAAAAAAAAGGGGGGGGGGCGCGCAGAGCAGGTAATACGGCTGAAAATCCCAAGGCTGCTAAGTTCCTGAGAGTTCCCAGGCCAAACTAGCAACTGTATTTATTATGAGGTTACTGTAAACCCATTATTTTGCTAAGGACAGCAGGGACATTATACAGCAACGGAAGAGCTCGTAGCTCATTATAATCAAACTGGGGAGATCCATTCAAAAAACAATTACTTATTGAATACTTTCTAGGTGTTCCAAAAGTGGGGTTTGGGGAGGAGGCCAAAACGAAATAAATACTTAGCTACTTAGCTAACTATGTATACACAGAAAGAGTATACAAGAGTATAAAATTGTGTGGTACAGTCAGAGAACAATTAGTGCTCTTGGAGCTGAAGAAGCTCCCCAGAGATTTCTACTTTTACTGGCAATTAAAACTATACTCCACTATAAAAAAATGTGCAATCTTATTGCTACTGACTACTGGATTTCTTTTTCACCCTTACATTTAAGGGTAGACAGTAAGAGAGTGGGGAGTAGAAGAATAAGGGGAAAGAAAAGATAGGTAATAATTCCATACAACTAGACAGATATTATTTCTTTTATAGTTTTCAAAGTGCTTCCAAATAATATATTATCTTCTGAACCTTATAAAAACTCTGTGAGTTAGGCAGGATAATGATTACTACATGGTGAAAGGTCCATGTGTCACAGGTATGACTTTAATATAAGGCACTCCAGTGTCTGAATTGATTGACCCAGAATATGTTGATAATTTTCAGCACATTGTTAATCTTCAAAACAATGCATAATATCTACTAGGAAAAAAAATACAAATTTCTTCAAAAAGGTTAAATTACTTACATGGGATCACAAAGCTACTAAGTGTCAGCACCACAGCATAAACCCACGTATTTTCTCCTTTATGCCAAAATCCCTCCAGGGCACTAAAGCCTCTAATTAATAGTTACTTAGCTGTCAAGTAAAACCAGTATTTGTAAAAATAAATAAACTCCATAGATGCCCACAATTATGATTTTTCAATTAAAAACAATATCAAAAAATAGTTACTTAGTATAACAGCAATATTCTCTAAATAATTTCCTTTTGGCTTGTTAATATCAAAAGTAATATTCAGCCTGACACAAACTAATAAAATAATATCTTTAAAATTACAAGATTAATACTGAGGCTAAAACTAGTTATATGGTTCTCAAACAAAGGTAACCAGAATAACAAAAGCTTGCCAAAGAATGGAAGAACTAGAATGGTTTATACTTTATTTATCTCATAGCAGTTCCTCTTCAAGATAACCCATTAAATTGTAAATTACTTAAGACTAAGAAAGCATGTTCTCCTTGCTAGTGTGTCTCTACACACACAGGTCTACCATGTACGTAGGTGACGTTAGATCATCTTAGAGCAGCAACACTTATTCTCAGGAATATACTGCACTTAATACCCAGACTCTGACAGTAAAAAACTCACATTAAAAGAATTTAAACTAAGCTTGTTCTGTATTTAGTAAGAAAGTGATGCCCAGATTTGTTTTTTTAATCACTACCAGAAGATATTAGAAATGAAGATAGGGAATAAAGTCAAGCACAAACATACATAAAACAAAACAAAAAAAGAAAAAGGAAGAATCACTGGATCAGGTGTCAAAAGAAATGGACTGGGCTGGGCGTGGTGGCTCGCACCTGTAATCCCAGCACTTTGGAGGCCAACACAGGCAGATCACCTGAGGTCAGGAATCTGAGACCAGCCCGGTCAACATGGCGAAACCCTGTGTCTACTAAAAACATAAAAATTAGTTGGGCATGGTGCACTATAGCCCCAGCTACTTGGGAGGCTGAGGCAGGAGAATCACTTGAACATGGGAGGTGGAGGTTTCAGTGAGCCAAGATTGTGCCACTGCACTCCAGCCTGGGCGACAAAGCAAGACTCCATCTCAAAAAAACAAAAAGAAAGGGACTGGTTCAGTGTTAGTCATACCACAATGGCGGGCATTTAGGCAACTGATGTCACTTCTCTGGGCCTCAGGTTTTTTCAGCTGTTAAAAATTTTTTTTTTTTTGAGATGGACTTTCACTCTTGCTGCCCAGGCTGGAGTGCAATGGCGATCTTGGCTCACTTGCAACCTCCGCCTCCTGGGTTCAAATGATTCTCCTGCCTCAGCCTCCTGAGTAGCTGGGATTACAGGCGCCGCCACTACGCCCAGCTAATTTTTGTATTTTTAGTAGAGACGGGGTTTCACCATGTTGACCAGGCTGGTCTCCAGCTCCTGACTTCAGGTAATCTGCCTGCAATCCGCCTACCTTGGCCTCCCAAAGTGCTGGGATTACAGGCGTGAGCCACTGCATCCAGCCTTCAGCTGTTAAAACTAAGAGTTGAGTCAATCCCTTTCTTTAAGTAATTACTAAGGTCTTTTCCATTAATGTATCCTGACCCTGATTTAATTATAATGAATATGTAACTTGTTTAGGAAGTGGTACTAAAGGATTTTTAAAAATGAGTAGAAAACATCAGAATATTTATAAGGACAAAAAGGAGAAATGGAAGAAAAAGGATAAAGTTTTCCAAACTCAGTCTCCATCTCTATCAAAAAAACAATATCTGGGGCCAGGCACGGTGGCTTGTGCCTGTAATCCCAGCACTTTGGGAGGCCGAGGTGGGCGGATCATCTGAGGTCAGGACTTCAAGACCATCCTGGCCAACATGGTAAAACCTGTCTCTACTGAAAATACAACATTAGCTGGGCATGGTGGTGTCTGCCTGTAATCCTAGCTACACAGGAGGCTAAGGCAGGAGAATTGCTTGAACCAGGGAGGCGGAGGTTGCAGTGAGTCAAGATCATGCCACTGCACTCCAGCCTGGGCAAAAAGAGCCAAATTCCGTTTCAAAACAAACAAACAAAAAGCTATATCTGAAAAAAAATGTATCTAGAAACTTCTCCATTAGTTAGATATCTTGGCTCAAAATTGTTATTAAGTGCTCAGATGACTTAAATAAACAAACAAAACACAGGGCCCAGTCTATTAAGCAGATGCAGCACGATAAGGAAGTAAATTTTATTAGCATCCATGAAATCTCACATTATTAAGCTCTTAGCATCTATCATGACAGTAAAATAAATCAGCTTTTAGCCACACTTTAAAAAGTTTCCAGATTCTTAAACTATCTTGAGCAAAATCTAAATAGTGATACCATTGCTGATGCTTGGACACGTAGAACTGAGGAAAGCAGGAGTTAACATGAAAAGGTTGATATGTTATCACTCTAACTTCAAAAATAAAAAGTGGGTGCAGTTTTACCTTGTCTTTATCATTACAAAGTAAGCAATCAACTAAGGACCCTTCATTAATTTCTCTAGAAAATCCTGATATGGTTCTATTCCATGATTCATAGCTGGCTACAAAGTTTACTTAACATGTGTTTCAGGTTATACCACTTTTCTAATCCCTTGGTTACTGTATATACATTTTAGAAGTATCACTGATTGTATTTTCAAGCCCATCAAATGAACAGTTCATCATAGGTTCATTTAGTGAGGTATTAATATAAGTTATTAATAGAAGCAGGGTTGGGCCAGGCATGGTGGCTGATCCTTATAATCCCAGCACTTTGGGAGACTGAGGCAGGCAGATGGCTTGAGCTCAGGAGTTCAACAGCAACCTGGACAACATGGCTAAACCCCGTCTCTACAAAAATACAAAAATTAGCCGGGCATGGTGGGGTATGCCTGTGGTACCAGTCATTCTGGGGACTGAGGTGGTATTGCTTGAGGCTGGGAGGTGGAGGTTGCAGTGAGCCGAGATCATGCTGCTGCACTCCAACCTGGGTGGCAGAATCAGGCCCCATCTCATATATAAATAAATAAAATTTTTTTTTAAAAGAAGGGTTATCAGAACTTATTAGCTACATAAGCAGAAAAAATTAAATTAAAATTAAAAAGTTACAAATAAGAAGTTACTAACATCAGTGTCACTAAAATTGGTATACAATCCCCTACTGCTAAATTTGACTGGCTTAAGAAAAAAAGAAGCAGTGGCAACATCTCACTATTGCCTCACTTTATGCAACATGCATCTTGGCAAAGCTGGCTATGAAATACATGTCTACAAAGTGAATCATCTTTTACCCTCAATGAAAATCAGAGCTGCATCCCCTACCTGAAAATCCCAAGTGTTCAGTTGAAAAGTCTTTCATTATAAGGGCTAAGTAAAGCTGCTGGCCAGCTGTGCAGCAGGCAGGCTGGATCTGATATTAAGGCACACCAACCTGCAGAGACTGAAGTCTCCTGGGGTTCTCATTCCCCTCAGAGCACATTAAGAATTTTCCCCCTTCTGGAATTTCCCAGATGTTGAACCAGCCATCAGAACCTCTCACCTGCCCTGGTGTCCACTATGCCCCAACTCTAAATGCATGCTTTCCAAAATTTGACTCCTTTCCTTCTCTTTGTAGGGGAACATGTATATTTAATTGGGCAAGTTGAGCACTTCACAATTTATCACTATGTGCTCCTTTCTAGTTCACGGTGAACAAATCATATAAAAATGCCTTCAGTTTAAAGTAGCAACAACTACAACCACGTGGTTCCCAAGGTTTAAAAGTTTGTATATTGGGCAAGGACGGTTGAGATGTTTATACATTTCCTGATTTCAAGAATATTCATGTCCTGGTTACTTAACACATACATTGTAGCTGTTTTTAATTTTAGGGCAAATCCCTTTATATTTCCCAATCATGAGCAGTTTAATAGTACTATTAATTCATTTAACACTTATTGAACAAATATTATAGATTGCCTACTGTGTGTCAGGCACTGTTTTAAGGTGCTGGAGAGCCAACAATAAACAAAGCAGGCAACCATCCCCATGAGGGAGAGGTGAGTTACACTGCAGGGAGACAGAAAACAATAAAGACAAATAAGTAACATGTATAGTATGTTAGGTGGCAGTAAGTGTTACAGGGAACAATAAAGAAGGAGAGCAAGAAGTACTGAAGGTGGGGTGCAATTTTACATATTTTATAAAATTGTTTTGACAATATCATCAGGAAGTATTTGTCTTAATTTTCACTTCATTTTAAAAAATTCTGACACATAAACATGAAAATGTGGACAGATAAGTAAGTTCCTCTTTACAGTTGCAGGTACCTCTTTTAACAAGTACTGACCATCACCTTAGTCTAGAGGCATGGTAAACTAAAAGCCGGGGAAGGTGAAATAGCCTCATAACAACGTGTCCAGAAACCACACAGTTGTTCCGGTAATTTTCACAGGAACTAGATATAATATAACCATTTGCAAGAGGACATTTCAAAATTATTTACTAAAATCAGTATGTAGTATTTCCTTCTATTTTTTTTCATGAGGACACTTACTAATATGCTATCCACCTAATTCATATTGGTTAATGTGACCATAATACTGATGAATTTTAATGTCTTTTAAAAAGTTAGGATTGCATACTGCTAAGCTGTTATATTAAAAGAATAAACAGTCTCTCCAAAAAAACCCCCAATATGATTCCCACTCACAAGTAAGAACAAGAAGGGAAAATATTGGTGGGAAGGAAGCTAGATTGTCAGGTGAAGGTAATGGTGGGAACAGTAAAGGAATGCTCTAGTTAGGACTCCTGCAGGTCATTGAGCACAACCCATAGAAGTGACATTGAGTCTTGCGAAAAGATCCACCTGAAAGATCATGCTTTGGTGAGCAGTGGTGGCATTATGAATCTTTGAAGGTCAAATGACATATAATCATTTTTCACGTCTAACATTTACTTTCTTAGTTTTGCTAACAGTCATACTTTCTAGCATAATAAATCACTGACTAAAGAACATTTGAAAAGGAGAAAAAAAAGAAAACTCTAACACTAGTAAGAAAAAAAGTCCAGTGATAGTACCAAAAAACAAAGAGGGCAAAGAAAACTATGGATAAAGCTATTCCAAGAATTGATAAGGCTGGGTGTGGTGGTTCACACCTGTAACCCCAGCACTTTGGGAGGCCAAGGCAGGAGGATCACTTGAGCCCAGGAATTCAGGACCAGCCTGGGCAACATAATAAGACCTTATCTTTATTCTAAAATAAATAAATAAGTAAATAAAATAATTGATAGGTGTTGGAGTACAATACGAACTAGGTACCGAAACAGATGATGCAAGGGAAATACTCAGGGCAGCAGTGATATCATCATAAAGAGCATAGAAAATAAAATATTTTAAAAGTATAATAGGTTTCCATAAACTTATGTGAAAATGAAGACCATTGTCTATAAACTGTTCACAGTTACAGATAAAATTAGAAGGGGTGTCCAGTCATTATGCAACCCTTAATGAAGCAAACTTCTTTTGCTTCTCCCATACTGGAGCCTCCTCTCCCTTCCCATTCTTCAGGGACTAGACCTGAGAGAAGAAATCCTGAAAGAGAACTGCAGACTTCACTGTGGGGTTTGTGCCAGGCACCTTTTGGTCTGTGGGGTCCTAAAATTCAGCTCCCCCTCACATCTAGAGTCTCAAAGTGATCCAGTCCCAGAGTTTGAAATTCTTCAGCCCAGAGTGGGATGTATTTTTCCAATTCATCAGCCAAAAGGAACGGACCTCCTAAAAATTCTCACAAAGGCAAAAAGTGGCCCTGGGTACCACAGATTAATGACTGAGACATCTATTGGTGTCATTATAATTGCCATTATATATGTCACCTGTTTTTATTCCCTTTCCATTTCCCATCCTTTGCTGTTTCCCTCTACCTATGTCCTAGGCTTGTATAAGTTGTGTTTGGCTCTGGCTGGCAGCACACACAGAGAGCTAGTTTGCTAACCTTAATTAATGACATCAGGATATATGTGACTATATATAGCTTACCACTAACTATGTGCCAAGCACTTTGCTAAATGTTTTACAAGTAGGATCTAATTTAATTCTCATAGCAACCTTGTGACATTTTATCTCTATTTCACAAATGCAGAAACAGGCCCTAAAAGGTGAAGTATCCTGCCCAAGGTCATCCAGCTAACAGCCTTCATAGCATAGATTTGAAACCTAGGTATCTGGCTTATCCCAAAGAATAACGTTCTTTTACATTAAGCAATAAAGCCTGTGCCCTAAAACCATACGAACTTTTGAATTCCAAACCCCAATGCCACCACTTACCAGTTGTGTAATCCGATGAGTTATTCAACCTGAGTTTCCTGGAGAATGAAACAGAGTAACATCACTTCTATAAGTGCTTGGGAGCGTTAAATAAGCTAACATATAAAAACTGTCCAGCACAGTTGTTGTGGGACATTGCAATCAATAGTTACAATATTCAATCCCGCCCTTCCCTCTATTTGATTATCCATTATAGAGGCGGCCTCAAAAAGACAACGCTAAGGATATGCAAAAAGTGCAGACGATCATTAAGCGCAACATAAATGGCTGGTCTGCTCGGTCCCAACGGGTTCTGGCCCTGCGCTTCCTCCACAATCCTGGTGTAGGGAACCCAAAACACTAGACAGAAGAAACTTGAAGCTGGAGGAGAAACGGGAGCTGCTGGACTACTTCTCACAACCTCCTTGTTTACTCTGAAATCAGGAGTCACCTCTTCCCACCTCATCTGCCAGCTTCTCGGGTGCTCTGAAGCGCGCGCCCCCTGCTCAATTGGGCACTGGCTTCACCACTGACGTGATGTGGGTACCCTATCCCTCTCCCCGCGTGGTGCTGCAGTGATTTCGGGGCCTGTCACCCTTCTCTGGGCCACAAGCCCGACCCTCTCCGCCCAGGGAAGGAGGGCGGATCCCAGCCTATCCCTAGCCCCAGGTGCGCGAGCGCCAGGCCCAGGCGGGGCCTTGCGGCCCAGAGCTGAGCCCCGAGCCCGGGCTCCTCCAGGAGGCGCCGGCGGTGCTTGGGCCCCGCCAGGCCGCGACCTAGCTCGGGAGCCCCCCGCGCGACCTGCCGATCCCCGGCTACCGAGCACTTCCAGCACCAAGGCCCGGCGGGACCTGCCGCACGGAGCCTGCGGGCTTAGATTCTCCAGGCCAGGATTTTCCTTTTCCCCCGGGCGGTACCGTTGCTGGGCTGCTGCCTCACCGGCCCAGGAACTGGGAGAGGCCCGCACTCACGTGCGAGTCTTAGAGGTGGAAGTCGAGCGACGGTGGAGAACAGGCCAGCAGCGTCCGGAGAGCTGCCGGGACCGCAGGGATTCAAGAGAACCTAGGGCCGGACTGGCAGAGCAAGGGGGCGGGGCGGGGCGGGGCGGGGCTGGGAGGGGGCGGGTCCAGTGTGCGCCCAGCCCCGCACAGCCTGCGCGAGGATCCGCCCATCCACAGGGAGCTGACTATGGGCTGCAGGTCCGCTCCCTGCCAGTAGGCTGGCGCTTCAAGGCTACTCTGGGGGCCAGTCGCTTACTGAAAAGGCAAAGCTGACTTTAAGGTAAGTGGTTTGGTGCACCAAAATAAATTCCTTAAGGATTAAATAATTTAAATATTTGAGAAAATTTATACCATATCTGGACTGAGAAGACTGGGCGCCGTGGCTCACACCTGTAATCCGAACATTTTGGGAGGCAGAGATGGGAGGATGGCTTGTGCCCAGGAGTTGGAGACCAGCCCAGCCTGGGGCAAAAAAATGAGACCCCCTCCACCGATGCAAAAAGTAAAAAAAAAAATAGCTGGGCGTGGAGGCACGCGACTGTGGTCCTAGCTACACGTGAGGCTGAGGCAGGAGGATCACGGGCTCAGGCTGCAGTGCGCCATGTTCGTGCCTCTGCACTCCAGCGTAGGTGACAGAGAGACCCTGTCTCAAAAAAGAAAATAAAAAGTTACTAAGACAAATTATCAACATGAAAATAGCGAAACACATCTTAGCTCTTAACCATGCTTATATGCTTATTTAGGGCATTCTTAATGTGCACACTACCAAGGACATTTTATATCCTTCATTACCTTTAATCCTCATGATTCTGTGATGTATTTGGTGCCAGTATCCCCATTTTACAAATGAAAACTGCATTTGAGTAACATGAGATTTGAAAGCTAAATAATTGGCCTACTTTTCTGAAGTCACAGATTGTAAGTAAACTAACCTCAAAGTGCAGGCTGGACTGCTTGCTACTCCATGCTGCCTGCAACTAAACAAAACGCTATGGAAAATATTGATACATAACTGCTCGATTATGTAGAACTTCTTCCCAAGGAAACAGGGACAAAATCAATAAAACATATTAGGAAAAATATTGGTCCCAAACCTGACAGAGTTACTATCTTAAGTTCATTGATTTTTTATTTTTATTTTTTTGAGATGGAGTTTCACTATTGTTGCCCAAACTGGAATGCAATGGCGCAATCTCAGCTCACCGCAACCTCCGTCTCCCGGGTTCAAGCGATTCTCCTGCCTCAGCCTCCCGGGTAGCTGGGATTACAGGCACCTGCCACCATGCCCAGCTAATTATGTATTTTTAGTAGAGATGGGGTTCTCCATGTTGGTCAGAGGTCTTGAACTCCCAACCTCAGGTGATCCACCCATCTCGGCCTCCCAAAGTGCTGTCATTACAGGCGTGAGCCACCGCGCCTGGCCTCTTAAGTTCATTTAAATTGATAAGAAAAAAAAAAAAATAGAAAAATGGGTGAAGGGTTTTATTTTTTTTAATTACAGAAGAAATGGAAAGGGTATCAAATGAAGAAACATAGACATTCCTAAGTAAAAACTTTACTCTTAATCCAAAAAATGCAAACTAAACATTTTAATTTTATTTATTTTTAAGAAATAGGGTCTCACTATGTTGCCCAGGCTGGTGTCGAACTCCTGAGTTCAAGTGATCTGCCAGCCTTGGTCTCCCAGAGTACTGGGATTACAGGTGTGAGCCACAGTACCTGGCCTGCAAATTAAACATTTTTAAAATCATATCAGTGCCAGTGAGGATTCATTTATTTATTCAGCAAACACATCCTGATTGCCTACTATGTGCATTGTTCTATACTTGTGAGCAAGACAGATAGGAACTTCTATCCTACAGGAGGGTCGAATAATAAGTTAGTTGTTAAAGACAAAATGAGATTTCAGACAGCCAGAGTGCCATGATGAAAGTTAAGGCAAGGTGATGTGTTAGAGGGACTTGAGGATAGTGTGAGCTTATTTAGACTGGGGATCAGAAAAGAGCTCTCTAAGATGGTATTTGACCTGAGATTTGAAAAATAAGAAGCAGCCAGTTATGCAAATATCTGGGGCACAGGAATGATAGCAGGGGCAAAAAGACAAGAACAAACTGCAAGTGCGGAAACAAGGCCTTTGTTGCTGAAGTGTACTGGGGAGGTACTAGAAGTGTTTTTGTTTTTACTAAAGGTTTCTGGCTCTATTTTTGATTCTGCCTTCATATGTAAATGAACGTTCTCAGGCACCACTAATTGGATTGCAAATTTCAAATTTCCCAGAATATATAGTATCCATACCCAACCTTCAAAACTTTTCTTTCCACTAAAATAGGGAAAGAGTGGAGGCAAGGGGATAGTTTTGTACTTTTAGTATCCAAACAGCAATCTATCATTTAAATACATAGTGCCATAGCTATTCAATGCATTTATTCATTCTCCTTAACTAGAGTCTAAATCCCATTCTACTTTTGTTCTTATTCATTCACCCATTAATTTAACATGTGTTGAATTAGATACCAAGCCTAACAAGGTTCTAGAAATAAAACACCACCTGGTGGAGAGTTAAATGCATGTTAAAATGAATGAGATATTCACAAAATATTCTTTCTCCTATGTATTTTGATCGTCATATTTCTATCTTACCTCTTTCAGTCACATTTTTAATTACCTCATCCTGTCTTATAGCTTTTTTTTTTTTTGAGACAGGTTCTTGCTGTCACCCAGGCTGGGACGCAGTGGTGCGAACACGATTCACCACAGCTTCAACCTCTCAGGCTAAAGTGATCCTCCCACCTCAGCCTCCTGAAGTAGCTGGGACCTACAGGCACGAGCCACGGTGTCTGGCTAATTTTTGTACTTTTTGTAGATATGGGGTTTCACCATGTTGCCCAGGCTGGTGTCAACTTCCTGAGCTCAAGAAATCCACTGGCCTGTCTCTCAAAGTGCTGGAATTATAGGCATGAGGCACCACGCCCAGCGTTAGTCTCAGAGCTTTGAATTCCATCTGTATTTTCTCTCTCTCTTTGTGTGTTTTTTTTTTTTTTTGAGATGGAGTCTAGCTTTGTCGCCAGGCTGGAGTGCAGTGGCGTGATCTCGGCTCACTGCAACCTCCGCCTGCTGGGTTCAAGTGATTCTCCTGCCTCAGCCTCCTGAGTAGCTGGGATTACAGGTGCGTGCTACCACACCCAGCTACTTTTTTGTATTTTCAGTAGAGACAGGTTTTCACAGTGTTAGCCAGGATGGTCTCGATCTCCTGACTTCGTGATCCACCTGTCTCGGCCTCCCAAAGTGCCAAAATTACAGGATGAGCCACTGCGCCTGACCTTTTTTTGTATTTTGAGTAGAGACGGGGTTTCACTATGTTGGCCAGGATGGTCTGGATCTCCTCACCTCATGATCTGCCCGCCTCGGCCTCCCAAAGTGTTGGGATTACAGGCATGAGCCACCGGGCCTGGCCGCTTTTCTTTTTTTTTTTTTTTTTTTTTTTTTTTTTTTTTTTTTTTCTTTTTTTTGTTTTAAAGACGGTGTCTCACTCTTTGCCTGGACTGGAGTACAGTGGCGTGATCACCGCTCCCTGCAACCTCGGACACCTGGGCTCAAATGATCCTCCCAGCTCATCCTCCTGGGTAGCTGGGACTACAGCATGCACCACCACATGCAGCAAATTAAAAAACAACAAACAAACAAACAAACAGAAACTTTTTTTGTAGAGACAGAGTCTCACTATGTTGCCCAGGCTGGTCTTGAACATCCTGGGCTCAAGCTATTCCCCGGCTTTGGCTTCCTGAAGTGTTGGGATTACAGGTGTGAGCCACTATGCCCAGCCTATATTGTTAAGGTTATCGAACTTCCACACCTTTCCTCTGAAACTCCACGCTTAAACTCTCTATGCTTTACTCGGTTGTTGTATTAGTTATCAGTTGCTCTGTAACAGATAACACCAAATTTAGTGGCTTAAAACAGGAACAATCATTTATTATCTGTCATAGCTTCTGTGGTTTAGGAATTTAGAAGTGGCTTGGCTGGGTGGTTCTGGCTCGTCGTCTCTCTTGATGTTGCAGTCAGATTTTGGCCAAGGCTGCAATCATCTGATGGCTTGACAGGGGCTGAAGGAATTCTTCAGCCCAAAAGTTCAATTGTGCCAAGGTTGAGAAAACCTGCTTTAAACCAATGGGACTATACATTTAAAAAATACTAATGTCATGAAAGACCAAGGCTGACGATTTAAAGATTTAAAGAAAGTAGAAACATAACAAATGCAAGATGTTATCAAGATTTGATCTTGAATTTAGAAAAAAAAAAATCATTAGCATAAAGGACAGCATTGGGAAGTAAACAAAATTTGTATATTAAATAATAGTATTCTGTCAGTTTCAGTTTCCTGAATTTGATAGTTATACTGAGACTAAATAAGGGAATGTCTTGTTTCTAAGACTGAAGAGTCATGATATCTGTAATCTACTCTCAAAAGGCCTAACAACAGAAAATACTAGGAATATAATACTAGGAATATAGGTAATATATGTAAAGAAAGGTAAAGCAAATGTGAGAGAAAGTTAACAATGGCTGACTCTAGCTGAAGAATATATGGGAGTTCCTGCAACTTTTCTTAGGATCTAATTTTTTTTTTTTCAAAGCTGAAAACTTAATTACAAATTCACTCTAGCAGAGATATCAGAAACTTAATTTCAGTGTTATCATGGTATCCAGTGGCATAAACATTTAGCAATATTGAAGGGGTAGCTACCAGTAGAAATGCGTAAAATAAAAGTGATTCTGTCTTTGGGAAAAAAAGGGTAGGTTTCAGAAATTGGGAAGGAGATCTATATATTTTTAAAGATAGACTTTAAAGACATAATCCTAAAGAAATACAGCTGATTTAATAGGAACTAGTGGAGGTAGCAATCATATAGTAGAAGGAGCACCCGACTCAAGAGTAGAAAGACATGGATTCCTGTCTTATAACATATTCTTGGTTAGGTTAATGCATCTCTTTGAGCTACAGTTTTTTCATTTGTAAACCTGGGATACCAGTTACTTCACAAGGTAGTTTGGTAGATCAATACAATTATGTATTAATTCCCTATACAGTACTAAAAGTACCATAGAAATGCAACCTAATTTTTTAAAACCATGACTCGCCTCCCTTATTACCCGTAACATTTTTTTGTGAAACCTATAGTAGGTACTCCATTTGCAGTCTGTGTTTCCACCCACCACCAGGCCTCAAGTAGGATCCAAAACCTCTTCATTTTCCCACAAAAGAATTCCACTTGAGCAAGAAATTTTATTTTACTCTAGTAAAATAAAATACTTTGCTCGAGTAAGTAAAACATCTTATTGAAGAATTTTAGGGGAGACCAGGTTTTAAAAAAATTATTTATTTATTTTATTTTTTTACTACACATGCCCTAGCATTAAAAGGCATCAATATCCTGTCCAGAGGCCTCCTTCCGCTAGTTCTTCCCAAAACGCTTTGCATTTTTTGTTCCTCTGCTCTGGACTCTTTCTTGAATCTACCCCCTTAAGTCGCTCAGTCTCTTCCTTTCCCTTCTTCATATTGGGCAACTTAATTCTTCCAATTATTTATTTCCAAAAAAAGATTTACTAGTGCCAAGATTCAATGTACTTTTGAAGGCAGCAGATAATTAAAATGACAAGTTTTTTTTCTTGCATACTTGTATTCTTGGGTCTATTTCTGAGCTTTCGGTTCTGTTCTGGCGACTTATCTTTGTGCCCAAACCTCCGGAGAGATGGTGCAGAAACAAGTCAGTCAGCCTAAAGACAGCGCTCTCACGGCCTCAGTCCGGCGCGGAAGATCCACTAAGTCCCACCCACTCGGGGTATTTCCCTCCCCCTAAGCCCGTGGTCCGGAAACCTTGGGGGCGGAAGAGGTGCTGGATAGGAGGCGGGTGGACGCGGTTCTCTCCGGAAGGGCTGTGGCTTCTTTAGCCCCGCCCGCCTCGGTAGCTGCCTGAAGTAGTGCGGGGTCTGCCCGCGAGTTGCTGGTCATGTCCCTGGCCGCTCGACTGTGGCGCTTTCTGCCATTGCGACGTGGAGCCGCCCCGGGGCCTCGGCTCCCTGCGGGGACTTCGGGCAGCAGTGGGCATTGCGGCCGCTGTCGATTCCGTGGCTTCGAGGTACCCCCGCGGTCCTGGCTCCCGCTCCCCACCTCCTACCCAGTGGGTTCCTGCTCTCCCTTAACTTCTTCAGGGTTGGCGGCCCCGCGCCGCCTACGGTTCTACGGGAATGTGATGAACCGAGGAAGGAACTCGGGCCACTGTGCCTGGAGCGCTTGGCCAGGTCCCTTCCATTTTGCAAACCTTCACTATCCTAAGCTGGGGCTGTCAGAGAAGGAGTGGGGTTTGCCCCCACGCGCCCCGGAAGCTGCCTCCTACCTGCCCATCCTGTGCGAAACAGAGAACAGGACGGGAAAGAACCTTGAGCGCTGTGAAATGATTCTCACTGTAGGCGATGACAGATACAGCAACAGCGCTTGAGGCTGCAACTTTCAGACTTTGATAAGTGTGGGGTGTGATTTAAAAAATTCAACAACTCAGAAGCAGAGATTTCATCCTGTTTAGGTTTTTGTTTAAAAATGATTATTTCTGAGTTGCCTGTTTTATCTGCATGACGTCAATGAAGGATGTCGGCATGTTGTAGTATCAGTTCTGGTATTAGACTGCTCGTGGGCCTCTGTTTATTCTTGTCAGGGAATTGGGGAATGGCATTAGTGTATATGACATATTTCACATGAACTAGGTGTTTCATTATTTTAAACTCAAATTTTTAACTGCTCAGTTAAAATCTTTCAGAATTATTTTGGGACTGATGGTGGGGAGGGGTGGTTAAAAGTTAGGCATATTCCCTTTCCTTGGAAGTCTATAACCAAATGGGGAGGTGATAGATAATATAGGCGGAGAGATGGGAGGAGTTCTAAGTATGAAACTAGTTAGCCTTAAGTTTTCAAATTAGAACAATGAGTTTTAAGTCCCATTTTAGACCTGGTCCCTTGGATTAGCCTGTAATCCCAGCACTTTGGGAAGCCGAGGCGGAAGGATTGCTTGAGTCCAGAGGTTTCAAACCAGCCTGGGCGGCACAGTGAGACCCTGGCTCTGCAAAAAAATTTAAAAGCCATGTACATTTTTTATATGTAGTAATTACCATATTACTTGTCTGTAAGATTACTGTATTATTCTTGTCTGTGTTCTTAATCTTGTCTGTAAGATTCATTTTTATGATGTGTTGGTGTCTCATATTTTACTTCATGCAATTTGCAATATTCATGCATTTGCAAATAAGTTGTAGCTCTTCCTTTCCAGCAGGAGTGTGATATCTTTTTCTTAATAAGATACTCTTTGAGATTGTTTTACTACAGATTTTGATGAAGTAATTTTTAAGCTTCCAATATCATGATCGATTGCTTTGGGGATGGGAGAAGATTAATGTAATTTTTGCTTGGGGTAGCAGTACCTTCAGATTTTCAAAGTTTGTAACTCTTAACATAATTGTTTCCATAGGTAATGGGAAACCCAGGAACTTTCAAAAGAGGCCTTTTACTCTCAGCTTTGTCTTATTGGGGTTTTGAAACTTACCAGGTTATCTCTCAGGCTGCTGTGGTTCATGCCGCAGCCAAAGGTAAGCATAAATTAGATATATGGAACATTTAGAGTTTTTTTTTGTGTGTGTACATTCAGAATTTTTATTTTAATACAAATAATCAGGGTAACATTAATAATAGAAAATCCATATGGAAATATTCACTATCTACTCAGTGAGAAATGGGAAAACAACTTCCCTGTCTAACTGCCAACCTACTGTTTGAGGAGCCAGAAGTTGACGTGAAGTTGGAAGAAGGTCACCTTTTCCAACTAAACCCCACTCCATAGCTATGTGCATTTTTATTTGAAGTCTCCACGACCAGCGGAAACAGTTGAGAACTGAGAACTAAAATACTGTTTTTGGCAAGGGTTTGGCTAAAGAGTCTGAGATGTGTTAGCACCAAGAAGGGAAAGAGAAATTGAGCAACATATGAAAAAGGGGCTGTAGGAACAAACACTGAAAAAATAAGTCAACTATAACCTATTTCCATCCAGAGCAAAGGGACAGTGCACATATATTCATCTTCTCAAGTGTGGGCTACACTGTACATTGACTCATACTATTTCAAACATGGTCTATTGGAAAGATTCAGGCCCCCTAAGGGCACTTGGCATAGGACCACAGTGACAAGCTAACAGGCATAGACAAGCATGGCATGACCCTAAAGGCAACAACACAGCTTTAGATAATAAGTGTTCAGAAAAAAATCCCAGAGCTGAGGTTACAAATTCCAAGTTAGCTATAAACATTCTTTGGGGAATTCCTTTAAAGATATGAGTTGAAATAAAACAGAAAATCTCCTAAAGAACAAAATGGAGAAATAATGAATCTCTACCAAGAACCGATTATTTTAGGTTTCTCATTTGGATGGCTCTCCCACCAGATAGGTGGTGGGATTACTTCAAAAGTAATGAGTCTACTACAAGAAGAGGCTGTTTGGTCCAGTGAGGGCGAACACGCTTTCTAGAAATAACTTTCTCTTCCCTCACCTGCATTCAAAATTAGAACCCATCAACCACCATTAACTACAAGGCCCGTATTAGTTAATAATCCTAGATTTCAAGTACTACTACATGTAAACTATTATCTTAAAGAAAAAAGTTCCAAAGGAAATCAATAACTATTATATAGGCATATGACTTTTATGAGAAATTAAACTTAAGAGTTTCCATCTGCAGGACAGAAATTGTTAAGAGGTAACGTGCAGACCTCAGGCACCACATAATATACCCTCCAATAATGAACTACGTTTCTCCCTAAATTCTTCGTATTGGACGCTAACCTCTCCAGCATGAAATCTTCTACTCTGTAACCGCTCTTTAAACACCTCCCTCTAATCTCAGTTTCCTTCTGTGTTTATTATTTAGCAAAATTACACTTAAAAAAATAAACATTTCCACCATGGCATATGTATACCTATGTAACCTGCACATTCTGCACCTGTATCCCAGAACTTAAAAAATTATGTAATTAAACCAGAGGGAGGGTGAAATAAATAAAACTCAAGTTAATTTACCATGTAGAGCTATACGGAAGTGAGGAAGGTGCTCTTACATAAACCCTCTCTGCCTTCCACACTCATGTGTGTATCTTCTTCCTGATAAGTCTGAGGTTGGGGGAACTGCGCCTTACTTTTCCTCTCCTATATCCCCTAGTGCGGCAATATTAGAAACCAAGGAAGGAAAAACTGGCCGAGTTGTCATATGCCAAGCGGCCAATGCCTCCTGAAATGAAGGTAGGTTCACGTGGTCTCTCTTAAGCAGAAGAGAATGTCTAGAAAATAAAATATTTAAAAAACCATTGAAAATCCAACAAACCACAGCCTTGAGGTGTGCATGGAATGCATGGGATAAGAAAGGAATCAGTAGCAGCATTCAGAAGCAGTCCTGGGTTCATCCTGATGACGTGTCTCCCTCGTTCAGGGAGAGGTGCCTTTCCCATGCTGGGAGGGACGTGGAAGGAGGCATGACTTAGACATTGGTGGTGGTCTCCTTAGCAGCCTGGGTGCTGTTCATCTCCATGATGCCGTCCTTCCCAGATCTATTTGCACCATGTGCCTGCCCTTGAAAGGCCCATGTGATATCCTCAAAAGTCCTGCCACGGGTATCAGGGACTTTGAAGAAGGTAAAGGTCAAGAAGGTGATGAGGAAGCCGATGAAGATAAAAAACATAGGCTCCTAAACAGTAAGCAGCAGAGGGGAAGAGCAGTCCCACTAGGAAGTTGGAGGTACAGTTGGAGCAGCTGACCATTGCCATCGCAGCTGGGCGGGAGCCCTGGCTGAAGAGTTTGGCCACAATAAACCAGGGAATGGGACCTGGTCCAATTTCAAAGGCCACAAAGACCAAGATAGCCCTGATAAAGACAAAGCTCATCCCATTATACTCATCCTTTAATAACAAACAGTCATGAGCATGGAACAAAAAGCCATCCCTCCAAGACCTATCATATGCAGAGTCCTTCTTCCTGTCCTTTCCAGCAGAAATAGGGAAACTACAGTGAAGGTAGTATGAAACACACCTAGATGGTCTCTTGAACACCTGCATCCTTGAAGATTCCTGTTGAGTAATAGAACACAGCATTGATTCCAGAGAGCTGCCGAGAGAGCTGGAGCACAAGTGAAATGATGATTGGGTCTCGGTAGCTGGATACTCTAAAGAGCTCTAGCACGGTTACTTGCTTTTCTTGTGACATCCTTGCACTCTCATCTTGCATCTCCTGGATGTCTTGGGATACATCCTGGATGCTCCACAATGGCTGGAGGATCTGCTTAGCATTCTCCTCTTCTTTTCTGTTAATGAGCAAAAACCTGGGACTTTCAGGGCAAAATGGAAGGGCTGTACTTTGTAGGATAGCAGGAAGGATGGGAAAGCCCAATAGCACCAGCCATAGCTCTTCAGACCCAAGGATGAATTCCAGACCAAAGATTTGGGCCACTAGAATTCTGACAATGATGCCCAGCTGGTTGAGAGTGCCAAAGGTACCCTGCAGGGCAATAGGTGAGATCTCTTCAATGTACATGGGTACAAAACCTGTGCACAGTCCGCAGAAGAGGCCAATAACCAAGCAGCCCAGGATCAGCATTTCAGCCAACTCAGCTACTTTACACAATCCCATAAGGCAGCCACCAGAGACAGTCAACAGGTTGACGATAAGCATTGAATTGCATCTGTGAAAGTGGTTGACAAAGAGTCAAATGGAAAAGGAGCCAGTAATACCAACAATGGAGAATATGGCCACAGACAAAGACCAGAGGGACATGAGCAGCGTCTCAGAGGGAGGGGTATTTGCCTGGTCCCTCAAAGTGTTATTGATAAATTCCTTTATTATCATCTCAGGAGCATTGATGACCCCAGTGTTATAGCCAAATTGGAAAGAGCCGATTGTAGCAACTGTGATGGCGAAGATCAGAGCTGGGGTGACCTTCTGTGTCCCCATGGCCCTAATCTAATTCTTTTCAAGTCTTCAAGAAAGATCTAGGAGTGTGTCAGAGGTGGGAATTGAACAGTGAGAACACTTGGACACAGGAAGGGGAACACCACACACGGGGGCCTGTTGTGGGATGGGGGGAGCGGGGAGGGATAGCATTAGGAGATATACCTAATGTAAATGACAAGTTAATGGATGCAGCACACCAACATGGCTCATGTATACATATGTAACAAACCTGCACGTTGTGCACATGTACCCTAGAACTTAAAGTATAATAATAAAATTTAAAAAAAAAAGATCTAGGAGTGGGATTGCAGACACCTTTTTTAGCCAATAAAACTTTCAAATTGTCCTCAGCAACAGGTTTTCTCCAGGTCCTCAGGAATGCTCTAAACTCTCACCATTACAGCATCTCTCAAGTTATTTTTGCTTGTTATTTTGTTAATAGCTTAGTTTATTTTTTGAGACGGAGTCTTGCTCTGTTGCCCAGGCTGGAGTGCAGTGATGTGATCTTGGCTCATTGCAACGTCTGCCTTCCAGGTTCAAGCCATTCTTCTGCCTCAGCCTCCTGAGTAGCTGGGATTATAGGTGCGCATCACCACAGCTGGCTAATTTTTGTATTTTTAGTAGAGACCGGGTTTCACCATGTTGGTCAGGCTGGTCTCAAACTCCTGACCTTGCGATCTGGCCGCCTTGACCTCCCAAAGTGCTGGGATTACAGGCGTGAGCCACTGCACCTGGCGTAGCTTAGTTATTTTTATATAGATAATGAAACTAATATTGCTATGGTCTGGATTATTTTCTGCCTTTCTCTACTTGTCAGCCTAATACCATATATATATTTTTTCCCTAGAAATTAGAGCTGCCTCAGCGATGCTTTATTAATAGTTTATATTTTTGTAGAGCCCTTTACCTAAGAATTCAGAATATTCTTTTACATTTTTAAAGGGTTGAGTTTGAAGAGCTAAAGGGAAGAAAAAGGACATGCTACAGAGACCATGTATGGCTCACAAAGCCTGAAATATCGTACTCTCTGGATCTTTACAGAAAAAGTTTGCTAATCCCTGCTTTATAATGACAAAATGAAACCAATCCCAGGGTGTTATATTCTTCTTGATATGGTTAACAAAAGGCCCAAGTACTTTGAGATAGATAGATTTTTATTTACAAACAGAATGCTGCTTGGTAAGTAACAGGTTGAAAGTGAAAAAAAGAAAAATCCATCACATTTTTTATTGGCATAATATAGATAAGTAAACATATATTAAAACTTGACTGGGCGTGGCAGCTCATGCCTGTAATCCCAGCACTTTGGGAGGCTGAGGTGGGGGGATCACTTGAGCCCAGGAGTTTAAGACCAGTGTAGGCAACAAATTGAGACCCCCATCTCTACAGAAATTGAAACAATTAGCTGGGTGTGTGGTGCGTGCTTGTCCCAGCTACACAGGGGTCTGAGGCAGGAGGATCACCTGAGTCCAGGAGGTCAAAGCTGCAGTAAACCGTGGTCTCACCACTGCACTCCAGCCTGGGCAATGGAGCAAAACCCTGTCTCAAAAAAAAAAAAAAAAAAAAAAAAAAAAAGACTTGCCAGTTTAAAAAAATTAGTTGAACCAATTGTGAACCAAAATTTTGGTATATTACAGCAATATCATATGAAAGAATTAATGGCTTAAGCTTTTTTGTTTTTTGCAATTCTCACCTTTTAAAAAGGAGAAGGTGATTGGGGAAAGAAGCAGAGACTTGATTTTGAATAGATGGTCTTATTAAACTTCTGATAGAATTTGAGAATGTGATCTAAAGGTTGATAGTTATCTATTGATTTCATTTATCTATGATTATCTTCTTTAAAAAGCAGATAATTGAGAAACCCTGCACTGTGTTTTTTTTTTTTTAATGTATTTATGAAGAAGGACTTGTTTTGTTTCCGGCTGAATGATGTATTTTGGCAAATACTTAATTCATCTTTTTAAAGCAACCTAGACTTTAATTCTCACAGCAGCCTTATAAAATAGTACAAGTCTTATTATCTTATCACATTATAATAATTTTTGAAAAGCTCACAGAGTTAAACTTCTTGAAAGTCAAAATGTTAGAGTGGATATTAGAACTTTTTTATTTTGAGACAGAGTTTCACTCTGATGCTTAGGCCACAGTGGCATGATCACAACTCACTGCAGCTTCAACTTCCCCGGGCCCAGGAGATTCTCCCACCTCAGCCTCAGGAGTAGCTGAGACTACAGATGCACACCACCATGCCTGCCTAATTTTTGTATTTTCTGTAGAGACGAGGTTTCACCATGTTGTCTGTCTGTTCTGGTTAGCTTTATTGAAGATCACATAGTTGTAGATGTGCAGCTTTGTTTCTGAGTTCTCTAACCTGTTGCCTGGCCTATGTGTCAGTTTTTGTACCAGTATCATGCTATTTGGGTCACTGTAGCCTTGTAGTATAGTTTGAAGTCAGGTAGTGTGATGCCTACAGCTTTGTTATTTTTGCCTAGGTTTGCCTTGGCTATTTGGGCTCTCTTTTGGTTCCATACAAATTTTAGGATAGTTTTTTGTAATTCTGTGAAAGATGATGTTGGTAGTTTGATAGGAATAACAAATAGGAATCTGTAAATTGCTTTGGGCAGTAAGACCATTTTATCAATATTGATTCTTCCTGCCCATGAGCATGGAATGTTTTTCTATTTGTTTGTGTCATCTCTGATTTCCTTTTCATTCTGGTAAAAGATCTAACTGTATTCCTAAGTATTTTATTATTTTTGTGGTTGTTATGAATGGGATTGCATTTTTTATTTGGCTGTTAGCTTGAGTGTTACTGGTGTATAGAAATGTACTGATTTTCATACATTGATTTTGTAACCTGAAAGTTTACTGAAGCTGTTTATCAGTTCCAAGAGCCTTTGAGCAAAGACTGTTTTTGGAGTTTTCTAGGTAAAGAATCATATCATCTGTAAGGAGACATGGTTTGAGTTCCTTTCTTTCTATTTGGATGCCTTTCATTTCTTTCTCTTGCCTGATGGCTTTGGCTAGGACTTCCAGTATTATATTTAAAAGGAGTGGTAAGAGCGGGCATCCTTGTCTTGTTCCATTTTTCAAGGAGAATGCTTCTAGCTTTTGCACATTCAGTATGATGTTGGCTGTGGGTTTGTCATAAATGGTTCTTATTATTTTGAGGTGTGTTTCTTCAGTGCTTAGTTTGTTGATTTTTTTAACGTAAAGTGATGTTGAATTTTATCAAAAGCCTTTTCTGTGTCTTTTGAGATGATCATGTGGTTTTTCTTTTTAGTTATGTTTATGTGATGAATCCCATTTATTGATCTGCATGTTGAACCAACCTTGCATCTCAAGAATAAAGCCTACTTGATTGTGTTATATTATCTTTTCAATGTGCTGCTGGATTCAGTTTGCAAATACTAATTTAACTATTTTTATGCCTATATTCTTTTTTCTTTCTCTGTTTATTAAGATGGGGTCTCACTCTGTCACCCATACTGGAGTGTAGTGGTGCAATCTTGGCTTACTGCAACCTCTACCTCCCAGGCAGGCTCAAGTGATCCTCCCACCTCCACCTCCTGAGTGGCTGGGGCTACAGGTGCATACCACTACATCTAGGTAATTTTTTTTTTTGTAGAGTTGGGGTTTCTCCATGTTGCCCAGGGTGGTCTTAAACTCCTGAGCTCAAGCAATCCGTCCACCTCAGCTTCCCAAAGTGCTGGGATTACAGACATGAGCCACCATGCCCAGCCCATCTGCCTTCACCTGAGTTAATGACTTGAAGTTTTCCTTTTCCATTGTGTCTCTGATAGGTTTTGGTATCAGAATGATGCTGGCCTCATGGAATGAGTAGGCAAGAGTCCCTTCTCTTCAATTTTTTGGAATAGTTTCAATAGGATTGGTACCAGCCCTTATTTGTGCATTAGGTTGAATTTGGCTATGACTCCATCTAGTCCAGGGCTTTTTCTGGTTGGTAGGTATCAGGCCTCTGAGCCCAAGCCAAGCCATTGCATCCCCTGTGACTTACAGGTATACGCCCAGATGGCCTGAAGTAACTGAAGAATCACAAAAGAAGTGCAAATGCCCTGCCTCGCCTTAACCGATGACATTCCACCACAAAAGAAGTGAAAATGGCGGGTCCTTGCCTTAAGCGATGATATTACGTTGTGAAATTCCTTTTCCTTGCTTATCTTGGCTCAAAAAACTCCCCCACTGAGCACCTTGTGACCCCCACTCCTGCCCGCCAGAGAACAACCCCCCTTTGACTGTAATTTTCCTTTACCTACCCAAATCTGGTAAAACGGCCCCACCCTTATCTCCCTTTGCTGACTCTCTTTTCGGACTCAGCCTGCCTGCACCCAGGTGAAATAAACAGCCATGTTGCTCACACAAAGCCTGTTTGATGGTCTCTCCACAGGGACGCGCATGACAGTAGGTTTTTTTTTTTGTTTTTTTTTGTTTTTTTTAACTACTGATTCAGTTTTGGAACTTGTTATTGGACTATTACAAGGATTTCAGTTTCTTCCTGGTTCAGTCTTCGGATGTTTCTAGGAATGTATCCATTTCTTCTGTGTTTTCTAGTTTGTATGCATAGAGGTGTTTGCAATAGTCCCTGAGGGTTTTTGTTTTTGTTTTGAGATGGAGTTTCACTCTTATTGCCCAGGCTGGAGTGCAATGGCGCGATCTCGGCTCACTGCAGCCTCCACCTCCCGGGTTCAAGTGACTCTCCTGCCTCAGCCTCCCGAGTAGCTGGGATTACAGGCATGTGCCACCACGCCCAGCTAATTTTTTGTGTTTTCAGTAGAGATGGGGTTTCTCCATGTTGTCACTCTGTCTCAAACTCCTGACTTCAGGTGATCTGCCTGCCTCAACCTCCCAAAGTGCTGGGATTACAGGCGTGAGCCACTGCACCTGGCCTGGTTTTTGTATTTCTCTGGGTTTGCTGTTAATATTCCCATTGTCATTTCTGATTATGTTTATCTGGATCTTCTCTGTTTCTTTTTCTTTTTTTTGAGACAGTGTCTTGTTCTGTCACTCAGGTTGGAATACAGTGACATGATCTCAGCTCACTGCAACCTCTGCCTCCTGAGTTCAAGCAGTTCTCCTGCCTTGGCCTCCCGTGTAGCCGGGATTACAGGCGCGTGCCACGACACCTGGCTAATTTTTGTATTTTTAGTAGAGACGGGGTTTCACCATGTTGGTCAGGCTGGTCTTGAACTCCTGACCTCGTGATCCACCCACCTTGGCCTCCCAAAGTGCTAGGATTACAGGCATGTGCCACCGTGCCCAGCCTCTCTTTGTTTCTTGATTAATACAGCTAGCAGTCTATGAATTTTGTTTATTCTTCTGAAGAACCAAGTTTTGGTTTCGTTGATTTTTTTTGTATGGCTTTCACATCTCAATTTTGTTCAGTTCAGCTCTTAATTTTGTTATTTTCTTCCGCTAGCTTTGGATTTGGTTTGCTCTTGTTTCTCTCCTTCCTCTAGATATTATGTTAGGTTGTCAATTTGAGATCTTTCTAACTTCTTGATACAGGCGTTTAGTGCCATAAACTTTCCTCTTAGCACTGCTTCAGCTGTGTCTCACAGATTCTGGTATGGTAAATCTTTGTTTTCATTAATTTCAAAGAAGTTTTTGATTTCTGCTTTAATTTCATTGTTTACCCAGAAATCATGCAGGAGCAAATTGTTTAATTTCCATATAATTGTATGGTTTTGAGAGATCTTGATATTGATTTCTATTTTTATTGAGCTGTGGTCCGAGAGAGTGCTTGGTTTGATTTCAGATTTTTTTTTTTTTTTTAATTTTGTTCAGAATTGCTTTATGGCCAAGCATGTGGCCTATCTTAGAGTATGTGCCATGCACAGGTGAGAAGAATGTACATTCTGTTGTTCTTGGGTAGGGTACCTTGTAGATGTCTGTTAACGTCCATTTGATTAAGTGTCAACTTTAGATCCTGAATATTTTTGTTAGTTTTCTGCCTTAATAGTATGTGTAGCACTGTCAATGGAGTGTTCACGTCTCTCAGTATTACGATGTGGTTATCGAAGTCTCTTTGTAGGTCTCTAAGAACTTGTTTTATTAATCTGTGTGCTCCAATGCTAATTTTATATATATGTTTAGGATAGTTGTTTTCATGTTTAATTGAACTCTTTGTCATTGTGTAATGTTCTTCTTTGTCCTTTTTTATCATTGATGATTTAACGTCTGTTTTCTCTGAAACAAGAATAGCAGCCCCTGCTCTTTTTTGTTTTCCATTTGATTGATGTTTCTCCATTCCTTTTCTTTGAGTCTGTGGGCATCATTGCATGTGAGATCTGTCTCTTGAAGACAGCATACAATTGGGTTATGCATCTTTATCCAACTTGCCACTCTGTGTCATTTATGTGGGGCATTTAGCCTGTATACATTCAAGGTCAATACTGATATGTGAGAACTTAATCCTGTCATCATGTGGTTAGTTGTTATGTGGACTTGATTGTATAGTTGCTTTACAGTATCAGTGAGCTATGAACTTAAGTGTGTTTTTGTGGTGGCAAGTATTGGTCTTTCATTTCCATGTTTAGCACTCCTTTAAGGACCTCTTGTAAGGCAGGTCTGATGGTAAGAAATTCCCTTAGCATTTGCTTGTCTGAAAAGGATTTAATTTCTCTTTTGCTTATAAAACTTAGTTTAGCTGGATATGAAATTCTTGATTGGAATTTTTTTTTCTTTAAGGATGTTGAATATAGTCCCCTAGTCTCTTCTGGCTTGTAAGGCTTCTGCTAAAAAGTCCACTGTTAACCTGATGGGATTCCCATAGTAGGTGACCTGCTTCTTCTCTCTAGCTGTCTTTAAGAGTTTTTCTTTCATGTGGACCTTGGAGAATCTGCTGACTGTGTGTCTCGAGGATGGTTCTTTTGTATACCAACTTGTAGGGGTTCTCTGCATTTCCTAAGTTTGCATGTTGTATGTGTGCATGCCGGCGAGGCAGTGGACAGAGGCTATGAGTGAGTGTGCACCTGTGGGGCTCCATCTGCAAAAGTCCTCCCTTGGGAAGGTGGGGGCCACTGGCAAGTATTTCACCAGGACAGCTGAGGCTATGTTGCATACGGGTGTGGCCAGGCAGGGACTCTGGGAGAGACTGGCAGACGGGGATGTTCAGATGAGACAGGCCCCATCCCATGCACAAGACAGCCCTGCTGTCTCCATGTCTGGCTGCTAATAAAGGCTAAGGCGACCTAGAGGAGTATGGTGAGCCTTGGGAAATGGATACTTATGACCATGCTGCACTGTTGCTATTCCCATGCTAAACCCTCTGTTCTCCACACAGACTAGAATTCTGTCTCTGGCAGCTCTCCAGGTGGTTCTCCCTGCCATTTCAAATGTCTTGGAGGGGTCTTAGGGTCTCCTGCAGCTAGGATCTCAAAGGTCTGTGATGAGAGTGGGCCACTCCAAACCAGTTTCAATTATCCTTTCCCTAGGAGCTGCTAGGTTCCAGGAATGAGTCTTGGTGCTTGGCAACCCCATGCAGGGTTCCCAGCTTCCTCCTTTTTCAGATTCAGGGTCTGTGTCCTCCCTGTATCCACTCTCAACGTCTTCTTTCTGAGTATCTGTTCAGCATGTGCCAGTCTACTTGATGATGGTCTCTCTCAGTGGGAGAATGTCTTCCTGGCTGTGCCTAGTCAGCCATCTTGGCTCTTCTAGTTTTTCAAAAGTGTCTTGAGAACATAAAAAGTTACTACATGTTTATTTTTGTTTTTTGAGACAGAGTCTCGCTGTGTCCCTGAGGCTAGAGTGTGGAGATGTGATCTTAGCTCACTGCAACCTCTGCCTCCTGGGTGGAAGTGATCCTCCCACCTCAGCCTCCCAGGTAGCTGGGATTACAGGCATGTGCCACAATGCCCAGCTAATTTTTGTATTTTTAGAAGAGACGGGGTTTTACCATGTTTGCTGGGCTGGTCTTGAACTCCTGACTTCAAGTGATCCGCCCGCCCCAAAGTCTGGAATTACAGGCATGAGCCACCACACCTGGCTGATATTTGTTAAGTTAAAAATAACATTTTAAGGTCCTAGACCTCTATGAGGCCTGCACAAGCTGGATGAGGCCTTTTTAGCCACAGTAGGGATGGGTGAGGGAGTCACATGATCACTGGTTTCTTTCACACTTCAACAAGCTTTTGTTTTGTTTTGTTATTTGAGACAGAATCTCGCTCTGTCACCCAAGCTGAAGTGCAGTGGCATGATCACAGCTCATTGCAGCCTCAACCTCGTGGACTCAGACAATCCTCCTGCCTCAGCCTCCCTAGTAGCTGGGACTATAGGCACGTGTCATCATGCCCAGCTAATTTTTGTGTTTTTGGTAGAGACGGGTTTTCACCATGTTGGCCAGGCTAGTCTCGCATTCCTTGCCTCAAGTGATCTGCCCACCCCGGCCTCCCAAAATACTGGAATTACAGGCATGACCGACCACACCCAGCCTCAACAAGCTCTTATGCCACTTTCCAGCATTCTCTTTTCTACCTCTTAAGTGAGCTAAGCTATGGAGTTCTGTAGTCTATTCCATTAGCGATTTCTAAATACGTAATACATTCTTATTAACTATGGTTATCATGCTGTGCAGCAGATCTCTAAACCTTATTCCTCCTGTCTAACTGAAACTTTGTACCATTTGACCATTGCCCCATTCCCTCCTGCCACTCAACCCCGGCCTCTGGTAACCGCCATTCTACTCTTTACCTATGTGAGTTTGACTTTTTTAGATTCCACATGTAAGTGAGATCATATAGTGTAGGTTGAGTATCCCTTGTCCAAACTGCTTGGCACTAGAAGTGTTTCCGATTTTGGATTTTTTTGGATTTTGGAATATTTGCATATACCTAATGAGATGTCTTAGGAATGGGACCCAAGTCCAAACACAGAATTTATTTGTGTTGCATTTATATCTTATGCACATAACCTGAAGGTAATTTTATACAAGATTTTAAATAACTGTGCATGAAACAGAGTTTGTGTACATTGAACCATCAAAAAGTAAAAGTGTCAGGTGTGGAATTTTCTACTTGTGGCATCATGTTGGCTCTCACAAAGTTTTGGATTTTGAAACATTTCAAATTCTGGATTTTCAGATTAGATTAGAAATGTTCAATCTACATTTTTCTCTCTGTACCTGGCTTATTTCACTTAACATAATGTCCCCCACTTACTATAATGTTCATCCACATTCTTACAAATGACAGAATGACAAAATTTTCTTCTCTTTTAAAGCTAAATAATACTCCATTTGTGTATGTATGCTACTTTTTGTGTTTAATCCACTTATCTATTAACGGGCACTTAGGTGGTTTCCTAAGGCGTGGCAATTGTGACTAATGCCTTAGTGAATGTGGCAGTACAAATATCTCGACATACTGATTTCAGTTCCTTTGGATATACATCCAGAAGTGGGATTGCGGGATCATATACTAGTTCCATTTTTAGTTTTTGAGGAACCTCGCTGTTGTTTTCCATAATGCAATAGCTTTATTTTCTTAAAACAACAAAAAAATCACTTTGTAATTAGTTGATTGGCATGCTTATATAATTTGTGAGACTACAGACCATAGCCCTTGAAAAAAGATTAATTGAAAAATACAGACACATTTTTTTTTATCCTGGAAAATGATCCATATGTTTCTATAAAAATATAACTTCACTGGCCCTTACAAGTTTTTCTTTGTCTTATATCTCTTCCATTTGCTATTTTTTTTTTTAAAGGAATTGGTCTTCAAATAATTCCGTGCTTCAAAATTTCTGCTTGATTCTCTTTTGATCTGCTTTGTGCTTATTTAAAGCAAATTTAAAAGCTTTTACTTCCTCCATTTTCTGGAACTAAGTTACATTCTGAAGTGGGAGTTTTTTGGAAATGAGTTGAAGTTTAAGGGCATAAATATCATTGACATTTTAGTTGGATGGGATTATAGGACTGACTTTTAAAATGGTTATATCTGTATTTATCACAAGGTGGTACCAGATATCCACTTGTTATCAGGAACTGAAGCACTCCTATAGGAACGTTTCATTATCTTATTATTATTATTATTATTATTATTGAGGCGGAGTCTTGCTCTGTCCCCCCAGGCTGGAGTGCATTGGTGCAATATCAGCTCACTGCAACTTCTGCCTTCTGGGTTCTAGCGATTTCCCTGCCTCAACATCCCAAGTAGCTGGGATCACAGGCACCCGCCACCATGACTGGCTAATTTTTGTATTTTTAGTAGAGATGGGGTTTCACCCTGTCGGCCAAGATGGTCCTGAACTCCTGACCTCAGGTGATCCACTCGCCTTGGCCTCCCAAAGTGCTAGCTAGGATTATAAGTGTGAGCCACCATGCCTGGCCTCATTAGCTCCTTAAAATAGACCAAATTTAAAGCCCCTTGAAGAAAGGTATGCTAATACATTCATAGTACTCTTTGTGCATATGAAAGCTTGTGTAAAATGCTTAAAAGATAATTACAAGTGCCCAACTTAAAGGTTCTCTTTTATTTTTTAGTTTGTTTTTGTGTGTTTTTTTAAATTTCTGTTTTTGTCACAGTCATTAAAGGTTCTTTATATATCACTTGTGTTTTCATATATATTTTCAAAATTCCTCTTTACTGATGAACCTACAGAACTGAGATCAGTGTTCCTTTGTATGTAGTTATTTGTTGTACTTCAGTGCATTTTTGGTTGCACTGTTTCTGGTACTGCTGAGACACAGTATTATTGGTATGAAAGAATTGCCTTAAACTTTGATGATGTTACTGCTACTTAGAGGCTTGAATCTAGATACTCAGATTTTCTACTTCTTAAGTCTTATGTAGAGAAATTTCAGGAATATAGCTATTTATCTTGCCAGAGGAGTATTCTTGTCCTGACACTGCTCACATGGCTGGAATACAGTCAGCTAGAAAAGTAGAAAATCGAAGTTTACTAACATATATGTAGGAGGTTACATCATTGGCATTTCTTTAAAAAATTCTAATTATTTTGATCTTGTACATATCTATTTTAGGTTAAATTTAAGATTTCACTCTACAGTTTTAGGTGAATTAACATCTCATTTCATCTTAGAATACTTGCTTATTAAGTTGAAAATAATTTACTTTAAAAGTTTAGTCTGTTTTATAGAATATGGTCTGTATGTTAGTAACATAACTTAGTTTTAAATATTTTCAAGAAAGTATAAAATATTAGGTTAGAAAACAACTGATTTACAGATATGTGGAGTTGTCTACAAGCTCTCACCTGAGTGCCTGCGTCAGTCTGTAGTACCATAGGAAGTGTACCTTTTTCTTATAACTTGTACAGTGTATGATTTTAGAAAAATCCTTTTTAGAATTATATATATACATATGTATATATATTTAAATATGTAAATTTATAGGCTGGGTGTGGTGGCTCACGCCTGTAATCCCAGCACTTTGGAAGGCCAAGGTGGGCAGATCATGAGCTCAAGAAATGAAGACCTTCCTGGCCAACATGGTGAAACCCTGTCTCTACTAAAACTACAAAAAATTAGCTGGGACTGGTGGCACACACCTGTAGTCCCAGCTACTTAGGAGACTCAGGCAGGAGAATCACTTGAACTTTGGAGGCAGAGGTTGCAGTGAGCCGAGATGGCGCCACTGCACTCCAGCCTAGTGACAGAGTGAGACTCTGTCCCAAATAAATAAATAAATATATATATATGTGTATATATATTTAAAGCCATTATATTATAGCTTACAGTATTTTACTATGTAATTAAGAATTTGGAGCTAAGTGATTTGAGAGATTATAAAAGGATGCACACAAAAACGATTTAGATTATTCACTAAATTTCTACTTTTTTTTTTTTTTTAAAGAGATGGCATCTTGGCATCTTGCCATCTTGCCCAAGCTGGTCTCGAACTCCTGGGCTCAAGTGATTCTTCCACCTCAGCCTCCCAAAGTGTTGGGATTATAGGCATGAGCTGCCATGCCTGGCTGACAATTTCTACTTTTTTAATCGCATGAGTAATGTGATTTAGAATTCCTAGATCATGTTAAGGACAGTAATCAGTCTTTTCAGTAAGTCAGAGAATAATCAATGAATAGATTTAAAAGTAACTTTTTTACTTATACATACTATATACACATTCAAATATGCCAGATCAATATATTTAATTTAATACTAATTTTCTTTCACTGCTCTGACAAGTTCAGTGACTTAAACAACACAAATTTATTATCTTAGGGTTCTATAGTTCTGTATCTTACAGTTCAGAAGCCAAAAATGGTTCTGACTGGCTAAAATCAGCATTGGGAGAGCTGCATTCCAGAGACCCTGGGGAATATTCCCTTTCTTTGCTTTTTTCAGCTTCTGTAGGCTTTCTGCATTATTTGGCTGAAGGCGCCTTCCTCCATGTTCAGAACCACCATCAAACCATCATTCTGACCTCGTTTCCATTGACACTCCTTCTCTGACTTTTGCCTTCCTCTTTCACTTTTAAGGACTCCTATAATTATATTGGGCCTACCTGGATAATCCAGGATAATTTCCTATTTTCAGATTAGCTGATTAGCAACCTTAATTCTATCTACAGTTCACTGTTGCCATGTAACCAAACATTCAAACAGATTCCAGGGATTAAGATTGGGGCATCTTTGGGGGCCATTATTCTACCTACTGTAAATATCAACTAAAGAATAAAGACTACTACTTATCCTTTGGGTTGTTAAAACACAAACATAGTGATTCAGCCACTTATTAGATAAAAATATAGAATAGAATGGAAGCAAAATTTTAAAAATTAACCAGCCATATGAATATTATTAAACTTTATAACACCTAATCAGAATGAAGTGGGATTACTGAAAAAAATAGTCTTTATTTAATTTTAGGGTTTTTTCCCTGCTATTGTCATTTAATTTCTTAACTAGTATAATTATTACATTATGATGTTAAAAAATACATGATTGCATCACAAGTTGCGTGGTTTTTTTCTTTTGGCTAATTTTTTAAAAAAGAACTCACCCCCCCACCTTTTTTTTTTTTTTTTTTTGAGACAGAGTCTTGCTCTATTGCCCAGGCTGGAGTGCAGTGGCGTGATCTTGGCCCACTGCAACCTCTTCTTCCTGGGTTCAAGTGATTCTTCTGCCTCAGCCTCCCAAGTAGCTGGGATTACAGACGCATGCCATCACGCCCAGCTAATTTTTATATTTTTAGTAGAGACGGAGTGTCACCATGTTGGCCAGGCTGGTCTCAAACTCCTGACCTGGTGGTCCTCCCACCTCAGCCTCCCAAAGTGCTAGGATTACAGGTATGAGCCACCGTGCCAGGCCAAGAAACCCTTTTAACAACAAGTATACCATGATTGATTAAAGTATACCAAGTGTATACACATTGGAATGTTGGCTTAGGACTAAGTAGTACAGTACCCTTATAGAAGACAAAATTAAATGTACATGTTTCTGAGTAATAATTGGAATTTCCTGAAATTCGGACTGTTTTTTCATTAAGTAGACAGTTTTCTTAGGTCACTACACTGTCAATAATGTTTATGTATTTTGTAGTCATATATAAATTAGTTTTAAGAGTCGGTCAGAGCATAGTATCAATAAGTTCCAGGTTCAGTGTGTAGTTAGCTTCATCTAAATTTCTGATGACAGCTCTGACTCATTGAACATCTGTGTATAAAGAGAATCTATTAAAACAGTGTAGTTTGGTTCATGCACATTACTAACATTCAGTGCTGCAAGTAGATGACTTTTATTTTCTACAATGGATGGTACTTAACAGCAGCAACAACAAAGACTGTACAGCAAGCTTGTCCAACCTGCGGCCCATAGGCCACATGGAGCCCAGGACAGCTTTGAATCTGGCCCAACACAGATAAGTAAACGTTCTTAAAATATTATGAGAGTTTTTGGAATTTTTTTTAGCTCATCAGCTATCGTTACTGTTATATTTATTGTTAGTGTTTCGTATTTAATCAGTACCAGAATAAGTTTTCTAATTTTTTATTTCCCATGATTTCAATAAATCATTTTTTATGATAGCGTTATGCTTATTGCTACTTTGTTTCCATCTAGGTTCTTCATAATTTCTGCTCTTTCACTATAGGTCATTTCTGTATCTAATTTCATTTGCTTATATATAAAAGTGTTTATGTTTCTTTGAATTATTGTCATCTGACTTGGGAAGACATATTTTATTGTGTCTTTTTTCCTTTATAATCTTTGAAGTTGAAGAAATACTTGAACAAGCAGACTACCTGTATGAAAGCGGAGAAACAGAAAAACTTTATCAGTTGCTAACCCAATACAAGGAAAGGTAAGCAATGTAGGATAGGCCTAGGGTTGTGGTTTCCTCAAAATTTTTATTTAACAATTAAAATGACCTTTAGTGCTTGAGGTTTTAAAAATCGATTATTGTAGTTTTTACTTCAAAATATTTCTTAGAGTTTAATTTATAATATACTATTTATTTCTTACGTTAAATGCTGCATGTATCTCATTGATTTAGAAAAGGTGTTACTACTTACTCTAGTGGAATGTTGATTTTTCCATTTTGCTTTAGATCGTACAGCATAGTTACTGAATATATGTTTATCCATTCTAGCCATATTGTATATTTCTCATTCCTTTTAAAGTAATTATTTATTGGTATAGGTTACATGAATTCACTGAGATTTAGGATGTTGTATGCCACCATTGAATGGTAACCGTGTATTACTTTAGAAGGATAGTCAGAGAAATAAAAAATACCCCCTTTTTCTATTTTTAGTATTAGATTGTATGTTTAGTGTAGAATATCAGTGTGTACTCATTTTTGGGAGGAGTGTGGAGTGAGAGAAAGACTCAACCTATAAAGTAAATCATATGGCTAAATAGCATTTCTAGATAACTAATTTACGCATCTCCTAAACTAAAAACATTGAGTCCTTTTCATCTACCTTTTTGAGATTTTCAAAACCAGTTTTCTCCCCAGGACCCACCAAATTTACTTTCTAGATATCTACAGGATTGATCTTTTCTTCTCCATTCTCCCCTCAGTAATTCAAGGTGGCTGGTTTGTCATTTTATTGTCATGTCATTGATAGCTTGAAAAATAAGCTGTAAGGTAGTTACTCCATATTCATTGAATAATAACTATCTTGGCCGGGCGCGGTGGCTCAAGCCTGTAATCCCAGCACTTTGGGAGGCCGAGACGGGCGGATCACAAGGTCAGGAGATCGAGACCATCCTGGCTAACCCGGTGAAACCCCGTCTCTACTAAAAAATACAAAAACTAGCCGGGCGAGGTGGCGGGCGCCTGTCGTCCCAGCTACTCCGGAGGCTGAGGCAGGAGAATGGCGTGAACCCGGGAGGCGGAGCTTGCAGTGAGCTGAAATCCGGCCACTGCACTCCAGCCTGGGTGACAGAGCGAGACTCCGTCTCAAAAAAAAAAAAAAAAAAAAAAAAAAAAATAACTATCTTAAGGAACCTTTAGTTTCAAATTTTTATTTTTTGTTAAAAAAATATAAAGTTAGGATTAAAGGCAAACATTTAATAAAAAGGAATTTATTTATTTTATTTTATTTTTTTTGAGATGGAGTTTCGATCTTGTTGTCCAAGCTGGAGTGCAATGGCGCAATCTTGGCTCACTGCAACCTCTACCTCCCGGGTTCAAGTGATTCTCCTGCCTCAGCCTCCCAAGTAGCTGGGATTACAGGCATGCACCACCACGACCGGCTAATTTTGTATTTTTAGTGGAGACGGGGTTTCTCCATGTTGGTCACGCTGGTTTTGAACTCCCGACCTCAGGTGATCTGCCTGCCTCGGCTTCCCAAAGTGCTGGGATTACAGGCGTGAGCCACTGTGCCTGACCAGAATTTAATTTTTGCAATTATTTCTGTCAGTTGTGATGGTTAATAATTTATTAACCATTTCTTATATCACTATATGGAAATGGCAGTTCTTCAAAGAATCCAATGCTCTTACTTGAAGTAACCCATACATCATGGCATAGTATTCAAACATAGGATTATATTTTGAGATTACATTATATTCAAGCATTCATTCATTAGCAAATAATTGTCAAAAACTATTGTGTGTCAGGTGCTATATTTGAGACTAGGGATTCAGCAGTTTTGTATTTTTAGAACATGACCCTGTCTATAAAATTTACGTATTTTATGGTACTGTATGAACTACCGAGTGAGCTATTTGAAACACAGTGCCAGTGAGGCCAAGCCTCAAGTTAATATGTTGAGTTTTGTAGGGCAAATGTTTAGAGAATTTGAATACAGAGATATTTTTGAAAGAAGTCAGTGTTTTAGATACTAGAGGTAAGTTAATATTTATGAATATTAGACATTTTTATAGGAAATTTTAGCAAATAAAGGTTTTGTATTAATGAAAATAACAAATTTAGCATTATTAATAATGGCTTTTGATACCATGTTGCTAGCTTCCTAAGCTGAAAGACCATAATGTATTCATTAGTAATGTAACCCTTAACAATTTTTAAATGTGAGCTAAAATGGTTGTTTTATATTTTATTTCAAATTAGCGAAGATGCAGAGTTACTGTGGCGTTTGGCACGGGCATCACGTGATGTTGCTCAGCTTAGCAGAACCTCAGAAGAGGAGAAAAAGCTATTAGTGTATGAAGCCCTAGAGTATGCAAAAAGAGCACTGCAGAAGAATGAATCACATTTTGCAGCTCATAAGGTGAGTTGCTTAACTAAGCTATTACCATGTACTGAGAGGTACATTTTCTATATTTTTCTATTATCCCTAATTTACATTGGAAGAACAATTTCTCTATTTTAAGGTTTTTTTATTTTTATTCAATCTTATCTCTTAAGGATAATTTCTCTATTTTAAAGAAGTAGGGAAGATAGTTAGTTTTATGTTTTTCAAAAAGAAGTCTTTGTTTTCATAGACATTTGCTCTAACTTCATGTGTATTTGATAAATTACTTTTGTGAATGCTTATTTTTAAACAGAAGTTTAGTAATTTCATGAATTACCTATATCTATATTCTTACTAGTATAAGCGCTTCACAAATATTTTCTCATTTTCCTCACGTTATATTTGTTTTATTTAGAGGTAGGAATATAACAGCTAGACAGCTGAGACCTAGAATGACTTGCACATGTAACTCAGGATTTCTTGTTGGTTCACGACGACGTTTTTCAGTAAATTGTACAGGGAGACGAGGTCATCATTAGCCTTCTGGATTGTTGGACTTCATAGAACCCAAAGGCAGGGTAAAGTTGGACCTTGGGAAAAAATTGGCTTGATTGCTCCGAGGCTTCATTAATTGTTTCTCTACTCTGCTGTTACCGGAAAATCTTTTTCATTGCAGACGTTTGTTTTCTCCTTATCCTAAGTCTTGTGACTTTCCACAGCACCTGGGTTTTTGAAGCATGGCCATTTTAGATTCATTTCTTGGGAAAGAAACTCAGGTTGTCTCAGTTTGGGTCTGCTGTCCAACTGTGGCTGTGGAGATAAGGTCACAGTTGACAATGTGGCTGTTCTTACTATAACAATGCAATACGGGAGGAGATGGAACTCCTAGAAAAGAGAATGAGAAAATAAAACATTCAATTACATATTCTTCTAAATTGACACTCAGACCATAAACATGAACCATTATCTCATTGTGTTGGTAACTTTCTTGGAAAATTCACCACTTTCTACCTTGTGTTATAGTTCTCTATAAACATGTCCTATCCCTGAGGTTGTTTTGTTTTGTTTTGTTTTGTTTTTAGACATAGTCTCTCTCTGTTGCCCAGGCTGGAGTACAGGGGTGTGATCTTGGCTCACTGCAGCCTCCATCTCCCAGGTTCAAGTGATTCTTCTGCCTCAGCCTCCCAAGTAGCTGGGATTACAGGTGCATGCTACCATGCCCAGCTAAGTTTTGTATTTTTAGTAGAGATGAGGTTTCACCATGTTGGCCAGGATTTCAACCTCCTGACCTCAGGTGATCCACTCACCTCAGCCTCCCAAAGTACTGTTACAGGCGTGAGCCACTGCGCCCAACCCTATTCCTGAGTTTCTAGAGGGCCATGTCCACTTTTCTTTATGTATTCCATTACATTTAATACAGTTTTTGTGCTCGATGACTTTTTGTTGGATGAAAATGACTTGAAGAATAAATATTATACAGTTTTACCTTGTATTGAATGGAATATTAAGAATATTATTGTTCTTACACTTTTCTTTAATTTTCAGTGGTATGCAATCTGCCTTAGTGATGTTGGAGATTATGAAGGCATCAAGGCTAAAATTGCAAATGCGTATATTATCAAGGAGCATTTTGAGGTACTGATGAATTATTCAAATTCATGAATTTTAAAAGTCAAATTTTTCTGAATAGGTTTTTGTTTTCATTATCTATTGCTGTATTTCAAACCACCTATGATAACAGTGGAGTAGAGCCATGACAGTTTGTTATTTCTCTTTTTTTTTTTTTTTTTGAGACGTAGTTTTGCTCTTGTCATCCAGGCTGGAGTGCAGTGGCGCTATCTCGACTCACTACAACCTCCGCCTCCTGGGTTCAAGCAATTCTCCTGCCTCAGCCTCCTGAGTAGCTGGGATTATAAGCGGACACTACCACATCTGGCTAATTTTTGTGTTTTTAGTAGAGGCAGGGTTTCACCATTTTGGCCAGGCTGGTCTCGAACTCCTGACCTCAGGTGATCCACCTGCCTCGGCCTTTCAGAGTGCTGGTATTACAGGTGTGAGCCACTGCGCCCAGCCAAGTTTGTTATTTCTTGCAATTCTGTGGGTTAACTGAGCTCAGTGGCATTTCCACATCGCTTAGTATAGCTGAGGTCATTTAGACAGCTGCATTCACCTGGGCCCTCAGCTGAGACTACAGTGTCCAAGATGGCCTATCACCTATGAGAGTTTCTCCTCACTTGTTTTTTTTAATCACTTAGTTGTCTAGCTCAGCCTTCATTATAGCATGGTAGTTGGCTTCCAAGAATGAGTGTTCCATGGGAAAAGATCCAGTGTGCAAACTTTTAGCAAGCCTCTGTTTGCATCATACTTGGTAATATCCTATTAATCTAAACAAGTCACAAGGGCAAGCCCAGTTTCTGTGGGAGGGGACCAGTGACACAAGTTCCTGAATATGGAAAGTGTGGTCCAGTGTAACAGTCTTTAACACAATTGACATACCACTCCTTGTAGTAATAATTCTATTTAAGATTGATATCTGTGTGTGTATTGTATGCGTGTTTTATTAAAAATATTTTCCCCTAAAGTTTATAGTTAGCTATTAGGTGCTAAGAATTGCATAGGAGTCCGTATATTTCTTAACGTGTATGAACTTCATTGTCTCAAAAAAAAAAAAAAAAAACCCACAAAAAACCAGCATATTTATTGCTCTTTTGAGATTATAGGAAGGAAAAGTGATGGAAACATACATAGGAATAGTGCTGAATTTGCTATTTAAATAGTTTTTCAGAATTTTATGGTTTAGTGTCAATTCCTAGTTTATATAACAACTAGTGAAAAAGAATGACTGGGAGTCAAGAGACCTAGCTTTTCTTGTTCAGGTATGGATAGTAATATATACCTAATAACTGACATTTTATAATGTAACACTTTACCTGTTTCACAGTTTAAAATTCTTGAAATGAGATTACATGATGTAATCACTGGAACCTTACATTGTAGTTGGCAGTGATATTTTCTTTCTTAGTGGCACATAAACTAATGGTGTGTCATTTTTGATATTTTAGATTTAGGGAAATACAGTACTTTTCTCAGTGGCATTAGATAGATCACTTAATTTCTCTGTGTCTCAGGATATAGAAATACATGACGTAACTTCCAAAGTGAATAATGAAGAACTGTAGAAAAAATACAAATGTATGCTTTTCTCTTTTTTTAACAAAACAGTGAAGGTCATAGATTATAAAAGAAAAAGTGTTTTATATAAGCTTTCAAATGTGCATGTTTAAATATATTTTAAATGGCAGTATTTAGTATTTACATATTAAAAGGATCATTTATACTACTTACATTTCAAATTCCATTATATATCCAAAGTGGCAAGGAATTACCATCTTTGGATTCTTTTTGAAAGACCAATGGCAGGAAAGATTGATTATGAAAGAGTTTGCTTGAAAGTACCCCCTCTCAACGCTTTCCATAAGAAAATTAAACCCTGGCCTGGGCGGCTGCCTCCGCAATGCCACTGCTTGTTGAGGGGCGGCAAGTGTGGCTGCTGCAGTTCGCGAGGGACCTCGTCCGAGCCCACCTGCCTCTGGAGGAAAGAGCCAGACATCTCAGAGGTCAGTCTGTTCAACAAGTGGGACCCTAGGGCCTTCTGTATGTTCAGCAAAGAGAGCTCGCAGTGACCTCCCCAAAGGATGGCTCCATCTCCATTCTGGGTTCTGATAATGCCACTACTTGTCACATTGTGGTCATGTGGCACACAGGTAACGGGGCCACCTGCTTGACACATTGTGATGGAACTGACACCAAAGCTGAGGTCCCCTTGGTCATGAACTCCATAAAATCCTTTTCCGACCACGCTCAATGTGGAAGGCTGGAAGTATACCTCGTGGGAGGCTTCAGTGATGTGGGAGGCAGTTGTCACAAAAACTCATTCATTAACTTCTTAGTGAATCTGACAGGAAAGAAGATGACATTCACTTAGTGGTATTATGATTATGTGTGACGGAATTAAATGATCGGGAAGAAAATGAATACCACTTTCTAATAATACATGGCATTGCTGTCAACTTGAGACTGCAGAGATTTACAGAGCCTCCTTTCTTTTATTTTTTGCTTGGGATAGAGTCTCCTCTGTTGGCCAGACTGGAGTGCAGTGGTGTGATCTTGGCTTACTGCAGCCTCCACTTCCAGAGTTCAAGTGATTGTCCTGCCTCAGCCTCCCGAGTAGCTGGGATTACAGGCGCCTGCTGCGATGCCCAGCTAATTTTTGTATTTTTAGTAGAGACAGGGTTTCACCATGTTGGCCAGGCTGGTTCTCAAACTCCTGACCTCAAGTGATCTGCCTGCCTCAGCCTCCCAAAGTGCTGGGATTACAGGTGTAAGCCACTGTGCCCGGCCTACAGAGCCTCCTTTCAAGATCGAGGTCTGGAGGAGCAGCTGCACGCCGCATGAGTTTTAGCAGGAGGACCAATGATTCGCATTTACGATGCAAAGACAGAACAACTTCGTAAAGGACTGTACTCCTGGATGCCATTTCCACATGTGGATTTCTGCTTGCAGCAGGATGACAAGCAAATACTAGAGAATCTTTCCACTTCGTGTCTGGCCGAGCCGTCCCACTTTGTTGAACATACTAGATCTACCTTGATGGTTTTTAAAAAAATACTGCTCCAACTAACACACAGTTTCCTGGAAATAAAGCCCTACTCTACAAAAAAAAAAAAAAAAAGAAGAAGATGGCTTATGGGAAAAGATCTCTCCTCCAGGAAGCTAAAAAATAGGAATTACCAAAGAAATCACCTTCTGGGCTTGACAGAGACAGACCATTGGTGGGGCTGTCAGGAATACAAATTTGGAAACTTATATCCGTTGGGTCTTAGGTCTTCTCCTTCTTTCCTCAGTGTTTTTCAAGTAACTTTCAAAATAAGACCTTATTTTGGCAAAGGCAAAAAAAAAGGAAAATTAAACCCTGATCCCCCCAGGCATCCATTGTGATGAATTGACTTCCTTCCTATGCATCTAGAATGGGACTACAGTATCTCTGTATCATTCTTAGGAAATGGAAAAAATACTTACTTACACAGTTTTTTGAAGGGCTTAATTTTTAGTGGAATTCCAATTGGGAAAGGTTGCTTAGAGTATAAGTTGCATATAAACATGTTAAAATATTTTTATTTTTTACCACAACCTTATGAGTTAAGTGAGTATACGACTTTTCTATAAAAAAGAAAAAACTCAGTCGTGGTAACAATGTAGATGTTGCAGCCAGTTCAGGGTCATTAAGCTGTGACTTGAATCATGTCAGTCTGGCTTCAGAGACCATGCTCTTAACCATTACAAATTTTGAAAATGTGTACCTCACACATTACTAAACTGAAAGCAAAAATGTGGGTTTATAGAAAAGCATAAACTAGGAAATCTTAATTTTTTCAAAAAAAGTCCTTTTAATATGATCAACATTAATCTGTAAGATTTCTTTAGTGGTTTTCAACAAAATAATGGAGAAAAGGAGGAACAGTTTCTTTAAAGGTATTCTGTAGTTTATGCTTCACACTAATTCACATAGTAAATAGAAATTCGGGAGATTCAACATATTTGACATTGCACATAGTTGTTCTATAAACTGTTTATTTTTCCTTGGTAAGTACAGATGGGGAAGTTGAACAAAATCTGCATACAAGAAGAGACTTGCTAAAAACAGAAAAGACTTTCTAAACTCTACATAGAAGAGACTTTCTAAAACTAGATTTTTTCTAAAAAACTAAAATGCATTTTTAGTTCTTCTTTAGGAAATAATGACTTTTATTCAGTATTCATCTACAGTTTGCCAAGAAAGTACTTCTTTATTCATTTTTCCTTTAATCTGGAAGAAACATTAAGAGCTATAGATTATTAATTTGCAAAATCAATTCATTTATGTATTTCATGTTTTTTCTCATCTTGATAGACACTATAAATGTCTGAACCTTACAAAATAGTAACCTTAGTACAAGTCATTAATAGTGTTTTGAAGTGAATTTAATCAAATAATCAGGATTATTAATTATTAATATAATGGGAGAATTGAAACACACGATTGCTTTTTTTTTTTTTTTTTTTTTACAAAAATCATGGCTTCTTCAGCAAACACAGTAAAGCACTTATTGGTGTTTAGAAAATAAATACAATTTATTTTTCTCATTTCTTGTTAGAAAGCAATTGAACTGAACCCTAAAGATGCGACTTCAATTCACCTTATGGGTATTTGGTAAGAAAATTTATTTCAATATTTCAGTAGTATTTAGTGTGATATTATTTTGTAGTATGTATAAATATCTTTTGCATATATAAAAGATATTAAATATTTTAAAATATTATCTGACAGAGTTTAGAGGGCTAAATCCATTAACTAGCACTCGTATATGTATTGTTAGAACATACTAAATTTGATTATGACCCTGTTAAACATTGTTATTCAGGTCATTTAGAAACATGTACAGACTGAAAAGACTGTTCTTACTTACCATGCTAAATGAAATTAGATTAATGTAACTATAGTAAAACAGTAGAATGCCCCAAGAGGGTCTTTGTATCTTCAACGTGTGTCAGATATAGTCTGGATTAATCTGAGGAATGATATAATCTGATTTTCAGTATCTGTCCATTTTTATGTGATCTTATGTCCACTGTAGATTATTATTGTGCTGGTATTAGGCTTTATCAAAGTGTTTTGTACTTGATGGTTTAACAGTCTGTTTTGAGATCGATGGGCCACTCTTTTGAGTATGGTCTGCAGAGCTAAATATTTACTGCCATCTAAGAAGGGTACCAGTGTAAACTGTCCGGTGTCAAACTCTTTTTAAAAAGAGAAATATATTCTTCAGGATAAAGGACATATTAAGCTAACACTCACTCACTGAGGATTAATGATAATTGAGGGGCAATCACTAAGTCAGATGCTAGTAAGCAAACCCAAATGAAATAGCAATTTCTGCCTTAAGGACTTTAGATCCTAGTCAAAGATCCAACACTTTCTTTCCTACTTATTTCTGAAAGTTGTAAAGATCTTTGGAGGTTAATCATTTGCTTTGCCCCTTTAAAAATGGATTTAAGTTGTCGGTTGCTGTTATTTATACATTTGATGTTTAGCTTTGTCATTTTTCCTGAGTAAGGTTTAACTTCTCTGAGTTTTTCTTCTATAAAAAAATAGGGGAAATTATCCTATCTCATATATAATTGTTACAAAGAATAAGTGAGAGAATAATCAGCCCAGTACCTGGCACAATGCATTCAATGGTAGATGCATATTATATTACTGTTATTAGTATGACTGCTTACTATTTATATTTAATCACAAAATACACATCCCAGCTAACGGATCACTATGTCAATCTCTGGTTTACCTGATAATCATGTAAAGCACAAGTTGTTTAAACATACAGTACAAGATTCCTTTTATAGTATTAAGATGCTTCGTTATCTTTAAGCGAAAAGAAGGTACAATTTGAATGTATAAAATTGTATTATTTCCTTGTAGGTGCTATACATTTGCTGAAATGCCTTGGTATCAAAGAAGAATTGCTGAAATGCTGTTTGCAACTCCTCCGAGTTCCACCTATGAGAAGGTAGTATGATGTCCTTTGTTAAGTTAGTACCGATTTATTAACCACAGCGCCATTCCCCAGTGTTCACACATGTGGAGCTCTGATTCAGTGAGGGACTTGAGCAATTTCTAATGATCCAATTCAACTATGTTATCACAAGGCTTAAAACTTATTATTCATGACTGGTGAGCGGTTTTCTTTTTCCCTGTTAGGTGAGTGGCTGGTAATTCTGGAATACTGTAATTTAAAATGGCTCGTGGCTAAAATCTACCTTCATTTTCTGTTTGAAATCTAAACCATATTGAAGTCACAAAAATAGAACAAGAAATACAGCAACTGTTACCCAGCATGTTTTAGCTGTATTATACACAATAATAGAAAAGTAAAGCACATGCTTGAGTTGATAAAAGAAGAACACTCATTATAACTCTGATTTTAAAAAGCATATGAAAGTTTCATATTCTGTCATATTTTCAAGGAGTTTGTTTTTCTTGTTAAAAATAAAAATTGAGAGGAATTTCTGGTTAAACTTTGGGTTTACTCATCACAAGCTTTTCAGAGTAAGAAAACAGGCAATTGAGAAAGCTGTACTTATATTACTTACATTGTAACAAGGAACTTTTCTTTCTTCTGGAAGCTATAGTGTAGAAATTGATGTAGAAAAATAGTTGTATTCTTTACACACAGTTGAGAAATATTATTAAAATAATGCACTTTGGTGGCATTATTTTATAATACATTATTTTATAATGGCATTGTTAAAATCATGCCCATTTGCTGGGCACAGTGGCTCATGCCTGTAATGCCAGCACTTTGGGAGGCTGAGGTTGGTGGATCAGTTGAGCCCAGGAGTTTGAGGCCAGCCTGGGCAACGTGGCAAAACCTCTGGAAAACAATACAAAAATTAGCCAGGTGTGGTGGCCTGTGGGAGAAGGATCTTGAGCCTTGGAGGCCAAGACTGCAATAAACAGTGATTGTGCCATAGCATTCCAGCCTGGGCAACAGAGTGAGACCCTATCTTAAAAAAAAAAAAATCATTTTAAGGACAAAAAATATAGTCAGCTCTACTTTATCAAATTAGTTATGTTTCTAAGAAATCAAATGTCATTAGAGAATGCATTACAAAAACAGTAGCTTAAGTAGGACAAAAAGTGTTTCAGACCCACAATAACATTGTATGTAGGAATTTCAATAATAATGGACTCTTAAAAATTCACTAGTACAACCTGAATCAATTCAGCTTTTGATTATATTTCATTTTTACTAGAAATCACTAGTTCTTATTTAAGAGAACTGTCAAAATAGCTGAGTTACACGTGATAATGTTCTTTCCTTTCTGCACATTGTTAGTTTGGTACAAGTTCTAAACAGCAACCGAGTTATTACCAGAAGTAGTCTATATATTGTAATCTTAATGATGATTTAAGTGTTACGTTCAGTTTGGGTGTTAACTCTCACTGTTGAAGAAGTGACCATTATTTTAAGATGATTTACTTCCTGACTTTAATATAGGAATAGGTCTTTGAGACAATGCTTTTTTAATATTGTCTGTTTTAATCTTTTTTATGTTTGGGCTCTTTGTGTTTTTGACAGGCCTTAGGCTACTTTCACAGGGCAGAACAAGGTAAGGTATTTTTGATTACACATATTAATACAGTACAATTGTATGAATGCTGTATATATATACTATAATAGCAATTTCTAAAGCAAAGTTATTCTGCTATGCTTATTTTTGTGCTAGATATTATAAAACAATTTTTAAAGTCTTTATTCAGTAAAGATCACCTGAATGAGAAATAGGCTGCTACTGAACTTGAGCTACAGTTCTGGAATGTTCATCATTTGATGTAATTCAGCCTTCCTTTTTGAGAGGAGTCTCTGACATGGTAATTATCTTATTCAAGACTGCACATATTGGCCAGATGTGGTGGCTCACACTTGTAATCCCAGCACTTTGGGAAGCCGAGGCAGGAGGATCACTTGAACCCAAGAGTTTGAGACCAGCCTGGGCAACATAGTGACACCTCATCTCTACCAAAAAATAAAAATAAAAATTAGCCAGGTGTGGCAGCACACACCTGTAGTCCCAGCTACTCAGAAGGCTGAGGCAGGAAGGTCACTTGAGCCCAGGGGTTCCAGGCTACAATGAGCTGTGATTGCACCACTGCACTACAGCCTGGGCCACAGAGTGACACCTGTCTGGGGGGAAAAATATATATATATATGTGTGTGTATATATATATATCTCATTAGAGGCATTTAAATGGGAATTCTGCTATTCAGCCAGGTTAGTTCTCTTGAAGATATTGTGATAAAGAGTTTCAGGTCATGTTTGTTTTGAAAAGTGACTAGTCCTATGAAACTGTCACCAGGCCATCCTAAATTTATCCTTTTTAATATTCATACACTAAGTGGGGGAGATAAGAGACATAAGCATATGTTACCAAATAGACCATAAAAACCATTGAAATATATTCTATAAAACTTAATCAGGAGAAAATTAAGAAGATCCCATGTTTATTAAATTTGAGATCCCACACATAATAGACTTGTTCATTTCATGATAATAGTTTTCTACAGAATTTTATCTGAATGTTTTATCTCTGTAATTTATCAATTCTGACTTACATTATTACCTTCTACTAATACCCTTTCATGATCATACTGTTTCACATACCATAAATATGAATCTAGGAATGACTTTTTTTTAAAAAGAGATTTAAAAGTTAATTACAAAGTAAAAATATAGGACTTAGAGACTTAAGGGTTGGGTGTGTTGAGAAAAACATGGTTCTTCCCTCATGGAGCTAAAATAAATGTGTGGTAACTTCAGTCATTCTTCAGTGACCTTACCTTATTTCTTTCTGGTCCATATTCAGTTCAGAAGCTCCTCCGATGCCCTTAGTATCTTTTGTTTCTCCAGTGACACTTATCACTCAATACTATAACACTTACATGTCTAAGATTGTACATTCAGAGAAGACGGGGACTTTGTCTTTTCTGGCTCACAATTGCACACTCATTACTTGGCACAATGCTTGGCAAATTTGTTCAATGACCGAGTAAATAGATGAATGATTGGATGAATGAATTTAAGAATATATTTAACCACAGGACAACTTAAGTATATCAACATGGCATCACACAAATCTGCTCAAATAAAAGAAGTAAAACAATTTTGGCTAAGGAGCACATGGAATTAATCATTAATTGTATACAGGAAAAAGTATGCTTTGAATACAGAGGATCTCAGATTGTTAGGAAACTTTGTGGAGAATTAAGTTGGTGAGATAATTCTATGCTTTCATTCATAGGCTTTATGCTTTTCTCTCAGCCAAGAATGTTCACCACTTTTTTTTTTTTTTGGTTTCTCATACCATTTCAAAGTTTGTATATCTAGCAAAGCATTCCCTTCATTTTTATATTACATTTAGTTGTATTCATGTTTCTTTCTCCTTTTCGTTATAAAGTTGAAAAAAGCAGAGCTTTTGTTTCATCCTCTATGCTTAAGTATAGCTGACATCCAGTAAATGTTGATCAAATATATATATGTCATCATCATTATTTCATTCACTTATTCAGCAGATGTACACTGAATGTATGTTGTTTCACACACTGTTGTAGGCACTTGGGGTACCATAGGGAACTAAAGAGATTAAAAAGAGTATCACTGTCCTCAAATAGCGTACATTCTATCAGGAGCTTCAGCTTCTCATCTATAAAATGGAGATACCCACTTGCAAAGTTGTGAAAATCAGAAATGTGTATAATACAGTGCCTAGCACATTTGTAGATGTTCATTAAATGGTAATTATTATTTTACAAATATTTGTTTGAGATATAAACAGTTGAACAAAAGAGAATTTCCATTAGTCTAATCACTTATTGACCCAATTTATTGAAATTTAGACCTCAAAATCAAACCTTTAAAAATAAAAGCAACACTATTTCATCTGAGATCATTTTTTCTTTCCTATGTGCAGTGGATCCAAACTTCTACAGCAAAAACTTACTTCTTTTAGGAAAGACATACTTGAAACTACACAACAAAAAGCTTGCTGCTTTCTGGCTAATGAAAGCCAAGGACTATCCAGCACACACAGAGGAGGATAAACAGGTAAAACATCTCCCATAAAGTAAGGCAGAAATGTTTTGAGGCACTATTAAATGGTGAATTAAGAACTTTAAAAGCATAATTTTCTAAATGCATAATATTGTTGAAAACAGGTGTGTTCATTTCAAGTGTAAATTCATTGACATTTATATTTCTATATAGGAAATGTTTAGTTACTGTCACCAAAGAGATGTTAGGGGTTGCCTGCTACAATGCAGAATTATTCCTGTTTTGACACACATGGCAGATGGAGTTAAGATTTCTAAAACATAAAAGTCAAGGGATGTGTACTAAAGTGGAAGAGCTGAGAGTCTCATCAGGTCACTGTCAAGAAATTTTGTTGTTATAATGTCCTATCTGGTGTTTGGAAACTCTTAGAAACCCCACTTTATAAACTTAAATTTCACAAGTTAGTCTCTTAGCTCTCCTGTTTACTTATAACATATATTTTTCCATTTTAGATACAGACAGAAGCTGCTCAGTTGCTTACAAGTTTCAGTGAGAAGAACTGAGAACTTTTCAGAGACGATGTGTGAAACAGCTAATAAACATTGCCTTTTCATTTAATTATAAAAATATATGACCTATAACTGTTCTACGGCTTTTAAAATGTTGTGACCATTTAACAGTGTAAATATAAAAAATTCTAGGCTTCTTCACAAATAATAAAGTAAAATAAATAATTGCCGTAAGAGTGGTAGAAATAAATCTCCATGGCTCAGGCAAAGATTATTTTGCATCCTGGATACCAGCAATGCAAAATGGTATGAGATTTCTAAGGATTGATCACATTGGGATGGGAGATCAAGCAAAGAAAGCTTTGTAGAGGAGGGGAAATGGATCTATAGGGGATATACAGGGGGATGGATTTTCAAGTTGGATTGATTCTAAGTTGAGATCTTTGCAGAGAAGGTGTGGTGAAAGAGGTTAGGATTTTGTGGTTTCCTGACATAAAGTAGTTAAATGATGTATCTTGGAGCTAACCTGTATAAGGAAAGAATTAAGTCAGGAGACGACTAAAAATTGAGTGGTTTCCTTTTTTATTTTTTTGAGACAGAGTCTCACTCGGTCATCCAGGCTGGCATGCAGTGGCACAATCTTGGCCCACTGCAGCCTCCGCCTCCCTGGTTCAAGTGATTCTCCTGCCTTAACCTCCTGAGTGGCTGGGATTACAGGGTTGTACCACCACACCCGGCTTTTATATTTTTGGTAGAGATGGGGTTTTACCAGGTTGGCTAGGCTGGTCTCAAACTCCTGGCCCCAAGTGATCTGCCCACCTCGGCCTCCCAAAGTGTGGGGATTACAGGTGTGAGCCACCACGCCTGGCCAGTTTCCTCTAAATGTGGTGTATAGTCTCATGGTAGACTGAATTTATCAGACACAAAGCTCTATTCCCTAATGGAATGGAAGGAACACAAAACTTAAGAGTGAAATGGAATACTAAGATGTTTTTAAATAGGCAGGACTATGCTACTCACTTGAGGCTGGAGTGCCACCACTGCAAAATCTTTTTAAGTTTTGTAAAAAGGAATATCATCTTGAATCCACTTGGATAAAGAGAGACTGTGTGTAGGTGGATTTTCCCCAAAGGATTTGGAAATTGTAATGTTACAATGAACTGTATGGATATGCTTATCATGTACATTTTCAAACAAAAAGGAAGACCGAAAGTAGTGATCTTTGTACACCCATCTCAGATTCAACGATTCTGCTATATAGGTTGTGTATCTCTTATCTGAAATACTTGTGACTAGAAGCAGCATTTTGGATTTGGGATTTTTTTCAAATTTTGGAATATCTCCATACACACAATAAGACATCTTGGAGATGGGATCCAAGTCTAAACACAAAATTCACTTGTTTCATATATACCTTATGCACATAGCCTGAAGGTAACTTTATATAATACTTTAAAAATAATTTTGTGCATTGAGACAAAGTTTGCATACATTGAACCATCAGAAAGCAAAGGTGTCATCTCAGCCACTCATGTGGTCAATTTGTGGTTTGATGTCACCATCATTCCTGACTGAATTTATATGCTACCAATAAGCAGTTACTATACTTATTCATGCATAACTACTTAACAGTAAAAAAAATGACATAATTCGCATAGGAACAAAGATGGCAAAAAAAAAAAAAAGACATACCATTGATACAGTGAAAAAATAATGTGGTCAGGGTAGCTAGGCAACAGTAGCATCACCAGAAACCTTTATCAGCTGGTTAACGGCAGCAACAAACAATGGCAGGCTTTCAGTCTCCCGCTTATGATGCTGTATTTTAAAAGGTTATTGTATACTGTATTTTATTTTTGTAGGTGAGGAGAAACAGAAGCAGCTGAAGGGCCAGAAGTGGGTCTTTCTAGGGATGTGGTGGCATTCTGCTGGATGGCTTTTTAAAATGGGTTTTTTCCTTTAGGGAAACCGAATAAACTGTGTTGTGCACCTGCATTTTGACTGTGACCTGTTACATGAGGTCAGATGTGGAATTTTCTACTTGTATCATCATTTTGGCACTCAGAAAGCTTTGAATTATGGAGCACAAATTTCATGTTTAAGATTTTTGGATTCAGGGATGTTCAAACTGTATTTATATGTATGTCTGTGTGTGTACAAACACATACATTTCTAAACCTTTTGAAATTAATTGCAAGCATCATAATAGTTCACCCCTAAATGTGTCAGCATGCATTTTCTCAGAATAAAGACATCTTCCTAAACAAACACAAAACCATTATCACAACTGGAAAAGTTAACAATGCTCTAACATCATCTAGTATCTACCCATATTCAAAATTTCTCAAATGTCCCCAAGATGTCTCATGCTTCTTAAAATCAGGATCCAAATTGCATTTGATTTGTTGCTTATCTTTCAATCTAGAACAGTTCCCCATTTTTTTCTTCTTGCAACATTGACTTTTTGAATAGGCCAGTCCGTTTGTCATAGATTCTGTCACATTCCAGATTGGCCTAATTGACCACACCTTGAGAACCGCTGTTCCAGCTTATTTCCAGGACTCAAATTAGTTCTATTAGATCTTTGCCTGACTTTCATATTTATCACTTACTGATTTTTCTTTTAGCCTTTTTGTTTCATTTTCTTGGCTCTTTTCATTTATATCTTCCATATCTCTTATTTTACTTTTGGTTGTATCTCTTCTTCCTTAGATACTTTATAATTGCCTTCATGTCTGATATGTTTGTCTTTTTCTCTGAATGTTTTTCCTGATTTTAGCCAGTCATTCACATCTGCATTTTGTTTGTCCAGTTCTGAGTTTTTAAGTTGCTATTTTGGATTTTTTAAATATCTAATAATTTAATTCATATTAGCATATTGTGTTAAAATTTACTTTTTTCTCATTTTCAGTTTTCTCTTTAGTGATTTTATTTTTTTCCCTAGGGATGTAATTTTATGTTGAGTTACCAGCAATACTAAGTCATCAAATGGGAGGAAAGGGTCTGGGTTAGTTCAAGAATACTTTCTGCTAAGTTGTTTTTTGTGAGATCAGGTATCATTCAGTAATAAAGCTTTTTATGGAGTGCGGTTTTACCTCCTGATTCCTTATTAGAACTTTAAAAAATATTTTTACTTTCAAATAATTATAGATTCACACACTAAAAAAAAAAAAAAAAAAAAAAAAAAAAGGTCCTGTGTACCCGTCTCTCAGCCTGTCCCAGTGCTAACATCTCATATAACCTAAAGTACAATAGCAAAACCCAGAAACTGACATTGGTACAGACCACAGACCTTATTTAGATTTTACCACTTTTAAATGCTCTTGTGTGTATAGTTGTATGCAGTTCTATCACATGTAGATTTTTGGTAACTGCCACCATAATCAAGATACAGACCTGTTCCATCATCGCAAAGATCCCTAGTGCTGTCCCTTTATAGTCACGCCATCCACCTCCTCTCCCCCACCCATCCCTAGCTCTGACAAGCACTAATCTGTTCTTCATAATTTTATTTCAACAGTGTTATACAAATGGAATCATACAGTGAGACCCTGTGACACTTTTTTTTCCACTCAGCATAATTCCCTTGAGACCTAAGTTCTATCAATAGTTTGTTCCTTTTTAGAGTTGATTAGTATTTAATTGTACGGGCATACCATATCAATAATATGCTGAGGGGCATTTAGGTTATTCCTGATTTGGGGCTGTTACAAATCTGCTATGAGCATTATATGCCGGTTTTTATGTCTACATAAATTCTCTCTCTCTGGGATACATGTCCAGGAGTGTGGCTATTGGGTCCTTATCTTCATTTTTCCCCTTTACTCTCTGAGGGTTAGGTTTCTTCTGCAAGACATGGTGCCTTCCCAAGATTCTAATTCTGTGCACTAAGTCGCTTCCACTTGACTTCCCAGGAGCCTGATTCCCCACATGTCACATTGGTTCTTGATGTTTCCCTACTAAGGATGAGACCCACTACTGAGAAGGAACCCCAGGAATCCCTTACTCCTTCCCCTGCAGCCCCCACCTGATTCTGTTCTTGTGTGGATTCCAGAGCTGACTGCTGGACTGAGATGCTTATTTCCCCATATACATGTATATAGAAGTTGGTAGTACTCTGTCTTCTAAGCGTATTACATACACAGGCTATCTCTCTCCTTTATAGATGTTTCCTTCCTTCCTTTTGAGGATGTGAGTAGAATACTGATTTTGGAAAGTGGCCATGATCCTATAAGAATGTAAAAGTCCTCAATTTCTTGATGGCCAAGTTATCTCAACTGAGTTTTTAATCACGGGCTGTGTACTAGCTGTGGATGTTGTAAAAATGTCTTCTCTCATACTCACTTTCCTCATCTATAAAAAAAAGCATCGTTAAAGGCAACCCCCACCAATTTCATGGAATTGTAAGGATTAAAAGAATAATTTATGTAAAGGATTTGCCATGAATACCTATAAATACAACTACTATTACCTCTGATTTTGTTCTTGATTGAGAATTGAGGAGAGAAATTTTGGAATTTAGGAGATACCACTTTTGGACTTAGATCAAATCCCCAGTTGACCTAAAGCTTGGCTTTTAAGGCCAAGTAAGTGTTACAGGACAACTTTTATTTGCGTATTTCAACAAAGGAAGATTTTTACTTCTGCATCATCCACCAATCTTCTTAGGTTCAACCAAACATTCAGACTTAACAAGTCTACAACAGGCTATATTTGGCACCAATTTACTCAGAAGGCTCTAGGACAGGAACCACAGCTCACCAGCAGGACAATTTTGAACCTCCTTTTCAGAAGACAATATTCTAACAGCAATGCAACGGTATCTCCCCAGGTGACAGCTCAGGGTCCTCCTTAAAGGACATGCAGTTACAAGACTTTTCCACTCAAGTATGTCCAAAGCTGTGGCTTTCTATCATGTATCTGGAGATTTCCCAGTCCAGATGCAACTTACCAGTCCTAGGGGTCATACTTACCGGAAGCAAAGTTGCCTGGCAATACATCCTATTTAGTTGTCAGGGTAGGAAGAGGTAGGTAGTTAACAGAAATCATCAGGGGGAAAGGTTTTGTTAACCTTTTCATTTTCAACTACTTGGGAAGTATGGGGGTGAGGGGGGGAACCCCAAACACTGGTAAGCTGCTTTCCCTGGAAGACAAATAGCTAAACTGATCTAATAGACACAATTGTATTGGGTCTGTGATCTATTCCCTGGACTATTTACTGGTGGTGGGGGCGGGTGAGTCACCAAAATGAAATAGCAGTATAAACCTGTCTCTGAGCCTCCCTTTTGTCTGTTTCCTCATGAACTGCACAGAGAGTCTTGCACTCCCTAATTTCTTCTGGTTGGTCCAGCTGGGAAGGGAAGAAGGGGAGAAGGTGAGTGAGGGACCATATTTCTACAATTTTTCCGACTGCTACTGGGTAGATAAATCAAGACAGCTCTGCCTGTAGGTCTTGGATATCTATAACTGGGTGTGAAAAGTGGAAGACCCTGATGAATTCTCCAAAACAAAGCTGGTTTGGTCTCTTGTAGGGTTCTGTGTAGCCTCACCTGGTGCATCGTAATTTCTTACTTGAGGAGGGAGACCAGCACCCTGAAAACGAACTGGAAAGCCACCTTCTTTAGTCAAATCTGCTAAATCATACCTCCAATGAATGATATTCAATAACTTGTGTCATAGCAAAATGTATACAGCAGTGGTACCATTTGTAATTCTAATACTTAACTCTTATGGTATAATTAAGGCAGTCCTTTTTGAAGACCAGTTACCGTCTATCACATAACCTGTCACATACATTAGAATTTTTAAAAAATTCTTTAGGCTTGAAAATAACCAGAGTGTTCATAATTAGGATTTGGAAAAGGAGTCTATTCAGCCAAGCAGATCACTGCCTTTCTTTCGTCTTTACTGTGATTTCTGAATAAAATGCAGAACACACTCTCAGTATGTAGAAAAATAAAATTTTGGCAAAACAATAATTACTGTTTTTCTGTATGTACTTAGCAGTGAAATATTTATAGGCAACATATTTTAAGAAGTCAGTTCCATGGCTATAAAAAATGTTTAAGTTGATGAAATTTACAGTGCATATTAAAAGCATGATACAAATGGAAATTTAAAATTTTGTATTAGGAAGCCCAGTTTGCTAAAAGTAGCATTAATATCATTCACATCAGATTTTAATTTGTTACACATTTTTGTAGTTCAGCAAAGGCCTTATGATGAAAAACAATTAAAAAGTGTTACTTATGACAAAAATAATTATCTGTGTAAAAAGGGGGAGACTCAAAAGATTTTTATATGCTTATTTAATTCAGATAAATAGAACTGTTACGAATTTGAGAGGAATGAAGATAGTCAAATACTAACAGAAAATCATTAGCCTCATATTAGAGCATTCAAATGCTTATGTAACTCTTCAATCCATCTGGCTTCATAAAATCCAAAACTTTGAACACAAAAAAAGTGGCAGAGTTCACATTACCTTTTGTATGTTCCTAAGTATGAAACTGCATCAATTTATTATGAATTAAATTTGAAAAACATCACAGATTTAAAAACAAAGTATAAAAGTGCCTGATTCTTTTTAATTCCACAAATACCTAGCATCTCAACATGTAAACAAACTTCTATGCTGCTCAATGAATCTTTCCAATTTCGATAAACTAAATAGTATCAGATCTAGTATATGACTTGCATGTGTAAGTTATGGTTTTATCCATTACTTTGACAATATTACTGATGTAACAGAGAGAAAAATTTTCAACTATTGTATTTATTTAAAACAAACTGACAGGTTTCAAGCACCTGTCTTCAGAAAAGCCAGCAGCATTTTTTTTTTTTTTTTTTTTTAACATACTCAAAGTAAGATTTGGCCTAAGCCCTTAATACCTTCCTGAACAGCCATGCAACTAAACACCCTCAGGAGATGTTACATAAGGGAGAGAAGAACATGGAGCACTTTGTACTTTTTCCCCTAGATAATATTAACAAGGTAAAGCAAATCCAGATCTTTATGAATGAACGGCTGTCATGTTTCATACACTTGGAGCTCTATAAAACTAGAGCCACTATCATATATGCTTTTATAGATATATATGTATTTTTAATAAAGTCTCTCACTTGCTTCAAAATTTAAGGATGATGTTTTTCCTGGTCAGTCATTTCAAGGGAACAATAAATAAAGTAGAAAAGGATGAACTGTTTTGCATATTTCTGTGGAAGAACGGAAAACATACTTTGAGAGGTTCGGAAAATTCACTGTACAGAATGAACAGCTTATATACACTATCTGTGCAATTTTTCTTGGCTGGGGTATTTAAATGCAAGAGCTCCTCCAAAATAAGAAGCCACATTCATTCTTGTCCAAATCCCTCTGTCTCTTCTATTGCAAAAAGAAGTTTTTCCTTTAGTTGTTCATAACTCTTATATGGTGGTAGATCCAAGCGATTAAAACTGAACAGAAACAAAAACAAAATCAGATGTTTTCAATAAAATGAAAAAAAAATACAATATTTTTCAAAGCACATAGAAAAGCTGAATGGATATATGAATATATACTATATATGTAAAAATTTTGCCAGAATTATTCTAACAATTTACTACTAGAATATTACTTAATTGGTATATTAACATTTCTAAATTTCTTAGAGTAATCCAAATTTAAGACTTACATATAAAAACTATTTTAACATCTCCGAGAGGAAAATGGAATTACAAATAATAAGTGTAGCAAATTTGGATAAAGACAATTTTTTAAAAAAAAATCAATTTTCTTTTTATTATTCCTGTTACGTGTGTCATGAGTCCTCCTAATTTCTCTTAGGATAAGAGTCCATTTCTTTCATCCACTCAGTCACTCATTCATCAGTCATTTACTGAGATTTTTTGACATAACCGATAAGCTAGTGATACAGTGAAGAAAACGAAAATCCCTGTCTTCATGGAATTTACATTCTGGGGTGGAGACAGTCAGTGAACAAATATATACATCTGTCTTTTCAAATAATCTAACCACATATATAAACTCTTCTAAAATGATACTTTTTTAGCCTTGTCATACTCAAATAATTCCATTCTGGGATTAACTGATGAAAAATGTTAAAATACTAAAAAATGCTTAAAATAACAATGTATTATTTTTCAGTTTACAAAGGTGAAATCACATTTCATTTTGTAAGGTACAGCACTGAGTAGCTAGATTAGGATTCGGGTGTTCAGGGTTTTGGTCCCCACAGTAGCAGTGACTAGTGAGATAGCTCTGAGTAAGTCAGAACGCTTCTGTACCTTCATTTTCCCATGCAGAAGCTTTCTAGAGATAATCCAGGTACCCTCTTACCATTCCCACCACTTTCCATGTGCCCTTGATCCTCCCATGTTAGAGTTAGGAAAGAGCCTTTGAAACAAGGCATCTAATTAAAACAGTGCTGTTTTAAGACTGTATTCTTTGTATTTTAAAAGAAGTTAAAGATATTAATAGCAGCAACTAAGCAGACCATCTACTGCCTTCCCCTTTAAACTATACTTCAAGGTAGAGTATGATAACAAGGTCAAAAAAATATTATTTTTCAATACTTCCTATATAAGACAACCATTCACTTTCTGTTCTCTTACATCTTTCACATATAGTCTTTGCCAAATTCTGTCATTCTATCTACCAAATATTCCATTTTTTCTCCTGATTATGTATTTATTTGGAGACAGGGTCTGGCTGTGTTGCCTAGGCTAGGGTGCAGTGACACTGTCTCGGCTCACTGCAACCTCGACCTCCCAGGCTCAAGCAATCCTCCCTCCTCCCACCTCAGCCCCTGGAGTGGCTGGAAGTACAGGTGCATGCCACCATGGCCAGCTAACTTGTATATTTTTTGTAGAGACGGAGTTTTGTCACATTGCCCAGGCTCCTCCTGATCATTTCTACTGCCACTACATCCCTCTGTATATGCTTCCCCATCATCTCTTATCTGGATCATCAGAGAATTTCCTGCTACTCAACTTTGGGCCCATTTGTTTTGTTTCTTTTTTACTTTTTGCTAAAATGACATACCAGTTTATGCTACTCTTCAAAAACCTTTGCTGCTTTTGAGTTGCTGTGGGTGGGGAGGGGGCTGTGGTGGGGAAAGGAAGCTTCTGTTCTCTACCGTCAACTTGTTTCACGCTCTCCCGAGCATGCCACATGCCTTTCTCTTTCTGTAACCCTGCTCTCTATGATCTGGAATACACTTTTCATCAAGAACCAGTCCAAATGCTACAACTTCCTCTGAGCATCTTATACATACAATTTCCCTATTCATAAGCTCCTTTTATTTCTGTTTTAGCATCTATTTTAATCTACTCTGGATTAGGACTGACTGGTTTCTCCCATTAGATTCTAAAATCCATGAGGGCAGTCATCTCTGCACTCTCTTAATGCTGATCTGTTTCGCATACAGTAGATATTTAGTAAATGCCGAGTTGAAAAACATGAAAGTGGGTTACTTGAAAACATCCAAAAGAGGCTTCTGTTTTAAAACATTGGCCATTATGTTTTGTGCTGTTTTTGTAAGACAGACAAGCTAAAATTGATTCTGCTTTCTTCAATTATTGACCCCAAGGCTATACTTTGAACCCTGACATCACCAGTAAAGGAAGTTTCTAATTTAAAAATCCTGTTCTCTTACCATGTCTTTCCAGTTTATTTCAATTAAAATGCCAGCCTGTTGGCCTCATCATACTATCCTGTCTACCTCTTCTTGTCCTCCCTTTTTTCTTTACCTATAGCCCATCACTATAATTAGAGATCATAGTCCATCATTATACATCATAATGTATTTGCATTTTATTTGTATTTGTAAAAGTATTTACAACATATTCATTTAATTTATTTTGAGACAGAGTCTAGCTCTGTATCCCAGGCTGGAGTGCAGTGGTGCAATCTTGGCTCACTGCAACCCCCGTCTCTGGGGTTCAACTGATTCTCCTGCTCTCAACCTCCCGAGTGGCTGGGTTTACAGGCGTGCACAGCCACGCCCGACTAAGTTTTGTATTTTTAGTAGAGACGGTGTTTTACCATGTTGGCCAAGTTGGTCTCGAACTCCTGGGATCTGCCCACCTCAGCCTCCCAAAGTGTTGGGATTGCAGGTGTGAGCCACCTTGCCCGGCCTACAAATATTTTTAAATCTCACGCTTCTCCCTCTTTTGAACTCATAAACTCAAATTCTGATGAACTCAATCTTCTGCTTTCTTGTTCCTTTCAACTTAACAGCTGAAAATTACTGGGGGAGGAAATCATGCATTCAAGTAGACGGTTGTCATTTCAAATATACTACTAATCCAAGTGAACAATCCAATTTTGCCTAGCAATCTTAGCCGTGTTCCTCTAATCAATACTTCCCTATTCTCTAACAATTCTCCCAATTCCTTCTTTCCTTCAAAAGTTTTTCCTTTCTTCACTCTTAGCCAGTGACTTCTCCTTATACTTTGAGAAAACAGAAATCAGTGGGTGGTAATTACTTTCCCTTCACAAAATTTGAAATCTATTTTAATTCTCCCCTTGACTCAAAAATCACTCAAAAGTGGTAGATATTGGATCTACCACTTTAATTGAAGGCAGAGGTCTTCAAATTTTGGTCACAGGACTCCTTTTCACTCTTAAAAATATTGTCAACTTTGGCTGGGAGCGGTGGCTCATGCCTATAACCCCAGCACTTTCAGAGGCCAAGGCAGGAGGACGGCTTGAGCCCAGAGTTTAAGACCCACCTGGGAAAACATAGCAAAACTTAGTCCCTACAAAAAATTAAAAAATTAGCCAGGCATAGTGGTGTACACTGGTGGTCCCAGCTACTGGGGAGGCTATGGTGGGAAGATTGTTTGAACCCAGGAGGTTGAGGCTGCAGTGACTTGTGTTTGTGCCACTGCACTCTAATCTGGGTAACACAGCAAGACTGTCTCGGAAAAAAAAATTTCCAACTGCAAAGAGCTTTCATTTATATGAATTATAGCTACTGATATTTAAAAGTTAAAACATATTTTATTTATATGAATTATAGCTACTGATATTTAAAAGTTAAAACAGAAGTTTAAAAAGTATTAATTCATTTTGATATGAAAATAAACATTTTAATGGGAAAAACCCAAGTATTTCCAAAAAAATATAGTGGAAAGAGTGATTTTGTTTTATAGTTTTGGAAATCTTTTAAATATCTGGTGTAACAGAAAACATCTGGATTCTGATATCTACTTGTACATTTAATCTACTGCCCCACACAGAAAAATAGTTAGAAATAGAGATATACTCTACTCATCTTGTCAGATAATTATCGATATTATTCTTTGATACTAAATTTGACAAGGGAATGCACAATATGGTTCGAAATCAGGTCAAAGAACACTTTGTACTTTGTTATACAAAATTTACTGTTCTCTCTTGCACTTTGTTTTTGATTTGATTTGATTTTTTTTGAGACAGGGTCTTACTCTGTCACCCAGACTGGAGTGTAGTGGTGTGATCATGGATCGCTGCAGCCTTGACTTCCCTGGCTCCAGTGATCCTCCCATCTTAGCCTCCAGAGAAGCTGGGACTACTGGTGTGTGCCAATACACCCGGCTAATTTTTGTATTTTTTGTAGAGACGGGGTTTCACCATGTTGCCTAGGCTGGTCTCAAACTCCTGAGCTCAAGCGATCCTCCCACCTCGGCCTTCCAAAGTGTTGGGATTATAGGTGTGAGTCACTGTGCCCAGACTCTCTTGCACTTTGAATAGATCTTTTACTCATGCGTCATTTTGTAACATTTGTTGTAGCATTCACTGATCATTTGAAAATAATGACTCATTGAATTATAAGGATTTTCTAAATGTTGACTCATTTAATTATATAATAGGAAAAAAAATCACATTTGTTAAAATACCACTAATCAGCCGGGCATGGTGGCTCACTCCTGTAATCCCAGCACTTTGGGAGGCCAAGACGGGTAGATCACGAGGTGAGGAGTTCGAGACCAGCCTGACCAACATGGTGAAACCACGTCTCTACTAAAAATACAAAAATAAGCCAGCTATGGTGGTGCGCACCTGTAATCCTAGCTACCCAGGAGGCTGAGGCAGGAGAATCGCTTGAACCTGGGAGGCGGAGGTTGTAGTGAGCTGAGATCGCGCCACTGCCCTCCAGCCTGGGTGACAGAGCAAGACTCCGTCTCAAAAAAACAAAAAACAAACAATCTCACTAATCTCATTGACGAAAGTCTTCAGAAGCTCTCAAGCTCATGGTGGTAATTATCACCACCAACAAATGCCTATTGTTTTCCTTAAAATGACAAGCTAACAACATTACTTCTCAAGAAAATGTCTGTCAAATACCTAAGTCTGCATAAACTGCTGGCGGGTCATTTTTTCAAGTAAAAATAGTGTTCCATAAAAGAAAACAAGGTAGTTCAGTTTTCAACTCAAACAACTGCCCAAGAGCTTTCCTTCAAGAAAATCATTCTCTGGTGTGCACAAGTGCTATTTCAGACTTCCTATTTTGTCACACAAATGTTAAAAAAACATATACTCAAGCATCAAGATTGAATAAAGTTAGTAATTTTTACTGCTTCATAAAGAACTTCAATGAACCTGCCTTTTTGCTTTTTTTTTTTTTTTTTTCCCCTTGCTTTAAACCTCAAGTATATGGTGCTGAAGAATACAGAGGTAGTAGCAGTTTGGTGCCACTGCCTTGATTTATGCTAAGGCACAAGCAGGTTCACAAACCATTGCTTTTGCACCACAAGTAGAAATTTCAAAATGATAAAAAGGCAAATAATGGCTTGGTATGAAAATAGTTTTGACCTCCTGAAAGAATCACGTATCTCCAGGCTGTCATCTTTGGCCTGGGTAACTATAACAATTTCCTAACTACTCTCCCTGCATTCACCCTTGCATCCAACTCCTCCCCTATACTGTTTTCCGGCCGATTTTTCTGGGATTTATTACTTGCTATTTAAAACTTTTCAAAGCTGTCTAATTTTTCTTTGATATCTCAGTTCTTTATATTAGCCTATAAGGCTGTACATAATTTAATCCCTGCCTACATCCCCCAATTTTTTTCATCTCCCTTTCTTCTGATTTACCAAGTTCCAATCATACCTATCATCTTCATTTCCTTGAAAAACAATTTCTTCAGGGTCTTTGCTTACTTTGGCATTTCTGTGCAAAGAATGTTCTTTCTCTGCTTATTCCCACAGCATGCTCTTTATCAAACTCAACTTAAGCAAATTACCCCTTCCAAGAAATCTCCCTGACCACTCAACCCAGAGTAGGTTCCCATTAGTTGTTCTCTATTAGAGTACTCTCATTTTTCCCTTCGAAGGACTTACCAGGATTTGCAAATAGTTATTTGTTTATCTGTTTGTCATTTGCGCCCCACCATGGGGCACAAACTTCATAAAAGACAGGGAATACTTAAATCTTACTTTATACATAGTGGGTACACTAATATTTGTTGAATCCATGGATGCATTTCTCAAGTATTTCTATTAATGAGAACACGCTAAAGTGTTCAGTTATAGAATGCTGTATTAATCAATGTGTTCTCAAAATTGAAATTCTGACTACTTTAATGAATACGCAGTTATACTGGATCTTACATATTTTTAAAGGAACAAAACAAAAGATTCTCTGTGGCTTTCACCTTCGTATTTAGGATTCTTGAACTTACCATGTATGGCTTCTTGGTAACCAAGTGTCTTTGCCAACTTTTTCAATGCAAAACTTTTGAGGCCCATTACTTCCTACACCAGGAAAATAAGACAAAGTTTATCTGGTCCTTTAAACTTTTTTCTTCTGACAACTACTTAAATAATAGAACATGCTGCATAATCATATGAATGATACGAAATAAAGAAGAAATTCACAATGTAAGCTGCTTCTGCCTGAAGAAGCTTCTTACTGTTGCAGAGATCCAGCAATAAGAATTAAATCAGTGGGAAGAAAACTATTTATACAGAATGTCGCTCCCTTCACAGTCACCCTAGGGAGCAAAGCAATGGCCACCTCAGCTATATGAGGAGACATTCATTTTTGTCTTACAAGTGCTTTGATATTAGCCATTCATTTTTCTTTCTTCTAAATGAAGTCCTATCTACAGCACAGAAGAGTAATCTTTAGTTCAAGTCTACTGTATGTCCAAAGGCCATTATTATCACAAAATTATCTACAGAGAAATTACAGTGAAACTACATTTACCCATGAGCTCAGCAAATCCTCCTAGAGGTAAACGGCAGGTTCCAGTGACGAACTGCAGTAGTCGCATTCTTACTTCATTGTCTGTCTCTTTCACAAACTGTAATAAAATCCAATGTACTTTAATATGAAATAAATGCTAAACTATATTCAATCATGAAACTAGTACACACTTGAAGAAATTAAATAACACTGAATTGGTTGAAAAGTCGTGTGAAAAAGTGGTTGTAGGGTTTGTCATTTAATAAGGGTGGGCACCATGCTAAGCACACTGTGAACCTCACTTCAGGTCATCCTCATGAGAACACGGAGGCTGGCCACCATCATTACTACGCCCATCTTACAGCGAGCAAAGACACGAGAATCTTGGCAAGGTTAAGTCATTTATGTAAGGTCAAACAAAAGGTGCAACCAAGATAGATGTTGTTGTTGGGCTGTAGTATAACAGCTATTAAGGGTTCCTGCCAAATAGTGTGCCACTGGTTTTCATGGATCTAGTTCTCACAATTCTATGAGATAGGTAGAATCATTAGCATCCCCACTGTACACATAAGGAAATGGAGGCCTAGAGAGTTTAAATCATTTGTCCTTCTTAAACTGCTAAAGTGGCAGAACTAACATTTGAACTCAAGTCTAGATGAGCCCTAAACCACTGTTATTCCTCCCTGAGTCAATTACCCATCTCCCCTTTAAGCTACAGAAAACAAATGAACACCTCTCTGCTGCCACTCTTAATAGTCTATGGTATTTTCTCCCATGAAACACCATTTTCCTAACACTTTGTGTTCTTCCTGACTAGTACTTGAAAAACCAAAGTACACATTTCTCTAAAATTATCTATTTCACTGACTAGTCATTTTCAAAGACATAAATGGGCAATGTGGTGAAATACTAATTTGATTGGTCTGAGTATAACAGAAAGCAAGGAACATAGGGAGCAGATTAAGAGTAGAAATGTATCTTAAAAATAGGGAATAAACTTTAGCTAAGGATAAGATAAAACAGCTGTGCTAATCATGTCCCAAAATATTTCAGTGAAGAACTGTGCTGAGGCACATATTTCAACAAAACACAAGAAACAAAACTTATTACCAGGTCTGGCATAAACCTCACCACTTCCCCTAAAATAAACCCACTTCAGAAAACACAAGTATTCATTTGGATTTATATGACCCTAAGCTTAAGCTCATTGGCTATGTAGATACAAATGTATAAACAGAAAGCCAGGGAAGACCAAATGTAACGAAGCTAGTAAAAAGCCTGAAAGGGAAGGTTACAGACAATAGTATGCATATTGCATGCAATGCAATTCAGGTATTTTAGGCGTGAAAATTGATTTATTCCTTCCTATTTATGTATTTATTTTATAATAGGTAATAGTATAGAATGCAAAAGACTTTTACTTAATGAAAAGCAGCTTTCCTACCTTTGCCTCCAACTGCTCAGCACCCCTCTAGAACTGTTTCCAGTTTTTTCTCTGCCTTTTCAAAGATGATATATTTCCATACTAACATACACTTTTACTATACAGATAAGTCTTTAAACAAAAAGCATCATATTATACACATTGTTTAGCATCTTCCTTCTCCCCTTAATACTGTATTGAAACATTATTCTCCAATATTTTTGTTAATTTGCATTTTTAAAAATGGAAAGAAAAGTCAGGCGTAGTGGCTCATACCTGTAATCCCAGCACTTTGGGAGGCCAAGGCAGGTGGATCACTTGAGGTCAGCAGTTCAAGACCAGCCTGGCCAACATGGTGAAACCCTGTCTCTACTAAAAATACAAAAACTAGCTGGGCGTGGTGGCACGCACCCATAATCCCAGCTACTTGGAGTGGGGGCGCTGAGGCAGGAGAATCACTTGAACCTGGGAGGCAGAGGTTGCAATGAGCCGAGATCCTGCCACTGCACTCCAGCCTAGGCAATAGAGTGAGACTCTGTCTCAAAAAAGAATGACTCCAAGGTATAGACATATAGAATGGATGTATGATAGTTTATTTACTCAGTACTCTCCTGATGGACATTTAGGTTGTTTCAAGTCTCTGTTAGTAAACCAATGATATTGCATTACTTTGGTATGTGCCACTTTACACATGTGGAAGTATATTTTAAGATAAATTTCTAGAAGTGTCTACATCTCTTTAAAATATCAAGCAATAAACTCATGACACACATCCTTATGAAAAGATGCAACTTTTGGAAAGTATACTGTAACACAAAACCTAGCATTACTCTTCACCTGAAAATGAAACAGTTAAGCAGAAGTAAGCCAGAAGTCCAGTCGTTAAATTGCTCAAATGAGTCCCAATTAGTAGAGAAGTTATCTGAAGAATATCCCTGATCTGGAGATTTTAAATTCTCAAACACACAAAACAAAAGTCTATTAAAATAAAATGTTCAAGATTAGTGTGGTACACTTGGATTCCTGAGACCATCCTATTACAGTTTAAGCAAAACACAAAAAAATAAAAATAAATACATAAATAAATGAATAAAGTCACTCTTATGACATTATGCCCTCGATCATTCTAATTCCCTAGTATATATTACCTCAGAGGAATTAAAATATCTGCACTGACTATCATTACAAACATATTTCCTCATTTACTTCTAGAATTAAGTGGAATTTAGACTACTTTGATACCACTAGAAAAAAATTGCTATGCCTACAACTATTAACATTAAACTATTACTTAAATAAGATTCCGTCATTCACTCCTTCATTTTAGCAAGACAAAGAAGCAATAGAAAGTACTTTTGACAAGTGTTCACACTATTCTCTTAGATTCAGAATTGGAAAATTATAAACTGTGTCCAAAAGCAGTCTCAATTAAAAATAATAAGCTATTTTTAAAACCACCATTTCATTAGAAAATATGTTGAGTACTTTGTTTCAAATACGTTGAGTACTTTGTTTCAAAAAAGATAAAAGCAAATACCTGCCAAAACCAAATGATTTGCTTGCTGTTTCTTGTATAATGTCGATAAACAGTATTTCTCTGCCAATCTGCCAAGTCAACCTCCTGCATGCCACACAACATAACCTGGGAAATGAGCACAGAATCAGGCTACGATAAAGATTTAGTGAAGAGAGTAATCATATGACTGAAATTTCCTAATGCAGTCATGCACATGGCAAATTATGTGAAAAGCTATGTGCACGGCATATAATGATAACAATAAGCAAATCTTTTGAACAAAACTGTGGCAATTTAGCATAAAGGATTCTCTGGTACTTTACCCATGTTTATTGAACTCAAAATAAAAACTACATTTAGAGTATTTTCAAGAAAAACAGCTATACTGAAAAGCATGTCTCCTTTACCATGTGTATATATATGGTGTGTGTATTTACACACACACTATATATATAGATTTATATCTAGATATGTGTGTATATATGTATCTAGATATATACATAGATATATATCTAGATACATAGATAGATCAATCGATCTCCCCCAAACTGGGTATCCAAATTCATTAGTTCCAAACCTATTTCTGGTTCTCATTTTAAAAAATCTATGCTATCTTATATACTTAAAAATAAAAAAATACTAACCTCCTATTAATAATTTATCCAGCTTCTCTAGGAATATTCTACATATGTGAAATTTTCAAACAACCTCAACTTGTATATGAAATGAACATTATTTTAGGCATAGTAAAATATGTAACACTTATCTCTTAAGTTTTTTTCATAAGTCAACTTTGAGCTATAATTTACATAGAATAAAATGCACAAACTTAGGTATATAGTTAGAAGATTTTCAACAGATGTATACACCTGTGTAACCACCATTACAATCAAGATATAGAATATTTCCATCATATCCCATTTTGTAATCAAAACCATATCCTCATCCTAGTTTCAGGTGATCAGTGATTTCACCACAGATTATATTTGTCCTTTTAAGAATGTCATGTATATGCATACGTCCATATTTGTGTCATATATAGTGCATACACATATACACACATCCTCTTTTGTTTTTCCCACTCAACATGTTTTTGAGATTCATCCATGCTGTAGTTCATATTTTCTATCACTGAGTAGTATTCCATTATATGAATATACAACAATTTGCTTATCCATTCACTTGTTAATTCATTTAGGTTACTTTCAATTTTTAGCATTGATGAATAAAGTGATTAACATTTATGTACAAGTCTTTGTTTAGATATATATTTCATTTCATTTTAACAAACACCTAACAGTAGAACTAGTAGGCCATAAGGTAGATGTACATTTAACATTATAAGAAACTACCAACACTATCTCAAAGTGGTGTTTTGATTTGCATTTCCCCAATTACTAATAAGCATTTTTCCATGTATTTACTTGCCATCTGTGTATCTCCTATTGTGAAGTGAGCCTTTGTCTATTTAAAAATGTTTTCTTGTCTTTTTATCGAGTTCCATGAGTTTTTTGTTAATATATTCCAGATATAAGATCTCTGTCTCAACAGTTTCTCCCAGTGTGTAGGTTACTTTTTCACTTAATGGTATCTTTTCAAGAGCAGTTTTTAGTTTTGAAGAAGTCCAATTTATCCATATTTTTCTTTCATGGTTATTACTTTTTGTGTTCTAAAAAACTTCTGCCTGCATCAAGATTTCTCTCATGTTTTCTTTTTCACTTTCACATTCAGACTTATAATTCTCTTTAATTGTAAGCATGAATAATTTTATGGGCAGAGGTAAGGTCAAAGTTAATTTTAAATATGGACTGAAGTAGGTTCATAGTTAATTTTCTTCCATATGGACATTCAGTTGATTCAACATCATTTGTTGAAAAGATATTCCCTTTCCACATTGAAATATCTTAGCACTTTTGCTGAAAATCAATTGACAATATAGGGTCTACTTCCGGACTTTCTAGTGTTCCACCAATTTGTCTCTTCTTTCACAAATACCACATTATCTTATTTACTATTAGAAATAAGTCTTAAAATCAGGTGATGTAAATCCTCCAAGTCTGTCCTTTCTCAAAATTGGCTCTGCTCTTCTAGGGCCTCTGTATTTCCTTCTAATTTTGAAATCAGCCTGTCACTTTCTATAAAAAAATTCTGCTGAGATGTTGAATCTCTAAATCAATTTGAAGAGAATTGACACTTTAACAATATAACATGGTATATCTCTTCATTTATTTAGGTCTTCCTTAATTTTTCTGAGCAGTTTTGAGTTTTTGGTATAGAGGTCTTTTTTTTTTTTTTTTTTTTTTTTTTTGAGACAGAGTCTCGCTTAGTCGCCCAGGCTGGAGTGCAATGGCGCGATCTCGGCTCACTGCAAGCTCCGCCTCCCAGGTTCACGCCATTCTCCTGCCTCAGCCTCCCGAGTAGCTGGGACTACAGGCGCCCGCCGCCTCGCCCGGCTAATTTTTTGCATTTTTAGTAGAGACGGGGTTTCACCGTGTTAGCCAGGATGGTCTCGATCTCCTGACCTCGTGATCCGCCCGCCTCGGCCTCCCAAAGTGCTGGGATTACAGGCGTGAGCCACCGCGCCCGGCTGGTATAGAGGTCTTGTGTGTTTTTGATTAAATTTGCTCATTTTTTGAGCTTTCACAAATGAAACTAAAATCTTAATTTTAAGTGTCTGTTGCAAATACATAAAAATACAATTGATTTTTAAAGTATTAAAATTGTACCCATGCCTTATTAAATTCACCTTATTTCTAGTAGTTTTTTGGTGGGTTACCTAGGATTTTCTAATCTAAGCTGAAACTCATGCTTTCATCTGTGAATATAGGCAGTTTTACTTATTTCCCATCTTTATGCTTCTTATTTCTGCTTTTGCCACTGGCTAGGGTATTTGGTAAAATATTGAATAGAAGTGGTAAGAGTAGACACCTTTGCCTTTTTCCGAAACTCAATGGGAAACTTTCAAAATATTACCATTTAGAATAATGCTAAGGTTTTTTGTTGTTGATGATGATTCCCTTTATCAAACTAAGAAAGTTGCCTTCTATTCCTAGTGTGGTAGGGGTTTTCATAAAGAATGACTACTGTATCTTAAGCATTAAACAGATATTAACCTATAAAAGGGGGTGTGATTATGCATAGCCATTATTGTGAATAATAGTATGAATAACGGTTACTGTGATAAGAGAGCCAATGAATGGCAGCAGACGGAAGAACAACAGACTAGGAGTAAAACTTAAGACAAAGCAAAACAAGACAAAATCTATTTTCTCACACAGCTCTGCATTCTTAATTGATTAGCACTCTTAATTGTACTTTTAATTGATTAGGTCAAGGCAAATAATCATAAAGGGCTTCAGTCACCTTATATGTAAAAGAAAAGTATCATATGGCCTTCCCACACACAGGGCAGTATGTGAGAACATTATACACCCTGCCAAGGGTACATAAACTACATGTTCCTATTATTATGCTTCTTGATCTCCTGTTTTAATTTCATCTCCACTTCAATATAAGGCTCCCACTATAACATCCCTCTTTGAGTGCACCTCTAAAATAGGCATTCTTAATGGGAGGTATGGAGTATTTAGGTGTATGAATTTAGAGGATGCAAGATGTCTGTCTTCAGATTAAAAATGAAGTCTGTGGTTTTTAAAAAGATTAATAAATACTACTCTAAAAATGTCTTCCATGCTAATCTTCTAATATGTTTCTGTTAATTTGTGTAAGCAAACTGTTAAGAAAGATGTTAACCAGGATTAGTGACGGTCTATGTCAGCCAGGCTCAGAGTCCTGGTTTTCATATATATCGGCTTTCCATATCCACAGCTTTTGTATCGGCAGATTCAACCAATGGTGGATTGAAAATATTTGAGAAAAAAAGAATAATACAACAATTAAAAAAATAAAAAAATTAAAAATATAGTATAATAACTATTTACCATAACATTTGCATTGCATTAGGTATTTATAAGTAATCTAGAGATGATTTAAAGTATAAGGGAGAAGTGTGTAGGTTATATGCAAATACTATACTATTATATACTGTAACCGTAAGGACTTGAGTATCCATGGATTGTGGTGTCCACAGGTGCCCTACAGAACCAATCCCCCACAGATACCTAGGGATGACTGTACTTCCAGAGTTGCTAGAAGGCTTAATTCCTACATAGGAATATTACTGTATGAAATTTAAAGTACTGTTTTTCATATGTACATTTGATTACATGAAAGAACCAAGTTTCTTAATAAAAGGCCCAATATGGCTACAGTTAAAATAGCACACCCAAAGCAGGCAGAGAGGAAATGCCAAGAACTATTCAAATGCCCGGCCTATGTCCTAACTTCATATGGGAAAATAAGACTTAGAAAATTCTTGATAATTAATCATTAGGGAAATGCAAATCAAAACCACAATGAGATATCCCCTCCCACCCATTAGGGTGGATACTATTAAAAAAACAAGCAAAAAAAAAAAAAAAAAAAGAAAAAAGAAAGAAACAGAAAATAAGTGTTGGGAAAGATGTGGAGAAACAGGAATCTTTCTACATGTTTAACAGGAATGTAAAATGATGCAACTGATCTAGAAAACAGTATGGTAGTTCCTCAAAAAATGAAACAGAGGTTTACCATATGATCCAACAACACTATTCCTGGGTACATATCCAAAAGAAACAGGATCTCAAAGAGATATGTATACACCTGTGTTCACAGCAGCACTATTCACAACGGCCAAAAGATGGAAGCCACAGAAAGGTCCCTCGAGGGACGAACGGATAATACCATGTGGTAGTGTACATACCTATAATGGAGTATTATTCGGTCTAAAAAAGGAAGAAAATTCTGACACATGCTACAGGACAAATGAACCTTGAGGATATTAGGCTGAGTGAAATAACCCACTCACAGAAAGTAAAATACTGTATGATTTCACTCATAGGAGGTATCAACAGTAGTCAAACTCACAGAAACAAAGTAGAAGGGTAGTTGCCAGGGGCTGGGGAAAGGGGGACTTGTCTAATGGATATAGAGTTTCAGCTTTGCAAGATGAAAAAATTCTGGAGATTGGATGCACAATGTGAATATATTTAACATTACTGAACACTTAGAAATAGTTAAGATGGTATATTTTAAGATATATTTTATCGCACACCTGATATACTTCTACCAAGTCTAAATGTAGTTAAGACCACTAACAACTCATGACTTAAAATTCTGATCTTTGAAGCAACTCACTACTAAACTGAAATTTCAGAATTATTAATAATGTTCCAATAACTCTTCAAGACCCCTAACAACTGACACTGATTGATGATTTTGTGCTCATGGCATTATATAGTTCAGAGAACATAACTAAGACTCTTACCCAATGCTAGAATAAATACCACCTTGACATCAGGACAAATGAGAGGATTCAAGATTGTGCTACAGGATTTTTAAATGTGTGAACACTGTTCTGTAAAAGCACAAAATTAGTCCCTCCCCCCACTAACATTCCCTACAATAGCAAAATAAAAGGGCCTAACCTCTAATTCTTTTTCATCGAAGTACTGTAGCCACTGAAGAGGAACAACTTCATTAAAACCATCAAGGAAAGCTTTGGTCTGTTCTTGTACTCCTCGAGAAAAACGCCATTCTGTCATTAAACTGAAAATAAAGATAGTATTTAAAAATAGGTAATTTATATGTGAAGTAAAATACTTAAAAACACCAAGAACTTCTATAGTTCTTTCTCTTTTTCTAAATATGCCACATATATATATACATATAAATGTGATGTGTGTGTATATGTATGTATGCACATAATTTTAGAGTTAACACATTCAAAGAAATCAGTTCTAGCACATTGGCAACTATTAAAAAGGATGCTTTTAAGATAAATAGGAAAGAAAAAACAGAAAAAAGAAAGAAAATAAATAGGAGGTTCCTCACTATTTAGTAAGATAGCCAAATCCTAGCACTAATTATTTCCTGTTTATATCTAGACAAATACATCCAAACATCATGTGCTCACCGGGAAAGGAATAGCTAGTCATTTAACAGGCTGTCCTTACACCAAGCATTGCCATGACAGACCTGAGGACTCTGACTCAAAGCCTTCCACACCAGGGAGGCAAGGGATTGTCTCAGTAGTATGTAATGACCATATGTCCACAGGCCATGGACTGGTGAGGGCTTATCGTCTGAGAGGGCTTAAGGCTGGAGAACAGGTTCTTTACTTGCTGGTTTATTGGAAAACATGAAGATTTCCTAACTAGAATAGAAGAACTCAAGATGAAAACAAAACATTCTGAAGAGACACATATAAAGCAGCTATAAGAGCACAGAAGTATGATAGAAATGAAATAAGGAAGAAAATGTGTCAGTGACACAAAATCTGTAAAAGGAGATTCCAAAAGGAGGTGGATCTGGAAAGAACTACCTAGAGAAGCAGCATACACCACCTCATACAGAGAAGCCACAGATTCTAGCAGATGAAAAGAAAGCCAAGCTGTTCCCACTCCTCTCATTTCTAACTCTTCTTTTTGTTTTCTAGAGGAAGCTGGCCTTATGCTTTTCTAAGGCTGCCTCTAAAACTTTTCTTCAATTCCTAAACCCTCTTTGTCCCGTATCCTCAACTCCAACTCCAACTTTTCTTCCCATTTGTCCACAAACGTGTTCAGACTATTCTTTTCCAAAAACCCTTCCTTTAACCCAGTGTCTCTTTTAAATTCCTCTCTGTCATCTCTTTACCACCACACTCATTATAAGAGTACACCACACTCAGTGTTTTCACTTGCTCACCTTCTATTCAACCAAATTTTAAACCAAGGTAATTTTAACCCTGGCTATCATTGTAGGCTTCACTATAGCCACTAATTCTCACTATCAACTTATCCCCTTAATACGTCAATTCTGCTCTTGCTGTTTTCCCTGTCCCAAAATCTCCCTCTATCAGGCAAGCTTTCATGTATCTTTTTTTTTTTTTCTTTTAACATAAGGTCTCACTCTGTTGCCTGGTTCACTGCGGCCTTGACCTCCCTGGGCTCAGGTGATAGTCCCACCTCAGCCTCCCTAGTGCCTGGGACTACAAGCGCATGCCACCATGCCCAGCTAATTATTTTTAAAATTTTATTTATTTATTTATTTTTGTAGAGATGAGGTTTTGCCATGTTTCTCAGGCTGGTCTTGAACTCCTGGGCTCAAGTGATCCGCCCACCTCAGCCTCCCAAAGTGCTGGGATTACAGGCAGGAGCCACCAGCCTCTCATGCATCTTTTAAGACGTAACCTAATACATAATGTCTTATGAAGAACTTTCCTGACTCCTCCCAGTAGAAACACTACCTCTCTTCCTACTTTAGATTCCAGTAGTACTTCATATATATTTCTACCATTCATTTACTTATAGCTTCACTGATGGCCTATTTTGTGCACTAAAAATAAGGTATCACAACTAAACAAGAGTGTTATCATATAATTTGCAAAAGCAGGATTAAAAAATAAGACTAAAGTCTGTTATTATTTGAAACTGAAACAAAATCCTCCAAAAATTGCTGCATTCATGATTAGCTATGAATAGTATTACAGTGATAAAATGTTTTGAAACAGTGCTTAACTTTACAGAAAGTGAATATAAATCTTACATGGTAAGATTTTATTTAGACTGCTTTTGATATTTGAAACCACTGATAGCATTTTTTTAACCACTCAGGTTGTGGTACTTATTTTTGTTGGACTTTGTGGAAGGCTCAGGCTTAACAAATAAAAAAGTCCAGTGCCTTATGCGTGATCTTTGTGAATATATTTTCCTCAAAATCTAGTGTTACTGTTTTTTTCCAACTAGTGTAATAAATGCACGCTGCAGAACAAAGCAAAACAAAAATATCTAACAGAGTACAAAAGTACAAAAGAAGAAAATCAGCTATTGCTAATTTCTCTCACTCAGAGATGACTGGTTTAGCAGAAACAGAAGAGGCCAAGAATGTCAAGCTAAGAAGGGTACATTGAAGTTGGTAAGCAGAGACATTAAGGATATAAATTTGAAAGGCCATAGCAATTTACAAGAAGGGAAAAAAGAATGGCTGTGACATTTTACAAAAGCCACATAGCAATATCTATTAAATACTTTTTGACCAAGTAACTTCACTTTTTAAAAATCTAGCCCACAAAACAAGTAGCAGGATGTATGGATTCATGCTTAAGGAAGTTTTCTGCTGTCTTCTTTGCAGTGGCCCAAACTGGACACAACCTAAATGATCTCTATTGACAGGAATAGCTGAAAAATATAGGAAAAAAACCACCCCAGTTTACCTAGCTATTAAAAAATGAGCTAGATTTAACTGTACTGTCCTTAAGACAAAAAAGTAAGATACAGAGTAATGTGTATAATCCAATCCCATTTTCAAAACAAATATAAAAAACAAAAAATCTGAAAGAGACAGAGATGACAGCTAGCATCTAAGAGGGTGAAAATGGTAGTACTATTCATAGAAGACATCAGTAGGAGAAAATATCTAGAAAAAATGAAAAGTTTGATTTTAGACCCATGACATTTTAAGATGGGTCATCTGTAGTTCACGTGTTGGCAAATTATGACCCGTGGGCCTAATCATCTGGTTTTTTTGTCCCCAGCATTTGAGCTAAGAATAGTTTTTACATTTTAAAAAAATGACTGAAAAATATTAAAAGTATTTTGGGATATGAAAATCATACAAAATCAAATTTCAGTGTCTACTCTCTGAAAACAAAATTTTAAAACAAGAGAATGTAAGGAAAATCAGTATGACATAGGATCATGGAATTCAAGAAAACACTGAGTTTCAAGAAAGAGGCTATGGTGAGCACTATTTAAAAGCCTAAGTTAAAAAAGGGAAAATGACATGGAAAGGGAAATGGTAGAATGGTTACAGCAAATGGCAGTGGGAAAATGAAGCAACATACATTCTTTTTTTTTCAAGAGCACTGGTACTGGTGAGAAGAACTTCCCAAAGGCATGAAAAGGGGATGAAATTAAGGGTACAGAGAAAGGATTTAGTTCTGAAGTGTTCTAGAAATTAAGCTTAATAAGGTATATCGCCTTACCCAATATATTCATCTTTGTTCTCCTCAGTCACCAGAATATTGGAACCTCCCAATTTCAGGTCATGTGAAGTAACTTTTCCCAAAATCTCCATGTCAACAGAAAAGTACATTTCTAAGCCACATTCTTCAATGTTGTTATCTCTGGGTGAAATAAATATATATACACTAATTAACAAAATGAAACAAAATGAGTTTCAAAACAATGACTTACTGCAAAACAAAATCTTCAAACCTTATCCAGATAAGGGAGTTATAAAATTCAGTATCAATAGATTCCAAATCCTTAATAGTAAGTTTTTTACTTAACATACGCTTGTAGAATGGTAAAGAGAAACCAGTATCGATAAACTTTCCATGAAATAGTGCCTGCAAAGAAAAATGAAAAATTTTATTTAAAATTTGCAAAATAACAATTTCTTACAAAACAATGATAACAGAAAAATCATGAGACTTTACAAGTAAACAAAGCATTCAGTAAGTGAATGGCATAAATCATGAAAACTAAAATATTATATAAAATGCTAGGTATGAAAAACAAAGTTAAAACAAAATCTATTTTATACATACAGCTATATAACATATGTCAAAAAATGTAGAGGATGATACAAGACTTCTGTTACCATACCCTGCCTCAATCTTCCTAAATGTTTTATAAATTGAATTAACCTAATTGGATAACGAAATAGAAAAGGGCTCTGTGCACCTGAAAAGGCAGCTCCCCCGTTCCTTTCTTACTCTCACTGTTGCATGTGAGGCTTTTAGGACTAACCTCACTGTGCCTTTGCTCCTATTCACAACAGCCAACCCAGGAAGCCCCAGACTCCCAGCAATGTGGGGGAACTAAAAAAATCCACTGAAGCTATTAATACTACCTTAGCCTCCTCATGAAGTTATGTCTTCCCTTACTCAGTTTAGATTCCATAGTCAATCATTAAAATAACTACCTTCAAGGTGGGGCACGGTGGCTCACACTTGTAATCCCAGCACTTTGGGAGGCTGAGGCAGGTGGATCATGAGGTCAGGAGATCAACACCATCCTGGCTAACACAGTGAAACCCTGTCCTTACTAAAAATACAAAAAATCAGCTGGGAATGGTGGCACGCACCTGTAATCCCAGCTACTCAGGGGAATGAGGCAGGAGAATTGCTTGAACCTGGGAGGTGGAAGTTGCAGAGAGCCAAGATCACACCACTGCACTCCAGCCTAGGTGACAGAGCAAGACTCTGTCTCAAATAATAAAATAAAATAACTCCCTTCAAACCCTACCTCCGCCAGTGTATTCTAGCAAAATCCCAAGCACAGCTAAATTCAACTCTCAGGTTACTCAATGTCTATACCTAGGCAATGGAACATGCTAGAAATGCATAAACAACCAAGCTGACTCCTCCATGACCAACAGTCATATTTCATCACTGGTTTGTTTCCTGGTAATCACATTTCCCTACTGCATTCACTCTCCCACTTTCCTAGATGACTATTTCATTCCTACTCCTCTTTCCTCAAATACTTCTCCCTGCTCCTTATTCTGAGTTGATGATCTTACTTCCTATTTCACAGAGGAAACAGAAGCAACCACAAGAGAACTTTTGTGTGTTCTACTATATCTGCTCACTACTAGCATCTGAATGCATATAATCTTATTACAGATAATCTTTCTATCAACTAGTATGTGTGCTAAATAAATCTCTTCCTCTCTCCAACTCAAGTCCATTGCTCTCATATTCCTTATATTCTGACTTTATCAAATTCTTTATCCTCTAACTTGGTAGTATCGTTGAGATGTTTCTCTCCTCCAAATCTCATGTTGAAATGTGATCCCCCAGCTGGCTTCTTCATACAGAAGAATGAAACCAGAGTGCTACCTCTCATCATACACAAAAATTAACTCAAGATGGACTAAATACTTAAATGTAAGACCTAAAACTATTAAAATCCTAGAAGAAAACCTAGGAAATGCCCTCTTGATATTAGCCTTGAGAAAAAAACTTCTAAGTCCTCAAAAGAATTGCAACAAAAACAAAAATTGATAAATAGGACATAGTTAAACTAAAGAGCTTCTGCACAGCAAGAGAGGGAGTAAACTAACCTACAGAATGGGAGAAAATATTCATAAACTATGGATCCAACAAAGGTCTAATATCCAGAATTCATAAAGAACGTAAGCAAATCAACAAGAAAAAAGAACCCCATTAAAAAGTGGGCAAGCATAAACAGACACTTCTCAAAAGAAGATATATAAGCAGCTGCTGGGTGTGGTGGCTCACACCCGTAATCCCAGCACTTTGGGAGGCTGAGGTGGGTAGATCACCTGAGGTTAGGAGTTTGAGACTGGCCCAGTCAACATGGTGAAACCCCATCTCTATTAAAAATACAAAAATTAGCTGAGTTTGGTGGTGCACGCCTGTGGTCCCGGCTACTCAGGAGGTTGAGGCAGAAGAATTGCTTGAACCCAGAAGGCAGAGGTTGCAGTGAGCTGGGATAATGCCACTGCATTCCAGCCTGGGTGACAGAGTAAGACTCTGTCTCAAAAAAATAAAATAAAAGACATATAAGCAGCCAACAAATACATGAAAAAATGCTCAACATCACTAATCATCAGAGAAATGCAAATCAAAACCACAATGAGACACCATCTCATACCATCATACCAGTCAGAATGGCTTTTGTTTAAACATTAAAAAATAATAGATGTTGGCAAGGCTGCAGAAAAAGAAGAGACATATACTTTGTTCAGAATGTAAATTAGTTCAGCCACTTTGAAAAGCAGGTTGGAAATTTCTCAATGAACTAAGAGTTGAACCACCATAAGAATCAGCAATACAGTTACTGGGTATAGATATCCAGAGGAAAATAAATTGTGCTACCAAAGGACGCATGCACTGTACATTTGCCACAGCGCAACTCACAATAGCAAAGACAGAATAAATCCAGGTGCCCATCAGTGGTGGACTGAATAAAGAAGATGTGGTACATAAGCACCATGGAATACTATTCAGCCATACAGAGAATGAAATCATATCCTTTGCAATAACACAGATGCAGATGGAGGCCATTTTCTCAAGCCAACTACCGAATACTACATGTTCTTACATACAGGTGGGAGCTCAGCATTGGGCACACATGGACATAAAGATGGGAAAAATAGACACCTGGGGATTACTATGGGAGGGAGAGAGGGAGGAAGGCAAGGGCTGAAAAACTACCTATTGGGTACTATGCTCACTACCTGAGCATGATGGGTTCAATCACACCCCAAACCTCAGCATCATACAATATACCTTTTTAACAAACCTGCACATGTACCCCCCGATTCTAAAATTAAACCAGAAAAACAAAGAAATTTGACTTGCAATGAAGAGATTAATGCCCTGGTGAGTTCTCACTCTATTAGTTCCCTACAGAGCTGGTTGTTAACAAGAGTGTGGCACTTCCTCCCCACCCTTGCTTCCTCTCTCATCATGTGACTTTCATCCACGCTGCCTCTCCTTCTGCCATGAGTGGAAGCAGCCTGAGGCCCTCACCAGAAGCAGATGCTGGCAACATGCTTCTTGTACAGCCTGCACAGTCAAACAAACGCCTTTTCTTTATAAATTATCCACCCTCTGGTATTCTTTTATAGCAACACAAAACAGACTAAGATATTTAGTCATCACTATCAGCAATACAAATGTTTTATTCTCCTCCCATTTCGACTCCATAAGCATTTCTAGTTAGTGACCAATTCTCTACGATTCCTTGTTTATATTTGCTGTATCCACTCTCCCTCCATTCTCTCTTGATTTTACTCTCATCAGTCTTTCCACCCTACCACTCATGAATAACCTTCACCTTTGCAGATACAATGGTCAAATCGCAGGCTTCATCTTGCTCAGCCTATCAGTAACATATGACAGGGCTGATCATGTCTTCCTTCTTGAAACACACTTCCTTCTTCCCTTGTCCTTTGGGGACCACTCCTATTTGATTCTACTACCTCAGAACTTTTGCTGGTTACTTATCTCCCTGACTTATAATTGTCCTTGAAAAACTTCTTCATCCACACTCACTCTGTAAACAATCATACTGCCTTTTAATACTCTCTGTGTGCCAAGAATTCCCAAATGCCTATCTCCAAACTAAATATCCTTTCATTGCCAGACTTATACCTCCAACTATCTCTTTTACATCTCCATTTGGATGTCTACTTCAAGCTTAACAAGCCAAACCTAAATATTCTTGATTTCTCCCACCCCCAAAATTTGCAACCAGACAAGCTGGCCATAAGTATTGTTGCCATACTTGACTCTCTCTCACACCCTGCATCTAATCTGTCAGAAAACTGTTAGTTCTAACTTTGCAATATACCCAGAATCCAAACCACTTCTCACTTCCTCCACTGCTAGAAGACACAAGTCCAAGCCACTATTATCTTTCACCTGGATTATTACAAATGATTTTCCTGTTTCTATCCATGTTTTCCTATGCCCCCAATTATAGTCTGTCTTCTACATGCCGGTAAAGCAAGCTTAATAAAATTTAAGTCAGATCATGTTAGTTAGATCATGTCACTCATTGCCCTACTCAACTCTTACATGAATTTCCTAAAGGTCCCAACACAGCATCTCTCAATCTCATCTCCTACTACATTCTCTCTCATATCCTCTGTTGCAATTATACTGGTCTCTTTCTCAATCAAGAATGCACTCCCGCATTAGAGCCTTTGTCTTGCTGTTCCCTAAGCTTAGAATAGTCTTCAAGATATCTGCATGATTCAGTCCCTAGCTTTCTTCAATTTCTGTTCATGTGTCATCCATCAGTGAGGCTTCCTCTAACCATATAAAAAAAGCAACACACTCTTTCCTTCAGAATATATCTATTGATTATTTGTTTCTATCTAATGGAATTTAGGTCCCTGAGAACAGGGACGTGTATTCTTTTCATCTCTGGAGCCTAGAACAGTGCTTGGCATTACAGTAGGCTGTCAATAAATTTTTGCTGAATGAATTAATAGGTAACAAAGTGCAAATAAATAGGTAAATAAATAAATACAAACACTTCCCAAAAGACAATAGTTCCATAAAGGCTTCTGCAAAGCTCTAAAAATTCCAAAAACAATCAAATACAATTATTAGATAGCTAAGATTTTCCTTGTATTGAAAAGCAGGCTGGGAGTGGTGGCTCACATTTGTATTCTGAGCACTTTGGGAGGCTGAGACAGGTGGATCACTCGAGCCCAGGAGTTTGAGACCAGCCTGGGCAATATAACGAAACCCTATCTCCACTAAAACTACAAAAACATTAGCTGGCATGGTGGCATGAGCCTGTAGTCTCAGCTACTTGGGAGGCAGAGGTAGGAGGATCGTTTGAATCAAGAGAGAATGGAGGAAGAGTGGATACAGCAAATATAAACAAGGATTAAACAAGCAAATATAAACAACAGCGCAAGGGGGAGGTTGCGCTGAGATCATGCCACTGCACTCCAGCCTGGGAACAGAGTGTGATCCTGTCTCAAAAGAATTTTTTTCTATTAAAAATAAACAAATAAAAGTAGTCATACTATAAATGAGTTTTAATTTTAAAAATGAAAGGACTTTTAAAGACTAAGTGGCTGTATAAACATAATCTTCATATTCATAATCTTGATTTTATACAGGTACTCAAAAAATGTATTTTTATACTCTCCAGGGAAACTTTCTTGGTAATAAAATTTGTGAATAGCAAATATAATGCTTATCTTTTTTTTTAAAAAAAGACTTCTCTAATACATTTGTAACAAATTTAAATAAATAAAAACAATAAAATCAAGAACTCACCATGGCAATAAAACGACCAATGAAACAGAAGTATGAAAGATGGTCTGGATTAATGGTTGATGCTGGATTTATCTGCAGACAATAGTTGTTCTTGCCCGCATACTCAAATAAGCAATACATTGGGTTCAAAACTTCATGTGAAAGCAAGAAAAACCATTCTCTATAAGAAAGTAAGCCAAGGTTATTTTTTAGCATTAATATGTGAATTTAAAAACAGATCTTAAATATACTCATATATACATCATACCTCTGGCTCAATAGTCTTTAAGAACTCCACTGCCCAATTCCTCGGCCCTCCATCCATGTTCTTCTATGATCTGGCTCTCCATTTTAAGTTACCTGCTAGTTTCGATATGGCCAAACTACAAATTCACTGATCCTCATACAGATATAACATGCTTATTTGTATGCCACACTTTTGCTTGGATATGTCTCCTCAACTTCAACTCAGCTTAAATCCCACTTCAACAATTTTTTGAAGCAATTTCCAGTGTATATGTATTAATATCAGTCACTGAATACTCTGTGGTAACAATCTCACAATATTAATTCATTTTTATGCACATGACTTGCCCCATCCATCAGACTATAAGTTTCTCAAAGGCAAAAGCCATGTATTTTTTGTATTCTTAACTCTTACAAGCAAGCACTCCAGGACATATATACAATAGGTTTTAATATACATTTGCAGGTGATACTGAGATACACAGCACTGCTGCTATAGAACAGTTTTAACTTTATTGTCACTGCATTAAAAATGAAACTAACATTTAAAAGGTTAAATCTTTAAATATGATAAGCAATCTCTAACCTTTTACCACCCATTTTAAAGTCCAATATACGAAATTTTCAACTAGATAAAGGTATTACAAGATAAACCCAATCTCTAAAAGATTCTTTTCAACAGCAATTTCTTCTAAAGAAGATTTCCAAACTCAAATGCTTACAATGATCTGTGAGTACAAGGGGCTTCCTTCTCTCACATTCTCTGCTTAGCCACAATCCTCCATTCCTTACATCCCTGCTAAATTATCGGTGTTAAGGAAGAAGAATTTCTAGGCATATTATCGTAGTCCTCAGACAACTGGGCAGCGGTGGACACTGCAGTGAAACAGAGCATATGCTAACCTACAGGGGAAACAGTGACTCTGATTCAGCCCACTGACGCCACGTGAGAAGGCAGGATTGTGGGTCGAGTGTTTTAAAGAGAAGTCAGAAATCTTCATTCTTAAGCATAATCTAATGATTTTCAAATGTCATCAAGTAATTTAAAAACTGTAAAATCACAATGAGGGCCACCTCTATGTAGGCTAGATCTGGTCTGGCAGCCTGTTAATAAATGCTTTTCTAAAACTTTTAAAACACAATCGCTGATACTGCCTGAAGGGTAGAGAAGGGAGTCCCTAAACAAAATCAACTAGAAATGGTAAACACCAATTCTTAAAACTAAGTCCAGTTGTAACATAGTAGTAGTTGAACCAAGTGACGTCCCCCTATGATGAGGCTGAAGTAAGACGTGCCCCAGGTAAGAGGACGGAGCAGGTCTAGTGAGAGTGTGTTTAGACACATATATAAAAACTAGGAATAAATCCTCCAGATGCTTCAGATAATTTTTAGCAAACAACAGCCCAGAGGAAACTGAATCAATTCAAAAGAAGAATGGCTAAAACATGGCATCTAAACTTTCCCCTGATGCTAGCAGAAAAGGAAGAAAAATTCCTAACTAGCAAGAGGCAGAAGAATTAACTTTCAACATATTCTTCTCAATACTCTCAAATAAACTGAAGAGACACAAGAGGTTGAAAAAATTATGAGACAACAGATGAACTAGCAGAGCCTAAAGAAGAAAATGAAGAAAACAGTAAAACCACTAATGAAGAAAAACCACATTAGAAGCAGCAAAACGTAGGGCAGTACTGCAAACAGTGACATGAGGATAGGCTTGAGAAAAATCAAAGTAAAATGGAAAAGCACAAAGATAAAAATGATCAGAGAAAAGATGACAGACATGTAAGACTGACAAAGGAGATTCCACATACCCATGACTGATGTTCCTGAAGAAAAATGGAACAAACGGAACAGAAAAAATATTCAAAGACATAATAGAAGAAAACTTCCCTGACATTAAGGAAGATCTTAACACATTCCTAAAAAAAGATACAAAACAATCAACAGTGAAATTATTGAACTTCAAGAAAAAGGACTGTGTGGGCACCCAGAGGAAAAATAAGGTTCCTACAAGGGGCTGGCCTCACACTTCACAGTACTAACATTCAGTGCTAGAAAACAGTAAAGCAATGTCTGAGTATTAGAAAAACAAGTGTGTGAGAAATTTATATCTAGTGAAATTGTTGTTTATATGTAAAAGCAACAGAGAACATTATGCAAAGACTGTAGGAATATATCAACCCTGTAAACTCTTTAATAAACCATTTGATGAATCTAACCCACCAATACACGAATTAAATAAAAAATTTAGGAATAAAAAATCATGTTATGGAGGAACTGGCTATATTCATTAAAACCATCAAAATATAAAACTTAGACCAAAATAGTTGAGGCAAATAAGGGCTCAGATAAGAATGTAAATGTTAATAAAGACACATTGTAAACATACCATACTTCCTCATTTCTAAGATGTACCTTTCTTATGTCTGAACATTTCTGAAATTGAGATAAACTCACAATAGATGCAATATGAACATTTATTGTGATAGGCAGTGTTTTGTTTCTGGAAAAGTCTAATGATGTTGTAATGAGGAAATATGCTAATATAAACAAAACTCTGATAATTCCACATATATTATCACATATCTGTTCCCACCAGTTGTACTTGATTCTGTATCTCTTTTTGCCAGCTGTGTTAAAACCGTGATTTTGTAATTCTGTACACCTCTAAAATGAGTTCAAAAAAGGAGTTGTTTTTATGAAAAGCAAGTTTGAATTCTTTAGAAAGATTTAATCAAAATGTTTTGCTAAACAATAGATTGTTGCCAAATTAGGCTGGGGCAGAACAAATAAGGGACAAAATAAAAAAAAAAAAAAAGGATTTTCCACCCATACTGCTTCACAAGTGTCTACTGTTAACAATATATTTAGTGAATGTAGAAAACATTCCCAAAAGAGACTCAGATTAGACTAAAAACATAAATATAAAACCAACATACGATGTCACAATAGCAAAAAATAAGAATGTATGCATACTAATCCATTAATTATGATATTCCCATACAACAGAATATTACACAGACATTTTTAAAAAAGAAAATATTCAGACTAAGTGCTGTGCCTCACAACTGTAATCTCAGTACTTTGGGAGACCAAGGTGGGGGGAATCTCCTGAGCCCAAGAGTTCGAGACCAGCCTAGGCAAAATTATGAGACCCTCATCTCTACAAAAAGCTTTAAAAACTTTCTTTTTTTTTTGAGATGGAGTCTTGCTCTGTTGCCCAGGCTGGAGTGCAGTGGCGTGATCTCAGTTCACTACAAGCTCCACCTCCCAGGTTCACGCCATTCTCCTGCCTCAGCCTCCAGAGTAATTTTTTGTATTTTTAGTAGAGATGGGGTTTCACTATGTTAGTCAGGATGGTCTTGGTCTCCTGACCTCATGATCCGCCTGCCTTGGCCTCCCAAAGTGCTGGGATTACTGGCGTGAGCCACTGCACCCAGCCTTTAAAAACTTTTTTAAAAAAAAGAAGAAAAAAGAAATAAATTCACTCACTCACTGTATATATATATATACATAGAAAGATGTCCACACTACATTAAAAAACCAAAATCAGATCCTGCATTTTGTACACTTGTATGATTGTTAAAAAAGCAGCAAATATATAATACACATATATACGAATTTACACATATGTAAAGAAGATGTATAGAAAGATAACCAAGATAAATAATAATAATAATGGTTACCTTGTGTATTTTTGAGAAAAATTCTGGATTGTTAATTCAAAATTTTAATACAATATATTTACATATGTTTTCAAGAATACTTTCCCTGCATACGAGATACACTTATTTCAAGGCAGATATGTGTTTTTTATTTTACCTCGCTAGGCCACCATAATCAAGTCCTTCTTCTCCTCTAAATATTACATATAAGCGCCTCCTCAAGTCATAGGGTTTTAATGCCATAATCTAATTAAAAACAAAAACATGAATATTAAATACTCACATGCAGTACAAATTCCTTTCAAAACAATTTAAATTTAAACTGTATTTTCAAAATAACAGATTTCCTTATCTTATACAATGCTTTTAACTGAAGAGATGAATTGGTTTGTTTCACAAACTAGATAAAGACATACATTTCAATCTCTTAAGCTTTTCCTGACTCACTTTCACATACAGTTGACCCATAAACAACATGAATTTAAGTCAACATGGTGACTGCACAGGTCCACTTATACCTGAAATTTTCTTCAGCCTCTGCCAACCCTGAGAAAGCAAGGCCAAGCCCTCTTCCTCCTCCTCAGCCTATCCAATGTGAAGACAATGAAAATGAAGACCTTTATGATGATCCACTTCTACTTAATGAATAGTATAAGTATTTTATCTTCCTTATGATTTTCTAAAAAACATTTTTTCTCTAGCTTACTTTAAGAATATAGTATATAATACATATATCATACAAAAGGTGTTAACTGATTCTTTATGTTATTGGTAATGCTTCCAGTCAATGGTAGGTATTAGTAGTTCAGTTTTTGGGTCAAGTTTTTTTTTTTTTGAGACGGAGTCTCGCTCTGTCGCCCAGGCTGGCGTGCAGTGGCGCGATCTCAGCTCACTGCAAGCTCCGCCTCCCGGGTTTAAGCCATTCTCTTGCCTCAGCCTCCCGAGTAGCTAGGATTACAGGCGCCCGCCACCTCGCCTGGCTAGTTTTTGTATTTTTTTTAGTAGAGACGGGGTTTCACCGTGTTAGCCAGGATGGTCTCGATCTCCTGACCTCGTGATCCGCCCGTCTCGGCCTCCCAAAGTGCTGGGATTACAGGCTTGAGCCACCGCGCCCGGCCATTTGGGTCAAGTTATATGTGGTTTTTCAACTGTGCAAGGGGTCAGCACTCCTAGCTCCTGTGTTGTTTAAGGGTCACCTATACTCTTTCCCCCTTCTGGTATTAAATGATAGTTCTACTTTGGGTTAACGGCAAGACAGGAAAAGCTTGACACAAAAGGCTTTTAAGGTTAAAAATATTATCTCCCCTGCTGGTTTCCCCAAACTGTACCAAAATCTTTCAACACGTGACTTGTAAATTTTTCTGACTAGCAGCACTTAGAGGCAAAAGACTTTGTTCTGCATCCTGCTTATACCGAACATTCCATTTCTTAGTAGGAAAGAAACTCAGCTATAATGACTATTTATACAATGATGAATTTATTCACAGGCTAGTATAACTTAAAAACAATACCTATACCAAATTTTCATAATCTTTAATAGCTTACATCAAGGTTACTAGTAAGTAGGCTTTACTTTTGGATAGAAATACATTACATTCCACACATATGTCAGGACCAGAGCAAGACTGGCAGGTCTGGGTTGGAGCATAGCTCACCAGCATGCCTCCTTTGGGGCAGTCATGGGCTCAGTGCTCTACATCAAATAGACCATGATTCTTCCCAAGACAGGGTAAAAAGCAAAATAAAGTCTATGAATTCACATGTACACTTACTAAAATCAACACAAACAGCGGTTGACCTATTTACACTTAGTTTGCCAAGAATTTATTAACTCAAAAGAAAAAAATCAACTTGATAATAGTTTAAGTATTATGCCCAAAGTCCAATAGTAAAATTAAGCTATGGCTTGAAATTCTCTCGGGGCTCAGAGTATCATTACTCCATTCTGGCTTGTACAAAGTATAAATAAAAGTCCCTGTATGCCTGAGTACACAGCAAAATTTGGTTCATCACTGTGATACTAGAGGGGGAGGGAACAAGACGTCTCATTATGAAAAATTCTCCATCGGAAAAAAACTGACAATACAGTATTTGGATTATTTATCCTTAAATATTCTGCAGATGATTCAGGAAAGGTAGAAATACTGCATTCATTTATTCGCTCATCAAATATTTATTGAATACCCTATATGTGCAAAGGCACTATTCTAGGTACTAGGCAGAACAGCAGTAAACCAATAGTCTCTGCTCTCATGGAGTCACATTCTAGTAAGGAAGACAAAATACACTATGTTGGGTGGTTATGAAAAAGAATAAAGCACCATAAATGGCTGGAATGTGACTGTGAGGGAGAAGAGCAGGACTGCCATCTTAAAATAGTAAGCTCAGAGAAGGTCTCTCTGAGATCACATTTAAACAGAAACGTAAAGGTGAGAATAAACAGTTATTAAAGGAATACTCAGATGGAATACAGTATCTACCAATTTAATTTTAATTTGATAGCATTATCAAAACTTTGAAGTAATAAATTCTTAGCCAAGTATTAAGTGTCGAAACAAGAATCAACTCATTCCAAAAGCTGTTTAGGCTTTATTTTAGTAAATACACGTCTAAATTCATGATAGAATGATTGTCTCTCAGTCTCAGTACCTTCACCTATAACATGGAGATACAATAAGAGCTATCTCAAAGGGATGCTGTGAGGACGAATGAAATAAAATGAGAAATGTAAGATGCCAGTGTTTTACAAATGATATTCACTCAGTTTATGGTAGGGTTTAGTGTAACTATTATTAAAATGGGCACTCAGGCCAGATGCAGTGGCTCAAGCCTGTAATCCCAGTACTTTAGGAGGCCAAGGTGGGTGGATCACTTGAGCCCAGAGTTCGAGACCAACCTGGGTAACATGGCAAAATTCCATCTCTATTAAAAAAAAAAAAAGGCACTCAGTAAGTGGCGGTGGCAGTCATTATTATTATAGCTGTGTTCTGGGTGGTTTAAAAATTTCTAAAACCGTAACTTTATTTAGATGTACAGAATACAATGAGACAAATAGTATTTTATTCTGCTAAAATCCTCCTTACCTGTTGGAAGGAATCTTCAAACAATGTCTGCCGGGACACATTGATCTTTACATGACTGGGTAGTGCATTAGACTAAAGACAAAAACAATATCATAATATCATCTAAGTTATAGTATATGTATTGTATAAAGATAACACTAAATTATTGTGAGTATAAGATTTATTTACCACTGTAGTACCTGGCACAAATAACGGAAGTGAGCAAGTTTCCACCTAAAGCTGCGTTCATAAGCAATTTGTGGACCACCTTTAGTTCTAAAGAAAAACAAAAAGAAACCAAATTAACTCACAATAAAGCTGAATACTTAGTATTCAGTATGAAATCAGAGGTCCTAAAGTCCTACAAAATACCACAGGAAGTTTTTTGCTGGGAGAGAAGGGTATACATACATGGTGGGCCAAAAGCAGCTCAAGTAATGGGGACTATTACAGCAACAGGACACACACATACACAAAGAGGGACACTGTATTTATGCTGGGTCTTTGGTTAGTGAGTTAAATGAAATACCAAAGTCTACTACAGACTATTTCAAAGAAAATATTTGATAATCCTTAAATCTAAGGAGGACAGAGGCTCCAGACAGTAGAGACGTGGAAGGAAATTCTATCCCATCCTAAGTCTAACCTAAAACTCAAACAAATATTCCTGGAGATAATAAGCAGAGCAAAATCAAATTCCTAGAAACAACATTGTCATCCAGATGACACGGTTCAGGCGGTCAGTGAGAGAAAAGGCAGAGTTGGTGGCATGGCACCTGGGAATACAGGTTTCACAACATGGTCTGACTCACAGTAACAGAGCCTGGATCTCTTCCCTATTGACTGAGGGCCTGACAAGCACAAATCACTTTCATAATCTTAAGGAACACTTTGGAACAGATGAAAAATGTTCTCTTGCATTGTCAGGTTCAAGTGAATTCACTTATTCAAGCATTTGCTGAAAGGATAGCTGGTACCTGGCTTTCTTCTAGACAGTGACGGCATTACTTATTAATAGGTAAAAATGCCTGTTTTGTGGAGCTTATGTACTAGTGAAGAGATAAGTAAAGTACAAATGTCTTATCACTCTTGACCTAAAACAATAAAAAAGGCATTGTTAAAAGGACAAAGGATAAGGAGTGATATGACAAGTATTTTGTAATTTTCAAAAGGGTAAAAAGAGTAGAGCTCATATACAAAGCGACATTTGAGCAAAAACATGAAGGAGAGGGCATAAGCCATATGGAGATTTGGGAAAAGAGCATACCAGGCAGACGGTGTAAGGGCTAAGACCCAAGGTGGAAGCTGACGGTGTTGAAGGCACAGCTAGTGGCCAGTGAAGCTGGAACATGGTGAGTAAGGAAGAGCGAAAACCAAGAAGAGGTTGAAGAGATGAGAGGGGTCAGATCCTGTAAGGCCATTACTGTGCTTTTTACTCCAACTGAGATGGAAACCACTGAAGGGTTTTGTGCAAACAAATGGCTTTTAATTTAACTTTTGTTTTGGAAAGTCAGTCTCTGTGCTGTACGGAGAATAACACAACATTGTACGAGGTATGGGAAGAAAGCAGGGAGAGGACTCTGCTACCAAGCCAGGCAACAGACAATGGTAGCCTGGACCAAAATGGTGGCAATGGGGGTGGTGAGACAGCTGGACTCTAGATATGCTCTGAAGCTGAGGTAACTAGAATTCTTGATGGACTGTTTGTAAGCTAGGAGAGAAAGAGGAGTTGTGGATGATTCCACATTTTTTTTTCTAAGATGGAGTTTTGCTCTTGTTGCCCGAGCTGGAGTGCAATGGTGCAATCTCAGCTCACTGCAACCTCTGCCTCCAGGGTTCAAGTGATTCTCCTGCCTCAGCCTCCTGAGTAGCTGGGATTATAGGCACCACCATCACGCCCAGCTAATTTTACCATGTTGGCCAGGCTGGTCTCGAATTCCTGACCTCAGGTGATCCACCCACCTCAGCCTCCCAAAGTGCTGGGATTACAGGCCTGAGCCACCATGCCCAGGTGATTCAAAAAATTTTGACCCAAGTACATGCTAGAGTGGAGTTATCATCAACTGTGTGACAGGGAGTATCACAGGTAGGGCTGGGTTTTTGTTGTTGTTTTGTTTTTGTTTTGTTTTGTTTTGTTTTTTTAGAGATGGGGTCTTGCTATGTTGCCCAGGCTGGTCTCAAACTCCTGGGCTCAAGTGATCTACCTGCCTCAACCTCCCAAAGTGCTGGGATTACAGGTGTGTGCCACCATGCCTGGCCAGAGAGCAGGTTCTACAGGACCTATCAGGAAGGAGTTACAAGTGGAGACGTCAATAAGCAGCTGAATATAGAAAGCAAAATTTCAAGTGAGAAGTCTGAGCTAAATTTGTGAGTCATTAGCGGGCAGGTGTTTTAAAAGTGTAATACTGAATAGGATGCACCAAGAGAATGAATGTAGTTTTTTTTTTTTTTTAAAAAAGGGCTGAGGAAAAAAAGGAGGACTCGGCAAAATAAAGAAAAAAGACCAGAAAGGCAGAGGGAAATCAAGAAAGTATGGTTCACAGCACTACTTTTGCCAGGAGAGAGAAATGTATTATGTCAAATGTTCCTGATAAGTCCAATCAGACAGGACTTCAGACCAATGCCTGGATTAACAATGGGAAGATCATTGGTGCCCTTGCAAATTCAGTGTCACGGGAACTTCCTGGAGTTGGTTTAAAGGAGAAACTATGAACAGCAATACAGAGACAACCGTGCAAGTAGCTTTCCTGTAAACGGGAGCAATAAAAATGAATTGTGGGCTGGGTGTGATGGCTCACGCCTGTAATCCCAGGACTTTGGGAGGTCAAAGCGGGTGGATCGCCTGAGGTCAGGAGTTTGAGATCAGCCTGGCCAACATAGCAAAACCCCATCTCTACTGAAAATACAAAAATTAGCTGGACATGGTGGCGGGTGCCTGTAATCCCAGCTACTCGGGAGGCTGAGGCAGGAGAATCGCTTGAACCCAGGAGGTGGAGGTTGCAGTGAGCTGAGATCACATCATTGATTGCCCTCCAGCCTGGGCAACAGGAGCGAAACTCCATCTCAAAAAAAAACACACACACACACACACACAAATGAACTGTGTAATCGAACACATTGGTTTGGTAAAGGGAAGAGTTGTAATTTTTTTTTGCTTTTTTTTTTTAAATCTAGGAGAAATAACAGCTGATAAGAATAATTTAGTGGAGAAATAAAACCTGATAATTCAAGACAAAGGTGGTAACTGTTGGAGCAATTAAGTAGAAAAGTGGTGGTAGGAATCGAATGTACCAGCAGAGGGAGCAGACTTTGATAATAACAATGACAGTTCATCTACAGAACAGGAGGGAGGAGAGGTGGTAGGAGATGCACAGATATGGTGGTACAAATTTGCAAAAGACCTTTTATGATTGCTTCTACTTTCTTAGTTATGCAAAGACATTACACCTTAGAGTAAGAATGAAGGAGACATCTGTCAACTGCTTAATTCAGTTATCTTTAAATCTGGAAAATCATTTCACTGACCATCTCATTGCAGCAGTGTCATGTGGCAGTTAAGAGCACAGAGTCAAGAGACAGACTGACTGTCATAGTTAGAAACCAGCTCCACTACTTGCCTTATAACTTTGCACGGTTAGTTACACTCCCTGTATCTCTCCTCACTTGGTAAAGAGAAAAATAATAGTATCTACCTCAAGGGGTTATTGGAAGATAAAATGAGTTAATATCTATGAAGTACTTAGAACAATCCTTGGCACATAGTAATCACTACATAAATAGTTGCCATTGCTATTATTAAGGAATGACATGCTGCAAATCCATCGTCAAATGAGAGCAAAGACAGCTATACTAACGTATCACTTGTGTAGGTTTTCTTGAACCAAAAAGTAAAATATTTTTCTAAACTTGAGGATAAGTTAGAGACTAACTCTCATGTGCTCATTAAGCAACATTTAAAGGAGAACCTCAGGTTTTCACTCACACAGATGACTTCCCATTGCGAGGATCTTTGAATGTTGTTGTTCTTGTGTTATGATCAACAAAGTACCTGACACCTTCACGAGTGTATCTAATTTCCCAGCCTTCTGGCAGGGGTTCTTCATTCTGTAAGCTAAAAGATAAAGTTAAAATCACAAGATGAACATTTTCTAGGTACTAAAAATATCTCATTCAAGGTTGGTTGATTCTACCTACAGATATATGCAAGATGATTTAAGGCTGCTGTATATACATACCCTTGAGTTCTTGGATCTTCCCATTGGGTTGTTTTTGTGTTGTGATTCACAAAGTAAACCCTGTCTGTTGAATCCACTCTTTTCTCTGAAATATAAAGTGACCATAATATTTAATAACTATTTGGGATCTATATATAAAATAAGGAATATATATAATTATATATTATATATTATATATAAATATATATAAAAATATATCAGGGATATATGTATCGCTTATATGTCTTATAGAATATATATAATATATAATCTATTCTATATATAATATATATTACATACATAATTATATATTATATAAATAATATATATTATATATTATAAGGGGTATATATTAAGGGATATATATAAGGGAGATATACATATAAAATAAGGGATATATACATGGAGATATATATATCTCCCTTACGGATCATTAGCAAAAACATAACGGCTTACCCCAGCCTGGTGGCAAAGGTCCATAAGGGTCATTTTCTGCAGCTAACATTGAAGCCTGATTGGAGAAAAGATTGGGGAGAGAAATAAAATAACAGTATTTTAATATGGAAGTGGAAATAAGCCAAGTGCATGGCAGAATCACATTTTATAATAATTTTCTAAAAATATGATAAGGGGCTGGGCACAGTGGCTCACGCCTGTAATCCCAGCACTTTGGGAGGGCAAGGTGGGAGGATTACTTAAGCCCAGGAGTTCAAGACCAGCCTGGAAGACCCTGTCTCTATTAAAAAAATTTTTTTTTTAATTAGCCAGACATGTTGGCACATTTGCCTAAAGTCCCAGCTACTTGGAAGGCTGAGGTGGGAGGATCACTTGAGCCCAGGAGGTGGAGGTTGCAGTGAACTGTGATCACACTACTACTGCACTCCAACCTGGGCAACAGAGCAAGAAGCTATCTCAAAAATAGATCTATATTATTAGATAGATAGATAGATAGATAGATAGATAGATAGATAGATAGATAGATAGAGAGATCTACATAATAAGGAAATGTAGCAATTTCAAGACACAAAGTTCTTTGTTTTTTTGAGACAGGATCTTCCTGCTCTATTACCCAGACTAGGGTGTAGTGGTGTGATCTCAGCTCACAGCAGCCTCTGCTTCCCAGGCTCAAGCAATCCTCCCACCTCAGCCCCACCAAGTAGCTGGGACTACAGACATGCACCACCACACCTGGCTAATATTTGTATTTTTTGTAGAGACAAGGTTTTGCCGTGTTTCTGAGGCTGGTCTCGAACTCCGAGGCTCACGTGATCCACCCGCCTCGGCCTCTCACAGTGCTGGGATAACAGGTGTAAGCCACCACTCCCAGCCAAGACACAAAGTTCATAAAACGTCATGAAGAGGAGACTATCAACTAATCAAATTAATTATTAGTTTTTCTAAAATGATTTAAAAATAATACACTGGCATCAGTACTTTACTCTCCCAGTCCTTCCATACTAAACTATAGAGGGAAGATGAAATGGGAGAAGAACATACAGGAAATTGATGTTTAAATGAGGCAATATTATTTGTTTAAAAATAGACCAATTATCACAATTTTCTTTAAAACAAATGCCCACTAATAAAACTAACACTCAACTCCAGTACCATTTATAGAAATAAACTTTTAATTAGTATCTTTTATATTTTCATGCATACATAAAAACACATTTTTATGTATGCCTCCATTCTTATTATAACCTAGAAATATATTCTGAGGAAAATATAAGCATTCTATCAAGAATTTTATAATAATGACAAATGTAAAAATAATTACCTGAAAAATAATTTCTTAAAGTAAATGCATCTTGATGAATATAATCTTGTAACAGACCCTGTTAATTATACTCAATATTTATCTTCCACCTGTTCTTGAGAACCAAATCCCTGCTTTGTTGGAGGTAGAAACGTGGCCATAAAGATCATTCCATCCCCCTTCCCTTGCAGCTGAGCTGGTAGAGTGAACAATTCTGGCCAGTGAAGTATAGGCAGAGGCCATGGTAAGGGCATCCTTCACTAAGTAAAAAAGGCAAGGGCTTGCAACAACAGAGCCATCTGCCCTTTCAATTCCTCTTTCTCTTTCTTCTTGCCTAGACTATGGATGTGAGGCCCACAGTGTAGAGTTCCATATAAACGAAGTAAAAGGCCTGAAGTGTGATACGGATGGCAGAGCATAAAGTCAGAAAGAACCCAGGTCCTTGATGACACTACTGAGTCAATGCAGCACTTAGACTTTTACCCCAGACCTGATGTTGTACTGAGATAATTAAACCTCAATGTGTTTAAGGAGATTCTATTACTTGCAAGATAACATTCTTCTGATACGCATCTGTTACCTCATTCTGCCCTGTTCACCAAAGGTTTTCAAGTGTACAGGTAAGTCCAACCAAAAACAAAGCTATATGTATTACTTTTTATGTATGTATATAGCTATATATATTACTATATATACCATATGGTATAATTACTATATACAGCTAAACTATGGAACCTTACCACTGATTTCTGTACAAGTCATGGAAGAACCAGCAATTGAAGGCAGCAGGAAACGCTATAGAAACTAGGCTGCCCACTCCCTCCCTGCTAGCTACATATAACCGGGAGAGTAGGTCAACCTGCAAATGAGAACTTACTATTTAACCTCTGAAAAAAATGTGGTCAAAAGAGTCAGACTGTAACAGCATTTTGGAGGAAGTTACTTACATTTTCTTTCTATGTCTCTTTCCTACTTCCTTTCTATCTGCTAACTGCTACACTTTAGGTCTCAAGGTGCCTCAAAACACTATCTGTAGTTGCCCAGTACTTTAAAATTTATCTTTTCTACCTCCTATGATCACACCATTTATCAGAGGAGTTTTGTTTTGTTTTTTCCACTTCTCTCACGGATGTTTGCTTATGGCAATAAGTAAATCCCCAATTGGTCAAATTTTCAGACAGTGTTAGACTTTTTGGACAAAACTTTCAAGTTCTAGAAATATCTCTTATGGGACAAAACAGATGAACGTTGCTTCTTAGAATCTGGGAAGAGAATCAGAATAGCTATAATACTGCGAGACTGGCTCTAAGTAAAATCATAAGGTAACTGGTTATGTTGAAAGCAAACAAAATTATTATAAAAGTGGAGGATTGAAAATTAGCAAAAATATTATTTTACGAAGAATTGCATTTATGAAACTACCCCTTAGTAAGGATATAAAACTTAGTGTGTAAGTTATGTTACTAAACTAGAATATTTTAAATTATTATAAAGTGCATATATATATATATATATATATATCAGAAACACTATTTATTAAAGATTAAAAAATATCTTGTAACACAGTCTATACCATTTCTAAAAATCACCAAAACAGATATGTGATTATGGTCAAGGGATAGCAAAAAAAAAAAAAAAAAAGAAAGAAAAAAAAAAAGGGAAAGAAAAATCACCATAATAGAGAAGGACAAACAAATAAGGGAGGAAGTTATGTAAACAATCTTATAATTTGCTAATTACCGAATAGAGGTATCGTTGGTTAAACTGTTGCATAGCTCCCTGCAATTGGTTCCGCTGAGATTGCCACTGTTCAAAATTTCGGACAGATTCCATGGTAGGCCGCTGCCACGTTGTTGTTCTGGTGTTATGATCCACATAATAAACTCTTCCACGATCATCAACTCTTCTTTCCCAACTACCACAAATAAACAATAATAAAAATAAACAATAATCTCTCAATATAAGAAAATGAAAAGCAGTTATTACTTCACTCACTTTAAATATCAAGACATGTTAAAATACCTAAAACATGAAACTATGAACTATTTATTTTAGCTACATTACCTTCCCATTCTACGACTAATACCTTTTTATTTCCTTTAGTCACTGTAATGTTTAGTCCCGCACTAGAAGAGGTTGCTTATTTTTATTTTTTTTTAAATTTTACTTTAAGTTCTGGGACACATGTGTAGAACACGCAGGTTTGTTATACAGGTATACATGCGCCATGGTCGTTTGCTGCAGCTATCAACCCATCAGGTTTTAAGCCCCTCAAGGGGAGGGAGAGCATTAGTCCTAATATAATTTCTAAAACCTGTCTAAAAAGAGGCCACTGAAAGAACAGTTTCAGTATCAATCTGGCTATCCGTTTTCTCTCTTTTTTTTTTTTTTGTGAGATGGCGTTTCGCTCTTGTCACCTAGGCTGAAGTGCAATGGCGTGATCTCAGCTCACTGCAACCTCTGCCTCCCAGGTTCCAGTGATTTTCCTGCCTCAGCCTCCTGGGTAGCTGGGATTACAGGCACAGACCACCATACCCAGCTAATTTTTTGTATTTTTAGTAGAGACGGGGTTTCACCATGTTGGCCAGGCTGGTCTTGAACTCCTGACCTCAGGTGATCCTCCCACCTCTCAGCCTCCCAAAGTGTTGAGATTACAGGCATGAGCCACCGTGCCCGGCCTCTCCTTCTTTCTTTGATAAGCATTTACTGACAGTGCTTGCTGTATACCAAGCAATCTGCTCTATAGCCAATACCCATGTTCAGGATGAGTTAACTGAACTCTTTTTATTACTTTTTAACTCACCTTCCTGCCATTATATTGCTGCCAATTTTCTTCCTGAAACACAGGTGGACTCCATGTCATTCCACCCACGATGGATCACTGGCATGGCATAAAAATGTACTGTCCACATTTTCAGTCTCATCTCCCTGAGATCCTACAAGGGTCTCACGTGAGAGTCTAACCAACTATTTGCTGGTTCCAAGGGTGTCATGAGTTGAATTTTGTCATGCTTTTGCCTCACAGAATACCCTTCCCTATATCTCTACCAACTAGAATTCTACTCATCCTTGAGGGTTCATGCCAACTTCCACCTGTTCTACACATGTAGGATCTATTAAACCAATTTTTATCATTAATTCATGAAATGATTGTAAACTCCTTTCAGCAAGCAATTATAAATTCCTTAAACTTATTACTAAAAATACAATGGGGTCACAAAGAGAATAATAGACGCTAAAGATGAAATTAAAGACAACCTCTGCCTAATTTTTGGACAACAGTTTCAGTGAAATAAACCCCATGTCATGGCACTCAATGAATGGGCTAAATGAATGACTATAACTTGATGATCCTGTCAGAGTTAAAATGAACTTCACGGTTTGCTATATTGCAATATCGGCGCCATGTTTTCCAATAAGTTCTCATTTAATACTGTAGAATCAAGGCCTGAGTGCTTTGTTCCATAAAACAGAAATATCCCACAAAAATAACATTTCTCTGCCTTAAATTTTCTAGATTGTGAATGTGTTTTAAAATGGTGGGCTTTAAATTGAATCTGGAAGGGAAATCTGAGTATCTAAGAAATATACTTCAGGTACACACAGAATGTGTGAGATAAATAAATGCAAATAGTACAATTCGACTAGCTATCAGTGCAGTTATGTAGACAGTTATGAAAAAATACAAAAGTAAAGGAAGACTCGTTTGTGAATGGCCTTGAATGACAGCCTAATAGCATGAATTTTAGTATGTAATAAAAACTTTATTAAAACTTTCTACAATTTTAGGCATAAGTTCACTCATGGAGACCTTTGTAGATTATAGTTTTGGGCCACTTTAATATTTAAGTCATTAAATCTTATGAAATAACATACTTTAGATCACTATCCTTGCAGAACCATACATATAAACTGTCCTAAATGTTACCTTTCTTTCCTTAAAAAAATTACAAGGAAGGACTGACAACTGACCAAATTTTGCAACTTCTCTCAGTAACTCATGCCAATGCTTGACAGTCTCTTGAAGAAGCCCTACAGACTATCTAGTCTCATTGACTGAACATTCATTATTTATACAAGGAAATTTAAAGAAACTGAATATATGCAGAATGAAAGAATCAAATTATGCTGTACTAAATGAATGTGAAAACCACATATGTGATAAAATATAACTGCAGATGCACAAAGATGCTATATTACCCTGGAGGTAAAGGTTGTGGTCTCTCCCATGTGGTAGTTCGAGTATTATGATCCACATAATAGGTTCTACCATGAGGATCTTTTCTTTGTTCCCACCTTTAATAAAAATACAAAAATAACAGTAAGAGACAACACACTAAGACAATCTTCCTAGTAATCAGAATGACTGAATGACTCTTCCTTACAATCAGAAAAATTACAGATAAGCTTTACATTAAAAGACTATAAACACACATACACAGCTATATATAAAGGCTATTTTATATATATACATAAGTGTTCATTTTCTCAATTATTAGTACTTTTTTAACCTCTTAATTATTCCCTTTTTATTACAGTATTGGAAACTCAAAAAGTATAGTTAGCAGAAAAGGAATACAATACCCCACATTTTAAAAAGTTACTTATAGAATTCCAAATTATCAGAAAGCAGAAATTGAATCAAGAATAAAGAAACTTTCAGCTTAATATTAAATCCAAGGCACAAAATGTCTATGAAGTAATACATTGATTTTGCTATAATTTCAAAAGTACCCATCTAAAAGATTTTTAGCCGAAATGGCCTTAAAGAAGTATGTGGTGATACTGCTCCATGAAAATTCTTTCATCTGTGTGCACAGTGTCTTTTCTTTGTGCATATCTATCCCAATTTTCGTTTTGGTAGGTCTCAGAACTTATGGAAATTACATTTTATCTTTTTCATATTCTATTTTGAAGACTCTCAATCTCTCGTTTCTACCATTCTCATTTTTTCTTCTGTGATTCCTGTTAATTTCTCTTCAGTCTTTTCTTAATATGGTATAGAAAAATAATTTTTAAAAATAAAAACTGGTGGGCCAGGCATGGTGGCTCATGCCTGTAATCCCAGCACTTTGGGAGGCTAAGGAGGGTGGATCACCTGAGGTCAGGAGCTGAAGACCAGCCTGGCCAATATGGAGAAACCCCGTCTCTACTAAAAACACACACACACACACACACACACACACACACACACACACACACACAAAATTAGCCAGCCATGGTGGCACACACTCCTGTAATCCAAGCTACTTGGGAGGTTGACACATGAGAATTGCTTGAACCCAGGAGGTGGAGGTTGCAGTGAGCCGTGATTGCACCACTGCACTCCAGCCTGGGCGACAGGGCAAGACTCTGTCTTAAAAATATAAAATACAAATAAATAAATAAACAAACAAAAGCTCATACTTCTGAGTTTAAGACTCTTGTTTTCAATTTTAAAATAGAATAACCAGAAAATATTTTCCTTTTTCTTTAACACAAGAACTCAAGAAGGTAGTGTTTCGGAAGGGACATGAGAGAGTATTCCTGGGATGCTGTCAATGTTCTCTTTCGTGACTTGTGTGATGGTTACAAATGTGTATTTTGTGAGAAATCAGCTTCATCTATATATTTTGAAGGAAAGTACTTTTCTGTGTGTATGTGAAGTTTCACAATAAGAGATTCTGTTTTTAAATGTGAGTGCTTATCAAGAAGCCCTAACTTGGAATGGTGAGTTTTGATAAGTTGTCCTGCACCAAGAGGGAGGCTCAAGGATCTCCCATAAAGAATCCTGCACTTTTCCCTCCTACCTTCCTTCCCCATCTGCAAAGTTTTGAGGATCAAATCGCTTTTCCCTATTATTTGTTAATATGGTAAATTTATATTTTCAAATATTAAGTCAATCTGTGAGAACCCCCCCAAAAGGAACCCAATTAAATTTATTTTATTAAGAGTGCCGAAGTTATTTTATTTTTATACACGATAACTATATATACTGAAACTACTCCCTAGTTTGCACCCATAAACACATACATACTTAAGATGACAAATACACACAAAAAATTAAAAAATTTGTTTAGTCTGCATCTAACAAACCTAAGTCACAAAACGCTTAAGTAGTAACCATAAACAGTAAAGATTCCCAAGTTCAGAACTGACTTAGGATCACAAAAATTATTAAACTTGCCTATTATATCCTACACTGGAACACTCAAGATATTCAGTACTGTAAAAACTTAGATATTCCTTATAAAGCATTTCACTAAAATCAGACAATCTGAAAGTTATGATTAACTTTATTTGCTTATATAAAAAGCTCACAGGAAAGGAGTTAAATATAAAATTTCATTTTAAAGGCCTTTCAGGAGTATGTCTAACATGTACCAATGGGCTATTCTGTATGAAAGCTTAACTACCAAAACCAAATGAATACCTAAAAACCTGATCAAGTTTCACTTTTGCTATTTTTAGGTAATAATTCCCATACACAGTCCTTGAATTTTTATTGCTATCCTATAGCAAAATTTCCTGGTTTCAACTGTTTCTTCACAAATATCCTTTACTATTTTTAATTTGGCTTTAATTTTTATCAAAATTACATATACTTCCAGATAGTTTAATATATACCTTCATAGCTATATAATTATATATACCTTCACATAGTTTAAACAGAGTCATATAGTCTATGAGACTTATTGCAAAAAACAACAGTACTTACTGTCTTTTTCACATCATTTTCCACTCCCCAAGGCAACATTTTCAACTTTGTTTCAGTCCATTTTTTTTGGTATTTACTTCTTTTACTTATTAACTTCCTTGATTTATTGTAACTTGTTTAATTTCAAACACAATGTATTGACATTTTACTAGGAAAGGTGAAGCTGCAGGTCTCTCTCCTGCACACACACACATCTACACTTACCCTCCTCCCAACCATTCCAAATATATACATATGTTGTACCTTCCCTTACAGTTATCATTATGACTATATAAACTCCCCACAGCTGAGCACAGAACATACCCCAATTTCTTTTTTAAAAAAATACTATTAGCTAGAAAAATTATCTCCACTTCCATTTGCTTATTGTCTACATTCTTATCGTTAAACCCCAAATACTTTTCCAATTGCATAAATCTCTTAAAACGTTCAAGCTCGTTAGCTGTTCTATGATTGCACCTGTCTTCTGATTAGCTTCTAGTCTAGACTGTCTGCTGTCTGAGGCCACTCTGTGCTTTCCTTCATCATGGTGCAGGCATTCCTTTCACTCCTCTCCTAGCAGACCCTCTAATTCCTGCATCCAACATCTTTTACTTTAACTACCTAGTTTTGGGAAAACACAAGTCCTAGTAGCTTTCTAAGAAGACATAAGAAGTGAACTTTTGGAAACCTAGGATATGAAAAATTGTATTTATTCTATGCAAACACTAAACACTGTGTCTAGATACAGATCATATGTTGGGTATAATTTCCTTCCGCATCTAAGGCATGGACTCACTGTCTTCCACTGTCTTCTAGGTTTTCATGTTGATTCTAGGAAATCTGATGCCATTCTGATTATTATGAAACCTGCTTTATTTTTTTCAATCTCTGAAAATATTTAGAATTTAATTGGCCCAAATGTACTAAAATTTTCACAACCAATTGTCTTAAAATAAATGTTTTCATTTATCATCCTGGATTTTTAGTGAGCCTTTTCAATAAGAAATTTGTGTCTATTCTTCAATAAAGAAATTTGTGTTTGTTATTTTGTTAAGGACTTCCTCCTATTTTCTCTCTTTCTAGAACTTTTCTTATCAGACTATCTGAACTGATCCTTATGTGTTACTCTCTGGCAAATTTCTTTACCTTTATCAGTCAAACTTTCCACTGAATTAAATTTCCAAGAGTTTTTTAGTCCTTTGAGTATTCCATTTTTATAGCACTGGGTTCTTGTTTTATGTATGTCATATCTACTTTTATCCTTCAGAGGATATTAAAATAGTATCTTTTTTTTTTTGGATGGAATCTCACTCTGTCACCCAGTCTGGAGTGCACTGGTGCGACATTGGCTCTCTGCAACCGTCTCCCAGGTTCAAGCGATTCTTCTGCCTCAGCCTTTTGAGTAGCTGGGACCACAGGCACGTGGCACCACGCCTGGCCAATTTTTGTATTTTTATTAGAGGCAGGGTTTCACCATATTGGCCAGGCTGGTCTTGAACTCCTGACCTCGTGATCTGCCCGCCTAGGCCTCCCAAAGTGCTGGGGATTACAGGCGGGAGTCACCGTGCCCAGCCCTAGTCTGGTATCTTAAAACAGTATTTTCTAGGTTGTTTGTTTTGATATCTATCTTTCAAATTAAGAGGTTTCCCTCAGATGTCTAATGAGAAGGGCACCGAAAACTGGGAGTTTTATGTGCCTGGGTGGGGCTTGTGGATTGCGGGATTAAATAAAGAGTGGGGCTGTTTTGTTAGAGAACAATCTATACTAGTATTTTCGGTGTTTTGGGGAGGTCTTCAATAGAAGATACTGTCAGTCTCCTGGGTGAAGAGGTAAAATCCTGGGTGTCAATATTCTGGGATCTGGGTTGGGTGTATATTTGAAAATTTACTTTACAACCTTCTTTACTTATTAACCTTTCAAAGGTTCACTTATGTCTGCTGATTTAGGACAGTATTTCTGACCTCCAATGTGCCTGGTGTTCCCAAGCGTCAAGTATCTCCAGTGAGGAAACCCCTAGGCAGAGCAGAAGTTTTGGCTGCAGGGAAGGGAATTAGGGTTTCTCAAACATTCAATCTTGCCATTTACAGTGTCATCTTCACTACCACTTCCAAAGGTATCCGATGCTGCCAATGCGTATTCTGAGCTTTTCCCAATGACAGGCCAGAATCCAGCTCTCTTGGGTTTGCTAACTGAGGTGCACTTAACCATCCTCCAAATGACTGCAGCCTCCACCAACAGCTTGATGGCAACCTCATAAGAACCCCAAGTAGAAGCACCTAGCGAATGCACTTCCTTATTCCTGACGCTCAGAAACTATGTGAGATAAGTTTTGGGGTAATTTATTATACAGCAATAAATAATACACAAGGAAGCACTACAAACCATTCAAAAGAATTAAGGGAGACCTACATATTAGACCATATGCTCCACAGAGTTTGGACCTTCATCTGTTTTGCTAATCAGTATACTAACAGCACCTAGCACAGAGGCTGCCACAGACAAAGAGTTTAATAAATATTTGTCAATTAAATATTTGATCAATGTGTGAATTTATTTGTACTGATTTGGAAATATGACTAAGTTGTTTTTTTAAACCAACTGAAAAGCTATACACAGTATGATCCTATTTATGAAAATATTTTATGCAAAATAATAATGTATATAGCTGCTCTCTAGCCTCTTCATCCACTTTTATCTTGTCTCATAGAACTTGTCACTACCGGACATTACTCAATGAGTTTTTTTACAGAAGACCGCTGTTTGTCTTCCCACTGAAATACAAGCTCTATACAACAGGTGCTACACAACAGAGCCTCGGGTTCTCTAGCTCTGCTGCACACGCCTAGAACAAGGCTCTCAAATATTTCCTGCTGGAATAATATATATAGACACCACTCTCACTGGTGAGTTTAAGAAGTATTAATATTTCTATATGACTTACATATTGTATTTGGTCATGTCTTAATTTTGTAATCAGAAACAGTTTTAATATTGGGGGAAAAAATAAACACAACCAAGCCCTTCATCCATATAACGGGCTACAAAGCCCTTTTCTGTTTTATCCTGAGCTAACTTCAAGTATTTCTAATTTACCATTTAACAAATATTCAGTAAGCACTTACGTTCCAAGCACAATGCTACTTGCTGATCTTGTTAGATCACTTCCAGATTTCAGTGTTTTTGTTCTAAATAGAATTTGTCTTTCTCAAACTAAATTTCTTGCTACACAGAACATTATATTCAGAACTGCTTTCAGTTATCTTATTTCTAATTTTCTAGACCCACAGAATGCACTTTAATAGATCTATAATGCACTAAATAAGGAATAGGCAAATTTCTACAAAGAGCCAGATGATAAATATTTCAGGCTTTGTGAACCAAAGATATAATCAAGACAATTATATAGGTACTTACATAAAAAGAGACTCCTGCCCAGCTCCACCCTCTCTGCCTATGCTGGGGCATCGGGAGTTGTGGGTATGTTGCCTACCCAGTTCCCTCTGCTGACAACATTCTCAGAACACAGAGTTCCTGGTCCACAAGGGAGCAGCCTGGCCAATTTCACCGTCTGCCCCAGGGACTCTTGAATACCTGTGTGTGCCCTTCTCTCCTCCCCTGGCAGCTGGCCCAAGGGGAGTCACCATGCTGAGCTGTCACTCCCAGGGTATGTGTCCACTGCTTGGGACCTGGTAGCTGCCAAGAGTAAGTCCCCAAAATCTGGTGGTGACCAGAGCAGGCCTTGGGCAGCAGTAAGGAAGGTATTTTTAGGGGGAAGTGGTACAGGGGTAAAGGGGGTACTCTGGCTTTGTCTCCATGACTCACAGTGACAGCCTGCTAGAGCTGTACCTGTGGGCCCTATAAAAGTGGTGGACAGGATCTGGCCAGAGACCAGATAATCCCATAGTGAAAATTCATGAACACCCCGCAAATAGGTGCAAACCACCAAATTACTGATTACTGAGAATTCTCAATAGAACTCTGATTTATAACTGCCACACTTCACCTTCAACCATAACCCTCTTCTGCCTAGTATTTAGGTATGGTTTCTCTGTCTCACTGAAACATTATATACAAATTTTCAAAGCCTCGTACTGAACAAAGACTTTGCTTTAAAAAAAAATGTGGAAGAATTTTGTGAAATATATTACAATAAAAATAATAAAATTTGGTGACTGATTGGGCAACTGCTGGCTTCAAACTTAGGTAACAGGGGTTGGCAGTAAGACTGCTGCCTTGTCATAACCACAATCCCAGAGTTAATCCTCTTTCTGTCTAGTATTGGCCAATCTCTGCCTCCACCGACCTACTCCATCAGCAGATCAACTGTCAGTCTCTTCCATTTTACAAAACAATCTACTCCTCAGTTCTGTATGTCCTCTTGCTCACTTCTATCAAACATTCCTCCTTCCCTTTGTCTTCAGAGAAAGTTTTCTACATTAGTTCACACTCTTCCAAAGTGTCCTCTATTACACTTCCTCCCTTCTCATTCACTCTCAACTCAGAGCAAGTTAAATACAGCTCTCGTTATTTCCCTGAAACCACACTCTGTCATAGGTCAACAATAAATAAACTCTTTGTAATTAAGTTCAATGAGTGCCTTTCAGTTCTTACTAGAATTTTTCAGTGGCTTCTGACCTTGGTAACCATTTCTTCCAGAGGCATTTACCAGTCAGAGCTTTTGCCCAATTGCTCATTCTAAATCATTTAATGTAACACAAATACACTTATTTAACAAATATTTATTGAGTGCCTGCTATATGGCAGGCACAGTTCTGAGCACGAAGAATATATAAATAGACAAAATAAAATCCCTCTTCAATCTAGTGGAGAGACAACAGATAATAACACTGTGTGTCACATAATTTAAATGTTAAAAAGAAAAATAATAAAGGTTACATCATGCTGATTGGAAGAAGCCTACTCAAAAGAGTTCATATTTACTCCATCTATAGTAAGTTCTACAGCAGGGAAAAGTAATCTACAGTAGAAAAAATTAGAATAGTGATTGCCTCAGAATCACAGCTTTCTAGGGTGATATTAATGTTCTATATCTCAATAAAGATTTGAGTTACACAGACATACATATTTGCCAAAATTCATCAAAATGGTACATTCAAGACTCGTGTTTTTCTTTCTTTGTAATCTTTATCTAAAAAAATTTAAAAACATATTGAATTCCAGTTAATGATTTGCAAGCTGAAGTGTTGAGGAACAAAACATACTGATGTCTGAAACTCATTGAAATGCACTAAAAATCAGATGGATAAAGAGATGAAGAAATGAGATAAGGCAAGCACAATAAAGTGTCAACTTTAAAATCTAGTGGGAAGTGTGTGGGTTTTCACTGCAAAATTGTAATTTTCTGTACATTTGTAAATTTTCAACATAAAATGTTGGGGAAAATAAGGCAGGGTAGGGGAATGTGGGGAGACTGGCTTGATTTGGACAGGAGACTCAAAAAAGGCCTCTGGAATGAGGTAACATTTTAACAAAACCTGAGTATATTTGAGAATACATAAAAGAGCACATGCAAAGGTCTTTAGGCGAAATCATGCTTGGCATAACACTCAAATGTTATCTCCAGGCTAGAATACTCTTCTTCAGTTTTGGAACTATACATATAACTACCTCCTTGGTATACGGCATGAGGTAACATATATCAACTGGATGTCCTACAAAATACAGAACGCTTTCTCTTCACTCTCCTACCCCAAGTCCAACATTCTATCATTATTTTGGTCAAATATGCCACGACCCAGGCGCCTAACCACTATTTAGGGGTGGGGCGGAGGGGTGTAGATTCACAGTGTATTTTTAATCTCTCTGAAAAGTAACTCAATACACTGTCCAATTTTTCACTGATGCGCACTTTAAATTAGATTTTGATACACAGAATTTTTTTATTTCATCTACATATCTCTATAGAAAGTGAATTAAAAAAACTGTGGAGAGTAAAGGGTTGTTTAACAAAACAACTTGAAGTAGCAGTTCTCAACCTGGCTGTGCATTCGAATCAACAGGATTTAGGCACCCATAATCCTATCCTGTTGTTAGCTAAATGACTCAGTAAGTTACCAAACAAAAGAAAACACAGGAACTAAGGTAAGATTTTTAAGCAAAGAGGGAAGATGATGTGGAGTTGAAAACTGCTAATTCAAAGGGTTACACAGCCTAGTGCTGTGTATGCCAGAAGAATCCACCTTGGTTCCACTCTTTTCTATTCTATCTCCCCACAACTTATTACCAAGATCCATCTTACGTCAACCTAAAATATTAGCATTTACCTCACTTCAGGCTCTCTTCATTTCTCCCCTGGATTAGTGGCTTTTAAACTTTTTTGGACCACTGTTTACACAGTAAGAAGTGTGTTTTATATAAACATCTCTGTGTATACCAGATTGCTATTTACTGATTTTACTTACACACACACATACACACACACACAGAAAGAGAAAGAGAGAGAGAGAGAGAGAGAGAGAAACTTTCAGGAAACAATGCTTATTCTTACTACATTTAACATTTTCCAGTATTTCCTATTCTCACCTATATTTCTTTATTCAAATGCTGGTCATAACCTATTAATGGGTTGCACTCTACAAATTGAAAAACACTAATCTAGATTACTGCCAAATTCTAATACAAAGATCATAAATGGTGGCAACAAGCCTGCTGAAGCATTTATCTGGTCCCGACAGAATTAGGTGTATGTACTTACTGTTTTGAACTGGAATGCCGGCTTCCCTCATTTATAAAACAGCCTGGCTGCTATCCCAACTCCTTAACTCCTCAGCTGTCTATACCACTGCAAAAATGTTCTTAGTAAAAGCAGAGGATTATGTCACTCCCCTGCTTTACATTCTTTAATGCTTATTAGTGGTTTTCAGAAAAAAGTTCAAAACCCTTCGCAATCACACAAAATTCTTCATAGGGCTGTTTTCTCTTCAGCATTATATATCTTGCTGCCTCAAATGCTGAACTCAAACTATAACAAAATAATAATTCCTGGGTTCAGCATACTCATTTTCATGGGTACTAGGGATTTGAATGTGCAGTCGGCTCTACTAAAATGAAACTTTTCACCACTGTGCTAACTATAACTCCTCCTCTTCTTTCAGAATCCACTGAAGTGTCACAGCTTTCAGAAAGTATTCTTCGATGTCAACAGCACAGGTGACTCCTCCCATTCCTTCTCTGCATGTGTTCCTTGTCATGGCATCGTAAACTTACCTCTGGTATTAGCTTTAATTATACTGTATACTGGCTGATTGTTTACTCCTCTTCCCCACCCCCAGCACTTAGATGATGAGGTTTCTGACAGTAAGAATAGTTTTTGTTTTGTTTTGTTTTGTTTTTTTAAGATGGAGTCTCGTTCTGTCATCCAGGCTGGAGTGCAGTGGCGCAATCTCAGCTCACTGCAAGCTCCGCCTCCCGGGTTCAAGCGATTCTCCTGCCTCAGCCTCCCGAGTAGCTGAGACTACAGGCGTCCATCACCATGCCTGGTTAATATTTTGTATGTTTAGTAGAGATGGGGTTTCACCGTGTTAGCCAGGATGGTCTCCATCTCCTGACCTCGTGATCCACCCACCTCGGCCTCCCAAAGTGCTGGGATTACAGGCGTGAGCCACCGCGCCCGGCTAAGAATAGCTTTTTATATGTCTTTGCCACAGTGACTGTTACATGAGAGACTAGGATAAATGACTAATTTACCAAAGACAGAGGACACAGGACAAGAGATTCTTGAGAGGGAAAGGAAAGCTGAAACATTTGCAGGAAACAGAAGAGGGAAAAGCGGTTGAAAATAAGCTCAGAGAAAAGTCTGGCCTGAACATATAGATTTAATAGTTAAAATGATGGAGCACTGGCCAGGTGTGGTGGCTTACACCTGTAATCCCAACACTTTGGGAGGCGAGGCGGGTGGATAACGAGGTCAGGAGTTTGAAACCAGCCTGACCAACATGGAGAAACCCCTGTCTCTACTAAAAATACAAAAATTAGCTGGGCATGGTGGCAGGTGCCTCTAATCCCAGCCCCTCACGAAGCAGAGGCAGGATAATCACTTGAATCTGGGAGGCAGAAGTTGCAGTGAGTCAAGACTGTGCCATTGCACTCTAGCCTGGACAACAAGAGTGAAACTCCATTCCAAAACAATAATAATGGAGAGTGCTAGATCTACTGGGGTAAGCACACAAAGGAAGACCAAAGGTTGAAACCATAATTATGCAGTGGACAACATCAGATGAGCCAGTAAGGGGCACTGAGAAAAAACAATTCTAAAAAAAACCAAGGTACATTAACAGTGACTGAGGTAAGAAAATGAAGACAATAGTGTAGAGACATCTAGAAGTGCAGTTGCAACAGCTACAAGAGTTGACATTCTGATCACTGTAAGCTGTGTTGGAAAGCACTGTGTCCATATTTTTATTGCAGCACTTTCTGACCGTATTGTATATACTGTACACGTTTACAACTGTGAATCACTACATAAGCTTCTTGAAGGCAGAGACAATTAATCATTAATTAATATTAGTATTACCAGTGCCAAAGGTCAAAGAAATTGTTACATGAATACAGAGGAGATGACCAAATGGAATAAACATATAGAATACTCTTTAAAGAAAATCATGGGGAGCTAAATAATTATAATGAGAAACTTAAAAGAGCTTAAGAATTACTAACCAGCAATGAAAAACTGTGTTTTTAATAGTCAATCAGCAAGGTATGTGACTCTCCAGCACTCAATTTATTAGCTGAGGAAAAGAAGAGCTATTTCCTCCCCAGCATGAGGTCTGGAAACAGACCACCAAGGATGCTAGAGAACTGAAGATATTATATGGAGTATCATGGTCACTCTTATGAAAAGTAAAAATAAACCGAGAATCAAATCAAGAGGGTTTTGCTAATTAACATCAGGTTTTTTGTTTTCCCTTCATACTACATATATTTCAACCAGATGAGCAATTGTTCTTAGTTTCAAAAAGTACTTCTTTGTAGCAAGTAAATAAATAGTATGATTCAGATCCCAACTTAGATTTTGAAGTTCTGAACAATGAAAACATTTTATACACACATTCAATAGTCATATGTTAACAGACAGTTGCTACTTAAATGCAAGTCAGGCATTAAAAAATTTAACATACCCTGATGGCAAGGTTTCTGCGTTGGCATTCCCAGACTGCTGCCGTACAGGATCCACACACCCATCTGGCTGTCTTGATTTGGCTGCTTCAAAAGCAGAACTACTTCTAGAATTAGAGGTGTCAGGCTCTAATATACTTCTAGCTTCAGATCCCAATTCTGCACTGGTAGAAGGAATACATTCATTGTTTTCTGAGGAAGTCAGTATTTCTTGAACTGGAGGATCTTCAACAGTAGTACTAGTGCAATTTGGAGACAAGGCATTTTCTTCAGACACTACTGGAGTACCCGTGACAGAAGCATTATCAGTTGGTGCAAATGAGGATGATTCTCCATTAACTGAGAAGGGAAAATTAATAAAACAATCTATCAAGTAATGATAAAGCAATCAATTACCTAATCAATTGACTACACTTATTCAGAGCCTAATCCAGACTAAGCAACTACAATCCATTCTCCAAACAGCAGACAAAGTAATCTTTTCAAAATATGTAACATAAAATAAAATGGAGATTTTTTTTGTTCCTCAAAATTTCAGGGATAAATATGTAAACGATAAAAATTTAAGTATGTATAATAATAACAACCTTAAGGAGAGAGGCACCAACATTAAGATAACCAATGTTTTCCCTCCAAATCATCAATTCTGAGAAGTCTGTATGGGCCATCTAAACTTTGAAAAATGATCCCTTTCAATTGCTCTTCTCTTGTGTAAATGGTAGCTAACGTCAAACAAACTGCTTTGCCAATAGTAGGAACTATATGATGGCATCAGTTCTAAAAATAGCACTATAGGGGTTACAAGAACCTGTTCTACACTTTTTCAAGAAATAACCCAGTACTGCAATCCAGTGACACAGTTTTCCTAATTTTCATTTTAAGTGTGATTGATTGCTCTAGTTCGACTATGTGTCACTATAAAAATGAGTCAAATTAAAACTGTAAGGGTGAATAGATTACAGAATAAAACCTACTGGAAAACCACATATCAAACGGCAGAGGGAGACATAATCACAAATTTTAGGAGAATTAATGACAAAAAAACCCACTCAGATTAAATGCTACTGGACATGGCCAAAGAAGTACCAAAGATGTAAGAAAAAAAGGTAATAAAAGAGCTTAGAATTCATTCCAGGTACAGAAAAAAAGAAAAAAGTAACTAGAAGAAAATGAATTTTGATCAAAAGACCCAAAAAAAAGACCAGAATTTCCTAATGCACCTGATATGACTCAAGAACTTACGGAAAATATAATATCTAAGTCCTCATACTAGACTTATTGAATCTCTAGGGGAAATCGCTAGGGAGGAACCTGGGGATCTGCATTTTCAACAAATGCATATGGTTTTTTTAATCAGGAAAGCTGGAGAAACCATAAAATATACCTTTCCAAGTTTTATAAAGAAAACATGTTTAATATAAATAACATTAGAAATACCACGTACAATTTCCTATCAATGAGTTTGAAATTAGCTAAACTAACTCAAAGGAAAGAAAAAAAAGACAAATCAGAGTAGCAATGGAAAAGGTGATGAAAGTTCTAATACCATTGCTCCTAAAGGCCCCAGGCTCAGAAAGGTTTCTGAGAAAATTCTATGAAGACTTTATCAGATAGATCATTCCTACGTTATTTTAGGTGTTATAACACATTAGGGGAGAAAAAGTGAAAAGGAGTGTCCTAACTCATTCTGGGAAGGTAATGTAATGTAACCTTTCAAAGCTGAAACTGAACAACAACAGAACAAGAAGACTATAGACTAACATCATGTATAAATTCAAGGATGATTTGATATTAGGAAACTACATTAGAAAATCTACTATGTTAGCAGATTAAAGGATAAACATCATATGATTATTTTCAATACAAACCAAAAGCATTCAAGAAAATCTTGGTAAAATACCTGACAAGAAGAATCAGGAAAAATTCACAAGTTATCTAGATTATCTATCACAAACCTATAGTCATTAATATACAATAATTGTAAAACATTTTAAGAACCTCTTTTTTTTTTTTTGAGATGGTGTCTCGCTCTGTGGCCCAGGCTGGCATGCAGTGGCGCGATCACAGCTCATTGCAACCTCCGTCTCCCAGGTTCAAATGATTCTCCTTCCTCAGCCCCCCAAGTAGCTGGGATTACAGGCGCCTGTCACCAAGTCCCGTTAATTTTCCTATTTTTTTGGTAGAGACGGGGTTTCACCTTGTTGGCCAGGGAAGTCTCGAACTCCTGACCACAAATGAACCACCCGACTTGGCCTCCCAAAGTGCTGGGATTACAGGCATGTTTTTACATGCCTGGGATTACATGGCCTCCCAAAGTACTGGGATTACAGCCTATTGTAAGAACTTCTTTTAAGATCAAGAATAAATTAAAATCAGGGCTGGGCGTGGTGGCTCATGCCTGTAATCCTAGCACTTTGGGAGGCCAAAGCGGGTGGATCACGAGGTCAGGAGTTCGAGACCAGCCCGACCAACATGGTGAAACCCCATCTCTGCCAAAAAATAGGAAAATTAGCTGGGTGTGGTGGTGTGTGCCTATAATCCCATCTACTTAGGAGGCTGAGGCAGGAGAATCGCTGGAATCCAGGAGGTGGAGGTTGCAGTGAGCCGGGATCACGCCACTGTACTCTAGCCTGGGCAAAACAGCAAGACTCTGTCTGAAAAAAAAAAAAAAAGAAAAAGAAAAAGAGTAAATTAAAATCAGCAACAAAACAAAGAAGATCACAATTACCATGCCAATTCAATATTGATTATATTTGAAAATCCATTAAGAAAAGTCATAACAACATTGGAAAGAAGACGGTAAAACTCATTTGTAATGAAAATGACAAATAGATTATTTATTTAGAACACACAAGAAAATTTTTTTTAAAAACCCATTAGAACCAATTAATTGGAGCTAAAACATTTCAGCAAAATAAACAGACACAAGATCAACATCAAGATTACATTTAAAAAAAAAATTTTTTTTTTTTTTTGAGACAGAGTCTTGCTCTGTCACCCAGACTAGAGTGCAGTAGTGCAATCTCAGCTCACTGCAACCTCAGCACCCCATGTTCAAGTGATTCTCCTGCCTCGGCCTCCCAAGTAGCTGGAATTATAGGCGTGTGCCACCACACCCGGCTAATTTTTTTCGCATTTTTAGTAGAGACAGGGTTTCATCATGTTGGCCAAGCTGGTCTTGAACTCCTGATCTCAAGTGATTCCCCAGCCTGGGCCTCCCAAAATGCTGGGATTACAGGCATGAGCCACTGTACACCCAGCATGAAGAAAACATTTTTAAAAACATTACTAAAAAGACAGAATGAATACAGACATAAAATATCTCTCAATGGGAAGATTCAGTATTGTTAAAATAATAATACACAATAAACTCTCCTTGAAATGCAAATGTTGGTCAGATGCAAAGCACTACAAATTCTCATTCATTGCAGTGGGAATGCAGGAGTACAGACACTTTGAAAGACAGTTTGGCCGTATGTTACAAAAGTAAACATACTTTAAAAACACAACCCACCACTCTCACTCCTCAGTACAAATGAATTGAAAACTTATATTCACGTAAGAGCCTGCACACAAATGTATATAGCAATGTTTTTCACAATTGCCAAAAACTGCAGTAACCAAGGAGCCTTAATAAGTGAATATTTAGTGATAAAAAGAAATGAGAAGTCAAGTCACAAAAAAACATGGAGAAACCTTAAATGCACATTGCTAAGTGAAAGAAGCCAATGTGAAAAGGCTACACACACTGTAGGACTCCAATTATGTAACATCCTGGAAAGGACAAAACTACAGAGACAGTATTTAAAAACAGTGGTTGCAAAGGGTATGAGGGATGAATAAATGAAACATGACAATATGAATTTCTCAAACCCACAGAACCAGTACAACACAAAGAAGGAACCTTAATGTAAGGTAACATAAACTATGGACTTTAGTTAATAACAATGTATTAATAATGGTTCATTAATTGTAACAAACATACCACAGTAATGCAAAATGTTAATAAGAGAAAAACTCTGAGTGGGGTGGGAGGACATATGGAAACACTCTACAATCTGCCCAATTTTCCTGTAAATCTAAAACTGTTCTAAAATATAAAATCTATTAATTTAAAAAAGCTAGCTTAGAAACAAGTTATTTCTATTCAATAATTCAACAAATGTTTGTTCTTCAATACTGCTCAGAACTGCATTAAGATGCCACAATAATATTTGATTGGAGAGATTACTGTTCATATATATCAATGGTTCTTGACTAGGGAAGATTCTGCTCTCCCCACCTCCAAAGACATTTAGTAATGTCTGTAAATGCATTTTGTCATCACAACTAGGAGAAGGTAAGACGTTACTGGCACCTAGTACATACAGGTCAGGAATACTGCTAAACATTCTATTAATATAATGCACAGGACAGCCCCCTACAACAAAGAATTACCTGGGCCAATATGTCAATAGTGCTGAAATTGAGAAACTCTGATACCTATGTGCCCAGCCACCTGGCAGTGTGCAGCCTATGGTAGCTGCAAAATAAACATCTGTTGACAAATGGATATAAGAAAGACTGAACAGATAAAACCGAAAAAAGAAGGAAAGAAAAAGGAAAGATGAAGGACAGGATGGTAGGCTCCCTGCTCATGCAGAAACATGGGGCAAAAAATTAAAATCTTATGTAACAGGTATGATAGCAGAAGCTTATGCAAACCATCTCATCTCCACAAGACATAAGACCACACTCACTGACTTGGTTTCTTAATGAACATATCCCAAGCCTTACTTGCAGCCATTATGACTTCTGGGTTATAAGACATATCTTCCTAACTTTATGTTTAGTCTTTGAGAGGTTAATTTTCGCATGAACTTTATGGTATATCCATTTCAAAGCACCATGCAATTGTCCTCACTCTAAAAGTACATTCAAATATAAAGAAGAAAAAAGTAGAAATACTAGAGTAAATACCATTTTTTCTCCATTTTAAAATTATGACATGAAAAATAACTGTTTGCATATACACAGCAAGTTTCTTTAATATTCAGTTCACACTTGAGAGTGGATGTGGCTTTAAAGAGGGTACATCATGAAGGAGTCTTCTGGTGATGGTACAGTACTGTATCTGGATTGAACTGGTGGTACATGAAGCCATATGCGTGACAAAAAACTGTACAGAAACACACAGACACACGCAGGTAGAAATGGTGAAATGTGAACAAGCTCTATGGGTTATATTCATGTAAATTTCCTGATTTTGATACAAAATAGTTGTACAAGATGTTAACACTGGAGGAGGCTGGTGAAGGGTACATGAGACCTTCCTAGACATTTCTTTGCAACTTTTTGTATATTTATAGAGCTAAAAAAAATACAATAAACTTGTGATATCATTTAGTTCTCTACGAAACTTACCACACTGAGCTCTGATCTACTTGATTAATAAAATAATAACAACATATTAGAAAAAGTTATTTTACACTAGAAGTTATGACCAGAGGAACAAAGTAGAAAAGAATATATTTTCCTTAAATACCACTCTCCAAGGACTATTATGTTTTAGATTATCTCATTTAACCTCCAAAACTGTTCTATAAGGTAGTCGCATATTATCCTCTTTTCATAAATTTTTAGGATGCTAAATTTGTCCAAGGTTACAGAGTTAACATGGTAAGTGGTTGAGCTGAGACACCACGTTACCTCCTGTCAGAGGCTAAATCTAATCTTTTTTTTGAGACAGAGTCTCGCTCTGTCGCCCAGGTTTGAGTGCAGTGGTGCGACCTCGGCTCACTGAAAGCTCTGCCTCCTGGGTTCACACCATTCTCCTGCCTCAGTCTCCTGAGTAGGTGGGACTATAGGTGCCCACCACCACGCCCGGCTAATTTTTTGTATTTTTAGTAGAGATGGGGTTTCACCATGTTAGCGAGGATGGCCTCTATCTCCTGACCTCGTGATCCACCTGCCTCCCAAAGTGCTAGGATTACTACACTATGATTGCCTCCCATTTTAACCTGGAATACCTGCCAATCTTCATAGCAACTAAACTGTCAAATGGATCCCCTTACTCAAGCTTCAAAAGAACAGGAGTTGGGGGAAGGGGAAGCCTTCATGTATAATACTGTCTTTGACAAAAATATATCATTTGTCTTAAATTACCTTAGTACTGGCCCATGATCCCTAATCTGAAACCTTAAGTGCCAGGTGTGTTCCAGAATTCATAACTTTTTGGAATTTAGAAAGGTAGCAGTGGACAACATGGTAGCTCACCCCTGTAATCCCAACAATTCGGGAAGGTGAGGTGGTATGATTGCTTGGGGCCAGGAGATTGAGACCAGCCTGGGCAATATGGCAAGACCTCATCTCTACAAAAAATCTTAATATTAGCCAGGCATGGTGGCACATGCCTGTAGTCCCAACTATTCAGGGGGCTGAGGCAGGAGGATCACTTGAGCCCAGGAGGTCGGAGCTACAGTGAGCCATGATGGGGTTACTGCACTCCAGCCTGGAAGTCAGGGCAAGACCCTGTCTCAAAAAAACAAACAAACAAAGGTAAAGGCATATATATTGTATATTACACTATGCCTGGAGGGGGTTTAGGGGTCACACATCATGACTAAATACATTAATATTTCTGCAGCAAAATGCAGAGATATGCATAGTAAGCACGATAAGTAAAAACCATAAATAGCCTTCCATCAGTTCTAGTAATTTTGCCACCAAATGAGTTTACCAAAAAAATAAATAAATAACAATAAAAAACAAACACCTTTTGGTTTCAGAGATTTCAAGCTTGTGGAATTGCAGATTAAGGGATTAAAAACATTTAACATGTTATACACAGAATATACACACCTCCATCCCATCTCCAAAAACAAAAGCTAATTTTTGAAATCCTTAATTAGAAAAAGTAATGCCATCTTACACCAACATCTTAGAAGGACAGGGATTACCCACTCTTTGAAAAGATACCTGAATTCATCCTCCTATTAAGTGATGAACAATCATCCAAAAAGCCATCAGTTAAATGGCTGCTACCAACAGAACAGGTTCCGGAAGCCTCTGTAAACCAGCCAATAGAATGATGACAGTTGGATTGTTTTGTCAGATGTCACTAGCAATAATCAGAGGTGGTGAAAAGGCTAGGGGAATGCTGTTTGAAGCCTAGCAGCATAAAAGATGAACTGTATAGCTTTGAGATCCTATAAAAATCACACACATCAAAATGAATAGGAAGAAAGCAAAGCGCACAGAATCAATAGCCAGATAGTGGAATGTCAATTACAGTTCTTCTATTTCTTAGCTGTGCCCTCTCAGTGCCTCAGTTCCTTCATCAGAGAAAAGGAAAAATACTACCACCTATTTCAAAGAGTTATTGTGAGAGAGATAAATCTGTTAATGCATATATACTATTTAGAACATGCAGGGCACAAATAGGAGCTATTATCACTATTTTTCAGATTGTCATAGATTTCCTTACAGTTACTATGAAATGTCATGAGAATTATGATAAGACCTTCATTTCTAGTTCCTCACATCCGTTTTATTTTTACCTTAAAATTTTAGGCAAGGATAAATAAGAAAGAAATGTGAGAACTGAACTTATTACCAATGGAAAGAATCTACACAGTATCAGACAAGCTGTAGAGGTATAAATTAAGATTCTATGATGAGGAAAGCCTCAATTTCTTCTCCTTTTTACATCAACATCTGAATACATCCACATGCCAAAACATACAACTAATTAGTGGTCAAGGGATATTTTCACAGATGTATTCAATCAGCTGAATATTTTAGGAATAAGAGCAAAACCTCCAAATCCATATTCAAGGTAAATATCCCTTATCTAAAATGCTTGGAACCAGAAATGTTTCAGATTTCAGATATTTGTTTAAATTTTGGAATATGTGCATTTTACTTGCCAGTTTAGCATCCCTAATCCAAAAATCCAAAATCTGAAATGCTCCAGTGAGCATTTCTGAAATTTCAGCATCAAGTCAATGCTCAAACAGTTTCAGATGTTGGAGCATTTTAGATTTGAGATTTTTTAGATTGGAGATACTCCACCTGTATTAGAAATAGTAGCAATTATAACTGATCTGTTCTTAATTTAGAAATAACCTGAATAATCCAAGATGATATTTCCTTTTCTGCTTTGCTAACAGAACTATCAGAGACAAATGTTCTTACTAGAAAGTAGGTGAAAATCAGAAAATACATGAACTTTGCTCATTAATTTCATAATAGTTGTATCTACTCTCTTTGTTTTCTAGCCACCTTAAATTAAGACTAAAAAATTCTACCTACTATGAGTACTTGGGAAACCATCTTTTAGTCTACTCCTTTTTTTTTTTTTTTTAAGGGGAGCATTATTAAAGAAATTAAATTTTAAAAATATAATTCATGTGTCAGTTCTCAATGTTTACGAAAACTCTCAGACAACTCCTGGTAAACATCCCCCAAATACCAACCTTGGATAAAAATACATAATTAAGACTTATTACTGGCTGGGTACAGTGGCTCACGCCTGTCATCCCAGCACTTTGGGAGGCTGAGGCAGGTGGATCGCTTGAAGTCAGGAGTTTGAGACCAGCCTGGTCAATATGATGAAACCCCGTCTCTACTAAAAATACAAAAATTAGGGGGACATGGTGGCGCACACCTGTAATCCCAGCTACTCATGAGGCTAAGGCACAAGAATCTCTTGAACCCAGGAGGCAGAAGTTGTAGTGAGCTGAAATCCTGCCACCACTCTCCAGCCTGGGCAACAGAGTGAGACTCTGTCTCAAAAAAAAAAAAAAAAAAAAAAAAAAAAAAAAGACTCATTATCAAAAAGGTCCATCTATTTTAATGTAAATACTGAATTGCTTCTTTACGTATTTCTACTTCTGAATACTTTCCCAGAAATGGACAAACACAGGGAGGAATACAGGCTCTTGAATAAAAAGACCAGGATTTCAACTTAATTCCCAATATGTGTGCTAATAATCTTAAAAACATCCTAAGATGTTTAAGTTTCAGGAGACTCACCTGAAAGAGTTAATATACAATGACCAAACAAAACATTTGTGAATCTTATAACTGAGTCCACTAAGGATTATAGAGGACATCTTCCTTAGGCATTCCTTCTATAATACAGTAAAGCTTACTTTTGGAAAATAAACTTTCTGAGAGCTATTCAACTCCTAGTACATTTTTCCACCAAGTTAGATGCCAAGAATAATAAATTTATATACTGAAAGAGGGGATAAAAGAACCATTCATTACTTACTTTTACTAAGAAATCAATGAATTAACTAAAGTTCTTTCAGAAGTATATTTTATACCATGAATTACACAGTACTTTTTGTGGCGTAAAGCTTAAGAATCTAGCTCTCATATATGCACTTGCTTAGTAAACGTTCTGACCTCTAAAATATTTTTGAAATATCTTCCTAAACAATCCAGAAAGTTTCAAATTATTAGGAAAAATTTCAGGCATTGTAATTTTTAAATTCCTATCATAGACTAGAATATTAAGAAAGACTGCACAGGCTGGGTGCAGTGGCTCATGCCTGTCATCCCAACACTTTAGGGAGGCTGAGGCGGGCAGATCACTTGAGGTCAGGAGTTCGAGACCAGCCAGTTGCCAAAGAGGTGAAACTCTGTCTCTACTAAAAATACAACAACTTATAGTTGGGCGTGGTGGTGGGTGCCTGTAGTCCCAACTGCTCAGGAGGCCGAGGCAGGAGAATTGCTTGAACCCAGGAGGCAGAGGTTGCAGTGAGCCGAGATCGCACCACTGCACTCCAGACTGGGCAATAGAGTGAGACTCCATCTCACACACACACACACACACACAAAAAGACTGGACTGCACAAAAAGGGAAGTGTAGGCATGGATGGATACATAAACTTTATTTACTTTTCCTTTAAACAAGGTGTCAAAAATAGCCTTGCTTACCAGTGTCATCGGCAGGCTCAGATGTGAGTGGTTTTGGAGCTGGTGTATTTTTGGGTCTGGCAGCAACCTGAGATGGAGATGAAGGTGTGTTGTCTCCATTAACTACATACGAGCAGCATGAGTTTTGGACTAGAGTGCTTGTAGGTACATGATTATCTATTCCATTCGTGCCTTCAACAGCCAACCTTGAAAAAAAAAATGCCTTATTTCAATCATTTAAGTACAAGTCAACAACATTTCATGAGAATTTTCATAAGAATTATTTATTGAGTTCTCTTAAGTTTCTGTTATTTATTTTTTAAAAATTTTTGCCAGGCGCGGTGGCTCAAGCCTGTAATCCCAGCACTTTGGGAGGCCGAGACGGGCAGATCACGAGGTCAGGAGATCGAGACCATCCTGGCTAACACGGTGAAACCCCGTCTCTACTAAAAAATAGAAAAAACTAGCCGGGCGAGGTGGCGGGCGCCTGTAGTCCCAGCTACTCGGGAGGCTGAGGCAGGAGAATGGCGTGAACCCGGGAGGCGGAGCTTGCAGTGAGCTGAGATCCAGCCACTGCACTCCAGCCTGGGCGACAGAGCGAGACTCCGTCTCAAAAAATAAATAAATAAATAAAATAAAAATAAAAATAATTTTTTAGATTCTATTTCCAAACAATTGAGTTCTTACATTTCAAGTAAAATGAGAGGTAATGAACAAAGATATGACAGGTTTTATATTAACGTTTTAATTACTTTTCAGTTCTAAGTATATCCATTCTGCAGATAAAAAAATACTGAGGTATACAAACATACTAAGTCAAAATAAATAAGGTCTCTCACAAAAATATTCAAATTGTACATTTTAAATATTTAAGACTAATATTAATCTATTTTAAAAGCTCTAAAAGAAAGTAGTTTCAAAAAGTTCATGAAATTATATGAATCATAAAAATCAAGTACAAACTACTGTAAATTTTCTTTTTTTTTTAGAGACAGGGTCTCACTTTGTCACCAAGGCTGGAGTGCAGTGGCTCACTGCAGCCTCAACCTCTTAGGCTCAAATAATCCTCCTGTCTCAGCCTCTTGATCAGCTAAGAGCACAGGCATGCATCACAGTGTCCAGCTAATTTTTAAAATTTTTGTAGAGATTGGATCTCCCTTTGTTGCCCAGGCTGGTCTCGAATTCCTGGCCTCAAGTGATCCTCCCATCTTGACCCCCAAAGTGCTGGGATTATAGGTGTGAGCCATTGTACCTGGCATGAAACTATTATAACTTTATTAAATCTTGAAAAATAAGTGAAAAAGTCTTCAGATATTGATTACAAATTAGCATATACGAGGCACTAAAATCATGACTACAGGATGATCAAAAAAAGCTAAATATTATACCCCAGAACTATAAAAATGTGTAGTATATACATTAGCAAATAAGTAACTCTAACAACAAAATCAAACATTTTAAGTCTTATTGGCAGTGGAAGGAGCTGGCGATTTGGTGAGACACAGTGTTTAAAAAAAACAAAACAAAAAAATTTTAAAGGAGTTGGAAATTGTAAGTGGCCAGGAGTGCTTTTCCAAATACACAGGTCATCCCATATCTACTCTCCACAGAGCAGCCTGAGCATTGTTTTAAAAATATAAACCAGATCATCATGTCACTCTCCTGGTTAGCCAACAAATCTTTTGAAAATCAACCACACCTTTATCCCATCTTCTCTCTAACCTATTTCTCTCTGAGCTCATCCTTGCTCACTTTGCAGCAGATACCGATTTTACTGAATATCAAAAACATACTGAACAGTCTTCAAATGTTTATTACAAATTATGATACGCCAGGTGGTAAAACATAATAACTATGAAATTATCAGAAAAGTTTAAAGTTCTTCCCTCAGAACTCTGCACAGATGGTTCATTCTTGGCTTATTAATCTTAGCTCAAATCACACTTCCTCAGAGATGATTCCTTGGCATCTCTTAAAAATAGGCTCCCTTCCATTCCTGTCATCTTGTCCCATTTAAATGACTTCATAGTGCTTATTGCTATGTCCAATTAGTGTATTTATGTCTTCTGTTTACTATACATATATATACATATATACACACACATATATATGTGTGTGTGTGTATATATATATTCCCCCCCCCTCCCCGAGACGAAGTCTTACTCTGTCACCCAGAGCTGGAGTGCAATGGCGTGATCTCAGCTCACTGCAACCTCTGCCTCCCGGGTTCAAGCAATTCTCCTGCCTCAGATTCCCAAGTAGCTGGGATTACAGGTGCGCACCACCACGCCTGGCTAATTTTTTTGTATTTTTAGTAGAGACAGGGTTTCACCATGTTGGCCAGGCTGGTCTGGAACTCCTGACCTCATGATCTGCACGCCTCAGCCTCCCAAAGTACTGGGATTACAGGCACGAGCCACCGTGCCCAGCCTACTATCTACCTTTATCTCAACAGAATGTCAATTTCATGGGAACACGGCTGGTATTCTTAGTACCTGAACTAATGTCTGGCATCAAACAGGCATTCAGTAAGTATCTGTTGAATGAACAAATGATTAATGAATCCCACCCTCCTTTCCCTTGTCACCTATACATTTGGAACAAGATGTGTTTAGGAAGTTTGGGCAGGTAAAGACTGAAATGATTGTGATTTGTACACCCCTCCCCAGGCAACTAGCAAGAATCAGTGATTCAGAAGTCTAGGTAAAATAACCCATCTGAATTTCTCCTGGTATTATAGAACTAATCTTTAATTCAAAGAGTCTTACTATGCAATCGACAATATTTGGTAGTAATTCAAGCTCCTCTACCCATCTAAAATTTTTTTAATTACATGGACATTAAATATATTTACTTAAACCAAATATACATTCAGAAGGCATACTTATCTGTTCAGGTGGTCTAATGAGAATCACTAAATGGCAGGTTAGAAGAAATGATACTAAAAACTATAGATTAATAAAGGTCACACTTTGTCACATACCAGTATGCTTTTTCAAAGGTAATGAGTCCGTTTTACAACAGTATATTTTTATATTTTCAGGTGCTAATTCCACTTTATTTGATCTATTATATACTTTTATTCCAATTTAAATTACTTCAAACAAAAAAAACCTTTATTAATTGTCACGAACTGTGAATGCCAGGGTGTTTCTGAAATGTTAGAATGATATATCTGAGGGAAGGCCACAATGATGTCTGAAAGAAGGCCACAATCTGTGGAGCATTTACCTTCTCATGATTTACAGCATAATGCCAATCCAGAGAGCGGTATGATACCTATTTATCCATAGTAACTGACTGTACTTATAAAATATGTCTAAATACAGATTTTAAAAAGCCATTTTCAATAAAAAGAAATAAAGCACTATACATGCTACAACATAAATGAACTTTGAAACATGCTGAGAAAAAGAAGCCAGTCACAAAAGATCACATACTGTATGAATCCATGTATATAAAATGGCCAGAATAGACAATTCAGACACAGAAAAAGTAGATTTATGGGTACAGGGAAAAATGGAGAGTGAGTACTCATGCATACATGGTTTCTCTTCAGGGTAGAATGTTCTGAAATCACACAGTAGAGAAGGTAACACAACTATGTTAATATATTAAAAACTACTAAAACATATACTTTTAAAAAGTGAATTTCATGATATATGTATGATATCTCAATAAAGCTGTAATTTTTTAAAAAGCTACTTTCACAAGAATTAACCAAATGACATGTTTAGACATAAGCTTCTAAATTCTGTGGCAAATTCTAAACTAAGGTAAAATATAAAACTTCTTATTCAGGAAATATGTTCCACATCATGTCGCCACCCATATTCAAATAAAATATTCTACCTGGCAGTTGTCCTTGCTGAAGGCTCTCCATTTTCATGTAAGGCATCACCATTTTGCTGTATTTCTACTGAACAACAAGAAAGAAAGAAACTAGGTTTTTATATACTTCTTGCTCATTCTTTTTCCTTTAAATTTTACAAACATATAAAGTTAGCTTACTGGTTGGAGATGAGCTGCAGTTTGTTATATTTTCTTGCTCAATCACCAATCCATCAAGCACAACTGTCAATTCACCAGTCTGTGCTATGCCATTCTTGTTTTCCAAGGAAAGTTTTAATTGTTCTTTCACTCTTTCCACTAGAAAGAAGAATATTCTAATTTAAAAGCTTTTGCCATACATAAAAATGCTTCAGAAATCAAAATTACATTTCAAGAATCACTCTAATTCAGTACTTGACATTTGGAAGGAATTCTTTGCATGCCTTTGACACTTAGTTAAGTAATTCCTCTTTCCCCCTCAATCCCATGCTTTCAATATCAGCTTTAATTGCTTCTGTGCATATTATAAATGTTGGAGAACATATAAATACATCTAAATAATAACTGTAGCAATTATCTAAACTTGCTTTTCAGCTTAAGGTACCACAGAGGACTCTTGTGGCTGAGGCAAAATTTCTGCGCAAGAGTCAGGTAAGTTTGGTTTCAAATTCCAGTTCTGCTACTTACTGGCCGTGTATTCAGCAACTTACTCAAACGTCTTTAAGCCTTGGTTTCTTAATTACAAAATGGAGACGATGGATTTCAAACTAAAGGGACAGTGTTGAGGACCAAATGCAAAACCATACAGACAGCTCTAGCACCACTTCTGAGGCACAGTTTACATGCTCGATAAATGCTACGTATTGTGACAATCGTTTATCATCATTTTCATATAAGGATAAATACTTCCTTCCCATTATTAGAACAACTAGTTCTTTCTTAAATTCAAGGTCATTTTGCTTCAATTTCTATTAGACTATATATTTAGACTATGTATTAAGTGATATATTAGACTTCTATATATTAGACTATATATTAATAGTTATTAGAAGGGGCTTAGAGAAAAGTAGAGATGAAGGTAAAAGAATACAGCTTCAGTTAGAAGGAATTTTTGTTTCTTTGAGATATTGTACAGTGTGATTTACACAGTAAATAATGTGTGGTACATTCAAAATTGCTAACAGTAAATTCCAAATGTTCTCATCACAAAAAAAAACATAAGTATTTGAGGTGACAGACATGTTAATACACTTGGTTTAATTATTCCACATTGTATTAATTGATCATAACATCACTCCGTATCCCATAAATATACACAACTACAATTTGTCAATTTATAATTTAAAAATAAAAACTAAAAGAGAAAGTTATCAGTGATCACTTTATTATTCAAACTGAGGCCAAATACTTCAATCTGATCTTCGGTGGCTTTCTGCAGTTTTTGCAATCACGGAACATTTCACGTTTTAGATGAAGTCCTTAACTTTGATCTTTCCTATATTTGATCTTTCCTATATTTAACAAATTTGGGTGGGGAGGGGAGGTTCTCCATTTACCAAATGCCCAGAATAAGTATGTTCACAGTTATCTATGTACAGAAAAGACAAGACAAAAATCTAGAACTACTAATCACTGGACAGAAATTCTTTGTGGCTAGGCCTGGTGGCTCACACTTGTAACCCCAGCACTTTGGGAGGCCGACACAGGAGGATCCCTTGAGTTAGGAGTTTGATACCAGCAACACAGTGAGATCTAGTCTCTATAAAAAATTTAAAAATTAAGGCCAGGCATGGTGGCTTACGCCTCTAATCCTAGCATTTTGGGAGGTGAGGTAGGCGGATCACTTGAGCCCAGGAGTTCAAGACCAACCTGGCCAGCATAGCAAGACCCTGTCTCTATTTTATTTTTTAAATTAAAAATTAGCCAGGTGCAGTGGCATGTTCCTGTATTCCCAGCTACTCAGGAGGCTGAGATGAGAGGATCCTGTAAGCCCAGGAGTTCAAGGCTGCAGCAAATGATGAATGCACTATTGCACTCTAGTGGGAGTAACAGAGTGAGGCCCTGTCTCAAAAAAGAAAGAAGGAAAGAAAAAGAAATTGTTAGCAAAAAAAAAGTTTAAACCATGTAATAAAAGACCTTATAGAATACCCCAACCATTTGTAGCATCACAGACCTCAATTCTACTTTACATCCCCCCCAAAAAAAAACCAAACAAAAAAAAAACCAATTAAACAACTAGAAAAACTAAAGGAAATACAAAAGCACACACACAAAAAAACTATAAAAGCAGCCAGGCACAGTGGCTCACGCCTGTAATCCCAGCATTTTGGGAGGCCGAGGCGGGTAGATCACAAAGTCAGGAGATCAAGACCATCCTGGCCAACATGGTGAAACTCCGTCTCTATTAAAAATACAAAAAAATTAGCTGGGTGGCAGGCACCTGTAGTCCCAGCTACTTGGGAGGCTGAGGCAGAATTGCTTGAATCTGGGAGGCAGAGGCTGCAGTGAGCCCAGATTGCGCCACTGCACTCTAGCCTGGGCGACAGAGCAAGACTTCTTCTCCAAAAAAAAAAAAAGAAAACTACAAAAGCACAAATTTCAGCTTTCTCTAATAATCAATATCTGAAGAAAACTATATTGACTGACATACAATTGCATTCTTGTCATCTCCCATGATTTCAAGTGTCTGGAATTTGGTGATTTGGTTTCTCCTTAAAATATGAAGCTGTTTGACCAGATTCCTAAAGAACAGCCTTTTAAAATCTCTTTAGTGTGTGTTTCTTGGTAAGTTCTTTCACTTTTATTTATCTATAAATGTCTGCATTCTCATCCTCAAAAGACAGACTTGTTGGACATATAATTTTATATCGGTAATGATCTCCTCTCAACTCTTTGAAGATATTTTTCCACTATCTTCTCCTATTACTAATTCTGCAATTCTAATTCATAAATCTTTGCAAATACCCAGTTTTTCTCTACAGCTGCTTTTTAAATTTATTTGTCTTTGGTATTATGCATTTCACTATGATATGGGGAGGTAGACCAAAAAACAAAAACATTCTTTTAGTGGTAAGTGCATTGAAGGAAATGAGCAAAGCAGTGGTAAGGAGGTCCCCTTTAGGCTGGTCAGGGTTTGATCCTGACCTGGTCACCTAGTGGCCTGGTCACTAGGCATGACTTTCTCTTTGCTCTCTTGTTTGGGACAGTATGAATCTGTGGACTCACGTTTTTCATTAGTGTTCAAAAACTTGCAGCCATTCTCTCTTAAAATATCTCCTCAAAAATCTGGCCCATTACCTATTTTTCATAAATAAAGTTTTATTTGAACACAGTCACACTCATTCATTTACATATTTTCTATGGCTGCTTTCACGTTAAAATGGCAAGTTAATTGGTGTAACAGAAACCACATATGGCCTACATGCTCAAATGTTTACAATCTGTCTCTTTACGGAAAACCTCTGCTTCTGGTGGCTTATTCCCTTACGTTTATTATCTGACGTTAGCTTAAACTAATTTTAAGCTAATTTTTACCAGTGGTTTGATGATATGCCCTAATTTTACAGTGGTTTCATTGTACACCCAAGAGTGTAGACTAGAGGAGTTCAAGTTCAGCTCCCTTATCTCTGGCTATTAGCCAAAAGCTCAGCATCATTAAATCTGCTATTGGTATGGCAGACTATTCTAATTCTGGTTCATGAGGTTTTCTTTACCCCAATCCCCTCATCTCCTGGCTTTTTTTTTTTTTTTTTTAAGAAGAACAGTCCTCTACCTTTTTGCAAAATCATCAATGCCACAAAGATTTGTTCAATCCAGTACCTAGGTTTTCTGCAGTGGGAGGGTGTTTACAGTATATATTATTTCACAATTCTGAACATGGAACATTTTGGATCATAAAACTGGAAGGACAATCACATAAATAATTCCCATCTACATGTGAATGTATATGTGTGTGTCAGAGGGAAAAAGATATTATTCTGTCATAGTATAAACAAACCAACTCAGACATATTTATCCATTCAATATTTGAGTGCCTGCAGTGTGCCAGGCACTGTAGCTGGGGAAGAAGCAGGACAAACCCTGACTAGCCTAAAGGAGATCTCCTTACCACTGCTTTGCTCATTTCCTTCAATGCACTTACCACAAAAAGAATGTTTCTGTTTTTCAGTCGACCTCCCCAAACGAACTGAAATCTCTAGCAGAGCAGAGAGATCTTGTCCAACTAATTCAGTGATGTATCCTCAGCAGCTGAGAGAAGGTAAGTGCTTAAGAAACATTTAAACTAAGTGATTAAGGTAGTCCTGTCCTAGGGGAACTTACTCTTACAAGGCAGAAGCTGATTTTTTTCGTACCTCCTAGCAATTTGAGACAGAACAACTTGAGTCTCTGAGGAGGCAGATAAATAAGTAGGTAATTTGTTCTATAAATCACGGATTTGTTGAAAACGTGTTTCAGAGATTTCTATTTAGCTCAGAGCCACATTTTGAAGCAGTTTTTAAAAACTGCTCAATGTATTATCTATTGCTGAGTAACAAATTATCCTAAAACTTACTGGCTAAAAATAACAATAATCACTCATTATTGCCAAGAACTCAAGAGGGGCACACACACATCTGGCAGGTGGGGGTGCTGGCTGCTGAGAGGAGACCTCAGTGCCCCTCCACAGGGCTTTGTGAGAGTCTTCCCAATGGTTGCTGATTTCCCATGGTGAGTACTCCAAGAGAACAAGGCAAAAGCTAAAATGCCTATACGACTAAGTCTCAGAGGTCATACACCATCACTTCTGCCACAATCTAGTGATCACACAGATCATCTGTGACACAGTGTGGGAGGGGGACTACAGAAGGGTGTTGGAACACCAGAAGGTATGAATGCTTGGAGGCCATTTTAGAGGCTGGCCAACGTACTCGTAAGTATGAGAAAAACCAAATTTTTAGAAACAAAATGAATACATAAGGTTACATAGCTTGTAAGCGACAGTCCCAATAATAGCAAAGTTTTCTAATTCCTAAGTCTTTTCATTATATCATGCTATGAGTCAATGTTCAACAACTCACAAAGTTAAGCTCCCACTTCCTGCCATGTAACAAAAAATTTCAGAATTTATTTACTTATTTATTTATAATAAATCTGTAATCCTAGCACTCTGGGAGGCTGAGGTGGGTGGATCACTTGAGGCCAGGAGTTCAAGATCAGCCTAGCCAACCCAGAGAAACCCTGCCTCAACTAAAAATACAAAAATTAGTCAGGCATGGTGGCACGTGCCTGCAGTCCCAGCTACTCACAAAGTTAAGTAGCTAGGGTTATCCCTAAGAGCCTTGAGGGGAGGCTGAGGCAAGGAGAATGGCTAGAACCCAGGAGGCAGAGGTTGCAGTGAGCCGAGATCGTGCCACTGCACTCCAGCCTGGGTGACAGAGTGAGACCCTGTCTCAAAAAAAATAAATAAATACAAATTAAAAAATAAAAAGACTAATGATTAACTGAGAGAAAAAAAATAAGAGCTCTTATGAATCAGTGAGAAAAAAACTAAACAAACCAATAAAAAAATGTACAGAGCATGAGACAATCATAAATGATGAAGTATGAATGATTAATAAACATCTGACCTTATTAATAATCAAAGAAATGCTTTGATAATAAAACTCATCTTTTTTACCAATTAATGTGGCAAATATTTACAAATGGGCACTGCCATATGCTACATTGTGTATATAAATTAGCAGAACTTTTCAGGAAGGCAGCTGAACTTCCTGAAAACTTTGCATTCCCTTTTACCTCCCAGTAATTTCAATACAAAAAAAATTTCTAAAGAATAAAGAGGCCGAGACGGGTGGATCACGAGGTCAGGAGATCGAGACCAACCTGGTGAACATGGTGAAACCCCGTCTCTACTAAAAAATACAAAAAACTAGCCGGGCGAGGTGGCGGTGCCTGTAGTCCCAGCTACTCGGGAGGCTGAGGCAGGAGAATGGCGTGAACCTGGGAGGCGGAGCTTGCAGTGAGCTGAGATCCAGCCACTGCAACTCCAGCCCGGGAGACAGAGCGAGACTCCGTCTCAAAAAAAAAAAAAAAAAAAAAAAAAAAAAAGAATAAAGAGGCACTTATATCACTGAATGTGAAAATACTGTTTATTCAAAGTTTGACTTCAAAATGTCTGAGTTTGTGTTGATAGTAAGTGAATTTATAAAACAAAATTTGTCTCAGTATAAACTAAATAAGCGAATTCACCCAGTTAATAAGGCTAAAGAAAATTATAAAATAAAATCCAATTTGATTATACTCTGTCCAGTACCACAAATGACACATTTCTCTGCTGTATTTCCCCACCATTCAATATAAAGAGAGAATTATTCATTATAAATCATTTTGGACATAATTTACTTTGAAATGACCTTAATGGATTTCAAAATGCTTTCCCTGACAAAAACTAAGTTCTTGGTTCTATTAACACCATAAAAAATAAATAAATAAAAAACCTCAGTCTAATTACCAGTATTTGAATGGCAGCCATCTCACTCCTCTCTGGAATATTTAAAGTGGTTCTCTCAGCCTCAAAATTGAAACACAAAGTGAAGTTCTAAATATACTCTAATGTGTATGTTAGCTATACTATTCCTACGGTTTTCACCTATGGGTATAGTGACAAAGATTCTCTCTTTAATCAAACTCTAGTCAGGGTCCTCAGAACCTTCTTGACTAGGCCTCAATCTTGACCTAGAAAAACTGCAAACTCAGCCCAAATTATTTCATCGGCAACTTCACTACCACAAGCACCACTTGGACCACCATTGCACACACACGGAAAGACTTCAGCAAGCATTACCATAGTTTCTAACAGTTCAAGGCTCTTAGGGATAACCCTAACTCCCCTTAAAGCGCCTGCCTGAGAAAACTTAAGGCTGCCAAAAGAATTTACTGCCTGTTGTAGCCAACACCTGATGATAGGCCCCCGACTCCTCTTTCTTAGAGCTTTTACTAAAAAGGGCTTACAATGGTAAATCCTTCCTCTGTCTCCTAGAATATGTGAGTGTCTTTCTCAAGGGCCTGAAAGACATTCCTTTAAAATGCAATCATCGGGAAGGATAGGGCTTTTGTCTCCCTGTCTCTGTGGGAGGACAGAATCCTGACTTTGTTACTTGCCAGCTACCAAACACAAGGGCCTAATTGCATTTACACTGACCGAGCTTTTGTAATTTTTCATTTTCCTGACTCTACTGAGCCTCCATTGAACCCCTCGCCCCCACTCCTTCATTCTCCTTTTAAAAGACCCAGTAACCTCTACACAAATCAAAATTGGGTTTGGTTCATGCTGGAATCTCTTCCTTATTGCAAAAACATATTACTGATTAAAGTATGTCCTAACCACTCTAAACAGTGTCCCAGTTTTGTTTATCTGTGACAATAGAGGGATTTTTTTTTTCCTATGTACTTTAAGCAATAGTGAGGCTGAGTAAGTGAAACATACCTCAGATATCAGTATCTCACACTGGTGACATGAAGGAAAGAAAGTTAAAAATACCACACATCTCTGCAGAGCCAAATAAATAATTTCCATACTTTGGAATGTTGTTCAAGTGACCTGAACACAGAACTGAAGGTTAACTGAGGCACAAATGATGGCTTAAATCCACAAACATTCTGAGACAATGTATTAGAGGATTAAAGGAGCAAAAGCTTTGGGACTTATACAAAACAGATGAAGGTTAAGCAGTGAAAGCTCACTAGGGTTTAAATGTGAAGAAGTGGAACAATCTCCCTAATAAGCCGCAGTGAGTTGGATTCTGAGGAAAACAATACAAATAATTTATGTGAGGTGAGTCTTGGGTTTTATTTAAGGTTACAAATGGTTGTAATAACACATGCCATCAAGGGTGAAGAAATTAAAAAAAAAAACTTCAAAAATAGAAAAAAATGCCTATTCATATAAATCGCTCCCCCACCATTACCCCAAATATATCTGAAAAGACAGATGAAAAACCATGAAATATAAGAGAAAACGATAGGGAGCCTTGAACAAAGGAAGAAATTAGCCTCATAAATCTGAAAAGGAACAAATGACCTCAACAACTGCAAAATCTATTTTGATATGGTAGACTGTTGGGTTCCTACTATGGTAGAATGGGGGAGTGGTCAGAACCACATATTCTTTCTATGTTTTGTATGTTTCTTCCTAAAACTCAATAAATGTTTATTTAATGAAGAAAAGTCCCAGATCTAAGAAAGTAAAAAATACAATTAATTTTAAGGGTTTCTAACTTTAAGCAAGTTATCAAAGCATACCTGAGGTAAAATATGCAACTTCTTGGAAGATAGGGAGATTTGAACCAAACATATCAAAACAACAAAGGCATTTTTATTTTAAAAAAATCATAAATAAGAAGACAATTCTACTGGCTGTTAGCAAATGGGAATATAAAATTAAAAAGCAACTCAGGTCTGATTTAAAAGACTGCAGAAGTCAAAAGAATAAATCCTTCTGTTCTACGAAAAACTTTTAAAATCTTAGGCAAATAAAATAAGAATTATTGGTTAATATAATCTACCAAGATGTTTAAATGAAATTATTAAGAACTATTATAAAAGAAATGATATTTTGAAGACTAAAAATACAATGGAAAACATGAAAATTTCAAAACAACATTGTAAGCAAGAAATAAAGGAATGACAAACAGTATCAATCAAAACCAGAACACAGACCAAACAGATGACACAGTGAAATACCTAGGGGGAAGAAAAGGCAATAAGGGATTATGATTAGATTATATTAGTATGTGTGCCAGGGGAAACACAAAAGACAAATGGCAGCAAATCATAATGAAGGAGAAAACAAACACAGATTTCAAACTAACAATTAAGAAAATACTCAAGGAGCTTCCAGAATTGATCCTTACAAAAAAGACAACCTAGCCAAGTGTAGTGGCATCAGAAGACTGTGGTGGGAGGATCGCTTGAGTCCAGGAGTTGGAGGCTACAGTACACTAGGATAGCACCTGTGAACAGTCACTGGCCTGGGCAACATTCAGAAAACAAAAAAAAAAGACAACCTGATATCTAGTGATAAAATTAAAACTCTACCTAAGAGAAATATAAAAGTAAGTAGGAAGGAAAGCAAAGCTATTACAAAAAAAAATGGCAGAGATAAATTCTGATTTTGCAATTCAAACACAAAAGAGTCTGATACTGCACTGACCAATACGGTAGCCAGTGGCCACATATGGCTATTTAAATGTAAATTTAATTAAAATAAATCAAGTTTAAAATTAAAGCCTTTAGTTCTACATGCCACATTACAAATGCTCAACTGCCATACATGACTAAAGGCTACCATATTGGATAGCAGAGATACAGAACATAACCATCACTGCAGAGGTTCTATTGGACAGCAGCCCTTACTGAACAGTGCTTAAATGAAGCTAACTTTTCATTATGAAGACGGAAGAAAATTATATAAAAATATAAAACACCAGCTAGGTTGTGGTGGGTCGTGCCTATAATCCTAGCACTTTCAGAGGCTGAGGCAGGCAGATCACTTGAGGTCAGGAGTTCGAGACCAGCCTGGCCAACATGGTGAAACCCCGTCTCTACCAAAAAATACAAAAATGAGCCGAACATGGTGGTCCATGGTAGCGCACGTCTGTAATCCCAGTTACTGAGGAGGCTGAGGTGGGAGAATTGCTTGAACCCAGGAGGCAAAGGCTGCAGTGAGCTGAGACTGCACCCCTGCACTCCAGCCTGAGTGACAGAGTGAGATCCTGTCTCAAGGGAAAAAAAAAAATAAATATATATATATATATCTATATATATATGAGAATGTGTCAGTAAAATTCAATGGTACTGGGATTACAAAAGTATATATTTTAAAAGATTAGAAATCAAGGTTATGGTCAAGACAACTGGTAATACAAAGTAGAATCTCTGTTGTTATTCACAGGCTGACTATTTTGGCACTCCCTTCTACCTTTTTCACAAGATTCTTGGTATTTTACCCTTTAAGTGGTTCTAATAAATATCTTTCCAATAAAAGATAAATGCCTAATACACAGGACCATTGCTAATGAAAGAATGTGAAAATAAAGGTCATTTAAGATATATATGGCGGCCGGGCGCAGTGGCTCAAGCCTGTAATCCCAGCACTTTGGGAGGCTGAGACGGGTGGATCACGAGGTCAGCAGATCGAGACCATCCTGGCTAACACGGTGAAACCCTGTCTCTACTAAAAAATACAAAAAAAAAAATCTAGCCGGGCGAGGTGGCGGGCGCCTGTAGTCCCAGCTACTCGGGAAGCTGAGGCAGGAGAATGGCGTAAACCTGGGAGGTGGAGCTTGCAGGGAGCTGAGATCCCGCCACTGCACTCCAGCCTGGGCGACAGAGCCAGACTCCGTCTCAAAAAAAAAAAAAAAAAAAAAAAAAAAGATATATATGGCAACTAATAAAAATAATTTAGCTTAACAAAAAGTTGGACCACTTCTGCTTCGGTCTGATGGCACCCCACAAAATTCATATGTTGAAACTTAATCACTACTGTGATAGTATTAAAAATTAGGGTCTTTAGAAGGGATTAAATCACAAGGGCACAGCTCTCATGGATGGAATTAGGGCCTTTATAAAAGGACTTGAGGGAGTGGGTGTGCCCTTTTCTGTCCCTTTTGCCATGTGAGGACATAGTGTTCATCTCCGTCAGAGGATGCAGCAACAAGGTGCCATCTTGGAAACAGGAACTGGATCCTCTCCAAACTCGAACCTGGCATCTTGATCTTGATCTTGGACTTCCAGATTCTAGAACTGTGATAAACGTATTGATGTTCTCTAGAAATTACCCAGTGTCAGGTATTTTGTTATGGCAGCACAAATGCAGTAGGACAGTACAGAAAAAATTGAATCCTTACATCTGAATGATACCCAAAGTTTCTTCAGTTATAGTCATTACAATTAGTTTATGTTTTCATTTGTGGAATTATTCATTGTACCTCCAACCCATTGCAAAAATAATTTTAGGCAAGCTTAAGTACATTTATGTTGAAAGGTAAGGATAGTTAAGTAAAAATTACATTCTAATAGCACTTAGGCAAAAATAATTGAGTATATACCACAGGGCCTACATCATTGTCAAGACCACCCCCCCAACACACACACACAAAGAACGAGGAGGAAAGGAAGGGACAGAATAGCCTGCTATATGAGTGGAACATAAAATGATAAAATGTGTACTCAGGCTAGGGTACAGCAGCTGTTCACAGTCACAATGATAGTTCACTGCAGCCTTGAACTCTGGGCCTCAAGAGGTCCTCTTGCCTCAGCCTCCTTAGTAGCTACCTTAGATATAGTTTTTTATATACTCTCGATAATAATTCCATCTATGTTAGAGAATGAAATTAAAAACCCACTAAACAAATGTATAATTATTGAAAATACCAAGGACATGATTAGTGATAGGCTGCTTTCAGTATAGGAGACCCAGCAAAGCATACTCAGAAGATAATGAGAAGACTAGCTGAACACAGTAGTCAGGGTATGAACGTGTAGGCAGGAAATTAGACAAACTGAACTAAGACTCTGTAAGGCACTGAAAACAGGAGTTGAACTTGATCTTATAGAAAAGTGATTTTCAAACTGGTTTCAGGAGCAGGGTACCCCCAGAAATTAACTCAGGAATTGCTGTGGATAACAAGAGTAAGGACATGTGAGCATGTACATGACTGTATTGTTCAATACTGCTTTATGTTTTACATACAGTAAAATTTTTATACAGAATAAGATTCCATGGTAAGATTTTACTTGAATAAGCCAGTTTCTCTGTTAACATTTTTAAAAAATCTTTGGCTGTGGACTGTGGGAAGCACTGAAAAAAACACAAGTGAATAAGACAGTGTCTGCATTCAAGTTGCTCAATAATTCCATTTTGTTTGTGGTCTACAATTGTTACAAATGTTACCTCGGATTCCTACAATAACTTTCCCACTATAACCAAACCATGTTCTTTCATCCTTTAAAACTACTCTTGAGAGCCCCCACATATACTTCTGGTAACAGTCACCTGCTCCATATTGTAATCTGCCTTCAAGGACTTTAATCCTGTCTGCCATTCATTCACACCATAAACTTTTTAAAAAAATGTCTTGCCAGAAATCATACTGGAAGTTTTCATGCATGCTAGATCCAGGGTTCTTCCTGAACAGCTGGATTGTCTTTCGCTGTTCTCTTCTTTCACTGCCTCAATACCTAAAAACTCAGCCTACTTTCTTTCCTCTCAGGAGATTCCTCTTTCACTTCATCCCTTAAAAATCTATCCTCTGCAAATAGACGAGGAACACAGACATACTGCAGAACATCCCTCCACTGGAGCCTTCTACACAAATATACACAATTCTATTCAAGGTGCTGACTATCAAACATTTTCTGTATAGAGCACACCTCAGGAACATAATATCTCTATCAATAACCTTGTCCCTCAAATCAGAGTTTAAGGATAGGAACAAAAAGTGTTTTTAGTATTGAATATTTTTATTCATCACTAGGATGTCACGTTTTTCTTGGGTTACCTATTTTGTTCTTAGCAGTTGTTTGTTTGTTTATTTATTTATTTATTTTGGAGACAGTGTCTTACTCTGTCACTCAGAGTTGAATGCAGTGGTGTAATCTTGGCTCACTGCAACCCCCACCTCCCAGGCCCAAGCGATCCTCCCACCTCAGCCTCCCAAGTAGTTGGGACTACAGGCACGTGCCCAGCTAATTTTTTGTATCTTTGATAGAGCCCAGCTAATTTTTTGTATCTTTGGTAGAGATGGGGTTTCACCATGTTGCCCAGGCTGGTCTCAAACTTCTGACCTCAGGTGATCCACCTGCCTCAGCCTCCCAAAGTGCTGGGATTACAGGCGTGAGCCACCACCCCTAGCCTGTTTACTTCTTTTTAAAGGTAAATATACAATAACCCCAAAATTTAACTAGAGTTCATTCAACTGATACCCAACTAAAACTCAGAGTCCAAGTGCTAAACCAAGAGACTGAAAAAAAGGCAACCAAGAATGCTATCATTTATAAAAGTATTTATAAATTGCTTCAAGGCTGTCTTGAACCTTATTAATTTTATATTACTTCTAATCAAAATTAGGCAGCTAAGAATCAGAAAACTTATATTTTACTCACAACCCAAAGTTATGTGTATACTCTTGAACAACTCACTTAGATTAAAATCTAATTTTACTTTAAATTATTTTAGTTACTCATTTGTCTATAAATGACTAAAACTAATACCCATAAATGTCTTCTATCATAAAAGGATTATGATACTATCATGAGATTAATTCTCCAAATAAATTTATTTACCTTTTGAGGCTGATTTGTGTCCCCCACCAAATTAGTATGTTAAAGTTTTACTCCCCAGTACCTCAAAATGTGACGTTTTTAGAGACTAGATTTTTGAAGAGGTAATTAAGTTAAAATAACGTCATTGGGGTAGGCCCTAATCCAATGACTGGTGTCCTGATAAGAGGAAATTTGGACACAGACACATATACAGAGGAAAGACCACATGAAGATACAGGGAAAAGATGCCCATCTCCTAGCCAAGAGAGGCCTCACAAGAAACCAACTCCACTGATACCTTAATCACAGACTTCCAGCCTCCGGATATGTGAGAAAATCAATTTCCATTGTTTAAGACACCCAGTCTGTGGTATTTTGCTATGGCAGCCCTTGCAAACTAATTTACTGACTTCTTAGGTGTGCAGGATGCTACGACAATTTCTGAAGCCATCTACTCACTGTATGTTTATTAAATTTTATTTTTCCTGAGCATATCCTACTCAATTAAATCATAATTTGTATTTAGTTAGTTATTTTTTGAGATGGAGTCTCACGCTGTTGCCCAGGCTGGAAGGCAGCGGCACAATCTCAGCTCACTGCAGCCTCCGTCTCCCGGTTCAAGCAATTCTCCTGTCTTGGCCCCCTCAGTAGCTGGGATTACAGGCATGCGCCACCACGCCCAGCTAATTTTTGTATTTTTAGTAGAGACGGGGTTTCACCATGTTGGCCAGGCTGGTCTCGAACTCCTGACCTCAGCTGATCCGCCTGCCTCAGCCACCCAAAGTGGTGGGATTACAGGCGTGAGCCACTGCACACGGCCAAGGTAATTTTTAGTTTTAACAATTTGTGAGGGCTTCATTTCGAAGTGTAATGACATCACAACCTACCTAGAAAATCATTTGGCAGATAAGTGGATAGTTATCTTTACATGGAGGTTCAGTAGAGTCTAACATAACAAAATTGAAAACAATCTAGATGTCCAACAATGGGAATATGGTTAAATAATAGTAATAATCCAGGCAAGGTACTGTATACTTAAATAACCTATTACTTATTTCTGAATCAAGATGAATTGCATGACTCATTGAGAAAAAGAAAAAAAAAAAAGCCATGGCACAGCAGAGAATCAAACTTACAATGCTTTAAGAGAAAAAAAAAATGTTTTAAGCCGAGTATATAAAAATTATTATGGTTTATACTAACTACTAATTACTAGTTCTAATTATATGCCATAATCACATTATATTTTCTTAGCTCATAACTCTTTATTTCCAAACACTAGATCAAAACAGATCTTTAAGTTGCATGTGGATTTGCAGAAAGAACTTTTTTAAAGATTAACTTGCTATTTTCATCATTAGCATTTCATCCCTTACTTCATTCAGCAAACCTACTTTTAGGAATTAATAAGAAAATCTCTAAGGAAGTAAGAAGAGCAAAAATATTTACAGATTTGAGCAAGAGCGTATTTTTAGTGAACTGTTACAAGCTACTTAAGTGTCAGACAACAGGAAACTAAATAAATTGTGGTGTGAGAATTTATTTTATGGTACTTAAAAATCATAAACTAGAACCCTGGTTTTTTGTGGGTTTTTCTGAGATGGAGTCTCACCCTGTCGCCCAGGCTGGGAGTGCAGTGGTGCAATCTCGACTCACTGCAACCTCCACCTCCCGGGTTCAAGTGATTCTCCTGCCTCAGTCTCCCAAGTAGCTGGGACTACAGGCACATGCCACCACACTCAGCTAATTTTTGTATTTTTAATAGAGACGAGGTTTCGCCATGTTGGCCAGACTGGTCTCGAACTCCTGACCTCAAGTGATCTGCCCACCCTGGCCTCCCAAAGTACTGGGATTACAGGAGTGAGCCACTGCCCCCAGCCAGGACCCTGGTTTTTAACATTCAGAGGATCACGCATTTTGAGAATCTGATAAAAGCTATGAACCCTCTCCCGAGAATTACACATATATGTATATAACCCCATATTTTTGCATATAATGATAGGAGGTTTACAAATAATTAAAGTCTAAACTACCTTAAAAATCCCAGTCTAGAAAAACTTTCATGGACACATAATATTTCTGGTATATTGTTAAATTTCTAGAAAGCAAAGGATAAACTAGTAGATGCAAAGAAGAAAAGAAATATGTGTTTGTGTCTATGAAAAAGGGCAGCGACCAAATTATTAAGCTTGGTTATCCTCGGATAGTAAAATTATAGAAAATTTTTATATTACTCTATAATTTTCTATCTTATTTTTTACAATAAACTAATTATATAATAATAAAAGAAAACTTAAGAGTTACAATTTATTTTAGCCAAAATAAAATTGTTATTAGTCGAGTGACGAAATAGAGTAGGGTCATGTAATGATAATTTTCTCAAGTTTTAAAGTATACAATAACAAGCAGATAATAAATGACTGATAGTCACTGATAATAGGGTACTTGTGGATGACTTAGATCACCTTGTAAACGTGCAGACTGGAGAAAGGCCATGGTAAATATTTCCTATTTCATAAAATGCCACAAAGTTAATCAATCACAAGCAATAACTGAAGTTCTTTATGAATACAAAACTATGTTTTTGCTTTTAGGCTTCGGGATATGTTCAAAGTGTCTAAAATAAATTTATAAGGAAATAAAGGTCAGAACAAAAAACTTACATTTTCTATTGTGTATCAACAGAGCTTCTTTCAAATCTATCGTTGCTTTTCCTAATAAAGCATCTGCTTTTAAAGCGTGACGGCTCCAAACTCGAAATTCCAATGTAGTCTGTGGTGTAACATTTCTGGAAGGGTAAAATTATAACAAAAACACAGGAGCAGACATCGTCATTCTATTAATAAGTAACAATTCCTATTAAACTATTTATTTCAGTAATGTTTTAAAGACCATGAATTCCATTTATTTGAGAAGAAATATTGTATGAAACAGGAAACTACTTGAATCATAAATAAAAATATTTTACTTTCAAATACATTAGGACTTTAAAAAATAGATGAGGATTTTTGGAATTAGCAAGCCAAAACACCAACACAAGAGTCTTACTGAGAGTTCACAGTAACACTGTTTCTATTTGAACAAATGTCTAAAGACTTACATAATACTTTTACTATACACAAATTTATGCCATTATTATTTTGAAATGCCAAAATTAAGAATGACTAATATGCAGTCCTATTTATTTCTGTATCAGAACAGTCAGAGAAAATGTCTATATGGAAACAATTTGGTTTATAAAGCAAAAGCAAGCATTATTATGCATCCACTCCTGAAAAATAATTTAATCAAAAATTTCTCCATACTTTAAATTGTCGATCCACACTTTAAAAAAACACTCATTACTTTGAAGTCATTTTACAAAATAAAAAACATATTCCAAAAAACATACTCTCTTGTGAAGATTTTCCATCCTTTATACAAGGTACTTACACAGTTAGCTGTTCATCCCATTTTGGATTAGAAGAACTACTGGATTTTGCTGTTTTCGTAATTTCTCCATCTACAGCTACTTCTGTATATATTGCTGTTGCGAACCAGTTCTTTTTTCTTTTAAGTTTGGCACTAGAAACTAACAGACAAATAATTCACTAGTGAGTATGTGCTGCCAAAAAGTAGTACTGCGCACTAATCAATCAGTAAGAATGGAATTGTGATTCTTGTGCAACTAGAACCCTTCTCATTGGCAGAATGAAGGAACAATACAAAAGGGCTATTGATAATGCCTGAGAGCCATTTGAATGTTTCCAAAACAGTTTTATCGAGCTATAATTCACATACCATATAATTCACCCACTTAAACTGTACAATTCAATGGTCGCACTATATTCAGAATGCACAACCATCACCACAATCAATTTTAAAACATTTTTGTTACCACAAAAATAAACTCCATACCATTAAGCAGTCACCCCCTTCTTTCTCCTCCCAATCAACCCTCTCCCTACCCCCATCCCTAGGCAGCCAGTAACCTACTATCTGTCTCTTTAAATTTGCCTATTCTGGACATTTCATATAGATGGAATCATATAATGTCGAGTTTTTTGTGACTGATTTCTTTTACTCAGCATTACATTTTTGAGGTTCATCCATATTGTAACATGCACCAGTACTCCACGCCTTTTATTGCCAAGTAACATTCTATTATATGGGTATATGACATTTTATCTATCATCAACTGATAAATATATGAACTGCTTCCACTTTGTGGCTATTGTGCATAAAGCTGCTATGAACATTTGTGTGCAGGCTTTTGTGTGGACGTAAGTTTTCATTTATCTTGGGCATATGCTTTGGAGTAGAACTCCTGGCTTGTATGATAACCCTCTGTTGAGTAACTGCCAGGCTATTTTCCAAAGTGGCTGCACCATTTTATACTCCTACCAACAATATATACTGATTTCTCCACATCCTCACCCAACAACTGCAGTAAAGATCAAGGGAAAAGCGTCTTCAGATTCAACATGCCCATTAACACCCTTGCCAGGTACTATTAACTTATCTTTCTGAAATTACATAACTGTGGCATTAAAAAAATGTTTTAATGTTTTATCTGGAAAGTTAGCTTCGAAAAGAAGCAGTATTTGCATTTTCAAATAAAAACTTAAAAATCAAAATGTCATTATAAAAGTTAATCATAACCCCTTCCAGAAAGTGAATTTTAAATCTAACATACCCGACATATGAAGAAATCAGGGACTATCTACTTTCTGGGCAAAATACTGATGACCAGGCAGTAAGAACAACTTATCAAGATCACCTCTATAACCAGTTACCTATGAACACCCTAGGTCAGAGATGAGGAAGGGAAAAGCCTCTTTCATGTCACACACAACTGATGTTAAGGATATAAAAACAACCAAAGCTATGTAAGCTTCCATTCTATTGTGAGAGAATAATGATCTAAATAAAGAGTCACACAAATAAACCACTGAAATACAATGTGATAAATGCAAGATGTAAAACAAATACTATATTTAAGTACTGGCAACATAGCAATTAAAGAGTGTTCAATGTTATATCTGAACTGCTACTATCAGGGTCTTAGCAAAACTCATTTCCATCCTTCACGGTTCCAAACTGCTCTAAGTTCAGTGTCACTGAACTAACACAGAAGGCCCAGACTTGCTCTCTCCCAAGAACTCCCCAAGATTCTTTGAATAAAAGTGTTCATATATTTCCTCAGTATATGTAAGTCTTATCCATATAGTAGAAGACTGGAAGAAGGAAAAGTCAGTATATGATGGTGTTAAAAGCAGAGGGTTAGATATATCTGGGTTCATTTTTCAACTGTGCCACTTACTAAAAGCCTGACCATAGTAAGTCAATTAATTTCTCCGTCCTTACTTGAAAAATTAGAAGAACAGCAGTACCTGATTCTTAGGATTGGTGAGTGAAGGCATGCAAAGCACTATCATCATCAATGAATGCCTGGCATCCAACAATGGTAGCTGTTACTCTATTACTACTGACTATATAGTATTAACTCTTCTCTGAGTTCATTGCAGATCCATCCAAAATACGTCCAATGAATACCCTTACTTGGCAAAATACTCAACAATACTAGAGGGTAAGGTAAGAAAAGAGATTTTGAAAAGATAATAATCTTTAATCTCATGAGGAATTTATAAATATGCTAGCAAAAATGCACATATAAATATAATACTGTGATTTTAAATAACTAGAAGACAATCTTATTAATTCAAAAAGTTGTTCTAGTTAGTAGAATATATAGATTTTTTTTCCTATTTAATGAATTTCCTTTGGTGTTATACACAGACTGTCCTCCACCCTAAGGTTATATAAGTATTTTTAAACTATCAGAAAATGAGTCATGTGTGGGAGGGTAGGGAGCGTTAACTTTAAAATCCCACTGACAATAACGTCTCTTCAAAAAATCTAGTAATAAACTTAATACGTAAGAGTCACATGAAGAGAACAATAAAACTTTACCAATAGAAACAAAGACGTAAGAAAAATGATATGATATATTCCTAGATTTGAAAAATTTAACACTGAAATATTTCAATTAGCTCCAATTTAATACATTATTTTAAAATAAAAACACCAACTGATTGGTTTTGAGTGTTTTTGGTCGGGGCAGAGGAAAAGGAGGGGAGACTTAAATATTCAAACAAAAGCCAAAGAAAATTTGAGAACAGTAAAGGTATATTTTAAAATGCAAAGTAATAAAAGGAAATTTATCAAAATAATCTTTTAAAAAGCACCATAAAGTGAAAATAATTAAAATGGTTTGACAGTGATGTAAAAGAGAAGTAAAGAGAACAAGCAAGATACTAATGCATAACAGTGGCATTTCAAATCAATGGGAAGATAGATTAGTCCATAAATGTTGAAACATTTGAAAAGAATGAAGTCTATAATTCACACCACTCATACAAAAATAAGTGGCATATGATTTGGCATTTTTACTTTAAAAAATGAAATTAATGCTCTAGAAGACAAAATGCTAAAAAAAATTATAAACATGAATATAACATCCCATTTGTTCTTCAATCTCATCCTTTTAATATATCTTGCACACTTTATGCTTCTGACTCTTTCCTGTTGAAAGTCTAAAATCTAAAATATCGAAGATAATACACTTCTATATGCTACTATCCTTAGGTACCTGGTACATTACAGTATATCACCATATGACAATAGGTAGTTTTCTGTTTTATTTTTTCCATCAGTTTCCCTGCGTTCCATGATCAATGCTCTTATTCTTATAAGTTGCTGCCAATCAGATAAGGGTTAAGAACAGAAATGAGGATAAGAGTAACTATGCTAATAATAAAAATAAATTAGGAGATTTTAATAATTCGGCTTAGGGCAGAGTACCTCAGTTTACAGACAATAAACAGCCAGACTGCAATATTAGAGGGGGCTTAACCTGGTTACTTATTGTTTTTAAAAGAAAAGAAAAGCCTGGGTGTGGTGGCTCACGCCTGTAATCCCAGCACTCTGGGAGGCCAAGGCAGGCGGATCACCTGTGGTCAGGAGTTCGAGACCAGTCTGGTCAACACGGTGAAACCCCGTCTCTACTAAAAATACAAAAAAAAATTAGACAGGAATGTTGGCATGCAACTGTAATCTCAGCTACTTGGGAGACTGATGCAGGAGAATCACTTGAACCCAGGAGCGGGAGGTTGCAGTGAGCCAAGATCGCACCACTGCACTCCAGCCTGGGCAATAGAGCAAGACTCCATTTCAAAAAAAAGGAAAAATCAATACAGAGGTCATTGTAATCTAATAAAAGGAGAAACAACTTGGAGTCCTAAGACCTCTGTTAGTTTCTCATTATTAACCCAAGGCACTTAATTTAATCCCTCTGATTCTCAGTGTCCTCAATGACAAATCAGGAGTCGTAATCTTTATTTAAGAAGTGATTGTAAGATCAGTAAGACTGGGAATTTTAAGGTGATTTTTATTTTAAAAATTAGATCAACAAAACAAAAGACAAAGACAAAAAGAAAAGAAGGTACTAAAACCTGGTGCCATTTAGCACAGGTCCATGATCATTATTTCCCAAGAGGATCACTGTATTTCAAAGGAGAGCAGCAACTGATGCTCAAAATTATAAATACTGTCGTGGCATTGTTTTGGTTACTTAGACTCCCTTGGTCCACATCTATTTTCCAATTGGTTCTCCAGATTTGATTCACCTGATAGCCTTTCAGTAAGTTCTTTTTCAGCTCAAATTAGCCAGATCAGGTTTTTCTTTTTTCTTTCTTTTCTTTTTTTTTTTTTGAAGAAAAGAAACAGAGCCTCACTCTATCCCCCAGGCTGGAATGCAGTGACGCCACCTCGGCTCACTGCAACCTCCACCTCCAGTGTTCAAGTGATTCTCATGCCTCAGCCTCCCAACCATCTGGGATTACATGCATGTGCCACCATGCCCGGCTAATTTTTGTATTTTTAGTAGAGATGGAGTTTCACCATATTGGCCACGCCAGTCACAAACTCCTGGCCTCACGTGAACGACCTGCCTTGGCCTCCCAAAGTGCTGGGATTACAAGCATAAGCCACCATGCCCAGCCTAGGTTTTTCTTACTTTAAGAACTCTTACACATAGATCAAGATAATTTGAAAGTTAAACTTCGGGTGTACTGTCCATTGGTCCTAGGCAAGTTACAATGAACTGAAAATGTGGTGAAAATAAGGCTCTAAGTTTCTTATACAGAACAAAAGTAGAAGGAATTATGTAAGTGGTTCTTCAGTGGAGTACCTATCAGCTTCATCAGGAGAACTGTTTCAAAAATACATGCCCATTATTCACAGAAAACAAAATACAAATATCCCTTATAGTTCATCCTTACTTACAGTGAGAGAAATGCTATTTAAATAACACTAAGATACCACTTTAGTATCTAATTATGAACAATCCCAAAGCTTGACAATAGATTTTGGTTAGGCTTTGGGAAAACAGGCACTCTCATGTACAGCTGGTGTAGACACAAAATGGTACAGGCCCCATGGAGAGGAACTTGGCAATACCTAGCAAAATTACATGTGTTTTTACCCTTTGACCCAGCAATCTAGGATCCTATCCTATTGATACATGAGCAGAAATAATAAACAACTTTTGTATGAAGTTATTTGTTGCAGCACTATTTGTAATAGCAAACAGTGGAACTCCAATGTCCAGCAATAGATTAGTTAGCTTTTTTACATCTATTCAACAAGGTATGGCGCAATAATAAAAAAGAATATTCTGTCATGAAACAAAGTCCAGAATAATACTATAAAGTTAAAAAAAGCAAAGCACAGAAAAGTATGTAAGAATTAGGGGATTAGGAGGAGAAATGAGACACATATACTGAACACATATCTGCTTATATTTTCAAAAAGAAGCAACAGAAAGATAAAGCAAAGCTAATAAAAAATGTGAACCTACAGGGCAAGGGAGAGAAGTGGGAAAATGGGACCAAGTAGCCAGACCTCTCTGAAGGTACCTTGGTTTTGACTCTGGGACTATGTAAATGTCTTACAAGGTTATAAAACAAAATTAAAAAAACAAAACAAAACAAAAAAAACACTGAAAAAAAATGAACTTAACTAATTATCAATTTAGTGACATAACCAAATAGAGAATTACTAAGGTACTTTAAAACATGGTATTTTGATTATACATCCTAAAGGGGGAAAACGCACAAAAAAAATCTTAAACTGCAATGAGTGGACCTATTGTTTTTGGTAATTTTTTTAATTACCTTTTTTTCCCCCTTTTTTCATCTCCTCCTTCCTCTGTTTTTGGTAATTTTCATGTTATTTTGAACTGGTGTGGTAGGATAAAACAGATAATATGATAATGTCATTTTGAATGAAGATTTTTTGATTAAGAGAAGGGAGTTACAGGTCAGGCACTGTGGCTCACATCTGTAATCCCAGCAATTTGGGAGGGTGGTGCAAAATGATTGCTTGAAACAAAGAGTTCAAGACTAGCGTGGGCAACATAGTGAGACCCTGTCTCTAAAAAAATTTTTTTTTAATTAGCCAGGGAAGGTGTTGAACGTCTGCAGTCTCAGCTACTTGGGAGGCTGAAGCATGAGGATCACTTCAGTCCAGTAGTTTCAGACTACAGGGAGGTATGTTTGTGCCACTGTACTCCAGCCAGGGAGAGAGAGTAAGGCCCTATCTCAAAAGAAAAACAAAAAAAAAAGATATAAATATAAAGTCAAATTAATTTAATTTTTTTTCCTTTTAGTAGAAAATGGTACTTATAGACTACAGTTATTATTATGAATTGGAAATATCAGCATGAACTAAGGATGTTAAAATATTTTTCATTTTTTGCTTTCTACAATAAACATTTCCTAGCTCTGTTAACTGAAACCTCCCAGAAACAACTAACCTTACAGTAATGAGTACCATGGGAACTACAGCACTGTGTAATCCCACTTAAATATTTGCCCAATGATTGAACAAATGACTAAATGTATGTAAGAAGGCCTTTAGCATCCTGCTCCATCCTATTAATCATTTAAGGGTCAACTCAATGATACTTTTCAAAAGCCCAAATTCTCCCACCATTACAGAGGCTTTATTTTCTCTTCATCCAGCATAGGTTCAATAAATATTTACTGAATAAATAGCATACTTTTGGAGGGCATCTACCTTTGAGGCCTATTGCAACAAATACGCCATAGTATGAATCTAAAAGAAATTATATTTCTGGAATAAGTCTGCTGAATTAGGTATTCAAAAGAAAAGTTTATCAGGGAATCACCATATTAAATATAAAAATAACTTACCAGTTACTTGTAACTGCAACCTTCCACCGTGGTTATTACTAGTATCAGACCTTGGTGAAGCAGTGGCCATGTCCCAAAATTCAGCTAAAACCTATTTTTAAAAAAGGGAATTTATTCATGTGTTAGACAAGAGTTAATAATTTTCAAGATATTAAAACTACTTTTTAAATCAACTAAGAAGTTCTCAAAAAGTACAGGGAAATTATGAAGCCTATTACCATCCCATTAAAACAAACCCTAAAGTTAGTTGAAATAACAGAAAAAATGGTGAGTAGTAAGCAAAAATAAAAATAAACATTAGAATGTTGCCCTGCTGCAGGAACGCTGGGATCCAGAGACAAAGCACTGGGCCTGCTACAAGGGGAAGGAGCTGAGATTCCCATACTAAGCAAGGGCCCAAGTCAGTAGAAACTCCTAACATACGGCAGAAGCATATATATACATGTTTTAGGAAGGTACCCCAATTTAAGCCATTGGGAGTACCCAAGACGAAGACCAACCAAGTCCGAGTCTATAATCTTAAAAATCAAATTTATATGAAAACAAGCCACTAGTCTGGGCAACAGAGCGAGACTCCATCTCAACAACAACAACGAGAATCTCTATCCAAACAAGACAAAATAAAACTCACAATCTACATGGGGTGGGTGGGAAGCCTCAAAATACAGTAAAAACTACAGGAAAAAACTGACAACTCGGCCATTGTTGTGGATGATTTCAACACATCCCAATTAATCATAAGTCAAGCAGACAAAAAATAATAATGAACAAGCAGGATTTAATAACATCAACAGAACCTCACAACCAACTATTAGAAAATAAAAATTTTTCTCAGGTACTCATGAGACATGAGTGACATACAAAAAAACATACACTGAGATACAATGAAAAGCTCACTAAATTTCAAAAAATGTTCTAAGTCTCTGTCCGTAATACAATTAAGTTAAAAATCAGTAAAAGATAAACTTGAAAAATATGAATAGAATTTAAAAACACTTCTAAATAATTAATGAATCAAAAGAAACCATGTTGGAAATTAAAAAAAAAAAAAAACTAAGAACTGAGAAACAAAAATACCACATATGAAAATGTATGGGAAAAGTTATACTTAGAGGCAAATTTATAGCCTTAAAGACATACTAGGAAAGGAAAGGTTGAAAACTCATGTGTTAGTAGGTCATCTGGTAAGTCTGAAAGAGAAAAACAGAACAAACCCAAAGAAAGGAGTTAATAAAGAGCAGAAACTAACGAAGTAGAAAGAAGGTAACAGAAAGGATCGACAAAGTCAGAGCTACTTAGAAAACACTAAGATAAATAATAAATGTCTGATAAGACTAATGAAGGGGAAAAAAATGAAACAAAATAGGAAGCCCTAAAACAGACCGACGCATGTAAGGACATAGCCATGTAAGAGATGTAGCAATGCAGATCCACGAGAAAAGGGGTATACTTAAATAAACCTTGAATTAGCCATATGGAAAAAAATGACACTGGACCCCTATTGCACATCATATATAAAACCAATTCAAGATGGACCAATGACATAAATATGAAAGGGAAACAGTAGAACTTTTAGAACAAATTACAGCAGAAAACTATTGTTTTGTGTCCTCCCAGGATGCAAGGATTTCTTAAGTGACAGGGGCATACTAACCAAATAAGAAAAGTGTGAATATTCACACCTGTAATCCCAGCACTTTGGGAGGCCAAGGCAGGCGGATCACCTGAGATCAGGAGTTCAAGACCAGCCTGGCCAACATGGCAAAACCCTGTCTCTACTAAAAAAAGACAAAAATTAGTCAGGCGTGGTGGTGGGCACATGTAATCCCAGCTACTCAGGAGGCTGAGGCAGGGAGAATGGCTTGAACTCGGGAGGTGGAGGTTGCAGTAAGCCGAGGTCACACCACTGCACTCCAGCCTGGGCAACAGAGTGAGACTCTGTCTCAAAAGAAAAAAAAAAGTGTGAATATTTTGACTACATGGAAATTGAGACTTCTGTTTATCAGGACATCATAAAGAAAATGAAAAGATATGCCAGAAACTGGAATAAATTTGCAAAACAAAAAACTAAAGATTAGTATTTACTACTATATAATACTTACAAATAAGAAAAAGACAACACATTAGGCAAAAGGCTTAACTGTAATTATATAGAAAAGGAGATTTCTAAGGCCAACAAAGATGAAACAATGCCAAATCTCACTGCCCATCAGAGAAATACAAACCACACAGATGTCATTTTTAAATTCATTAGAATGGTAAAAACTAGGAATGTTGATAGTGCCAAATAATGGCAAAAAACATGCAACAGTGGTGGCTCTTATATACCGCTGGTAGGCATTTCAGATGGCAAAATCCTGTTGGAAAACAATTTGGCATTATCATTTAAAGTTAAACATTTGCATGCCCTTCAATGAGCGATTTTGAATTTTATAAAATTTTTGTACCTGTGTACCAAGTATAAGCATTCTTCATAACAACAAAAAAAGTGAAAAATACTCAAATGTCCATTGGTAGAAAATGGTTACATAAATTAGGCTAACTCATGCAATCGAGCATTATACAGTAGTGAGAAGAATGAACTAGGTGGGGGTCGTGGCTCACGCCTGTAATCCCAGTGCTTTGGGAGGCCGAGACGGGTGGATTATTTGAGGTCAAGACCAGCCTGCCCAACACAGTGAAGCCCCGCCTCTACCAAAAAAAAAATAATAATAATACAAAAATTAGCCAGGCGAGGTGGCAGATGCCTCTAACCCCAGCTACTCGGGAGGCTGAGGCAGGAGAACTGCTTAAACCCAGGAGGCAGAGGTTGCAGTGAGCTGAGATCGTGCCATTGCACTCCAGCCTGGGTGACAGAGCAAGACTCTGCCTCAAAAAAAAAAAAAAAAGAATGAATATAGCTATAAGCAACAACATGAATGGATCTAAGAAAAAGAACAGTAAGTAGAAAAGAAAAGAAAAAAGACAGATGAGTTCTGAGCATTAACACCTTCCTCTCAGTTCTGTCTCCAAGATTTAACATTCTACACTGAAGTCATAAGAAATTCTTCCAACTCCTAATGACAAAGAAGAAATGAATTCTTTTGACAGTTATCATGACCTCATCTTTTGTTATTCATTTCCTTTGAAAACACCATGATTCCATGATTGAAAAAGAAATCCAGAAATGTGGGGTACTGTGGATCCTGAGCCTCAAGAGTTTGACCAACGAGCAATTACAGGAAGCCCAGTAAAGAACTGCTAAGGTCCAAACGGCCACCAAATAACAAGCTGTCAGTCTTCCAAGGAGTACTCTGTGAATCTCATGGTAACACTTCTGCACACAATAAAGAAACTAGTGTACAGAAATGTTTATTTGTCTATGATATAGCAATATCCACAGAGTCCAAAAATAAGTCTTCACAATTATTTTCTGGTTATAAATTTGAATTTGCCTATTCAGATATTTCTGTCTATTTTTATGTCTGCTCAAACATCTTTTATGATGTTTCAATGCTTTCCTTGAAATGTATAAAGATTTGTAAATTATATTTTCCTCTATAATAAAATACTATATGTGTAAGCTTTAAAAAGCCTGCAAACATGATTATGAAACTCCAATCAAACAATCATATTTGTGGTATTTTAAAAAGAAAAGATGGAAACAAGTTCAGGATAGCAGTTACTTTAGGGGCTGGGAAAAGGTAAGAATATGGAATCAGAGAGGTCTTCACAGCTCTTTAACCACACTGGGATTGACCTAGTTCTTCGGTTGAGCAGTCGGTTCACAAATGGATTTTATTATTGACTTCTATGTGTTACATATAATCTGGTACATTCAAATCACATGGTTTTTTTTTCTTGTTTAATTTAAAGAATGTATGGAAGGCACGGAAGTAGACACAGTAAAGTATAAATCACTAATTAATCAAGTGTGATTACTGGAGACTGTGATGCAAAAGAAGGACAGATACAGCTTTCACAGATGCATTTAGTCTTCCAAGAAAAAGACACTTCTTCCTCTAGGCAGTAAATGAGGGACTTAAGGATAGGTGAAGATATTGATTCATTTGGAGGTAGATTAAAAAAAAAAAAATCAAAGACCCTTACTGGGGAACTAAACACAAAGACAACTACTGAGAATAAAGGCAAGAGGCATAGATTACTTATTTGAGAAAAATCTTAAAAGTTTACAATACCCTGGAGACGCAGGAACAGTGCCAACCAGGTAAAAAATTATTCACTTTATTACATGAAACTCTGTGTACTCTGATCCCCACCCCCAATCTATTTTTCTCTGTATTCTATATAAACTCTTTGATATCACCCAATCCCCAGACTCAAGAGCACATGTTCTGGTAACCAGTAACTGCAAATTTAAACTAAAACCATGAAAGATGGTTCAAAAAATGATACTTACCTTGCCTTAAAAGGGAAGAGATACAGCAAATAAAATTATCAATTTCAACAATTATTCTCTACACTTCATTTAATAAAGTTATATGACACTTAAAAGATAATGTACTATCATATATTCTCCCATCTGAGCATTACAGTAACACTGTGTGAGGAGGGAAGCACTCTGTCCATCTTAGAGACGAGAAAACTGAGTCTCAGGAGTATCAGAAGTCTAAAGTATTTTTTATGACCACATATTACGAAGTCTACATAATTATCAAAATGTATGAAGTCTCATTATTAAATGTGGTCTTAGTTTAAAAAAATTGTTAATCACTTACTATGTATCAGGAACTGCTAGACACTGGGGATACAAAGATGAGTAAAACACGATTCCCTCTTTCAAGGAGCTCATAGTCTGTGAGGAGACAACCCTGTAAACAAATAAATAGCTTTCAGTGTGATAATTCCTAAAACAGATGCAAAAGGTAAAGTACTACATCCGGGGCACATAAGAGAAGGTAGACAATCCATCCTTCAGGGATCAAGAAAGGGATCACAGAGAAGATAACCTCTGAGGGAACCGCATCTTGAAGTGCGTAATTCTTCGAGAGAGAATTAGAGAAAGAATGGAACGTCCAGAGAACTGCTTGCATAGTGCACAATGGAACATACGGAGAATGTAATGTGATCAGGCAAACAAAGAGGGTCTAAACTGCATAGGATCCTATGTAATAGTTTATATTGTATTTAAAATATACCATGCATAGTACTTTAAAGTTTATCTTGATGGCTTCAGTGATGAGAATTGCATTTTGGAAAAATAACTTTGGAAGCTGTGGGGGTTAGATTTAAGATAGTGAGCTTATCTGAACTAGAGCACTGGCAGTATGAAAGAAAACACTGAGGATACATATAAGGTCTTTGACCAGATGGCTATAGGATGGCTGAGGGTTACAAAAAAAATAAGAATCTGAAAAACTAAAATTTCCCACTTCGTTGTCTGGGTGGATGATGGTTCCCTAACCAGGATAGAGAGAAAAGTAAGACTATTTGACTATTTGACTATTAGGGAAGAGTGCAGTGGGAGAGATTACTAGTGGGAGATCGTGAGAAGAACAGGACCCATCAAGTCCAGGATGGGGTCATATGAGCTAGTGAACGGAACGGAGATCCATTACGGGTCTAAGTAAGACTATTTTTCACTTCCAGTTCTGCCACTTAAGAGCTGTATGACCAAATTAACTTTTCCATGGCTCATTTCCTGTATCAGTAGAATAGGAAAAACAAAGTCATCTATCTCATGTTACAATGAGAATTAAATGAGATAATATATGTAAAAGACGTAACACTTTGAGTATGCAGCACGAAGTAAGGACTCAATAAAGACTATCTATTGTTTTTATTGTGGAAGAAGGAGGTTAAAAATACAAGTTTCATTTGGATATGCAGTTCAAAAGAAAGTTGCTAATAACCAGGTATAATAGACAGCTAGTTAGAGAAGCATGCAGTCGAGGAAACAGGTCCATGGGGAAGAAATATTTTGGAGTCACAGTTTATGTAAGTGGCATTAACTTCCATGGAAGACAATGGGCTTGTTCACAGTGGAGATGTTTTGGAATAAATATTGAGCAGAATGAGAGAGTGCTGATCAACTTCTGCTGAGCCCTATTAATACTGTGCTTATCACAAGCCCTCAGGGACAACAATCTGCATAACGGTATGACTTTTATTAAGTTGTCCTTGGTCCCCAGCATATGAGAAGACAAAAAGACTGTATGATCAATTTAGGCTCAGGAATTTAGAAAGCAGGGTTGGCAAAAGAAAAAACGAAGTCTGAGTTTTAGGTCATAATCTACGCTCAGAGGGTATGGTCAGTAATATCTAAGCTAATTATGTCGGTCCAACCCTATGAAAATCCCCAGGCTTGTATAAAGGTTCACTATTATTCAACTGCAAAGAACAGAAAAAAGTCCTGAATGTAGATAATAAACTACATTTCCAGTACTCAGGTTATAGATCTATCAAATCCTCATTTAGAAGGTATATCTTAATTGCCTGCTTACTTCAAAATGTCTTTCTTAAGTCAGAAGCAAAATTGTGAAAGGAAGAAAGAAAGAGGGAGGGAAGGAAGGGGAAGGAAGGGGAGGGGAGGGGAGGGGAGGGAAGGGAAGGGAAAGAAGATTCAATTCGAACAGATCTGATTCATTCTGCACACTCTGCAGTGTTAAAGCTTTGAAAAGTCAAATAAATACTGTCACATATCTATGTACCTGGATCAACTAATAAACATACTTATTGGCTGCATAGTTTATAAAGTGGGTATGGCAAGGATACAGAAATGGTAGAAGACAAAGTCCTGGCTTCAATACCGAGTCTAATTTTGACGACAATACTAATACATAAGAAAAAACTCAGTAACAAGATAGGATGATATGTAACAGAGCAGTTTAGTCCAATAAATGTGGAACCTAAAAGGTTAGAAAGCCTGCACTTAGGCAAAGCTATTTTATCAAGCATAAAATGTAAAACTCAATGAATGTGGCAAAGATAAAAATGGATGAACCATGCAGTCTCCCCCCTCAATATGGCTAAGATTCAGCAACTCTAAAGCATAAAATAAATATTTCATTAAAATGTAAACTACAAAATAGAGGATTAAATTTTAAGTTAAATTATATATAGGAATATAGAAATATTACTTCTACATAGAAATACTGTTGGTCATTTCAATGACTTTATAGAATGAGAGAGTAAACAGGAGGGCGACCAACTCGTCCCAGTTTGCTCAGGAACATCAGGTTTTAATCTTGCATCCTGGGAAACCTCTCAGTTCTGGCCAAACTGGGGTTTTTGATAATCCTAGCGAACAGTGTACTGGCTCTAACTGCCTAGACAGCTCTTTTGATGTATCTCAAAGAAACTTTTCTAGTGGAATCCTGTTATAAAAGTATAATTCTGTTAGATTTTTCATTTCCATGCGACCTGCAAATTCAGAAAGGAAAAACCAATTTTATAGGAACGACTCATCACTAGGGCTCAAAATCATATCATTGGGACTACATGTCGGGAGAAGGGAACAGTAAGAGGTTTTCTCAATACCTTTTAGCCCTCCGAATCATTTACTTTTAATAGACTCTCTGTCCGTATCATCACCACTGATCTCTCTACTCAAGGCATTTCCAACTAGTGCTACTGTTCTTCCCTGGCCCATGCCATCCTCCATCATCCCCATGCCATCATACCCCATGCCATCGCAGCCTATGCATCTATGCCAACAACTCACCTGTCCTGTATCTTGCTGATCTCCGTTCCATTCACTAGCTCATATGACCCCATCCTGGACTTGATGGGTCCTATTCTTCTCACAATCTCCCAATAGTAATCTCTACCACTGCACTCTTCCCTTAGAATTGGTCTGCTTAACTCAGGAACTATAGTCTCTCCAGCACTCTCCCACACTCCACTGTAGGGGCCCTACTGGCAATGTCATTAATACTTTACATTTGCATAGCACTTCATAGTTTCAACTTTTCACACGTTATGTCAAGAAAACAGGCTAAGTACAATTGTTTCCAATTTTACCAGTGCCACGTTAATATCACTTTTCACTTCTATCTCCCATTGGGCTTTTCTTCCCAGGTTCTGTCATTATTGTGCCTCTGTCTCTACCTTCAAATAAACTTGGTGTTCTCAATGTACATATCTAACTATTTGGGAAAGAAGCTATCTAATTTCTTTTAAAGCTTTTTATATACAAATAGAGACGGGGTCTCACTATTTGCCCAGGCTAGTCTTTAACCTCTGGCCTCAAGTGATCCTCCCACCTGGGCCTCCCAAAGTGTTGGGATTACAGGCATCAACCACTATAACCAGCCAAAAAATTAAAGCTTTCTTGTCCACACTTGACCTCTCCCTATAAATATCACGGATTGATCCACTTATACTCAAAATACAAGAATGCCCCTCTTCTGATAATTTACAAGTGTGCTGCAGAATAGCACTTCTGAGCTGTACCATTCCAGTGACTTGAAGAGTACTTGCAATATCTACCAGAAAAATGACAAATAAACATGGAATCTACAGGTACTTGTTAGCCTCTGACTTTAATTTGGGTGTTTATTTTAACCTAAAAATGCCTATCTAACCACAGGACCTAATAATTTCAACTATCTTTCCTCTATCTTTCTGTATTTTTGGTCAATTTCAAAGTTCCTTTAAGTGTACAATATATGGCCCTTTAGGAAGTATTTCTATGAGAAAAATGTATTTTTCTTCAAAATGCCCAATTTCCTAAGTTAGTATGAATACCCAACTCTTACTATTCATTATCACTCAATTTCAGATTTTCAGCCAGAGGGAGATAATACATTAATTTTTAATTAACATTAATTTTTTTCTGAGCCTGTTAGTTCTGTTTTCTCTTACTCTCTAATTTTTACATCTTCTTTTCCAGTAACATAAATCTAAACCTTGTTTCTTGACTTTTCTTTTTCAGATATATCTCACATCTCCCCTTTCATAAATGCAATCTCTTCCTATTTTTCAACCACTTCATTTTCTTATAGAAAGTGAGCTTCTATTCGATTGTATTTTTAATTTTTAATTTTACTTTATTTTCTTTCTTTCTTTGGAGGCAGGATCTCACTTTTGTCACCCAGGATAGAGTGCAGTGGCATGATCATGGCTCATTGCAGCGTCTAATACTGGGCTCATGCCACCCTCCTGCCTGAGTCTCGGGGACTACAGGCATGTACCACCATGCCTGGTTAATTTTTTTGTTTGTTTGTGTAGACATGGGGTCTCTCTACACTTGACTCAGGCTGGTCCAGAACTCCTTAGCTCAAGTGAGCCTCCCACCCCAGCCTCCCAAAGCACTGAAGTATTTTTTATTTTTAAAGTTTTATTACTCTCAAATAATTACACAGAAAACTCCTCTGCTTTACAGTAAGTTACCTCAAAATTTACCTCTCATTAACATGTATAACGTAAGCAAAAAATATTCTTACATTAAAATGCACCATACATATCACAGTTTTGAGCTTGAAGCACCAAATCTTGATTTTTCTGTAGATTCCCTTTTTAATGCCAATTTTAACCATTTCTAAGCTATATGAAAGCCTTGTTCTCAAAATTATTCTATGATCAATCTACTCTAAACTATTAGTTACAAAATGAACACAAATTTTTTTCTCTCTCTCAAAGCAACCAACACATAAAATTCACTTTATTTACAGAAATTCAAGTCCAATAACTAGTGAAACTATTTAACTCAATTCTCTTTTCATTCTCATTAATTCTAATCAAGTACCTTTTTGAGTACTTTAAATTCCATCTATGTCCTTGCTTTCTAAATAGCCCTGCATCACAGCAAGGCTTCAGTAATACCAGAAAATATGATCAGAGCAATTTAATGTGCTCTTCTATCAGAGTTCTTGTTCCAATTAATGACAAAAGCTACAATTACATACCCAAAGCAAAACTAAACTAACCACCCTTTCAAGGAAAATGTGTTTCACGTATACTACCTTTGTCATTTTAGTGACAAAGCACAATAAATAAAATGAGCAAGACCACAGACAATTTTTTTTTTTTTTTTTTTTTTTGAGATGGAGTCTCACTCTGTCGCCGAGGCTAAGTGCAGTGGTGTGATCTCGGCTCACTGCAACCTCCGCCTCCCAGGCTCAAGTGATTCTCCTGCCTCAGCCTCCTGAGTAGCTTGGGCCACAGGTGCCCACACCCGGCTAATTTGTGTACTTTTCGTAGAGACGGGGTTTCACCATGTTGACCAGGCTGGTCTTGAACTCCTGACCTCAAGTGATCGGCCCACCTCGGCCTCCCAAAGTGCTGGGATTACAGGAGTGAGCCACCACGCTCGGCCCATAGACATATAATTTAACCTCTTTCAGTAGCCTTTGTTAAGCAAAACTTAGGGGAGCCATTGTTTTTGGACTAAGCTCCTGCATTAGGCCCCAAAATACCAGACCAAGACAAAATGAAGCCACTCATGCTAAATGCCACATAATCAAACTAAAAGTCCAAGGAAGCAGATAGTCAAAGCAGACCATCTTTCCCTGAAAACAGATAACAGTCTGCCTGAGTCAACATCATAAAGAATTCCCCTCTGCTTTAATCCTGACATTAACCAGTCAGCTTTTTCTCTGTTGTTGTTTCCTTGTCCCCATCTTACAAAACCCAGCGTTCTGCCACTACCCAGCAGACGTTCTCATTCTATTTTGTAGAATGGAATAAAAGCCAATTAGATCTATAACAGACTGTGAATAAAAGCCAATTGAATCTATAACTAAATTTGTGATAATTTTGTTTTTTGATACCTTCAAGGTAAGATTAGATAAGCACTTTGTGAATTATCAAGTACTATATAAACGCTAAATTATTAAGCATGAAAAATGCAATATTAAATAATATTAAATACAAGGAACAATTTTAAATAATGAAAGTTAAATAATGCATTTTAGAAAAATAATAGTCCTGCTACATTTATATGATTTGTATCAGTTAATTCTAAACACTGAGGTGCTTTTGAGATACTAATCCCAGCTTTTAAATAATTTCTGATGAAAATTTCTGTAAAAAGACACTACACTCAATCCTGTCCTAGCATTAAGTCTTTGAAATTAAATATGCCCTCCTACTTTCTGAAGTGGTATACCTACACACTGTCATCTTCTAGGATAATGTCTTCCCTCACTTCTCCTCCCTCATTTAAACCCTTCTTTTTGGGTCATCAAACAGATTTGGGGCTCATGAATTACTTTAAAAAACAAGAGCAACAAGAAAAAGGGAGAAAAAAATTCCTTTGATGAACTCACTTCCTAAAATAATGTCCAGCTTCTTTGTCACCCACTCTTCTACCTTTGCAATTTGGTTGCTGCCCTCACCACTCTACTGCAATATTTCCGCTCCTCTTCTAAGGCCAAACAGTGGCCACCTCATATCCACTTTCTCCTGGACCTGTCTGCACCATCAGACTACAATTCAATCACTTAATAAACACTGATGTGGCCTCCATTCTCTCCCTGAAAAATACTGACATAAGCTTCTAATTTAATCTTTCTAGTAAATCAATTTACCATGTTGCAAAAAGAAAAAAAAAAAAAGGGTGATCAATAATTAAACAAACTAGGCATTAGGCAATTTAACAATTTTTTGAATGAAGTTTTTTGGTATATATATATATATATATATACACACACACACACACACACACACGGCATATTTTGAGGTGATATATTAAAACACTAGAAACATAAAAACCATATAAAATATGTTCTTTGCTCTCAATGAGTTTAAAATTTAGTAGCAGAAACAGACAAGTGACTCAATTTTAAGTTCATTGACAGAAAAGGTTGCGCAGAGAGTAACTACACAACAAAAGGGGAGCACCTTAATATTATTTGGAGGTAAGAGGTAAAGAGTTGTCAGGAAAGAATGCTGAGAAATGGTAACAGTTGAGATGAGTTGTGGAGGACTCCAATGCAGCAGCTGCACATACAAAAGAAAAGAAGTAGAAAGGAAAGACATGCTTTCAAGACATTCCGTGCCCAGAGAGGTGAGATGACTAACATAAGCAGGTTAAATAGCAGTTCTGTTAGGAAGGGTATGGGGGAGAAATTTAAGAGACAAAACTATTAAGGCAGAAAGAAGCTATACCATGAAGAATACCAGGAAAGCCATACAGAACCACTACATTTTCAGCAGAGAAGGAATATATGTGTATTTTAGAAAAACCCCTTTGGCAGTGTTGTGAGGGTAGCCTGAAAGTAGTCTAGGCAGAAAATGGCCTGAAATTAGGGGAAAGAGAAGAGGAAGCAGAGACATTGAGGAGCAGAATCTATAACAAGAGGTGGACTAATGAGATGCAGGGGTAAAAGAAGGGGAGACGTTAAGATGTCCCAGATTTCTGACTAGGCCAATTACTTCTTACCATCACTACCACTACAGCTCTTATCTCCAAGCCCATAATTTCTCATCCAAACTAAGCACAGCTTGCTAAATGGTCTCCCTGCCCCACTCTTCACTCCCAACCTAGATCCATCCTCTACCCAGCAGTCAGACTGATCCCTCTAAAGCAGGATACATCACGGTAACTCTGTTTCCAATGTTCTCTCATTTTAACTACAACAAATCCAAACTCATAAATGCCTATATAATCTGTTGCCCCACCTCTTCCTTCTCTTCTGTATCCATTCCTGCCATTCCTCAACCTAATTACCTCAAGTGCTGCTAAGGAGCCTTTGCATTCACTGCTTCATCCAACAGTCCTTTGGCTGCCTTCTCAGTCTTAGGACTCAACTTACATATGATCTCTTCAGAAAGAATTCCTGATCACCACAGGCCAACTCTACCACCTTGCCCTATTTTATCTGTCCTAGTAATTCTCAATTACTGACGTTCACATATTTTGTCCTCTCGCTTCTATCCATATTCCCATCTCTGCCAAGATAAGATCCTTGAGGACCGAGACTATCTTATTTGTCATTCTATTCCTAGAACCTACGCCAGAGTCTGGCTGGGGAAAGGCCCCCAATAAACAGTTACTGACTGAGACACAGCACAGCAAAGAGCTATATTCTGGAGGTATATTCTGCGCATGACATCCTATGAGCAGAGCTTGAGAGTAAACTGAAAGCCAGCCATGCTGTGACAGGTACCCAGTGTACACGCACTCACTCAGGAAAGGCCTACTGCATAGAGCAGAACCTAGGCAACCCCAGGACTAATAAGCTGGACAGCAGACAGGAACTATGAAAAGGGGTGACGAAAACCAAAAGAAAACTCCAAGGAAGAATTTCAAGAAGGAGGAAACAGTGACCAACCCCATCAAGGTAAGATCAGTAAAAACAGCAAATTGTTTACTAGACAATGTGAAAGTTTCCAGGCCCTTAGCAAGAGCAATTTTCATGGAAAGGTAGGCCCAGAAGCCTGCGGCTTATGAAGCAAAAGGAACAACCAGAAACTTATTTTCAGATTATTTTGACCAGCAAAGAAAAGAGAAACATAAGTGTAAACATGTTTAGAGGATTGTTTTTAATGATGAAAGAGACCTGAGTATTCTTTACAGGCAAGCAGAAGCTGTAGTCATTGGCTGGATGATGACCACTAACACAAGATACCCGAGAAGGCAGAACTGGCTGAGATTAAACACAGGTAGAGACAAAAACTGCTCTTACTCTTGATATTTCAAAGAGGAAAGGATGCTTGTGGGTGCAGGTATCTTTAAAAATGTCTGGAAAGGAAGTTAAGGATATGTTCCCTAATGTCTCCAATTTTCTCAGTGAAGTAGGAGACACTCTTTGAGGCACTGGCAATACAACGGTCAACGAGAATAGACAAAATTCCGTTTTACCAGGTATGTGACTAAGGTAAGGAATCTGAGGCAGACAGAGGAGAAACTTGGGCCCAGCTGAGTAGAGGCACCAATCCCCTTAGACAAGAACTTTCTTCCAGCTCATTTTAATAGTACACGATTTGAAACGATGAAATCTGTTAGAGTTGTTTAGAGCCTAGGTTCCAGAAGAGAAAGGGGCACACTCCAACTATTATCAAATTAGTCCTGGTCATTCCAATTCATTATTTATACACACTCACTCTCTTACCTCCATTCATTAAAATTTAGGTAGAGAAAAAAAGATGATTCTCCAGAAAAAAAAAAGTTCACTATTCGCATATATTTCTAATTCATTGCCAATTGTTCCCAATCTGGCTGCATGGCAGAATCACCTGGGGTCTGTGTTGGGCATTCTAGGTGATTCTCACACAGATTTAGATACCAACAACTTCCCACATGTTCCTCCCACTGCTCTTCTCCTTCACTTCTAATCATCTGTCCGCTCAAGTGTCATCTCTCCAATTTTGAACTAGTTGCTATGTGTCTTCAGAGCACTCTAACCATGTTTTTTTCTCTATCTCCCCTGTTGTACTATTAAAGTCTTTATTACTAAGCTTCATCGTAATTCTAGCCTCTAGCCCAATGTCTGGCCCCTTCTAAATACTCCATAAATGGGCCAGTCATGGTGGCTCATGCTCATAATCCTAGCACCTTGGGAGGCCAAGGTGGGTGGATCACTTCAGCCCAGAAGTTCGAGACCAGCCTGGGCAACACGGTAAAACCTTGTCTCTACAAAAAAAAAATAGAATTACATATACCCAAAATAAAGGAAATTAAAAAAAAAAAATTAGCTGGGTGTGGTGCTGCGTTCCTGTAGTCCCAGCTACTCAAGAGGCTGAGGTAGGACATCACTTCAGCCTGGGGAGTTTGAGGCAGTGGTGAGTTGTGATGGCACCACTGCACTCCAGCCTGGGGGACAGAGCTAGACCTTGTCTCCAAAAAAGAAAAAACAAAAAACCCTCAATAAATGTGTATTAAATGAAGACACACAGATACACAACTAATAAAACAACATATTATTATGTTAACTGTTAAAACAACAATAAAAGATGGCTAGACTGGTTAGGTTAAGAAAATACCTATACAGCACAGAACTGAAATTTTAAATTAAAATATCATTAAGAAAATACTATGCAAATGGGACAATACCCACCTACATCCTCTCCCATCTCTGCCCTAATTCTAAGATTCAAGTCCATGCTCACCTCACCAATATTTCACCTCCACAGCCCAAAACAAATGCTCAATAGAAAAAAGTCCAATACAAAACTAAAGGATCTAAAATGCTAGTTTGACTTATTAAATATTCAAAGAAACAAAAAAATATAGGACAGAGGCTTATTACACTTGGATACTCCCCAACCCTAATTAAACATTCCAAACACTTTAGAAGTTGTATGCTAAACCCCAAACTATCAAACATTAGACCCCAAAAGTTTAAGGAAAAGATGACTTCTTGGAATACAAGACAAATTTTCCCACAGAAACATTGTGACAAATGGTGGCAGGATAGCAAGACCAAGCCAGGAAAGCCCACTGGAACAGCCAAACTGTCCATACTTGACGAGGAAAACCATCATTCCATGGGGGTATGCCAGGGCTTCCACCAATATTTATTTGTGTGCATATACACTGCTCCTGCAAAATGAAAGCAAAATTCCAAAATCAATTGCCGAGACTAAAAAGCAGTACCTAAATCCCTTTGCATGATGCCTAACACAAAACAAATTATAGCTACTTTTATCCAGAACTCCTGATATTAAACTTTTGTCATAAAACAGCTTTATTTATCTCACTGAATACTAAATTCCAAGAATGCCAGGGCAAGTCCTTACCACTTGCCTCCCTCAAAACCTGGCATACTGGAAGTGTTTAATATATATTTGCTACTGAAGAATACTTAGTGTCAACCAAATACCCAAACAACTAAGTAAATACAGGCAGTAAAACCAAATGGCCTACTTATTCTAGATGCTCTTTTAAATTAACCATCATACTTTTCATTCTGATTTGTCCCCTTAAAATTATCATCAAAATGAAAAAAGTATTTGGCTGTTAGCAGTCATATAAAAAAAAGAAAAAAGTGTAAAAATTCATGTAGAAAATATCCCTCCAAGAGTCATCAGTTTAGAAAACACTGTTTTAGACAACAAACAGTCCTACATTAAATGGCTGAGTGAGATGGGGCATCTAAACTTTACTTGGCCTCAATTTTCTTATTAAATGAGAACTGGAACATAGAACATATTGATAATTTTTAGCTTAGAATTACTTCACTGAAAATAGTGCATATTTCATGAAAATATGAAATACACAGAAACCATCCATAATTACACCAACCTCACAATGATTTACACAATTATTTTCCTCAAATACACTTCTATAAAGTTGCATTCCTTGTATACAAATCATTTTATTTTCTACTCTCCACCCCTATTTATAGTAAAAAGCTACGCATTACAAACTAGATAGAGTCGCTGGCCAATATCAAAGAACAATTTAATTTATGCTTACAGTGGTGGAAACAACTTAGAAACAATATTCTAGACAGCCACAAGGTGGTGATGTTGCACCATAAAAAGAACCTTTTTAAAAAAATAAAATAGATTATACCAACTTCCCCAAAATGAAATTGACAGTTTTCCTCCATTGCAGGAAAGGATATCAGTTACTATGTTTACTAGAAAACATTAGAAAGAAAAGAAAATGTATTCATCACACTTAGCAGCAACTATTCCAATTTTTAACCTAAGCAGCTATAGGCCTTTAAAACACAAAAACATAGGGCGATTTGGCATCATTACTCTATTATCCCACTAATCTTTCCTTTTCTCCCAGCTCCATCTCCTCCTCCACCTCTAAAAAGAGCGAAATATAATTTCACTTATCATGCATTGATGAACTTTATTTTTCCCATCCTTAAGATTATTTCTCTGTATAAGAATACTTAGTGTCAACCAAAATAATTTATACTAAAATTTAGCTATGTCAACAAAAGATAAACCTAAATGGTATCAGTACAGTTCTAAGAATGAGCTAGTGTTTTTCTTTTAATTTGCTATAATTTCTCAGTTTCTTATACAATATTATGTTTGCATATTACACCAAAGTTTTTACAGTAAAAAAAATATATATATGTGTGTGTGTGTGTATGTGTGTGTATATATATATATATATAAAAGCATGCATTTGATAGTTTTTCCCCTTACCCTAGTGAACATCAGAAACAGGTTTCCCACTCCTATGCTGCAGGTTTCCGAAGACAATATAATTCAAATAACACTAAGTACATTAAAACTTGGGTTCCAAACTTACAGAATCAACGTAAGTTAACGTATAAAAAGAGCTGTGTAGATACTTGCTAGACAGAAAGGTAAGATGATAAAGCCCAAGACCTCATACACTTAGGTGGGGCACCTGAGTTATGCAGAAAACATAGCCAGTCTTAAACACAGAACCTGAACTCCAAAATATAACAGCAGCAGCAAACATTTACTGGGCTCCTATTATATGTCAGTCACTTTACAAAAAAATTCTCTCTGGCCGGGCGCAGTGGCTCAAGCCTGTAATCCCAGCACTTTGGGAGGCCGAGACGGGTGGATCACGAGGTCAGGAGATCGAGACCATCCTGGCGAACACCGTGAAACCCCGTCTCTACTAAAAAATACAAAAAACTAGCCGGGCGAGGTGGTGGGCGCCTGTAGTCCCAGCTACTCGGGAGGCTGAGGCAGGAGAATGGCGTAAACCTGAGAGGCGGAGCTTGCAGTGAGCTGAGATCCGGCCACTGCACTCCAGCCCGGGCTACAGAGCGAGACTCTGTCTCAAAAAAAAAAAAAAAAAAAAAAAAATTCTCTCTAACGTTATCAATTATCTATTAGAGTCATCATTAATAGTCTTATGAACAGATAAGAAAAATTAGGTTGAAGTAAATTGCCCAGGGCCATGAAACTAGTAAAACTTTGAATTTGAAGCCAGATTTTCTTGAGCTCAAAGCTAATGCTCTTTTCACTACATATGCACTGCAGAAACAAAATATATAATAAGAAACGCTGAGCTAATCCCATGCCTTAAAATGAGAAGTTTGCTGTATCAATCTGAAGTTACTATTCTCTTATTTTATCAACTAAAGCTTACGTCAGGTGGTTTTGTGGGCTGTTCAGCTAGCCTTTGAAAATATCTTTCCTTAAGGTTAAGAGAGAAAGAACAATTAATCGTAAAAAGATAAATGTGTAAAAGTATAAGCACATAAATAATGGAGTAGGTAAGCTGTTAGAGATCATGCTTAATAAATAATTTCCATGTATTCTGGGAAAGCATTCAGGACAACATGACATTCACATTCTATGAAGATCAAACTTCAGTATAATCTCTTATTTCAAAATGACACTAACATTTCCATAAGTAATTGGTCACTTGATTCAAACTGATATTTTAATAGTATATTTGCTTAACTGACTTTTTTCCTAAAAATTCAAAAATTTTTAATATTTTGGCATCCCTGAAATACACATACTTGCTGCATTTATGAAGCAGCAGAAAGCAGAGTCGCGAAGTTGAGCTGAGGATGAGAGGTGATTAAAGAGAATTACTCAGAAACTCAGAGCTTCTTAATGGCAGGCCAAACCCAGAACTGCTGATGAAACCAGCACTCTTCCACAGTGTGCTCATCAGCAGCATATCATGACTCGAAGTTATATTCACCTCAAAACATCTTCTGATTGTTTCTTAATACATTAAGAATTCTATCAGCATTTAAGCAGCCATGGAGATGTCCTAACTCTTCAATTCCAAAGTGCCAATTTCAAGTTTGAGAAGAGCACATTTTGGTAATGTAATGTAGAGAACAGTTTTTAAGTCAGACAGACCTACGTGCAAACTTCAACTCTATTTGTGCATATTTAACCTGAGTCTCAGTTTTCCTGTTTGTTAAATGAGGATACTAAAACCAAATTAATATAGTATTGTGTACTTTTTTTTTTTTTAAAAAAAGGTGTTAATATTAACTGTGGGAAAGTGGAACTCTTTTCTAGAATCAGGAATATAGAAGGTGCCCAATAATAGCTAATTTCCTAACCCCATCCCACCGTGATCACCACCACTCTAACCACACTCTCAATTACTCTAAGGCACAGAAACTCTCAATATTTTTCTTCTACACTTCCACAACATATAGAGAAAAGTAGGTAAAGAAAGCCCCTCACACACCTGCAGTAAGGATTAGAAATTACATTTAAGAACTTGAAAGGAATACAGTACTGCCACAAAATCTGTTATAAATACACAATTTCAAGATATTTTCAAGTTATTTACATAATAGATACACACTGTTAATTCACTATTTACAAATACTCTTCCTAAGCATTTTAAAGCATGCTGTAAAGGATAAATTTTCATCAGATAGTCCTCATTCTTAGAGGAAAGTATTAGAATCCAAAATACAGGGACACAATATCCACAGACCCAAAATGCAAAAAACTAAAAAAACCTGAAAGTTCATTTAGCAACAAAATCTGACCTGATGTGTGGCTATTTATTAACCTTACTTATCCACACACAAGCATTTGCCAAACAAAGTACAGGCACTGCCCTAGACTTCACTGGGTTTTATTTAACAGTATATGGAACGGATTACCTTTCCAAAATTCAAGAAAATTCTGAAATAGATCTGACATCAACGAGAAGGTATTATAGACCCAGCCAAGTGAATATGTACTGAAAACCAAGTGCCAGCTTTAAGTCACACAATAAACCCATGAATTGGGCATATTATTCTCACTTTACATATGATACAACTAGGGCTTAAACTGAAGTTAACTTAAACAGTATCACTCAGCCCATGGGTGCCAAAACTCAAATCTAAGTTTGTCTTACTTTATTTAAGGCCCGAGCTCTAAATAGCCAATACATTAATGGAAATTAAATCACAAAGAAAGTTTTAAAACAAGTTACAATTACCACTTTTAACCTAGAAAAATGGTATTCCCAAGAATAATATATACCTTCCATTCCGTATTCACTTGTAAACATCGACACAATATTTCACAGAGCATAGACAAAAAGAGATGGCTATTGTTTTTCCCCGAGAGAAAGGGCTCAAAGAGACAGTGAAAACAAACACAAATACAATAGGCTTCTCATGGCCAGGTGCCTTGGCTCAAGCCTGTAATCCCAGCACTCTGGGAGGCCAAGGCAGGCAGATCACTTGAGGTCACAGGAGTTCGAGACCAGCCTGGTTAACATGGTGAAACCCCCACCTCTACAAAAATTAGCCACCGGGTGTCAGGTACCTATAATCCCAGCTACTTGGGAGGCTGAGGCAGGAGAATTGCTTGAACCCAGGAGGCGGAGGTCGCAGCGAGCTGAGACTGCACCACTGCACTCTAGCCTGGGCAACACGAGACTGTGTCTCAGGAAACAAAAAACCAAAAAAACAAAAAAAACAATAGGCTCCTCAAAAAGAAATGTCAACTAATCCTTTCCACTCAAATTTAGAAAAAAAAAAAATCATGGCTTTGGCATATTTTTGACCACAAAATTACTAACACAGCAACCTATGTTTATTTCAACCATATTTTTAGGTTTTTCCAGGAAAAAAGATCTACTCTTCTGATGACAGGATCAGATTTTGGGTCCTGCTGGTCATGGGTCTGAGGAGGGTTTAAGTGAGACAGCCCATAGGTGTCATCACTGTGGCCCTAAATAAGAGTTAGAGATTAGCTTGAAATTTGTTTTGTTTCTTTCATTAATTTAAAATTCAAACCTTTTCTCACGACTTTCCAAGTCAATGCCCTTACCCTAAACAAAGGCTTTTTCCTATAAGAGACACATCATGCCCCCAACCAACCTACTTTCTAGTCAAAAGCCCAAATTCCAAATTTGACACATTTCAGTTAAAAATCTCTATTTTTAAGTGGCTTACCTTAGCTAAGCGAAAAGCAATCAGACTATTTAATAATGAATCATAACTTCTAGCTGAACTCTCAGTAGGCATTTTTAAAAAAGAATTAGCTTTGCTCAAAATAATTTCTGCTTTTGTAGAAAGAAGTACGGAGGAAATGTTTTGAACAAGGAAGCCTAATGGAGGTCTCTTTGCAGTATCATTTCTCTTGCCTACTCCTCACTGTAATCACCCTGTATCAAGTTTCCAGAGTTTGTTTGGATCAAGTCCTTGGCAATTATCTTAGGCTGTTTTAAATGTCTGGAAGGTTCAGATGTTAAGCTCTCTTTGTATTTACATTATACATGTGTACTTAAAGAATACTTGAGGGCTGGTCACACTAGCTCGAAACTTTAATCCCAGCATTTTTGGAAAGACAGCAAGGTGAGAGGATCACTTGGGTCCCAGAGTTAAAGACCAGTCTGGGCAATAAGGTAAGACCCCCCCATCTCTACAAAAAAATAAAAATAAGGCAGGGCACGATGGCTCATGGCTGAAATCAATCCTAGAACTTTGGGAGGCCAAGACAGGTGAATCACTTGAGGCTAGGAGTTCAAGACCGGCCTGGCCAACATGGTAAAACCCCGTCTCTACCAAAAATACAAAAATTAGCTGGGTGTGGTGACACATACCTGTAATCCCAGCTACTCGGGAGGATGAGGCACAAGAATCACTTGAACCTGGGAGACAGAGGTTGCAGTGAGCCGAGATTGTGCCACTGTACTCCAGCCTGGGTGACAGTAAGACTCTGTCTTAAAAAATGAGTAAATAAAATAGAAATAAAAAATTAGCCAAGTGTCGCGGCACACACCTGTACTCCCAACTACTAGGGAGGCTAAGATGGGAGGATCATTTGAGTTCAGGAGGTTATGGTTGCAGTGAGTCGTGATCTTGCCAATGCACTCTAGCCTTGGGTAACAGAACAAGACCTTTCTCAAAAAAAAAAAAAAAAAAAAAGGAATATTTTAGCTAGCTAGAAAAATGACCTCTGACAGAGCACACTAGGACCCAAATAACCAACTCAGTTTCTACCAACAGTTCTCAAACTAACATGTATAAAATCTCTTGAGACATTTGCAAAAAATGAAGATTCCTAAGCTCCACTCTCAAGGACCATATCAGAGATCTCAAAGGATACTCAAAATCAGCATGTTTAATAAGCATCCCAGACGACTGTTACACAAGGACTGCACTTTGACAAACACTGGTCTATACTATACTTCATCTAATGATGATGTTAATGATTTCTTGTTCCCAGGCTGCACAGCAAAACCATCACTACCTGATATACTGCTAGCCATGTTAAGTGAGTATCCCAGATTTCATGCTTACCCTTTTAGCAACTGTTTTTTATTTGGCCAGGCATGGTGGCTCACGCGTGTAAATCCCAGCACTATGGGAGGTCGAGGTGGGGGGGATCACTTGAGCCCAGGAATTCAAGACCAGCCTGGGCAACAACTCTACTAAAAAAAGAAAAAGAAAAAAAAAATAGCTGAGCATGGTAGTGCATAACTGTAGTCCCAGCTACTTGTGGGGCTGAGGTTGGAGGATTGCTTGAGCCCAGGAGGTCAAGGCTGTTATAAGCCATGATCACACTATTGCTCTCTAGCCTGGGAGACAGAGCTGCCAGAGACCCTGTCTCAAAAAAAAGTGAGGGGTGGAAAATTTGATAAGGAGCTCTGCCCATGCCAAAACGAAGCTAGAACTGTCTTTGAGAAATGAGTAGCTCACAGCAAAGTGAATACTTGTTTGAATTTTCAACTGAATAATACTGAATTACGAGCAATAAACTTGCTTTAAGGGCTTATGTTCTGGCCACCATGCTTTCTGCTTTATAAACATTATTTCAATTAATCCTTACAAAAATCCATTAAGGATGGTATTCTTTACATTTTACAAAAGAAGAAACTGAGGCAATCCTACCATTAAACAGTACTACCACAAGTCAGGTCTGCCTGACTTTAAACTGTAACTCTTAACCTGTATACCAAAAGTGCCTCTATTGTTAAAAACTTAAAAAGAGAAGAGCAATCTAGTTTGTTTACTTCTAAGGTAAAGAATATCCTACTTTATCCAAAACAGGTTCATTTAATTCTCTTCCCCAGTCTAACTAAACACAGACAAAAAATAGGACATCTTTGCAAGTTGGGGCTAATGTATAACCACAGTATCCTAATTTCAAGTCAGGACTCAACAGTCAGCTTCCACCTAGCCCAGTCAATCAGATTTATGAGTATACTGAATAGCTACCAAAAGAACTTGTTTTCCTTGTTTCCTAAAAGGCTATCATACCTACATTGTTAATGCTAGGATATTTCTTAACTACCCAAGTAATTTAGGGTAGGGAGGAGAGCCATCAAGAAGCACCTTCATGTAACTCAATCCGTGCCCTTCTTTGTGCCCCGGCCTTTCCAATTTCTATAAATCATGTTTCTCAGTACATCCAATTACCAAACTCCTCCCCGCAACAGCCAATGTACTATTTTCAGAAATTTGCAAAGAGATTTGCATGAGGATGCAGGGGCCCGTTTTTAGTGTACATGAAATGCTTCAAAAATGCTTCGCAGCTATGCACTAATAACCTAAATTCTTAAAATGAAATGCACTCACTACTCCACTCAGAAGCTATAATGTAATAAAAACTAAACACTCATTTTCTTCATTTCACCTTTAACCATGGCATTACTTAGCAGCCAACATGAACTAAAAACAAACAAACAAAAAACACTGCTGAGACTAAAATAAAGCAATAATGGATAAGGCTAAGAGATAAAGCGAGAAAAACCCAGATAGCAAGCAATGAATCTACCTGTTCTTGGAAAGGAGAAGCAGCACCTTAGTCATTGTATTTCCATAAGAGAGGATTTCCATTCCAGTCTCTAGAAGGAAAGAGATTTCCCTCCACTATAATGACACCTCTCAAAGGAAGAGTAGCTTATCCCAAGCTTTTTCAAGACATTGCAAACAGAAAATGCCATTGGGGCTGGGAGCACGGGGGGAAAGGCTGCTCACTCTGGTCAAGGCCAGAGTGATAGTGAAGACACCCTGCTCCCCTAGGTCTCAAATCCAATCACAAGGGCAGGGGGAATTGATTTCTGCCCATCTGTGGCCCATTCTCTGCATGGGACGCTGTCTGCTCCAATTCACGAGATCGGGTAAATCACTACTTCCGAGCAGTGTGGACTATTGGGTCCTGTACTTTGTTAGATCCCACTGCCCTCAAGTAGAAAGCAAGTCAATCCTGCCCCATTACGGTGGCATACCAGGAAAAACCTCAGAGGCCGCAAATGTTCTCTTCTTTTCTAACCAAGGATAGTGCCAGCTATTCCCATCTGCGTAGTAAGCCAGATGTGCTGTCATTTGCACTTTTTAGACTCAGCTTTCCCTGTGGCAGGCTCAGACTCAAAATCCAGATTTGCAGAAAGTAGTAAGCTGTCTAAGCTTCAGCTTTCAAAACAGTTTTCCGGAAGTCCTGTTTTGGTATAATAAAGCTGATGCTATACTTAAATAAAATTTATGGTAATCTGTTACACTGATGGCCCCAAATGGATTCACATATTTGTACCCTTGAACCTGGGCTAGATTTCTGACTTGCTTTAACCAGTATAATGAGGTAGAAATGATACTGTGTCCCTTACAAGCCTAAACCTTAAGAAGATCTGGTTGCAGACCAGGCGCGTTGGCTCACGCCTGTAATCCCAGCACTTTGGGAGGCCGAAGCGGGCAGATCACCTGAGCTCAGGAGTTCCAGACCAGCCTGGCCAACATGGTGAAACCCTATCTCTACTAAAAATACAAAAATGAGCTGGGCATGGTAGTACACGCCTGTAATCCCAGCTACTCGGGACGCTGAGGTGGGAGAATCGCCTGAACCTGGAAGGCGGAGGTTGCAGTGAGCCGAGATTCAGCCACTGCACTCCAGCCTGGGTGACAGAGTGAGGCTCCCTCTCAAAACAAAAGATCTGGTTGCTTCTGCTTTGTACTCTTGTGAGCCCTAAGTCATCAGCTACCAGGTAAGGCCAGCAACTCTTCTGGAAAGGCTACATGGAGAGAAAAGCAGCCACAGAGTGATCACCAGCAAAACCTGTCCAAATGAGCCCAACTCAGGAAAGCAAAACTGTAACAAAGAAAATGGTTGTTTTAAGTGACTTGGTTTAGGGCTGTTTGCTACGCAGCAACACGTAACTGAAACTACGCTCACCTGGTTCCTTGTGTGTTCTGCATAATTTCTTCAAATCCCAGAAAAAGGACAGGTACAATTAATTACACTCTGCAAAATTACAACCTGAGAAGATAAAGTCCTATGCCCTTGTTAATGTCAGTGATTCCACTAAACTCCAGGTTCCAAGAGGACAGGCTTCATGTCTGTCATCTCAACACTGTACTCCCAGCACCTAGAAATATGTCTGGCACATAATAGGCACACCAGTATGTGCTGTGAGTGAACTACAGGTTTAAGCAATGTCAAGATTAGGCCGGGCGTGGTGGCTCACACCTGTAATCCCAGTACTTTGGTAGGCCGAGGCGGGCAGATCACCTGTGGTCGGGAGTTCAAGACCAGCCTGACCAACAAGGAGAAACCCCATCTCTAGTAAAAATACAAAATTAGCCAGGCTTGGTGGTGCATGCCTGTAATCCCAGCGACTTGGGAGGCTGAGGCAGGAGAATCTCTTGAACCCGGGAGGCGGAAGCTATAGTGAGCCGAGATCACGCCATTGCACTCCCGCCTGGACAGCAAGAGGGAAACTCCATCTCAAAAAAAAAGAGAAAGAAATGTCAAGACTAAATCAACAAATGCTAGTCTTCCTTATAACTTAAAAACCATCTGACACATGGTTTTACATTATACATAAGAGTTGTTTAAACATATGAATTGAAGTGCCCACTAAGGAGGGCTTTTTAATATATTTGGGTTTGTTTCAATGGTAGAGCTTATGATCTAATACCAAAAATAATAAAATATCATGATATAGGTTGAGTATCCCTAATCCAAATATCCAAAATCTGAAATACTCCAGAGGGTGTTTCTGTTGAGTAATGTAGGTGCCTCAAAGTTTCCCATTTTGGAGCATTTCAAACTTTGAATTAGGGATACCCACTTTATATATATTTTGGAAATTAGATCCTGATTCATATGCTCAAAAAATGCAAATTTTCAAAGACTAAGCTTTTATAAAAGGGAAACACAAACTTCATCTGTAAAAGCAACAGAATTCAAAATTTTCAAAATAAAATAAATATCTACATTTCACCAGTGTACTTTTCCAGATAAGAAATCAACTTCTGCTTTATCCTTGACAGAATAACTATTCTGTGGTACAATGGCTTACAAATTTAAATATCACCTACCAGTAGCCACTGCAGTGAGATTACCATTTTAACACAAAGGAAAAAAACCGACAAATTCACCTCTACACGGTACAAAAGTTTAATACAATCCAAACAGGTAAATTCAAATCCTTCACATACAGCTCTTAACTAATGTTCCATTGTACATGAAGAGCAAGAAGTCGGGTGGGAAAAGAATACTGACATAGGAACAAAAATAAGGTTTTAGTTTTAGTTCTAATTGTGGCCACTAACTAGCCACTCTGGAAATGTAACTTTTTAAACTTTTTTTTTTTTAGCCTCAGCATATTCATCTAAAAAGCAATGGCTGGCCAGAAGCGGTGGCTCATGCCTGTAATTTCAGCACTTTGGAAGGCCATGGTGGGAGGGCTACGAGTCCAGGAGTTAGAGGCCAGCCTGGGGAAACACAGCAAGACCCCATCTCTATAAAAAAATTTAAAAATTTAGCTGGGTGTCATGACAAACACCTGTAGTCCCAAGTACTTGGGAGGCTGAGGTCGAGGCTGTAGTTTAGCCATAACTGCGCCACTAAACTCCAGCCTGGGCAACAAAGCAAGATCCTGTCTCAAAAATAGATAAATAAAATAAAATAAAATAAAATAAAATATAAAGCAATTATTACTAACACACTTACTTATCAGTTGTCATGAGAACCAAACAATAAATATAGTTATTATTTACAAATGTGAAATGCTATACTAACATAAGCTATAACACTCTTCTTAATGCCAGCTAAAACAGTAAAATTTATCTATGTATGTTTGTATCATTTTTCCTCCATTAAGTATTATTAACTAGTTCCTTGGATACCATTATAAAGGGCAATTTATTGGATTTTCCACTGCTCATTATAATCGTATCACATTTTTATAGAGTAAAAAACCCAGTCTTTCTAATAATTATGAAATCAAAGTGTATTAACATGCAATAACATGCTAACCTATTACCAGGGAGATAATCTTATAGGTACAGAAAGGTCAACTGTTTACCAATCACACTATGTTTTAACCATACTAGCTAGCTACTTAATCCACCCACAAAAAATTGAATAGGAATCTTCATTTACTTTGTAAAGTCTTCATTTTTATTTGATAAAGCCTTCCTGAAAGAAAAGAGTATTCTGAAAGTATAAATGAATAGAGAAGATAAAGTTTTTTGTTTTTTGGTTTTTTTTTGAGACAGAGTCTCGCTCTGTCGCCCAGGCTGGAGTGCAGTGGCGCCATCTCGGCTCACTGCAGGCTCCGCCTCCCAGGTTCACACCATTCTCCTGCCTCAACCTCCCGATAAAGTTCTTAAAGTTTCTTATTTCACTTATGTCACCTCTCTCCTTCCTACTCCCTAGCCCAAAGTGAGACATACAAATAAAGTAACAATCCAAATAAATCACCTGATATTGCTAACTGCTCTTCTCTACCCAATTCATCCCTTAGACTCACCAGCTCTCATGCACATATTAAACAAGGAGGGTAGATACTCTGACGAAAGTCTAGGACCCGAGAATCACAAAATGTTAAAAACTAGAAGGAATCTTGTGGGATCATCTAGTCTTACTGACAAGGTCACTTAAAGGCAGTAACTATATTTAATTGATGGTAAAGCCATTGTATTATCTTCATACATAAAAGAAAACCATCATTGTCAACAATCTCCTGATTCCACTTTACCCACCAGCTGAATAATGCTTCAGGCAAATCATTTAAACTCCCGGGCTAGTTTATTCTGTAATATAATAGTAAATAACATTAGTCAAAATTCTCTGTAAACTGTAAACCACAACACAAATGTAATATTGTGTCTCTGTATATATACGGCATATCTCTACAGTAAGAGTTCTTATCAATACATAGAGGAATCTGAAGGTTCTACTGTTTTAAAAAGCTCCCAGTAGGCCTGGCATGGTGGCTTACGCCCTAAGTGTAATCCCAGCACTTAGGAGGCCAAGGCAGGCTGATCGCTTGAGCTCAGGAGTTCAACACAAGCCTGGGCAAAATAGTGAGACCCCGTCTCTACAAAAAAAAAAAAATACAAAAATTAGCCGGGTGTGGTGGCAAGTGCCTGTAGTTCCAGCTACACAGGAGACTGAGGCAGGAGAATCTCTTGAGCCTGGGAGGCGGAGGTTGCAATGCACCCAGAAGGCACCACTGCACTCCAACCATAGGGACAGGAGTGAAAGAAATCCTGCCTCGAAAATAGAAAAAAGCTCCAAGTAATTCCGACATGAGTGTTGTGGATGACCTTCAGGTGGCCCATGGACTCCGCTAAAATTATATCCACGAAGCATAGGCACATATGGAAAATTTCCAGGCCAGCATAAGTTTTACCAAGAATTAGTAATCCCCAAAAAGTTGTAAAGTAGCACACACATGCTAAGGGTAAAGCGTCATGATCTTGCTCAAAATGGTACCACTGTTCTCCCAACCAACCTGAATCAGAATCAGTTATTTTTACTTTCTTCACTTGCCCTCTCATCCATTTTGGCTATTCGACTTCCTTTCTTCCTTTCCATTCGCCTGCACCACAGCTCAGATCCTCACTACCCATGACTACAAAAACTGGGAGGTCTTTCTACCTCCAGGTTCTCCCTACCTCAATTCACACTACAGGCCGCTATCCCACTAATCCTTCTGAAACAAAGTGTTCAAATTGTTTCACTCCCAACTCAAAATCATCTGTGGAAGCCCCATCACCTAGTAAATCCAAGGTCATAAGCCTGGCATTAAAAACAACCCATAAACTAGTTCAAATTTTCCCTTCAAGTTTTACCATCCTTTATCCTGGTACAAATAAGCTTATGTTCCATTCAAACATAAGTACGTGCCTCTCCCTAAATAGGAACTCTGTGCTCTCATAGAGAGATACCTCTTTGCTTGGATTACCTTTCCTGCCTATCCAAAGTCATAATCGTCCTTCAAAACCATGATTTCAGAAGCCATAAGCTCTACAAACTAACCCTCTTATCTCTACCTTGCCAAGTAAGATCTGAGCTCTACTCTTTGAAGTTTACTTCTGAGAGGATTTTGGTACCATTTATGAAACTTATATATTAAAAGACAAATAGGGCATTTGTGTATAGCACTATCTACCTAATTAGTGTGAAGGCAGAAACTGCTAATCGGTTCATCTTTGTATTCCCCAAAATACCTCCCACAATTATGCAGTAAATGCTTAACAACTGTACAAGGAAGTAAAGGAAATTTCAGCCACCGTGGGGTAAACAGCAAAGATTACCATCTCTTTGAAGGCAGAGACTTTATCTGTGACATCCTGTATTATACCGGTAGCTCATAATTATTGCTTTTCAAAACCCTGATGTAGATCTTACCAGCAGTTTCACATTTTAAGGTAAGAACTATCTGAAAATGTTAATAAGCTATGTCCCAAAGAACTATTCCAAATACTTTACAATTCCCAATCTGAGTAGCTCCCAACACTTGGCCACTACACTTTCCATTTTTTAACATACTAACCATTTATAAAAAATGATCATTTCTAGTCGCAGCTAATTTACTACTTGATGGCTAAAAACAAGTCACACAATAAAAGAATGTCTTTCTTTTTTAAAAGGTGCATTTTGCTTGCGTAATACACACAGATTTGGTGAGGCAGGTAAAGTGGATTTACACATGAACTCTTGTTTTAAAAAAAAAAAAAAATGCAGGTAACTGTAAACCAAGTATTTCAGGTAAAAACACCAAATGGGGAAAACAAATATAACTTTGGACATGATTTTTTCCCCCATTACTATTACTAGTAACATTTTAAAGCAGAAACACAAAATCTTGTTCTACATTAACCTACACACACACAAAATTTTGTTAAACTTATCAAATAGAAAAAGAAAGCAAAATCAAGCCCCTGAAAAATATTTTTATTCTGGAAGAGTAAAAATGTCAAAATTATAACAGACACTACTCTTCTTTGGTAATGAAGGTTTCATATATTTACCAGAGCAAAGAAAACTCCAAATCGACAGAGCAAAGAAAGGACTGTGAACAAGACTGATCATTTAAAGGTCGTAAAGGTAAGGAGCAAACTACAAAATTAAATTTTTTTAAAAAAGGACACGAAGATGAAAGGAGAGTCTGTAAGTCACAGACAAGATAAGGACTGGTAAAATCTGCAAGGTCACTGGAACCTACCAGGTCACAAAAGGTGGAGGTGGGGGTTGCGATGGGGGGGCGGGGGATGGGGAGCTGCAGAGTCGGTGAAGAACGGGGAGTGATAAAAACATGTCAGAAAAAGACGTTCCAAGGCTGGAGTCCTTGGTTTGCAACGCTCAAATTGGGGTTAAAGTCAGGGCACGGGCAATGAGTCCATATATTTGTGTTTTGAGGGAGGTGTTAGGGAAAGGTGGAGGAAGGCGAAGAGAAGGCTAAGAAAGCCTAAGAACTGCAGCTGCAGAGTCACGGAAACACTTCGCTCCGCTCCAGGATCACTGGCACAGGCCTGTGCCAGGACGAACTCCGGGTAAGACCCGTGACCCCACCCTAGAAAACTCCCGACTCCCTGGCTGGAGAAGGCAGCCAAGGTAGGGCGGACCGTCCCCCGACGGCCCCTAGGAGGGTCCAGCCCGGAGGCGGACGGCGCCGGGCGCCCAGCACCGCGACCAAGGCTCCGGGCCCGTGCCCCCTCCCGCCCTGGGCGCCCGCACCCCCAGCCCCGCGCCGCGCCGTCCTTACCCGGCGCGAAGCTGTCGGCTCCCGGCAGCCGGGCGGCCACGGCAGCGGCACCTCCTCCTGCGGCGGGCGCCCTCACCCTTCCGCGCCCAAGATCGCCATCTCGCAGCAGGCGCGGCGGCGGCAGCCACCCAGGCGTCGGCCCCGGCAGCCCAGGCCGCCAGCAGCCACTCGGAACCCGCACGCGGAGCTTGCCGACACCCGACCCTCCCCCCACCCCCACCCCGGCCACGCGCCACCCCCAGCCGACCCCACACCTCCCTTCCTCGGGAGCGCGCCGCGTGGCCGCGTCGCCGGCGCCGCGCCCCGAGCGCGCGCCTCCCCGCCGGCCCCGGCACAGCGCGCTACGCCGCGGCCGCCCAAAGCCTCCAACTCCGGACCCGGAATCCGCCTCCCCGGAGCATGCGCAGCGAGGGCGCTCGGATGCTGCCTTAGGAAAACTCCGCTCCTCCTGGTCTTCCGAGCGGTCGAGCGGAGGGGGAGGGACAGCCAATAGCAGGGAGGGGCGGGGCCTGAACCTGTGGAAGGGGCGGGGCCGTCGCTGAGATTTGGGCAGGGGCTGCTCTAAACGCGCTCTGGGCACTGCTAATTTGACTTTCCGGTCGGCGGTCGAGCCCGGAACAGGACTTCTTAAAGTCCGGGGGCAAAAGTAGGCTGTTCATAAATACTCCGTGACCTGAGTGTTTGACCTCGAACCCATTGCAAGAGTAAATAATTGCATTTAGCTGTTGGTCATACCCGAAGACTTTCAGTCCGTTTTTTATTAATCAAAACGTTCATCTGTGGAAGTCCCACCACCTAGTCCTCACTCACATCAGCCCAGTGATAAAGCAGATACTTACTGACCAAGTACACGTGTTGGCACAACTAACGCACACAACAATCTGATAAAGTAGCGTCTACTGTCTGCATTTTACAGAAAAGTCAACTGGTTTAGAAAAGTGCTGCTGGTTATATGTATTGCTTTTAGAAGAAAGGTCAATATGCAAATAGAAGTCCGTGAGACCACATTACTTACCAGGTGATCCGGTTCCTACTTCAGAGAAGCAGAAGCCTTCAGGCATGGATTTCTACAGCTTTCCCAACCACCTGACCAACCCCGATAGATTATATCTACGTCCACACCCAGACTTACTAGTTTTCCTTCTATCTAGGGCCAGATGCCCCTGCCCCTCTCCACTGCCTGCTCCCCATTTTGAGCGGTCCTTGGCACATCTTTAACTTCACTGTCTCCACTGCCTACAACTCTCAGCATAATCACGTTTTAAGACTAGGTCCTAAATTTTCCCTTGATTTTAAAACCTGTGGTTCTCTCTCCCCTTCCATTTTAACTGAGCTTTTGAACTGTGTACCAAAAACAGCGCCATCGCTTCATCAGTGTGTACAGAATTCAACAAGTATATCTTGACTGAACAATGCACATTCCCGCCTACCTCCATGCATTAGTTCTTGCCCTCTGGTTTCACACTTGAATTTGGTGCACATTATATACACAAAGATCATTCGAAAATATACATCTGTGTCACTCCACTGCTTAAAATCATTCGTTGGCTTTTCGGACCTCTCCTGACAAAGATTAACGTGATATTCAAGGTTCCTTTGATGCTCACATGCTCTCTCTCTCCTGTTATGAAAAACTCTTCACAGTGCCCCATATGTGCCCACTCATCTCTGCTTTAAACATGTACTAAGATTTTCTTCATCTTTTTCTTTTGCTGTCCGGTCCCTTTAAATAAATGCAATAATGTGCTTACAAACACGTCCTCAGAAATTCCTTAGGTATTCCCCAGCAGGGATCTGGACTCCTTCTCTAGAATGCATGCAGGCCTCCTGCTTCCTGCTCTGTGTTTCACTTTCAGCTCCCCTCATTGCTCAATTTCCTCCCTTGCTCAGAAGCTCTTAGTACTCACCTAGTCCCCAAGCTGACACCCAATATTGAACCAGCCTTTTGTTATTGACTATCTGTTTGGTTTCAAATGAACAATATTATAAATAGCATTCCATAACCATTGTTCATGTCCTTATTCACTGTCTTAGATAAATTATTAAAAGTAATAAAAAAGTGTGAACAAGTTTAGCCCTTTTGAAACATATTGGCAACTACCTTCCAGAAAGAGCATAGGCTCAGGTATCACATCACCCAGCATCAAAACACAGCTCTGCCAGCCAGTGCCACATTCTGACTTTCACAGACCCTAGGTGTTATACCTGTGTGGGCCTCATCTTCCATAAAATAATACTACATAATATATTTTATTACTGCATTGGTATGAAGACAAAGATATTACCATTATGCATTAAAATATTTTCTTTGACCTAAACATTCAATTTTTTGCCTTCTGATTTTAAAAGAAATTAAAACATTTTTGTGGGCCCCAGAAAGTGTTATAAGCCTGAGGCACTGTGTCTACTGTGCCTAATGGATAACCTGACCCACCTGCCACCTATAAGCTGAGAGATTTGGCCAATTGCTTAATCTAATTGTACCTCAACTAGAAAATTAGTATAGTGCTTCCACATGTTGTAGTAAAATAATATATAAATTGCTATAAGTAACACGCATAGAGCTACTTAACACATGAGCATGGCACATAATCAAGAAATTACTGTCAAAATGGTTATCAATTTTCCCACAGCACTACATGACAGTATGTGATTGTCCTTCTTCCATGTGCCCAAATCATCACGGTATGTTTTCATATGTGTATGTATGGTAGCTTATTTTTTGTCCTTTGTCCATTTTCTTACTGAGGTATTTCACAAAAGGGTGCTTCATGCAATGTAGATATTAATCCTTTGTGAAACTATTGATCGTTTCCATTTTTGTATTCTTTCATTATTTTTTACTTCACACATCTTTCGCATCCTGAGATCATATAATTCATCTGTCTTTACTTTTTTCTACTTGTTTGACATTTTACTTTTTTCATTAAATAATTTAATTTTCTAAGATTTATTTCACAATGATGATCTAACTTTTATTCTTTTAAAAATAGCTCAGGGTATTCCCCCAAACCATTTGTTTAAAAAATTGTTCTCTAACTGTAGTGGTTTTAAAATATGTCTACAGGCTGGGCACTGTGGCTCACACCTGTAATCCGAACACTTTGAGAACCCAAGGCAGTTGGATCACTTAAGCTTGATATCAGCCTGACCAACATGACAAAACCCCGTGATATGGTTTGGCTCTGTCCCCACGCAAATCTCATCTTTTTTTTTTTGTTTTTTTTTGAGATGAATTATTGCTCTGTTGTCCAGGCTGGAGTGCAGTGGTGTGATCTTGCCTCACTGCAACCTCCACCTCCTGGGTTCAAGTGATTCTCTTGCCTTAGCTTCCCGAGTAGTTGGGATTACAGGCACATGCGACCACGCCTGGATAATTTTTTTTTTTTTTAATTTTTAGTAGAGATGGGATTTCACCATGTTGGCCAGGCTGGTCTCGAACTCCTGATCTCAAGCGACCCTCCTGCCTCGACCTTCCAAAGTGCTGTGATTACAGGCATGAGCCACCATCCCCAGCCCTTGTCTTGAATTGTAGTTCCCATAATATCCATGTGTTGTGGGAGGGACCAGTGTCAGATAATTTAATCATGGGGGCAGTTACTCTCATGCTGTTCTGGTGATAGTGAGTGAGTTCTCACAAGATCTGATGGTTTTGTAAGGGGCTTTTCCCCCTTTTGCTCAGCACTTCTCCTTGCTGCCACCATGTGAAGAAGGATGTGCTTGCCTCCCCTTCTGCCATGATTGTAAGTTTCGTGAGGCCTCCCCAGCAATGCTGAACTATGAGTCAATTAAACTTCTTTCCTTTATATATTACCCAGTCTCGGGTATGTCTCTATTAGCAGCATGAGAACAGACTAATACACCCTGTCTCTATTATAATTTTAAGAATTTTTTTTTAAATTTCTTAATAAAATATGTCTTCAAATATGTGGATACTTCTGCCCTCAAAAAGTGAAGCCTAGCCAGGCACAGTGGTTCATGCCTATAATCCCAGGACTTTGGGAGGCCAAGGTGAGAAGATTGCTTGAGCCCAGGAGTTTGAGACCAGCCTGGACAACACAGTGAGACCTCATCTCTACTAAAAATAAAAAAAATTAGCTGGGCATGGTGGTGTGCACCTGTAATCCCAGCTACTCTGGAGGCTGAGGTGGGAGGGTCACTTGAGCCCAGGAAGTCAAGGCTGCAGTGAGTCATGAGTGCATCATGATTGCACTCCAGCCTGGGTGACAGAGTGAGAGCAAGACTCTGTCTCAAAAAAAATAAATAAATAAAAAAGCCAGGAGGCAGAGGTTGCAGTAAGCCAAGATCGCGCCACTTCACTCCATCCTAGGCAACAGAGCAAGGCTGCCTCTCGAAAAAAAAAAAAATAAATAAAATAAAATTTTAAAAAATAAACCAGTGGGGCCTAATTCTCTTCCAAATTGAATGTAGACTGTAATTAGTAACTTGTTGTTAATAGATATAGCAAAAGTGACAGTGTGTCACTTCCAAGACCAGGCCATAGAAAGGCATCATGGAGCCTCTCCCACTCTCTCTCAGATCATTCTCAGTTGCCATATGGCAAAGACACAGGAAGCTGCCCTATGTAGAGACCCACATGGCAAGGAACTGAGACATCCTGCCAACAACCACCACAGTCTGGGGCCTGCTGCCATCACCACGTGAGTGAGACATCTTAGAAGTGGATCCTTCAGCCTAAGTCAAGCCTTCAGATGATTGCATCTTGACTGCAGCCTCATCAAAGACCTTGAACCAGAACCACCCAACTAAATTACTCTCAAATGCTTACCCCATAGCAACTAGAGTTGTAAAATAAGTGTTTATTGTTTTAAGTCACTAAATGTGAGAGATAATTTGCTATCCAAGAATAGATAACAAATACACTAATCCGGTTGTTCTCAACTTGGGACCATTTCGTATCCCGGGGACTTTGGCAATGGCTTACAACATTTTTCACGGGGGTAGTTTGGATGTTCCATTAGCATCTAGTGGGTAGATGTGATGGATGGTGCTAAACATCCTACAGTGCACAAGACAGCCCCATCACCCCACTCAAAAAACAAAGAATGATTAGGTCCAAATGGCATTAATGCTGAAGCTGAGAAACTCTGCCCCAACCTATTTTCCCTTGCACCTTAAAAGTTTCCTATTTCACCTGTACTTGTGAAAGAGGTGGGGTTTGCTTCATTTCCATTACTCATTTAAATGCTGCTTCACTTGTTTCTTTTTTTTTTTCTTATTCTTCTTTTTTTTTACTTTTAGGTTTAGGGGATACGTGTGCAGGTTTGTTACATGCGTAAATTGCGTGTCACTGAGGCTTGGTGTACAAATGATCCTGTCACACAAGTGCTTGTTGCTTAACGCTCTTTAGTATTCTCCTCGTTCTCATTCTCCTCTGCTGGTCAAAACCCAAAACTCAGATAACATAGAGAGCAGTGCCCCTTAGGACAATCTGGACTTCCTTAAGAACTCCTTTGAAGGAGTGAAATATTAACATGAGGCAGTCCTCTCCTCTTCTGAGGGTCCTCTCTCCTATTTACCTTCCTATAAGTACCAAACAAAGTAATCGGGTATATGAGTCTTAAGGGGTTCCCAGCCCATAAGATATAACTTAAAGTAGTTATATCTTATGAAGGGAATTATTTTTGGTGATAGTCTTTTTAAAAAAATATTTTTACAGAGATGGGGTTTCACCAAATTGGCCAGGCTGCTCTTGAACTCCTGACCTCAGGTGATCTGCCCTCCTCAGCCTCCCAAAGTGCTGGGATTACAGGCGTGAGCCACCACACTCAGCCTTTAGTAATACTCTTTGTTTTTATTTTAAAAATATTTTTATAGACACAGGGTCTCACTATTTTGCCCAGGCTGGTCTTGAACTTCAGGCCTTCCCACCTTGGCCTCCCAAAACACTGGGATTACAGGTATGAGCCACCATGCCTAGCCTTTTTATTTATATTTTTGTGATACTCTTTTTTAATTGACTTGAATTAGGTATTATTTATATACACTAAACTAACCTCATTTAAATGGTACAGTTCAATATATTTTAACAAATGAATATACCAGTGTAAATTTACCACAATCATTATACAGAACATTTCCAACACAGTAAAAAGTATTCTCAAGCCCTCCCTCCCCCCAACTACTTCTGGTCCTAGGTAACTATTTGTTTGCATTCTGTCACTGTAGAATTATTATACTTTTTACATAATTTCATTTTTCATTTTTGAGACAGGGTCTCGCTCTGTCACTCAGACTGGAATGCCACGGCATGGACACAGTTCACTGCAGATTCAATCTCCTGAGCTCCAGGGATCCTCCCGCTTCAGCCCCTCGAGAAACTGGGACTACAGGCATGTGCCACAGGGCCCAGCTAATTCTTTAACTTTTTGTTGAGATGGGGGTCTTGCAGTGTTGCCTAGGTTGGTCTCAAACTCCTGGCCTCAGGTGATCCCTCTGCCTCAGCCTCCCAAAGTGCTGGGATTACAGGTGGGAGCCACTGCACCTAGGCCCACTTTTTCACGAATTTGATATAAATGTTATCATCCAGTATATACTCTCTTGTTTGTGGTTCAGGTCAGCACATTTTAGAGATTTATTTATAATATTGTGTGTAGTAGTTATTTCTTCTTTTCTGGTGGAGTAGTGATCCCTTGTATGGATTTGTTACAATTTGTTTATTTTTGTCCTATTTATAGATAATTGGTCTGTTTCCAGTTTTTGGCTACTATGACTAAAGATTCTATGAACATTTGGTTAAAAGTCCTTGTGTGGAAGTATGTTTTCATTTTTCTTGGATAAGTAATGCCTAAGAGTAAAACAGCTAGGTCATATGGTCATGTATCTAACTTTATGATAAATTGCCAAACCGTTTTTCCAAAGTGGTTGTACCATTTCCATTTCCACCAGCAATATATGAGAGTTCCAGTTGCTCCATTTCTTCTCCAATGCTTGGTAATCCTTTCTAGTTTTTAATTATTGTATTTAAACTTGCATTTTCCTAATAACTAGTCATGTTGAGTATCTTTTCCTGTCCTTAGGGGTATGTGCATATTTGAACAGAAGTATCTGTTCAAACCTTTTGTCTACTTCAAAATTTTTTTTCCCTCTTATTATTGGGGTGTGTATATTCTGTCTTTTATAATATCCTTTGTCAGATATTGGTGTTGTGAATATTTTCTCCCAGATTATGGCTTGCTATGGCAGTCAGCCTCCAAGATGGACCCCATTGATCCTGGACTCCTGGTAGGTACACATTCTTATACAGTACTTTCCCCTATTGACTGACCTGTGTGATCAAGAGAAAATTTTAAAAGTGATAGTACATGCCTTCTGAGGCTACATCATAAAAGATATTGCAGCTCCCACCTTGCCCCCGTGGGTTACTCTTGCTCTAGAGAAAGACAGTCCTTTAGCAAGGCTCTTGCCTTGCTGTCTTGCCTCAGACAGGAACAGAGGCCTGTTGATAAATGGACAGCAGCAATTTGCTAGCCATATGTAGCACTTTGGAAATGGATCTTCCAATCCCTCACAAGTCTTCAGATGACTGCAATCTCATGTAACACTCTATGCCAGAAGTAGCCAGCCAAGAAATTCATATTTTCCAGATCTGCAAAAACTGTGAGAAATAATAAACGTTTATTATTGTTTTCAGCTACTAGGTTTTGGAGAAATTTTTTATACAACAAATATACTTGCATTTTCATTTTCTTAACAATGTGTTTTGAAAAGTCAATATTTTCATTTTGAAGAAGTTCACATCATTTTGTGACATATTTAAGAAATTTTATTTACTTTAAGACAGTGAAGATTTGTTAATACTTTTTTTTTCTTGAAGTTTATAGCTTTATCTTTTACATTTGGGTCTATAATCTATTTCAAAATAATTTTTGCATATGGTGAGAGGAAAGAGTCAATGTTCATTTTTTTTCTAAATGGATATATGGTTGTTTCAACATCATTTGTTGAAAAGACAATCCTTTCCCCATTGAATTACTTTGGAACTTTTGTGAAAACTCTGTGTCTATTTCTGGACTCTCTATTCCTTCCATTGAACCATATGTCTATCCTTACACAAATATCACACTGTCTTGATTACTATAACTTTAGAAAGTCTTAAAATTGGGAAGTGTAAATTTTCCAAATTTGTTCTTTTTCAAAATGATTTTGACTCTTCCAGGTTCTTTGCATATTTTATGCTTTTTGATGCTGCAAGGGATCTTCAACAAGTTCATAGAAATATGCATATTTTGAAAAAAAACTATGTACAAATTTTATATTTTTTTGCCCCCAGATGAACTCATACTAACTTGTTATAACATGTATGAACAGGATGTAGTTTGAGTCACTAAGAAGGATAAGACATCAGTTTGAAAAAAGCCCCCTAGCAGAGTAGCATTAATTCTGCTAGAGTTGAAGCAAGAACAAACATCAAATTTATGGAGAAGCTTGGATAAAACAATGATAAATTCACTGACGCTTTATGAAAAATTTATGGGGACAATGCTCCAAAGCAATCAGCAGTTTACAAATGGGTAACTCATTTTAAGAAGCGAAGAGATTATGTAAAAGATGAAGCCTGCAATGACAGACCTTAACACCAATTTGCAAGGAAAAAATTCACCTTGTTCATACCCTCATTCAAGAGGCCTGACAATTAGCAGGAGAAACAACAGCCAACACCATAGAAAACTCAAATCTCATAGCTTATACAATCTGACCGAAAAACTAAAGTGAAGCAAGCTTTTCACTCAACAGGTGCCAAAACCATTGTACCCAGATCAACTGCAAACAAGAGCAGAGCTTTTAATGGAAATTTTAAACAAGTAAGATAAAAATCCTGAAGCATTTCTTTCAAGAATGTAACAGGAGATAAAATATGGCTTTACCAGTATAATCCTGAAGACAAAACACAATCAAAGCAATGGCTACCAAGAGGTGGAAGTGGTCCAATCAAAGCAAAAGCAAACCTGCCAAGAGCAAAGGTCATGGGAATAGTTTTTGGGGATGCTTATTTTGCTTGTTGACTTTCTATAGAGTCAAAGAACAATAATATCTGCTTATTACAAGAGTGCTTTGAGAAAGTTAGCTAAAGCTTTAGCAGAAAAATTCCTGGTAAAGCTTTACTGGACAGTCTTTTTCTACCACAACAATGCTCCTGCTCATTCCTCTCATCAAACAAGGGCAATTTTGTAAGACTCTCAATGAGAAATCATTAGGCATCCACCTTACAGTCCTAATTTGGCTCTAACTTCTTTTTGTTTCCTAATCTTAAAAAATCTGCAAAGGGCTCCCATTTTTCTTCAGTTAATCATGTAAAAAAGACATGGTTGAATTTCCAGGACTCCCAGTTTTTTTAGGGATGGATTAAACGACTGGTGTCATCACTTACAACCATGGTTGACCTGGATGGAGCTTATGTTGAGAAATAAAGTTTATATTCTTTATCTTTATCGTTAAATTCAATTTTTTCCATGAACATTTTGAAGTGCCCTCATATTATAAATGATATTTCATTGTTAGTGGTTCATTAATCGGGTATTTAAATATAATTCTTTTTTAATATTAGTCCTGTACACTGAGATCTTGTTTAAAAAACCTATTAGTTCTAGTAGCATTTTATAGATGTCTTTTGATTTTCTATGTATACAATCATGTTTCTCCAAATAAAGAGTTTTATTTTTTCCTTTCCATTCTGTATACTTTTAATACTTTTATTTCCTTTTCTTCCCCTATTGCACGGACTAGAACATCCAGTACAATGTTGAACAGAAGTGATGAGAAAGGCATCCTTACCTTGTTCCTGATTTTCAGGCAAAGCATTCAGTGTTTTACCATCAAGTATACTATCTGTAGGGTTTTTATATATGCAATTTATGAGATTGAGGAAGTTCCCTTCTTTTCTTAGTTTGCTGAGAGCTTTTCTTATATTTTTGAGATAGGATCTTAGTCACTTAACCTGGAGTGCTGTGTCACGATCATGGCTCACTGCAGCCTCAATCTCCTGGGCTCATGTGATCCTTCCACCTCAGCCTTCTGAGTACGTGGGACTACAGATGCATACCACCACACCCGGCTCATTTTTTGTAAAAGCAGGGTTTCTCTATGTTGCCCTGGCTGGTCTCGAACTTCTGGACTCAAGTGATCCTCTCACCACAGCCTCCCAAAGTCCTGGGACCACAGACATGAGCCACTGTGCTTGGCCTGTCGATAACTTTTAAATCATGAATAAATGCTAAATTTTTATCAATGCTTGGCAGTCGGGGGTGGGGGGGGCATCTATTGAGATGATCTTTTTGTTTCTGTGTTTAGACTATTAATATGATTAATTAAATTTTTTGATTTTCAAATGTCAAACTAACTTTGCTTTTCTGGGATAAGCCACACTCGGTCATGATGCATTCTCCCTTTTATATATTGCTGGTTTTTTGTTTTGTTTTGTTTTGTTTGCTAATGTTTTAAAGGATGTTAATGAATCCAAATTCATTAGGGATATTAATCTGTAGTTTTCTTGTAATATCTTTGTCTATATTATCATGGTGAGACTGACCTGATAAAATGAGCTTGGAAGTATATCCTCCTTATCTATTACCTACACTCTACACTAGAGTTTTCTTTTTGAGAAAGTTTAAAGTGTGAAGTTAATTTCTTTTACAAATTAAAGACAGTTCACATTTTCTATTTTTTTATGCCAGTTTGGGTAATTTTGTCTTTTAAGATATTTGTCCATTTTGTTTAAGTTTTCAGGTATATTGACCCAGAGTTGTTAATCATATTTCTTTGTTATTCTTTAATATTTGTAGGATTGTAGTGATGTCCAATCTTTTATTCCTAATATTTGTAATTTGTATATTCTCTGTCTTTTACATGATCAGTTTGGTTAAACATATTTCAATTAGATCTTTTCAAAGAAGAGCTTTGATTTCATTAATGTTATTGTCTGCTTATTTTCTATTTCATTTATTTCAACTTTCATTTTTATTATTGCTACATTTCTACTTACTTTGGGTGTATTTCCTCTTGTTTTGCAAATAAACCCAGCTACTGGGGAAGCTGAGGTGCAAGGATTGCTTGAGCCCAGGAGGTTGAAGCTGCAGTGAGCCATGATCACATCACTACACTGAACCTGGGTGACGAGAAAGACCCTGTCTCAAAAAGTGGAAAAAAAAAAAAAGAAAGATAAGAAATTTAACTGCCATTGTAACAGTTCTAAGAGGTGGGAATTTTAGTTGCTGATTATGCTATGAGAGCTCTATCCTCATGGATGGGATTGGTGCTTTTATAAAATGGTGAATTCACCCCCCTCTTACTCTCTCTTTATCCTTCCATATTCTGCCATGATATGACACAGCAAGAAGGCCCTTCCCAGATGCCAGCACCTTGATCTTAGACTTCCCAGCTTGCAGATTCACAAACAAATAAGTTTCTATTCATTATGAATTACCCAATCTCAAGTATTCTGTTATAGCAGCACAAAATGGACCAAGACACACACCATTTTGATGTTGTTTCTTTCAAAATATTTTTCTGTATCATTGGTTTTGAACTGTTTGATTATTGTATGTCTTTGTGTGATTTGCTATATATTTACATACACAGGCCCACCCCTTGAGATTTAAATAAAATTGGCTCCAACCCCTTAGCCAACAGCCCATTGGAAGTCTAGTCTCTCTCCCTCCTACAGCCTCTCTGAATTCCCAAAAACTTATGTTCACATGGTCTCTTCTGGCTGTGTGAATAAGCTCCTAATTAACTTTTGCTTTCACACATACACATCCCACATGGCTGGTCTCTTCTCTGTTCTACACTAGACACAAATCTCAAGACTCTTTAATTTCTTCTCACCACCCTATCCCCTCAAAAAGAAAACCTCACTTATAAAAGTTGTTCTTTGTTTGTAGCATCCTCCCCACTGACAGGGGAGACAAAAGGGATTTGCATACAGCAATGCAACCAATTTAAAAGTGGTCTTTAGGAGCTCCCTGCTTTCAGAAGCCCTTCAGCCAACCCATGGCCAGGAATTTCTCACCAGCTGCTTCTCTCCACACACATGGTGCTGCTTCTTCTCTTCACTCTCTTTTCATATAAATTATTTTTTATTTCTTAAGCAGATAGTTTGCTTGTCTCTTTGTTTCATTATGTTATTCCAAACTATGCCACTAGGATCTTGCCTCTTACTTTCATGCAATATATTAAGATATCTTTCTCAAGAAAATTATTTATTTCCCAAGAGAAATTCTCACAGAAAATGTCAAAATCACTTTCTTTCATCTCACGAAACAAGGATCTATTTCTAGGTCATCTATTCTGTTCCTTTTCTTTTTCTTCTTCTTCTTTGTTGTTGTTATTGTTGTTTGGTTGGTTGGTTTTTGAGATAGGGTCTCGGTCTGTTGACCAGGCTGGAAAGCAGTGGTGCAAACATAGTTCACTGCAGCCTTGACTTCCTGGGCTCAAGCAAAACTCCTGCCTCAGCCTGCCATGTAGCTGGGATCACAGGCACGTGCCACCACATCCAGCTAATTTTTTTAGTTTTGTAGAGACAGGGTCTCACTTTGTTATGTGAGCCAGTCTCAAACTTCTGGCCTCAAGTAATCCTCCTGCCTTGGCCTCACAAAGTGTTGGGATTATAGGCATGAGACACCACACCCAGCCCTTTTTTGTTTTTTTCACCTGTTAGTATCACACTATTAATTACTGTAACTATATTATATAATTTAATACCTATAAGCAAGCTTGATATACCAAATGTTTAACAGTTAGTTAAGCACAACCATAAACCAATCAGAGCAAATGAACTGACCAATCACAAGAGGGCACACAGCACATACCACAGTGTATGATCATAAGTGTGTGTACAGGCTCTCATTACCCTCTCTTTTCAAATTTTTCTTGCTTATTCTCACATAATTATTATTATTGGTTATATTAGTTATTTTGTCAATTTTTTTTTTTAAAAAACCTCATCAAGATGGTGTTTGGGATTGCACTGAACTTAATTTGGGAAGACCTGATATTTTACAATACTTGATTCTCTCCATTCTATTTTCCTCTCCCTTCCTTCCTCGTGATCCTGAATAAAGCAGCTAATGTGTTTCGTGGGGTTTCAGGACACTGAGTGGGCCATATTCATGAGCAGAAATGGTGACAGTGTGTTCAAAGGTCAGTGTACACAGTTTCCTTTGAGCAGGCCTAGATACCATTACTGTTCTTTTTTCTCTCTCTCTCCATTTTTCCACTCCTCAATGCTCTTTTTACTTTTTCCTTTAATGCAACATTAGTGGTAGTCCAAGCTGTGGGAAACAGAAAGTATTTGGGGATTAGTATCACGATGACGGCCCTTAATAATTAAGTATTACTTTGCTCATCTTTGTCATTGTCATTGTCATCTATTTATATTCCTCAGGGACCTTTCAGGAAGAAGAAGTGTCTGGACCACAACTAGATTTAAGTATGTCTGTGTCCTGTAATACCACCTTAATTATTCCACTATCACTTCTTTTTGTTTTTAGTGACAGGGCTGGAGTGCAGTGTTGCAGTGGCACGATCATAGCTCATTGCAGCCTCAGCCTTCTGGGCTCTCAAGGAATCCTCCCACCTCAGCCACCTGAGTAGCTGGTACCACAGGCATGCACCAGCATACCTAGCTAATTTTTTTATTTCTTTGTAGAGGTGAGGTCTCATTATGTTGCCCAGGCTTGTCTTGAACTCCTGGACCCAAGTGATCCTCTTGCCTTAGTCTGTCAAAGTACTGGGATTACAGATGTGAGCCACCATGCCTGGCCTCACTATCACTTCTAACAGCCTCTTCATTAAAAAACATAGTATTCTTGGCATTTATTACATCCACTTATATTTCCCCAGCAAAATGTTATATTTTTCTTTGTATAGATCCACCAGATTAAAAATTTGGCTAGAAAAACTATATTGAATAATATTAAATCTATACTAGCACTTCAATTGCTTTTTTCCAACCTCTTTCAAGATGATGTATAATTTTTCCCTTTTTATTCATTGATAGGTTGTATTATATTGATAGGTTTCCTCATAATGATTTATCCTTGCATTCCTAGATTAGTCTTTTCTTGTTTGTCGTGGTTTTTATATTAAACAGTCTATGGAAAGCACTTGACAGCTAGATCATCCTCATCTGAGAGACCTCCAAGTCCCTGTAGTCCTCCATCTCTGGGATTCCTTTTTGCCCAATAACACCAACACTAACAACAGCTGAGCAGAGCAGTGATGAGTTCTTGACCCAAAGATGTTCATTTAGAAAACCAGCCTGTTGCCTAACACAGGGCCTGGGAGAAGAGCTTGCCAACCCTCTCCTGGAAGATGACAGTCTGGCAGTATCAGACACTCAGAATGAGATACGGAAAACAGACTGGCATGGAAACAAAGAGAGAGAAGCAATAATCAGAAGCCATGGGGTAACAGTAAAAACAGTTAGATTGAAGTGGTGGTAAAACAGAAACAGACACTGTAGAAGCAGAGATACATTTAGCCACAAATATGGAAGAGTAGCAAAAATAGAGAGCAAAAGGTAATTGCTATGAGAGATGATAGGACAAATGGGATTCCCATGCTGATTACTGTAGTTGTGAAGCTCTGGAGCATCAGTGCATCCTGAATGTCATTCCAGTCTTTCAGGAGACCTGGTCATATGACTGTGGAGAGACTATTTTGCATATATCCCCTGTATCAGCTGAAATTACTTACATATGGCTTTTTTGCTGCCTGAAAAATACCAACCAGTAGAATTATTCTCCTAAAATGCTGCTAGGTTCAATTTTTTTCAGTAACTTTTTAAAAGATTTGTTTGGAGGATTTGGCTACAGCCTTCTTGTGTGTGTCTGCACATGTACACACTATCTTTGTAGGCTGAATTTTGCTATGTTACCTCCTATTTCCTTCTCTAGTGAATCCTCTATATTATCTGCCTTATCAATTCACTTTGAGGGGTTCAACAAAATTAGTTGCAATTTACAATTGCTATTATTGCATAGCTTATTTTCAGTCTTATATTTGATGAGTGGACCTCAGATGCTGAATCCATATTTTTAAAAAATCTATAGTTTTGTAAAACTAGGTGCCAAATTCTAAATAAAAATTCCAAACTTCTAAACACTGTGTTACATTTTTTTAGACTACTCTACTTTCTGAAGTATCTGGAATTTATAATATGGAAATGTTATGCTATTTCTCCCGAACAGGCTGTTAAAGTTTAGTATCATAGTAGGTTTAGGAATCCAGATGTCCCATAGATTGGTTGTGTTAATGACCCCACTTAATTTCCTCCATGAAATCACAATGTTTGTCTTATAACTTTAAAGTGTCCCCTGTCCCCCGAACCAGTCCCTACTCTGGCCTTGGGCATGTGATTTGCTTTGGTCAATAGGATGTTACCAGGCCAGGTGCAGTGGCTCATGCCTATAATCCCAGCACTTTGGGAAGCTGAGGTGGGTGGATCACCTGAGGTCAGGAGTTCAAGACCAGCATAACCAACATGGTGAAATCCCATCTCTACAAAAAATACAAAAAATTAGCCAGGTGTGGTGGCACGCGCCTGTAATCCCAGCTACTCGGGAGGCTGAGGCAGGCAAATCTCTTGAACCTAGGAGGTGGAGGTTGCAGTGAGCCAAGATCTCACTATTGCATTCCAGCCTGGGCAACAGAGTGACATTCCGTCTCAAAAAAAAAAAAAAAAAAAAAAAAAAAAAAAAAAAAAAAAAAAAAGATGTTAGCAGAGGCTTGAAGAAGGCATGCGCTTTTTCATTGCACTCTTGTATGACTGGGCCTGGCCACTATTTTCCTCTGTTATGCTGTGAGAACATACATCTTCTGGGCTAGCCTGCAGGAAGGATGTGAGAGGGATGTGGAAGAAAGCAGAGTTACCCCTGACATCCCAGCCAGGGCCATCCTAGATCAACCAACAGCCAGTTAGCCCCAGATATGTGAGGACATCCAGCTTAGGTCAGAAAAACTTTCCAGCTAGCCCCATTTAAAATCTAGTGAACTAAATAATTTTATTATTTTAAGGAACTGAGTTTGGGATGGTTTGTTATCAAGCATTATTGTGGCAATAGACATAGATAACGCAGAGATGCTCAAATAGTAATTAATCAATGAGGTGAACTCACTGTGTTTGTGAGGTGCCCAGTCACAGACAACATTTATATATGGCAGATATTCTTTTTAAAAATTTTTTTAAATTTTTTTGGAGACAGAGTTCTGCTCTGTTGCTGAGGCTGCAGTGCAATAGAACAATCGTGGCTCACTCCAACCTCCATTTCCCGGGTTCAAGTGATTCTCCTGCCTCAGCCTCCTGAGTAGCTAGGATTACAGGCACCCGCCCCCACACCTGGCTAATTTTTGTATTTTTAATAGAGATGGGGTTTCATCCTGTTGGCCAGGCTGGTCTTGAACTCCTGACCTCAGGTGATCCGCCAGCCTCCGCCTGCAAAGTGCTTACAGGTATGAGTCACTGTACCCGGAATTACAGGTATGAGTCACTGTACCCGGCCTATTCTCATGTATTTACATCTCCTTTTGCTTTTTTTCATCTTGTTTTACTATTCCAGGAGCAATAGTGGTACCAGAGAATGTTTCCTTCTAACACTGGGCTTGCCAAGAAAGAGGCCTGACTTCTAATGTATAATTATTTAAGCATTTAAGGTATAAAAATGTAAATAGGTTCTACATGATCAGGACTGTAAAGACAGTGATGATCTCTGCCTCAAATTTTCATGTGGATTTGAGCTACGGGTAAGAAGAAAAAATAATGGTCTGAGTGTGGTGGCTTACACCTGTAATTCCAGGACCTTGGGAGACAGAGGTGGGAGGATGGCTTGAGCCCCAGGAATTCAAGACTAGCCTGGGCAACATAGAGAGGCCCATCTCTACAAAAAATTAGCCAGGTGTGGTGGCCCGTATCTGTGGTCCCAGCTACTCAGGAGGCTGAGGTGGGAGGATTGCTTGAACCCAGGTCAAGGCTGCAGTGAGCAGTGAGCCATGATTATTGTGCCATTGTACTCCAGCTGGGCAAGACCCAGAAAGAAGGAAAGAAAGAAAAAGAAGGAAGGAAGGAAGGAAGGACGGAAGGAAGGAAGGAAGGAAGGAAGGAAGGAAGGAAGGAAGGAAGGAAGGAAGGAAGGAAGGAAGGAAGAGAGAGAGAAAGAGAAAGAGAAAGAAAGAGAAAGGAAGAAAGGAAGAAGAGACAGGGAGGGGAGAGGAAGAGAGGGAGAGGAGAGGAGAGGAGAGGAGAGGAGAGGAGAGGAGAGGAGAGGAGAGGAGAGGAGATATTCAGGCTTGTGAATGCTTTCAGTGATGAACTTTCTTGATGACTTAGATTGTAGAATGTCTTTTAAAGAAATTTTAGAAATATAGGATATCAGGTGAAGCCCTTGCTCTTATATTAGGCAGATACAAGTTTCTAAAGAGAAAACATACAGACTTCAGTTCAACTTCATATACATTTATTGATCCTCTGTTATATACCAGACATTATACACGCAAAAATCAATGAAAATTAGCCTCTGCCCTCAAGGAGCTTAGAGTTCAGAAAAGAAACAGGCAAACAAATCATGATTTCAATATACTATGGTAAACTCACAATGGGGTATGTACACGAAGCTTATGGTAGCTAAGGGGATGTGGAGGGGCTGGTGGGAGACTATGTCTATGACTCATAAATTTGAAAGTTGAGTGATTCATTTTATTTATTTATTTATTTATTTATTTATTTATTTTTGAGACAGAGTCTCACTCTGTTACCCAGGCTGGAGTGCAGTGGCACAATCTCAGATCACTGCAACCTCTGCCTCCTGGGTTTAAGTGATTCTCAAGCAGCTAGGACTACAGGTGTCCACCACCATGCCCAGCTAATTTTTGTATTTTTGGTAGAGACAAGGTTTTGCCATGTTGGCCAGGCTGGTCTTGAACTCCTGGCATCAAGTGATCTGTCCCCCTCGGCCTCCCAAAGTGCTGGGATTACAGGTGTGAGCCACTACCCTGGCCGAATGGGTGATTTAGACAAGTAAAAGAGGGGCTTAGGTGGGAAAAGATTCCAACAAGGACTAATAGTATGAACAGTCACAGACTGTACAGGAAACCATAGAACCTACTGTGGCACTAGTGAGTATATTTGTCCAAATAATATCAAAGATCTAATAGGTATTTTTTGATCAGATATGCATTTTTTTTATACTAGAGTTTTGCTTTATTTTACATGTTAGGAAAATAATCTACGAACCTTCTAGTATCTTCTGAATTCCTGTAAGCTCCATGTGAACAGAGATCAAATTTATCTTATTCTCTCCTGCATTTTAGCACTCAGTACAATGTCTGGCACTTTGTATGGATTCAACATCTAGTTGTTAAGCAAATTACTAAATTATTGAGCTTGTTGGTCTTTGCCAAAGTCCAATATAAATTTAGCCTTCAAATTATTCTTTAAATTTACTTTTAAAGACTCACATTCTTGAACAACTTGCTTTTCTCAAATTGTCTTCAATAAAGGATAGCTTGATATTACCTTTTATAATTCTTCCTATTTGGGGATTTTTTTTTAAATGCAAGTTTTGGTGTTGTTTTTCTCCCTATACATCCATCTATTCACTATTTATTCAGCATACGCTTATTAAATACTTCATTATGTGCTGGCATTGTGCTACACACCACGAGTAGAATACTGACAAGTTAGACATGGACTAGGCTCCACTGGAGCTTATAGCCCAGGGAGAAAAACAGGCAGATATTCAACAAATAATTTATAAGCACATTGTTGTTGCAAAATAGAAGTGAATAGTTCTATGAGAGTTTGTAATAATTCCTTTTAGCCTTTATTCAGTATGAATTATTATCTGATGATTATATAACATGTTTACTTTAGCAAGTTCTTAGCTTACATTCTCCACTTTCTGCTTTAGTATACAACATTTATAGCTAATGTGTGGCACAAAGTAAGTACACTATAAATATTACTTGAATGAAATAATAATTACTTTCTCATACAATTTTCATTTTATCCTGTATTATTTTGATCCTATTGAGTACAAACACCTGCACTCTTTGTGGAAAGACAAATATAAGAATTATTCTCTTAATAATATATCTGTCAACTGGATGAAATAATGGGAATAGTGTAGGTGATGTGTGTTGTCTAAAATTAGGTGTGCAGCACTTCATTAGAGCCTTTATCTATAGTATATTGGCCTAATTTCTGTGTAAAGTGAGGTTGTTAACCACATCCATTTGGTTATATGATTTTAATCAATAGGTATTCATTAAAAATCCATGTAAATTTTGTAGTGTATGGTGAGGGGCATTCAAAGAAGAATAAAACAAGGTTTCTGCCCTACAGAAATTCAATCTAAATGTCTGTGGCAAAAGAAGAGAAATCCTTTTTGCCTATTAGGGAGGAAAGTAAGCCCTGTAAGAAAAGGCATTCTACAAGAAGTGATGGTTAATCTATAATAGTTCTTGAAGAATGAATAAGACTTTGCCAAGTAGATGGTAAAGGGAAAGGCATGCTAGAGAGAACACTTCAGTTTTTCATGCTAGGGAGCATGTGCAAGTGCAAGGAAGCCTGACTCCCCTTTTTAGCCTCTTATAAGCTATTTTTTTGTTTTAATACTTTAACTTCTGGGATATGTGTGCAGAGCATGCAGGTTTGTTACATAGGTATATGTGTGCCATGGTGGTTTGCTGCACCCATCAACCTGTCATCTACATTAGCTATTTAGGTATTTCTCCTAATGCTATCCTTCCCCTAGCTTCCCATCCCCCGACAGGCCTCAGTGTGTGATGTTCCCCTCCCTGTGTCCATGTGTTCTCATTGTTCAGCTCCCACTTATAAGTGAGAACATGTGGTGTTTGGTTTTCTGTTCCTGTGTCAGTTTGCTGAGCAGAAATACCATCTGACCCAGCAATCCCATTACTGAGTATAAACCCAAAGGATTATAAATCATTTTATTATAAAGACACATGTACACGTATGTCTATTGCAGCACTATTCACAATAGCAAAGACTTGGAACCAATCCAAATGCCCATCAATGATAGACTGGATAAAGAAAATGTGGCACATACACCATGGAATACTATGCAGCCATAAAAAAGGATGAGTTCATGTTTTTTGCCGGGACATGGATGAAGCTGGAAACCATCAACTATTTTTTATTTACATTGTTGTTCACTATCGCTTCACAAGTTCTTGCTTTGTTATGCTAATTCTGTTAGATCAAGATTTACAAAATGTTTATCTTTAGCATGCCTTCAATTTAATTTCCTTTGGAAAGTGGACAAATTAGAAGTACATTCTGTCCCAACAATGAGCAATTCCAACATTCATATAAGTTAGAGGTGGCTGGGTGTGGTGGCTCACACCTGTAATCTCAGCATTTTAGGAGGCCAAGGCAGATGGATTACTTGAGTCCAGGAGTTCAAGACCAGCCTGGGCAAAATGGCAAAACCCCATCTCCAAAAAAAAAAAAAAAAAAAAAAAAAAAAAAAAACTAAAAAAAACTTAGAGGCATCAGAATCTTTATGGTAACTACCACCTATCAAGCAGTTGGCCTGAAAAGAGTGGCCTCTTTGGTAGTTGTGGGTGGTGGCTAGACTTTATAGCTTCACTGCACCTGAATGCTGATCATTTCCTTCCTATTCACCATCTAAGAAAATGTTCTCCCAACCACACACATGGCTATTGTTTGTAGCACAGGATTATAAATTCTCTAGCCCCAATGGCTAGTCACAGGTAAGTGGAAAAACGACCCAGGGAAAAACAACCCAAAGCTCACTTGAGCCAATTAGATTCTCTTTCACAAGAATTTGAACTAAAAGCCGTAGAGTTTGACTTGGTAATCAGTGGTGGGCTGGAGCTGTACATCTGGTCAAGTCTGAACCAAATTGCTTCACAGCAGGGCAGGGGCTCACGTTAAGCTGAAGTTTACCCAGGAAGTGAAATGAGAGAGCCTGGTAAAAGAAGTCTGGCTACATGAAGCAGAGTGAAATTCAAGTACAGAGGGATGCAGAAAAGAAATCATGTTTCCTGAAAGAAAAAGCAGAGAAAGTAGCTTGTCTGAAGATTTTTTTCAACATTTATGAGGCCTAGTGGCAGCATTTACAGTTGGATTATGTAAGATTTCCATGTATCCTTCAAATAAATTCCCTTTTCATCTTGTCTATTGGAATGTCTTTCTCAGCACCCCAGGCAAATGGTTTTGGAATGAGAAGCTGCTTAGCTATTTCAGGGAATCCTATACTTTTTGGTAGAACGGCCACGCCTTTGACCTAACAGGTCTTAACTAGGTATTCCCACAGCTGCCTGTACTTCCTCTACTTGTGCCCACAGTTATACCTCTCAGACTGTTGATATTTTTTGTAATGCACTGAGTTTTCCTCTGCCAATTAGCAGGCCCAGTGTTTAGATATCATATTCAGGATGACCTACCACCAAGTGTTCAAATAATAACCTCTTAACTTCAGTTGGCAAAACATTCCGCGTAGTATAGATTTAGAAGGCATTGCTGCAACATTTGTAAGAATAGACATGTTGGCCAAAATCATCGTGCTGACACAAGGAAAGCAAAAAACCAGGTTTATCATGGATGTCATCATTGTGGGCCATGTTAGCAGCGTGTTCCATCCAACTCACAACAGCTAGGCAGAGTTAGGCCCTGCGGAGGATTAGGCAAGCTTGACTTGCAACAGAAAGCAAGCGGGATAGTCTGGGGATGGCAGTAGAGAAAGAAGAGGAGGCTCAAAGCTAAATGGAATCTGATATCAACAACATTAAGGCAATCAAGAAGAAGAATCCAGCAGACCATAAATCAGTGCACGCTTGGAGGGAGCCATTATTTCAATCAAGGAGTGTCTGCTGAAAGAGGCCTATAATTTCATAGCAGCTCAGAGTTGCTGGACAACATTCCTCCTTCTGGCTCCTAAAGAACCTCTTATAGTCAAGGGGGTCTAGGACTAGTTAGGAGACTTCAGAGCTATTGTCCAATAAGGATGAATGCATTGTCTTCTAATTCCTATAGGGGCTCCAATGGGTCAGAACTCAATGGAGCCAGTCTGGTACCTTGAAGAGGATTTCATTTTACTGAATGTCAAGGTCAATCTCCATTACATTACTCTGGTTTAATTTCTTCATGATACTTATCATCATCTGAAAATTGTATTTATTTGCTTATTGTCTGTCTCCCGCCCCTTCCAGTAAAATGTAAATAAATTCCTTTAGAGCAGAGACTTTAATCTGGTTTTTCTCCCCCAGTGCTGTGTTCTCAGCATCTCGAACAATGTCTGGCTTTTCATATGTTCTCAGTAAATATTTATTGAATAAATAAACAAAAGGCCATGAACTTGGTGATACAGTCATGGACTTTGAACAGTGTAAGAGTCCTGGAGATCCAGACAGTCCTTGATTAGAATGTCTACATTTTAAACATATCTGGAAAACAACTGTCCCTGACTTCCCACCCAGTCCCCACCCAAATTCTGCCCTCAACTCTGATATTGCAAATTTTCTAAGAATGAAGAATAACCGTTCTTTTGGTAAGAAGAATATGCTATCTGCTTGCTTGTGTTGAACAAGCCTCAGCGACAAACACTTTCTCTCTCCAGCCGGCTGCCGAGATGACTCTCCAACTTCCTCACCCCACCCCCAATCCCATTTTGTCTCTTTCTTCTTGATAAACAAACTCCTCAGTTCTCACAGATAATAAAACATGTCTCCATCGGGGAAGTGTAAGTGAGCATATTTTCAGGAAACAGCTGAGATTTCTCATGTACTTTGCTTTTTTGAAAAGCAGCCACTTGGCTCAATGTGTATACAGCACTTGTTTACTAATTAACAAACAGCCTCCCGCTGAGTCAGTCTTCCTTCCTCTCCCAATTTCCTTTTCCATTCTTAGAAAATTGTTTGAGTGAATAAAAACTTGGTCCAGGCCAGGCGTGGTGGCTCAAGACTCTAATCCCAACGTTGTGGGAGGCCGAGGTGGCCGGATCGCTTGAGCCCAGGAGTTCCAGACCAGCCAGGGCAGCATGATGTAACCCCGTCTCTACAAAAAATTAGCCAGGCATGGTGGTCTGTAGTCCCAGCTACCCTGCCCCGAAGGCTGAGGTGGGAGGAACACTCTAGCCTAGAGGTCCAAATTGCAGTGAGTTGTGATTGCACCACTGCACTCCAGCCTGCACGACAGAGTGAGACCCTGTCTCTAAAAAGGAAAACAGGGAAAAACGAAACAAAACAACAACTTGGCCCAATGTTTCTCAACATGTTGTGTGACTGCGTTTATTAGCATGGACACCACCATCCTTTAAATACATGTCTCTTTAGGTGGCATAAACAAAGTGAAAATAATATTCTATTAACAAAAGTAACTTTTGAAGACACTAAGAGGATGTATACTTTATATGATGACTATGCACACAATCTCTTTCTTTAAAAGCAAGAAGAGTAAATTTTATTAAGTTGCAAGAAAAAACAATCAGCTTTAAAATCCAGTAATAATATTTGCATTAATGGTTAATAATCATCAATAGATAAACAGATATTTATTGACCACCTATTATAGACAGTGTCCTGTGATCGTTAATCTGTATGATACAAAGAAACATAAATGTGTCCCCAGATTTGTTAGATCTATTTGATAGGATAGGCTATATGTTTCTTACCAAAAAAAAAAAAAAAAAGGTGGTGGAGTTTATAGAAATGAATGATGACTTCTATCAAAAGTGGTCACTAAAGGTTTCAGAGAGAAGATAGCATTTAAGATAGGCTTTGGAGATTAGGTAACAGGAAATTATAGTAAGAGCTGCTTCTTGTAAATCCTGGGAAACGTGTGAAAAGATACAGCCGATTTGAGTTTTATCTATGCCCAAAACTTGGAAAGATTAGAGCTTGAGTTGGGAAGATATTTTGTAATTTAACATCCTTTAAAAATTGTTGTATCATAAAAATTACATATTTTCCCTCTGGAGATGTAATATATTTCAGTGATGTTACGGTTACTATTGCTGTGTAATAAATTGCACCAACATTTAGTAGCTTACAACACTGCTCCTTATGGCCATGGATTCTGTGGGTAAGAAACAACAACAGGGCTCAGGGGAATGACTTGTCTCTGCTTCCCAGTATCTGGAACTTCAACCAAGGAGACTTGAAAGCTGAGGGTGACCTGATGGCTGGAGGCTGGAATCACCAGGAGACAAATTGATGCTGGCTTTTTGCTGGGACCTTAATCCCTCCAGAATCATTGACCAGAGCATTTACACACAGTTTCTCCATGTGGCTTGGGCTTCCTTATGTTATGACAGCCTCAGGTAGTTAGGCCTCTTCCACAGAAGCTCGCAGGACCCCAAGGATAAGCATCCCAGCAACTAAGGCAGAAGCTATCCTGCCTTTTCCCTCCTAGCCTCAAAAGTCAAGCTGCGTCACTTCTACAGTGTTCTTTACTTATAAGAGATTCACAAGTCCTACAACCAGGCCCCTCCTCAAAACACTTTACTGTCCTCACCTTAATTCAGGTGAACTTTGTCCTTCATAGTGATGACGTCTTAGGCACTTACTAGTTTTTATTTTACATAAGCTGTATTTTACATTTTTAACAAGCTCTCCTGGTGTCTTCCTTTTTCCTTGGTTTCTGTATCATTCTATTTTGGTTTTCTTCATGTTACTCTCTATTGTCTCCTGTTTCGTCTCCTTTATGATCATATTCCCTTCTTTTTTCAGACCACCACTTCTGGGTAGATGTTCCCTGGGGCTTCATTTTTTTTTTGAAGACAGGGTCTCGCTCCATCACCCAGGTTGTAGTGCAATGGTGCAGTCACAGTTCACTGCAGCCTCAACTGGCTCAAGTGATCTTCCCACCTTATCTCAGTCTCCCAAGTAGTCGAGACCACAGGCACACACTACACCTGGATAATTTATTATTATTATTATTATTATTATTTATAGAGACGAGGTCCCCCTATGTTGCCCAGGCTGGTCTTGAACTCCTGGGCTCAAGTGATCCTCCTGCCTTGGCCTCCTTGGGGCTCCATTTTAAATTCTCTTCACCTTATAAACTCTTTAGAGCTTTAATTCTTTCCTTCCTATAACCCCTTTCCTGATAAATTGGTTCCATATATTTATTTCCACAACCACCTTCATTACTGGTGGTCTCCACTTATAAACTGTATATGAACCCTGTGTGCTCCTGGGTTTCACATTCATATTTCCAAAAGCCAACTTGATATCTGCATAAGTCCTCCAGGAACCTCTACCTTCGTATATCCAAATCTGAACTCACTAGCCTATGCCTATGCCTGAAGTTGGTCGATCATCTTCAATTCCCTGTCTTGAGGATCCATCCACATGCCCCTGTTAGAAACCTAAAATTCAATATTAATTCTCTCCTTTCCTTGTCTGCATATACTGCATCTACTAATATACTAATCCTGTTTTTTTTTTTTTTTTTCCTATCTTCCTACATATTTCTGGAATCTATCATTTCCATTTTTTTTCTGGAGACAGTGTCTCACCATGTTGCCCAGGTTGGCCTTAAACTCCTGGGCTCAAATGATCCTCTCGCCTCAGCCTCCTGAGTAGCTGGGGCTACAAGTGTGTGCTACTGCATCCAGGTGAAATCTGTCATTTGCTTTTCATGTCTACTGCCTAAGTTCAGACTCTTAGTATTTATCCACAGAACTACTCAATAGCCTTCCAACTGCTCTCCTTTCTTATTTACCTTCCCCACATATCCTACACCTATCTTCCAGGGTCTGCTTTCTATATGCAAATCTGATCATGTTCCCTCCACAGTATAAAACTTCTAAATGCCTCGCCTTTGTAAAGTGGGGTTAAATGCTTGTTGTAGTGAAGATCAATCAAATAATCACAAAAGATTTTCAAACTCAAAAGTGCCATGCAAATGTAATCTGTTCATGAATGTATTCATAGTGGTGATAATAGGAAGAGGGTGAGGACGTTCAATAACACAATTACATCCTAGATCTTGTTGCAATAGATTGAGTACAAAATGACCAGTTTTCCCATCCTTCTCTGTATTCATACCCTTTATTTATTTGGTCAAGACAGTCAGTTTTTCTAGTTTTTGAGTCTGGTCTGGATTGTGATTTTCTTTGGCCAATGGAATAGTGTAGAAGCAACAATATGTAAATTCTAAGTCTGGGCCTCAAGAGAGCCAGATCATGCATCCACTCTCTCTCTCTCTCAGACCTCTGCCACCACCTCAGAACAAATATAGACTAGCCTGCTGGAGGATGAGAGACCATATGTGGTCTTCCCAGCTGAGGCCATCCTGAACCAGTTAGCCACAAGCACATCTGTAGCTGCCCACAGAAAACATGAGTGAGCCCAGCTGTGATTGACCAATTCCAGACCAGGTCAACAGAACTACCAAACTACCCAGAGATATGAGAAATAAAAAAAAGATTGTTGTTTTAAGCATTAAGTTTTGGTGTGGTTTGTTATTAAGCATTAGGTGGTAGCAGACAACTTTCTGTCCCTGCAGTGCTTGACAACACCATAAATGTAACCTTATCCAAAATCTTGATTTCAAACATCTGACTCTCCAACCACCACCTTCCATCTTTCCATTTGCTTACCTTAGTACGTCCCCGATGCAATTCTTCCAGTATTTTGAGGCCTCCAAACTATAGATTCTACCATTTTGTTGGTATCCATCTATTCCCTTCTATATTCACCTAGGAAGGTGCTTAGATTTCATGGTCCATCATTAAATTTTCTCCCTAGTAAAATCTTCTCCACCCTATTCTCTACTACTTATAATTGCCTGGCAAAACCTCAGCCCAAGCTGAACCCAACTATTTGTCTTCTCTGCCTCTAGCTGAATAGCAGAATATTGCAAAAGAAAATCACCCAACTGTACTGACTAACTTCACCTCAATTCACGACTATTCATGTCAGGTGAGTACTTAGCACCAGAAATCCTACTACACGTCTCTAGTAATATTACTCTTCTCTTCTTACAGATGACTATTTCATACCTACTCTGCCAATTTGTTCTCTCTCGTTTTCTTTTTTGTTGTTGTTTTTGAGACAGAGTCTTACTTTGTCACCCAGGCTGGAGTGCAGTGGTGCAATATTGGTTCACTACAACCTCCTGGGTTCAAGCAATTCTCATGCCTCAGCCTCCCGAGTAGCAGGGATTACAGGTACATGCCACCATGCCTGGCTAATTTTTGTATTTTTTGTTAGAGATGGGTTTTCACCATGTTGGCCAGGCTGGTCTTGAACTCCTGACCTCAAGTGATCTGCCCACTTCAGCCTCCCAAAGTGCTGGGATTACAGGCATGAGCCAGTGTGCCCTACCCAATTTGTTCTCAATTAACTACCTTCCTCACACTTCCTCAAGAAAATAGAAGTTATTAATGTAAAGAATTCTCATTTTGCTTTATAATTTAATTCTACAATCCTTTTGTATTTTCTTCTTCCCTCTTGTCATAATGGACAAAAGTATCTCTCCTAGCCAAGGCCAATGTCTCTACTTGTGAATGAAGTCTCTTGTGTTCTCTCTTACTCAAGGATTTTTCTTCTTGGGTTTTACTCTCTCTTTTGTGCTTCATTAGTTTCTCTTTGTTGTATCATTTCCGTCAAGATACTAATATGATCATACACACACACACACACACACACACACACACACACACACACACACACACACAAATTGGCCTCATGTACCTTCCTCCAACTTCCCCTATCTCTCTCTGTTCTCCTTATCTGTGAATGCTGCCTCACTTTTCCTTCCTTCCTTCCCTCTCCCTCCCCTCCCTCCCTCCCTCCCTCCCTCCCTCCCTCCCTTCTTCCCTCCTTCCCTCCTTCCCTCCTTCCCTCCTTCCCTTCTTTCTTTCTTTCTTTCTCTCCCTTTCCTTTCCTTTCCTTTCCTTTCCTTTCCTTTCCTTTCCTTTCCTTTCCTTTCTTCTCTTCTCTTCTCTTCTCTTTTCTTTTCTCTTTTCTTTTCTTTTCTTTTCTTTTCTTTTCTTTTCTTTTCTTTTCTTTTCTTTTCTTTTCTTTTCTTTCCTGAGACAGACTCTTGCTGTCTCCCAGGCTGGAGTGCAATGGCACAATCTCTGCTCACTGCAACCTCCGCCTCCCGGGTTCGAACAATTCCCCTGCCTCAGCGTCCCAAGTAGCTGGATCTACAGGCATGTGCCACCACGCCTGGCTAATTTTTTGTATTTTTAGTAGAGATGGGGTTTCACCATGTTGGCCAGGCTGGTCTCGAACTCCTGACCTCAGGTGATCCCTCGGTCTCCCAAACTGCTGGGATTACAGGCGTGAGCCACTGTGCCTGGCCCATTCTACCTTTAAACACATCTGTCTGCTGAAACTGCTCTTGTCAGGGTCACAAAAGTGAACATTTTTTTCAAATCCAGTGGACATGTTCTTCTGTTTTAATCTTACCTGACCTCCCAGCAATATTTGACCCTCTCTACTGCGTATTCCTTTTTGGAATATTTTTATCTTCCCAGTACTCTAGAAACACACCACACGCTCTTGATTCTCCTTCTACATCACTGGCCACTCCTGTTCTCTGTTTGCTGTTTGCATCTTACCTCTAAATGCCAGAATTCTCTAGAATCCAACCCAGAGCCACTATCTCTTAGCCTCCTACATTCTCTCCTCTAGGTAGTCCCAATTACTTCCACCTACCATGATTCATTTCCTCAACCCATATTTCTCCTCTAATATCAAGACTCATGCATCCCAATTCTAACATTTAGATTTCAGTATCCCAATCCCTTTTTAACAACTCTACTTGGATTCTGGAGACATATGTTCAGAACTAAACTGTTTACATCTCTACTAGAACCTCTTTTAATGTTCTTTATTTTAATGAGTGATTCACAATCTGGTGGAGGAAACAAATAAAAATCAACATTTATAAAACAGTATAAGTGATTTGATAGAGTTAGACATAATATATTATATACGTATAAATAAGGTAAATTTAGTGTGACCAAATGCAATGGAACATGGAATTCAATATTCTTCATTATTACAGAACTCTTTGCTATCATTTAAAAATAGATTAAAGTATATATCACTCGTGATTCTTTTCAAATGTATCTTTTAAAAATACTTTATTTTTTTAAGAGAAGTTTTAGGTTCATAGCAAAATTGCAAAGAAAGTGCAAAGATAACCTAAAACCTCCTGCCCCACTACACATGCATATTCTCTCCCATTATCAACATTGCCTGCTAGAGTGGTATGTTTGTTATAATTGATGAACCTATGGACACATCACTATCGCCCAAAATCCACAGTTAACATTGATGTTCACTCTTGATATTGTACATTCTGTGGATTTGGACAAATGTTTAATGACATGTACCCATCTTTAAGAATCAGAGTATTTTCACTGCCCTAAAAATCTTCTGTGCTCCACCATTCGTCCCTCTCTGCCTCTGTAACCTCTAGCAACCACTGGTCTTTTAACTACCTTCATAGTTTCACCTTTTCCATAATGTCATATAATTGGAATCATATAGTATGTAACCTTTCCAAATTGGCTTCTTTGACTCAGTAATATGCATTTAAGTGTCCTCCATGTCTCTTCATGGCTTGATAACTCATTTGTTTTTAGTGCTGAATAATATTCCATTGTCTGACTATACCACAGCTTATTCTCCTACTAAAGGATGTCTTGGTTGTTTATTTTGGTAATTATGAATAAAGCCACTAAAAACACCCCTGCACATGTTTTTATGTGCACATATGTTTTCAACTCCTTAGAGGTAGAGAAATGTGTTTGATAAATTATAATAAGAATATGTTTTGTTTTATAAGAAGTCACCAAATTGTCTTCTAAAATGGCTGCGACATTTTGAATATATCTTTGTTTTTTCCCTCTCTACAGATGCTGTGTCTGTCTTATGGGCTGTTAAGAGTTATTCTTTGGCCGGGCGCGGTGGCTCACGCCTGTAATCCCAGCACTTTGGGAGGCCGAGGTGGGCGGATCACAAGGTCAGGAGATCGAGACCATGGTGAAACCCCGTCTCTACTAAAAATAGAAAAAATTAGCCGGGCGCAGGGGCGGGCGCCTGTAGTCCCAGCTACTCGGGAGGCAGAGGCAGGAGAATGGCGTGAACCCGGGAGGCGGAGCTTGCAGTGAGCCGAGATTGCGCCACTGCACTCCAGCCTGGGCGACAGAGCGAGACTCTGTCTCAAAAAAAAAAAAAAAAAAAAAAAAAGAGTTATTCTTTGGATAACAGGTGTCATTCTTTTTGGTGTGTCTACCTGAGAATTTAGTACTTTTTTTTTTTTTTTACCAATGTATTTTCCTTACATGGTTGAATTGGACTACTAGCCAAATGGGCCAGCTGCTTTTGTGATTCTCAAAGTTTAAAGTTTTTCCTTCTCCAGTTAGAACTATATCACTAATGACTATTGTGGCAAACATTTTGATGACCACATCAGTTTAATTACTTTGATAAACTATCCTCACCTTGCAAATCCTCTTTGAATTGCATAATTCATAAAAGGACTACTAAAACTAAGAAACTAGTTTTAAGTTTTAGTGGGCTTTATAATTTCCCATCTCTTTAAAAAGACAATGTTAGTTCTATGTATTGGAAGAAGATATTCAGAACTCCAATATGAAGAATTATTTATGACTCAACTAATTATAAAACATATCATGATAACATGGTCTAGGTCCAATTTTCCAGTGCATTGGTGTGAATCATATATAAGCCCTGCCCAATATGAGGTTTCTTTAGTTCAGTGTAAAAATATTTTCTCATTAGAGAGAGGAGATGGTTCCTGAAGCAGTTAGGCAAAAGTCATTACTAGTCTCTTGACAAGATGATTCATTTTTATTTTTATGCATCTATTCATGCATAAAGGTGAGATTTTAAAAAAATTAATGAATTGCTAATGAAACAGTGTTCTGTAGTTCTCAACAGTCAGTTTCAGATTTAGGAAATTTAGATTTAATAAGTGGAACAGGCAACTGCTTGTGAAGGGTATCTCCTGTTTGTCAAGCATCAATCCATCTTCTATCGTTTTCAATATTTGATTTTTTTTTCCTTTGAGACTGGAAAGTGTTTTAGTCTTCAAAGATCTGATAGATAGACAGGAAGTTGTTGATGGGAAAATCATAGGCACAGTGGATTCTGATTATAGCAATATAAATGTGAACAAATTTAGACGAATGAAAGAGGATATTTCGGAAACATAGTTTTATCAGGTGGTGCCTTAAAAGTAATTTAGAAAGTTGATCACAACCCCACCACTACTTAATTAGACTGGTTTAAAAAAAAAAAAAAAACCAGTAATTTAGCCAAGTGTGGTGGCTGACGCCTGTAATCCAAGGCCAGAGAACTGCTTGAGAACAGGGGTTCGAGACTAGCCTGGGCAACACAACAAGACCTTTGTCTCAACAAAAATAAAAATTAGCTGGGCATAGTGGCACGTTGTTGGGAACAGGCCCCCAAATCTGGCCATAAACTAGCCATAAACAAAATCTCCACAGCACTGTGACATGTTCGTGATGGCCATGACGCCCACGCTGAAGGTTGTGGGTTTACCAGAATGAGGGCAAGAACACCCCACCTACCCAGGGTGGAAAACCGCTTAAAGGCCTCCCTAAGCCACAAACAATAGCATTAGCGATCTCTGCCTTAAGGACATGTTCGTGCTGCAGATAACTAGCCAGACCCATCCCTTTATTTCAGCCCATTCCTTTGTTTCCTGTAGGGAATACTTTTAGTTAATATTATTATCTATAGAAACAATGTTTATCACTGGTTTGCTGTCAATAAATATGTGGATAAATCTCTGTTCGAGGCTCTCAGATCTGAAGGCTGTGAGACCCCCGATTTCCTACTCCACAGGCTGTATTTTTGTGTGTGTGTCTTTAATTTCTCTAGTGCTGCTAGGTTAGGGTCTCCACGACTGAGCTGGTCTTGGCAGCATGTGGCCCTGTGGTCCCAGCTACTCTAGAGACTGAGGCAGGAGGATCGCTTCAGCCCAGCAAGTTGAGGTTGCAGTGAGCTGTGATTGCACAATTGCCCTCCAGCTTAGGCAACAGAGAAATACCTTCTCCAAAAAAAAAAAAAAAAAAAAAGTTGGGGAGGAGTCCCTCCTCCTCAATTTTTTGCAATAGTTTCAGTAGGAATGGTGCCAGCTCTTCTTCTTGAATTTAATAGAAATCAGCTGTGAATCCGTCTGGTCCTGGACTTTTTTTGGTTGGCAGGCTATTCACTACGAATTCAATTTCAGAGCTTGTTTTTGGTCTGTTCAGGGAGTCCATTTCTTCCTGGTTCAGTCTCAGGAGGGTATATGTGTCCAGGAATTTATCCATCTCTTCTAGGTTTTCTAGCTTGTGTGCATACAGGTGTTCGCAGTAGTCTTTGATGGTTATTTGTATTTGGTGGGGTCAGTACATCCCCTTTGTCATTTCTAATTGTGTTTATTTGCATCTTCTCTCTTTTCTTCTTTATTAGTCTAGCTAGTAGTCTATATATCTTATTAAGTTTTTCAAAAAACCAACTTCTAGATTCATTGATCTTTTGAATGGTTTTTCCTTCAATTCAGCTCTGATATTGGTTATTTCCTGTCTTCTGCTAGGTTTGGAGAACTCTAGTTCTTTTAGTTGCGATGTTAGGTTGTTAATATGAGATCATTCTAACTTTTTGATGTGGGCATTTAATGCTATGAATTCCTTTCCTAACACTGCCTTAGCTGTGTTCCAAAGATTCTGGTATGCTGTATCTTTGTTCTCATTAGTTTCAAAGAACTTAATTTCATTATTTACCCAAAAATCATTCAAGAGTAGGTTGTTTACTTTCCATGTAATTACATAGTTTTGAGTGATTTTTTTTTTAGTCTTGATTTTCAATTTTTATTGCACTATGGTCTGACAGTGTGTTTGGTATGATTGTGGTTCTTTTGCATTTAAAAGAACAAAGCTGGAGGCATCACCTTACCCAACTTCAAACTATACTACAGGGCTACGGTAAACAAAACAGCATAGTATTGAACAATGGAATAGAATAGAAAGCCTGGAAATAAGACTTCATGCCTATGACCATCTGATCTTCAACAAAGCTGAGAAAAGCAAGCAATGGGGAAAGGACTTTCTATTCAATAAATGGTGCTGGGAAAACTGTCCAGCCATATGCAGAAGATTGAAACTGGGCTCCTTCCTTACACCATATAACAGATCAACTCAAGATGTATTAAAGACTTAAATGTAAAACCCCAAACTATAAACACCCTGGAAGACAACCTAGGCAATACCATTTGGGACATAGGAACTGGCAAAGATTTCATGATGAAGATGCCAAAAGCAATTGCAACAAAAGCAAAAATTAACTAATTGGATCTAATTAAACCTAAGAGCTTCTGCATAGCAAGATAAACTATCAACAAAATAAACAGACAACCTACAGAATGGGCGAAAATACTTGCAAACTATGCATCTGACAAAGGTTTCATATCATCATCTATAGGGAACTTAAACAAATGTACAGGAGAAAAACAAACAACCCCATTAAAAAGTGGGCAAAGGATATGAACAGACACTTTTCTAAAGAAGACATACATGTAGCCAACAAACATATTAAAAAACCCTTAATATCACTGATCATTAGAGAAATGAAAATCAAAACCACAATGAGATACCATCTCACACTGGTCAGAATATCTATTATTAGAAAGTCAAAAAATAACAGATGCTGGCAAAGTTGCAGAGAAAAGAGAATGCTTATACACTTTTGATGGAGGTGTAAATTAGTTCAGCCATGGTGGAATGCAGTGTGGTGATTCATCAAAGAGCTAAAATCAGAACTACCATTCAACCCAGCAATCCCATTGCTGGGTATATGCCCAAAGGAATATAAATCATTCTACCATAAAGACACATGCACATGTATGTTCACTGCAGCACTATTCACAATAGTAAAGGCATGGAATCAACCTAAATGCCCATCAATGGCAGAGAGGATAAAACAAAAAAATGTGGTACCTATATACCACAGAATACTATGCAGCCATGCATAGTACTGGATGGAACTGGAGGCCATTGTCCTTAGCAAACTAACAAAGAAACAGAAAACGAAATACTGTATGTTTTCACTTATAAGTGGGAGTTAAATGATGAGAACACATGGACACATATAGGAGAACAACAGACACAGGGACCTACTTGAGTGTGGTGGATAGGTGGAGGGAAAGGATCAGAAAAAACTACTGGGTACTAGGCTTAGTGACTGGGTGAGGAAATAATCTATATGACTATACAACAAACCCCTGTGACACAAGTTTACCTATATAACACACCTGCACATGTACCCCTGAAGCTAAAATAAACTTTTTAAAATAGTGAATATTCATTACATGATCAGTATATGCCAGGCATCATGAGAATAACTTTACATATATTATCACATTTAATCTACATAAAAACCCAATTTTGAAGATGACCCTATTTTAAAATGAAGAAAATTAATCTTAGAAAAGGAAAGTGAGAGTCAAAATTGGATTCTTCAATGACTTGTCTCTTTTATACCCCATGTCCAATTCAGCAAATCCTTTGAACTTTACCTTCAAAATATATCCAGAATTAGGCCACTTCTAATTAACCATCCTCATTTTCCATGTGACCATTGCAGTAGCCTTCCAACTGGTCTCCCTGTTTCTATTTTTTGCTTTCCTACAATGCATTTTGCATGTTGCATTCAGAAAAATAATTTTAAAATGAATCCAAGATCAGAATTCTCCAAAGATTTTTCATCTAAAATAAAATCTAAACTCTTTACCATAGTCTACAAGGCATTATTAAGTTGATCCATTCTTTACAGGTTCCCATGTATTACAAAAACATTAAAAAAAGATGTACTAAAGGACACACAGGTACCTTTGTCACTCAGAAGCCATTTCTCCCTACTGGCACAACACATCCACACTCTAAACATATGCTCTTGTAACTAACGTTGTTAGTCCCCAGGGAAATGTCTTGTCACATGTTTCATTTATGCCTTCAAAATAAAAAGCAATTATATATAAATGCTATGAATATTTGTGGATTGCATTGCTGCCAACATCAGAGATTGACATGACTTCAAAGGACAGCATAATTGGAGCAGTGGAAGTACTTAAGTAAGAGAAAGACAAAGTAATTAACTTCTCAAATACTCCCTCTCAGATAGCATGAATACAATAAATTCTTGCATAATGAAGTATGATTTCCAGGGGTGCTCTGCATCTATTTGCTTGCCTTTTTTCTGTTCCTGTTCATAGTTCTGGAGGGACACAGGAACTAGCTGAAATCCATAGTTGTAACTGGGCCTGAGAAAGATTCTACAATGGTAAACAATTTATATTTACTCTTACATTTGAGTATAAATAGATCTAAAAATGAAATGTGAAGCATAATATCAATTATTTACATTGGCAATTAGGCATATAATTCTAGACATTTTAGAAGAAATAGAACATTTTTGAAAACATGAGTGAAAATAATTTTAATTTTTATATTTATTGTATTTTTCTGATAAAATATATATTCAAATTATGAACATATTGAACACATTATTTTTTTTATTCTTCAGATCATTGGAAATGAGAGCAAGTTGAAAAGATGGTAAAAATGTGAAATAGAGCCTCAAAAGGAAAAAGTTTGGAAAGAAAAATGAAACAGAAATCTTTAAAAAAGCAACTGCTTAAACTTTTAAAACTAGAAATAAAGAGAGTTAGGCACAATCCACATATTATTTGTAAAACCACATTGCAAATTCTGTATTTAATGAGGATTTAATTACTTCAAAAACAATAAAAACAAGCAGGAAATTATTCCTATCAAAGTCACAGTTTATATACATTAAGAAATCCGTGTAACTTCATACTCTTTGCTACATGAAGATTTTATATTGATTTCTTTCTTTTTTTTTTTTTTTTTAAGATAGAGTCTGACTCTGTCACGCAGGTTGGAGTACAGTGGCAAAATCTTGGCTCACTGTAACCTTTGCCTCCTGGGCTCAAATCATCCTCTTGATGCAGGATTTTTTGTGACCCCTTTATCGCACTTGAGACACGGGTGCCACATTTACTCTGCCTGCCATGCTCAACCCCTTGTGGGAAGGAACACATGAGGGAATGAGTGTGGGTTGTTCCAGACACTGGCAGGAGCAAGCTCTGTGTGAGGTCCATGGTGGTGCCCAGGTGGGGGTGCCTAAGACCCTGAGGCCTAGAAGACATTTTACAACGCTCTCTTAGTTCTGCTATCCATGGACAGTGGTGTGTTATCAGCTCAGCTGGCCCCTTTCCTTGTCACATGGGGCAGCTGCCCCATGCCGCTGAAGTCAAGGGCCAGTGTGACAGCCTTTTTGAGTACCTGCACTCAATGGGTCCTGAGCTCTTGTCTGGTGCCCAAGAAAAATGAGGTCACACAAGCCAATTGAAGGATGGTGAATGCGGAGAATTTTATTGAGAGATGAAAGCGGTTCTCGGTGGACAGGGGAGTTGGAAAGGGGAGAGGAAGGGCACTTAGGCTTCTCCCCAAAGTCCAGCTGGCTCTTCCTGCAAAGTCCAACCACTTCTCTGAAGTTAAGTTGCCTCTCCTCTACATCGAGCCATCATTCCACTCTACTGACTGAGTCTAGGGTCTTTATAGGCATAGGATGGTGTGGGGTGTATGGTGGGCTATAGGTAGTTTTGGAAAAGGCAACATTCAGTTGGTTAAAGGACACTATTCAGAAAGACCCAATTGGAGGAGAGTGGGCAAACAGGAGTTGAAGTTCTCACTTTGGGCTGCAGGTTTCAGGCTTTTTTCTTCAAGGTGGGGTTTTTCCAGGGACCTGCCCTGTCTGCCTCCTGCCTCTGTCACTCTTATCTCAGCCTCCCAAATAGCTGGGACTACAGGTGTACACCACCACACCCAGCTAATTTTTGTATTTCTTGTAGAGACAGGGTTTCACCATGTTGCCCACAACGGTCTCAAACTCATGAGTGCAAGCAATCCACCCACCTCAGTCTTCCAAAGTGCTGGGATTACAGGTGTGCGCCATCACACTTGGCCTGCTACATGAAGATTTAATTGCTAATAAAAACAATAATATACAGGAGTCTCCCTTAATGCTCTTGTTTGTGAGTTCATAAATGTTTATAAATATTTGTCAAATGCTTGTTGTTTATTCATAGAACTTATAGAATGATGTATTATCTGTAATTTGCTTATTTGCATATGATACATCTTCTGATAGATTTTAAGTTCAATAAGAGCAATAAGGTGTTTTTTTTTTTTTTTTATTTTTTTTTTTTTTTATTGCTGTTAATCCCCAAGTCTAAAACAATGGCTGACTCAGAATATGGGTTCAAAAAATTTTTGTCAAATTGACAATACTAACATGTTAATGGTCTTAACCTCTAGATATGCAGCATTCCACTGAAAGGGCTGTGCAAACCTCTGGGAAGATACTGGGGAAAAGATAACAAAGTTCAAATTATGATGTTTGCTGGTCTTACAGTAAACAGCTTAGCCTACCTTTCTAACATTATTATTAAAGGCTCTAACTAACAAAACAAAAAAATAAAAATAAAAAAAGATAAAAGTAAAGACTCTTTAACTAACTCGTTATTTAGTCTTTCATTAACTGAGGAGTAACTGCACAAAGCATTGTGTTGGATAGCATGGGTTCAAGGAGAAATAAGATGTGTTGCACATTGTTATAGATAATTGTGTTAGAGTTCTCCAGAGGGATAGAACTAATGGGATATATGTACATATAAAAGGGAGTTTGTTACGGAGAATTGGCTCATACTATTACAAGGTGAAGTCCCATGATAGGCCATCTGAAACTGGGGAAAGAGAGAAGCCAGCAGTCTCTCAGTCCAAAAACTCAAAACCAGAGAGGCCAACAGTGCAGTCTGCATTCTGCAGCCAAAGGCCTAAGACCCCCTGGGAAGCCACTGGTGCAAGCCTCAGAGTCCAAAGGTTGAAGAACCTGGAGTCTGAGTCTAATGGCAGGAGGAGCAGAATCAAGTGTCTATCAAAGGAAGAAGAAAAGTGAGCCAGAAAGCTCGGCAAGAAAATTTATTCCACTTTCTTCCACCTGCTTTGTTTTAGCACCACTGGCAGCTGATTACATGGTATTCACCCACACTGAGTGTGGGTCTTCTTCTCCCACTCCACCAAGTCAAATGTCAGTCTCCTCTGGCAACATCCTTACGTACACACTCAGAAACAATACTTTATCAGCCATCTAGGCATTCCTCAATCCAATCAAGTGGATGCCTAAAATTAACCATCACAATAGTATTAATGTCAAAATCTTACTGTCCCTCTTAACTGGGTCTGTCTTGACCAGCGTATACTTCTCAACCCATTGACCTCAATCTCGGCCAAGTGATCTGCTTTAACCAATAAAATGTGAATAACAGTGATTTGTGCCATTCCTGAATAGAATCATTAAGAGTCATTCTATGGCTCTGCTCTTACCCTTTTTTCTCTGCCACACAAACGGCATGACCCAGGGAAGAGCTGCTTTTTCAGCCTATATCCTGGAATAAAGATGACCTGGTTCAGGGTTGAACCTGAACTACAAAGAGCATGTATCATTGGCAAGAAATAAACCTCTGTTCTTTTTTTATTGTTATTTTTTTGAGACAGAGTCTCACTCTGTCGCCCAGGCTGGAGTGCAGTGGTACAATCTTGGCTCATTGAAACCTCCACCTCCCAGGTTCAAGCAATTCTTCTGCCTCAGCCTCTCGAAGAGCTGGGACTACAGGCATGCACCACCATGCCTGGCTAATATTTGTATTTTTAGTAGAGACGGGGTTTCACCACATTGGTCAGGCTGGTCTTGAACTCCTGACCTCATGATCCCCCTGCCTCTCCCAAAGTGCTGGGATTATAGGCATGAGCCACTGCACCTGACCAATCCTCTGTTCTTATAAAGCCATGGGTGTGCTGGAGCTGGCTTGTATGTGATTGTGTTCATCTCCTCCCAACTCTGCATTAGATGATGCCATATTAATAGCTTAACATTGGGAAAGGTGGGAATATGTACACTATGGAAATTGGCAAATACAGTAAGTCAGGGCTTTTATTCTTGGAAAGCTTAATGTTAAATATTTATCAATATTCCAATGTTTAAAGTCACTACTATTTTGAGTTTGTTTGTTACCATACCATAACTTAGTCTAAGCTGACTGATACACTAGTTTTAGTTTATAAACCTGTGGTAGATATTATTAGGCCAAAATAAAATTATATTATCTTAGGTACTACATTAAGCCAAGAACAGGATATTATGGGTGTTAAGAACTGTAAAGGGTCTGAGATTTTAATCTACTTGCAAACTCACGAGATAGCCTGCCACAGTTTCATAAATACTGGCAGAGGACGTGAGACTCCTGGATCAGAGACAAAGGACTTTATTACTCACAGGACAAAAAGCATCATGAGCATCATGTTCATGTCTGTTCCCCAAGTCAGACATGAGTGGAATGGCCCAGGTAGATGCTGCATATATAATAGGTTTGTGTCTCCACTGAGGAACCTTAAGCTTAGAAAATCTAAATCATTCTTAATGCACTACAGGCAAACCTGCCTAACTTTTGCCCTGGAAGAAGACATTATCCAAATTCTATTTGACAGTAAACAAATCTACCTTCTCTTTAGAGGGAGGTACTATCTCTATCATCCAAGGATGTTTGCTATACAAACATTTGTGAAAGAGAGTCCAGAGCAAGGGCCATCAGTGGCTGTTCTTACAAGCACAGAAATGCAAGAGACACATAGAGAATTGTCTTCCTAAATGCATACCATCCCTGAATAGTGACAGAAAGGTTTCCATGTCCCCCATTTTAGCATTTCCCTAGGGTCTCCCCTTAAGAGAAATTCTTGGAGATATATTTTTTTCTCTCTCCTTCTTTTCTTTGCTTTTCTGTGTCCTAGACCTTTGTTAAATCGTGGAAATTAATCAATCACCGAACTTAATCAGAGAAAAACTTGAAGTGTTAGTAGTGGATGATGTTTTGTTGTTCTTTTATTTATTTATTTATTTATTTATTTATTTATTTATTGTTAGCGACAGAGTCTTGCTCTGTCACCCAGGTGGAGTGCAGTGGCACAATCATAGCTCACTATAACCTTGAACTCTTGGGCTCAAGCAATCCTCCCCTCTCAGGCTCATGAGTAGCTGGGACTACAGGTACACCATCATGCTTGGGTAACTTATTTATTTATTTATTTATTTATTGAGCTGGAGTCTCGCTCCATCACCTAGGCTGGAGTGCAGTGGTGCGATCTCAGCTCACTGCAAACTCCGCCTCCCAGGTTCACGCCATTCTCATTCTCCTGCCTCAGCCTCCCAAGTAGCTGGGATTACAGGCGCCTGCCACCATGCCTGGCTAATTTTTGTATTTTTAGTAGAGATGGGGTTTCACCTTGTTAGCCAGGATGGTCTTGATCTCCTGACCTCGTGATCCACCTGCGTCAGTCTCCCAAAGTGCTGGGATTAGAGGTGTGAGCCATCGCGCCTGGCTTTTTTTTTTTTTTTTTTTTTAGAGACAAGCTCTTGCTATGTTGCCTAGGCTGGTCATGAACTCCTTGCTTCAAGTGATTCTCCCACCTTGGCCTTCCAAAGTGCTGGGGATTACAAGTGTGAAACACTGCATCAGGCCTGTTTTTCCGCTGAATGATACTATAACAGAGGAATAAGTAAGAGCCCAGGCTCTGCAGTCGGTCCCACCTGGGTAAAATCCCAGACTTTTCACTCACTAACCATTTAACCGTGGATAAATTTAAGAAAGATAATGCATGTGTAGTGGAAGAATCCTTGTGCAGTATTAACGGAGATAATCTACTACTACTTGCTCTGGGCTTTCACCCTCAGAATCAATAAAGTGATGGAGAATTCAGCTGGGAATTAAAGAGGTATTGCTTATCTTTAAGTTTCCAAATGGACAATTAAAGTCTATAATACAGACAATAATCTGAGAGCCTGAAGACCAGGATAGAGAAACTCTACTTCAGTAGTGGAAGCCTTTGAGCACCAGAGGGGGCATTGGGATAGAGCATCCTTTGCCCATATCAAGAAGCTATGTAAAGCATTGTCCCTTCTGAGACCTCACCAGCCTCATCTCACATTGCTACCAGAGCAAAGATGAAGTTAGGCTGGGCACAGTGGCTCACACCTGTAATCCCTGCACTCTGGGAGGCCAAGGTGGGTGGATCACTTGAGGCCAGGAGTTCAAGACCAGCCTGGCCAACATGGTGAAACCCCATCTCTACTAAAAATACAAAAAATTAGCTGGGTGTGGTGGCAGGCGCCTGTAATCCCAGCTACTCAGGAGGCTGAGGCAGGAGAATTGCTTGAACCCAGGAGGTGGAGGTTGCAGTGAGTCGAGATTGTACCACTGCACTCCAGCCAGGCAACAGAGTGAGACTCTGTCTCAAAAGAAAAAAAAAACAAAAAAACAAAAGATGAGGTCAAAGCGGAAGATGAGAGTTTGCAATGAATGAGATTAAATTCTGAATTTACTTCTTTTAAAATCAAAAGTGTCTGGAATTACTTTGGGCAAATCGATGTTCTTCCTCAATTAGCAGACATAGGTACTTGTGAACTAATTTGTGTTCAAGTCTATAGAAATGAAGGAAGATAAGTTTTTTGGAGTATTTGAGAGCATTTTGACTATTCCCTTCAAATCTGCTTCCCAAGTAAGGGGATTGACGCATTGTCACATAGACTGTATTAAAATAGTATTACTTATTATTACTGACAATATCATGCACATAAATTTACAAAGCCCTAGGAACAACTGAGACGTGTTTGACGTTTTTCTTAGGTGTACCTTGCTTAGTGCTTTTCCTCTTTTCTGCGATTTCAGACCGCTCACTCCCTTATTTAGTCACTCCTTCTCTCTAACATGTTAACTAGTAGATTTATTCTTCCCAGGATTATTTTCCAGTTGCAGAAGACAACCAAACACAAAAGCTTCACAACGAAGAAAGAATGTGCATCTAATTATGGGGTACAAAATCTGAGACTAGCTGTAGAGATATTTTTGGGGTAGACGAGAGGGCTTACTTTTCTCAAATTATATGTCAGAAGCGTCTGCCTACTTTATATTTTTCCTAAGTTGCACAGTTTAGTGCAGGATTCTTGAAGTGCTAAATCAAAAAAGAGAGTAACAGTAGAGATTTATGTTTCTCCTGGCAGAATTTAAGGAGAATTATTTCGGCCAAGTTTCCAAACTCCCCCTGTACTCCCTACCCCTTTCACAGGCCCCAAATTACACCATTTAGTGTTGATCTTTTCCAACTGTGAATAACAATAGACTTGAAGATACTATTTGTGTTTTTTTAATCATTGGTGTTTTTCTGCCTTGAGATTTGTTAAATGAAACATGTTGATACTTAGGCTGGCTCCATGGAAACTCTCATAAATGAGTCATTCTACTTTGGTCAATAGCAAGCTTAGTCATGCCACCATTGCTCCAAAAGTGGAACAGAGCTTGATCAATCTACTATAGTTCCTAAATATTGATTTCTGGACAATATCCTTTCAAAAATAATGTATACCTCTTTGAAAAATCAGTCTTAGCTAACAACTGAATATTAGTTCATTTTTCCCCCATTAATTCATCTGCTGTTTCTTATATTTTTATAGGAAGATACTTAAAAACTTATCTGGATTTTTATAGATGCGTTTAAAAAATTTTTTTAATGTTGTTGTCCAGATAGCCTTAATTTTCGCTTGGCTTTAATCCTAATGATCAAGCCTCCCTAGATACATTTTAATCTATGTTTTTCTCCTTTTGCTAAAGGGAATTTTTATTATAATTAATGTGAATGTACTCTCAATTTTATCACATTTAGTTTGAAAAAATCACTTAATATTTAAAATTACCTTTGAATACATCCCTTCAAGAAATGTCTGGGAATGGATTCTCCAAATTCTACAGAAAAATAAATCTTTGGTAACCATCAGTGTGAAATCTCTATACACTTTTTTTTAAAAAAAGTGGGATCATATAGATATGCAAATACATATTCCTAGATATATAGCCTCTAGCATATGGCAACAGACACATTTTAAAAATTGCACATAATTTGTCTTAAAAAGAACTTTCATTTGTTAAAAAGAAAATCCAATGCCTTTATCCAGGGGGCTGCCTCTTAAAGATGTGCAGGCTCATGGAAGCGGTAGCCTAGCCACTGGCGCGGCGCGTTTTAACGTCCGAAAGTGAAGGCAGCATCTGTTTCGACGGGGGGCTTCTTACAATGGTAGAAACACTCCATTTTCATTGATAGATTAATTAAAAACTGCCTCTCCCACTCATCCATTCTTTCTGTTCTCTTTCCCTTCTCTATTAAATCTATAACATGCTCTTAATTAAAGTTAACGAAAATAAAATATTTTTCTTTTTCCTAAAGCCTATTTTGGGCCCTCATTTCAAGTTAAGAGGACTCGTTTGCTCCGTTGGCTTTTTAAATTTCTAGCACCACTATTTTAAACTTAAAACTTAATTTATTTCATTCTGCATACTTTTCCCGGTACTCTTAAATGTCTGAGGACAGCATTACTGTGTTTTTTAATACCATTACAAATAAGACACATACTTAGAGCTTTTTTATCTTTGTAGATTATTAACTTTTAACCCCAAATTATTTTGTATGATATAGATTCCATACAACTTAGAGTTAGACTCCGATTAAAGTCAGAGTTTCAGATTCAGATGTGGAAGCTATTTAAGTAAAAAAAAAAAAAAAAAGAGTTATGAAGTCAAAGCATTTCAGAATGAAAAAAAAAAAAAAATGGCTGTGTGCCTAGGGCATGCCTAGCTTGCACAATCCTAGTAGTGGGGAATTCTCTACCTTCAGAAAACTGACCTATGCCAGTACATTTCCCAAACTGGTGATAAATTGGTAAGGTCTAATATCTCTTTTATTTAACTACTCGAAGAAAACTACCATCATGCCCCCTAGTTCACATTTCTGTAGGCTAAACATCCCAAATTTCTCTATGAAATATCTGATCTTGATCTGATTCATCAACCTGGTCAATTTTCTCTATTTCATATACGTTCTAAATATGTCATAACCATGAGTGAATGCAACTCCTTCAGATATATGCTTATAAAGGGTGTGTGTAGGAGGATTGTATTCTTGCTCATTCTAGATATTAAGTGTTTTGACTCTCAGATTTCATAAATCTTTTGTCAAAACTAGGGCCTGAGAACTACATTTACCAAAGATAGTAAATACGGCTTCCCAGGGAATGTACTCTCCCAGAAAAAGATAAAAAGAAATTAGATAACTGTATCAGAAAGGAGAAATATAAAATTTATCTTTCAGGGAAGTGAAATAAATTCGTAACACAAATTGTCTACTGTATTTTAAAATAAGATCTTATAGAAAATTTATTCAGTAAATTTGTTTTCAAATTCCTTCTCTGTTGTTACTGAATGTCCATGTTTATTCCAGGAGCCATGATTATGTTGAGTGATGTAAGGATTGTAGCCAGGATCTTTTAACGTGTATTCCCTTGAGGACCTAAGGGCAGAGATTTAATTGCTGTACTTTCTAAAATGGGGCTAATGACATTTCCAGCAATACTCATACTTGTTGTGTAGATTATTCCACTTATATACGCAACACACTTTGAAGATAAAATGCAACAGACACCCTGACTCTGGGATAGAGGGATAAGTAGATCTTTAATGACTGGTTTGTCAGTCATCATGTAATCAGAAAAGGAGGGGGTACCTAGTGAACTTGCAGTTCATTAGTGGTTTAAAGTAGCCCAGGGAGAGCAGAATCGGATTTTCCAATTAAATTTCCCATTCGTTGTTGTGGTCCCCCCACAACAACTTTCCTACTTGAGTTTGAGGAAATAACTCAAAATAGAGTTTGGACTATAAATGAAAGATTTCAGACACAACTTTAAAAAGGATATTATTAAACATTGGGTCCATTAGCATGATTTGATTGCAGTCAACAGAAATTAACCCCATTGAACTTAAGCAAAGTCAATTTATTGGAAAGATATGAAATTTATTCAGGAAAGCTGGGCCTGAGAATGGGCAAGAACTGGAGAAGCTCACAGGACACACAACCATGGGCTCCTGGCATTGAGCTGCCTCATCAGGATGCTACTGACTCAAAGGGATGCTATTCCCTTCATTTTCAGAGTCTATGTTTCCTTGCTCAAGATTTTGTTTGTTTCAGCTTGTCTATGCAAGGAATAGGACCCTGAAAAATATCCTCCTGGTAGGTGGTTCTCAAGCTTTTTGGTCTTAAGAAATCTTTACACTCTGAAAGATTATTGAGGACCCCAAAGTGGGTCCTCATTCATTAATGTGGGTTATAGCTACCTATATTATTTACTGTGTTGTAAATTAAAAATGAGGCACTTTTTACTTTAACCTTTTATTTATTATTTGAATGAATTTTAAATTATCAACAATAGGCCAGGCACAGTGGCTCATGCCTGTAATCCCAACACTTTGGGAGGCTGAGGTGGGAGGATCACAAGGTCAGGAGATAGAGACCATCCTGGCCAACATGGTGAAACCCCGTCTCTACTACAAATACAAAAAGTAGCTGGGCATGGTGGCAGGTGCCTGTAGTCCCAGCTACTCTGGAGGCTGAAGCAGGAGAATCGCTTGAACCCAGGAGGCGGAGGTCTCAGTGAGTCCAGATTGCACCACTGCACTTCAGCCTGGCGATAGTATAGCGAGACTTCGTCTAAAAAAAACCAATAAACATAATGCATGTTAGCCTAGATAACATAGGTTTATAATAAATAACTAATTTTCCCACCCCTCCTCCCCCAAAGGGCAAAAAGTGGTATTGAATTACATTTATACAGATCTCTGTAATGTTTGGCTAGACAGTAGATAGCTGAATTCTCATATCTACTTCTGCACTCGCTGTTGCACAATATTTCATTTCAGTTTAAATATATGAAGAAAATTAGCTATCAAACAGATATATCATAAGAAAACAAAGCAACGTTTTGATGGCCTTTTCCAGTAAAATGTGGATTCATTGTGCTAAACTGTATGATAGAGACAATAATCTGAAAGCTTGAAGCCTAGGCTAGTAAGCAATATATCTCAGTGGAAACCTCTTAGGACAAGAAGAAGGCACTGGGAGGGTACATCTATTCCCATCACCGCAACCCATCTTCATCTCGTGTCATTCCTAGGAGAAAGATGCAATCAAGAGGGAACTTGATAATGTTGTACTGACTGAGGTTCAATTCTGAATTTATTTCCTTTAAGCTCAGAAGTATCTGAAGTTGAACATGGTCACCTACAGGGTTTTCCAGTTTTATATGTAAACCCATTCCAGCATGCCCACTTCTCTGAGCCTTTTGATCCTTTCCTCCACTAATTTGCCATGGCAGATCTGGCATCTTTGTTTAATGTGGGCCATTACTTTTTCTGAGCTTCCTGGAGCTATCCCTCACCCAAGGCCCTGACCAAGATATTAATCCCTGTGATAGGGGAGAATGTCCCCATACTGGCAAACTCACCCTTATTTAGTTTCATGTTCCATTTCTCTTAATGCAATGCTCTCCAGATACACTCACTTTCTCACTTTCTGCTGGGTTGATGCACTTGAGAACCTTGAACAACCAAGGTGGTTCCCGCTTGCTTGAGGAAGTTCTCTGGAGAACAGGACGGCCATGTGTTGTTTTCTGTCAGTAATAAGAATTAAACAGTTATTGATAACAATACGTACAAATCTTTGGAAGGCTCAACATTGCTGAAACCAAATGCTGAGAGGAAAAGTCTCTGATGTTCCATGCATTACAATTTTTGAAAGGTCATCATATCTGAAATCTCCTTCTACCTCTCTCTTTACTGTTTTTTCTACTCTGCATTGCTGTTATGAGAACTTCTGCAAATAAACTGAGCAAACCAAATGTGTCATTTTATAAACATTCATAGCATTTTTCTTTTTGCACATTGGCCATTTTCTCCAAAACATTTTTATCAACCTTTACAAACACTTCCATTCTGGAAGAACTCCATGAACTTTTATTAGTAATGTTTTGTGAAGAAAAATGATTTAATATTCTTTTTCTCTCTCACTTTTTTCAGAGTATGTCTTTCCCTTCTTCTTCCTCCCTTTCCTTTTTATTTCTTTCCCACACTCTCTTCTTCCTTCTCTTTTTTCTTTCTTTCCTTAATTCTTCTGTCCCTATATCTAACTTTCTGTCTTTACTTGGTTCATTGTATGGTGCAATGTGGCTATTTTTCACATATATGTATTTTCCAGAATTTTTTTCTTTCTTGGCACCATCTGTCTTTGCATCAGACAGGTATTTCTCTCATGAATTTAGGAGTTCTAGTCAGCATGCTATGGAACAGATTCAAGAGCAGAAGACTTTCCAGATTTTCAGCTTTTAAATACTTTCTCAGAATATATCTCCTGGAGGAAAGTAAATCATTTTTGGAGCATATGCTGGATGTTGCAATTGGGAATTTTTAGTTTACATCAAAAGGAAGGATAAGAAAAAAATGAGATACCTAACTTTTATCATGTAGATTTTTTTTCCTCATTATTAAGTAAAATCAGTACCTTGTGTTTTAATGCTATGATATTGTATCAGTTTGCTAGGGCTGCCATAACTAAGTATCACAGACTGGGTGGCTTAAACAACAGAAATGTATTATCTCACAATTGCTAGAAGTCCAAAATTATGGCATCAGCAGGGTTGGCTTCTTTTGAGGCCTCTCCCTTTGGCTTGTAGATGACCACCTTCTCCCGGCGTCTTCACAGGGTCTTCCCTCTGGGTGTGTCTCTGTTCTAATTGTCTCTTCTTATAAAGACACCAGTCATATTGGATTAAGACCCACCCTAATGATGTCATTTTAATTTAATTACCACTTTAAAGACCTGAACTCCAAATATGGTCACATTTTGAGGTACTGGGGATTAAAACTTTAATATGAATTTTGAAGGGACACAATTCAGCCCTTGACAGATATTTTACTACTATTTAAGAATTCCTCAGATTCTGATGAACGACAAGGGTTAAATGTTATCATTTAATATGTAACAATGTTTTAAAATTGCTCAGTAGAGGACTTCTGCTTCCAGGAAGATGAAGTAAATATACTTTTTCTTATTCTTCCCAAAAAATGTAATGAAAAACCCTTGACATCATGTATGAAACAAACGAGAAAACTCAAAGGTGGGGAGAAGAAGGCAGCCCAGCTAGGGATGTTGACACCCAAGGGATGACATGAAGGTAAATTCTCTAGGTTTTCTTTCTTTTTTTGCCTTGTATCTCTCAGACTAGGTGCTAGAGAAACTGGCAATCCAGAAGTCACTGGTCTCATACATAGTTCTACAAAAAGGACACATGTACTCGTATGTTCATTGTAGTGCTATTCACAATAACAAAATAATCAACTGTTGATGGACAATCACCACTGATGGGCACCTAGGTTGATTACTGGGTACCCATCAGCAGTGGATCAAATAAAGAAAATGTGGCAATACATACCATGGAATACTATGCAGCCACTAAAAGAACAAAATTATGTTCTTTGCAGCAACATGCATGCAGCTGGAGGCCTTTCTCTATAGTGAATTAATGCAGGAACAGAAAATCAAATACTGCATGTTCTCAGTTGTAAGTGGGAGCTAAGCACTGATGTAAAGATTGCAACAATAGACAATGGGGACTACTAGAGCAGGAAAGGAGGGAAGGAGCCATGGGCTGAAAAACTAACTATTGGGTGTTATGCTCACTACCTGGGTGATGGGATCATCTGTACTCCAATCTTCAGCATCATGAAATATACCCATGTAACAAACCTGCACACATACCCCCCTGAATCTAAAATAAAATTTGAATTTTTTTTTTAAAAGCCCAAGTAAATCTTGTGCTCTTTAGCAAAAGGGTCAGGAAAGGGGAAGCCAAACAAAGTAGAAAATTTTTAGAAAATAATCGTTCTACTTCAGCCAAGCATCACAAAAACAACTGTGCTCCACCCCCATTCCACCAATAAGGGCCAAGTGGATGGCGTAGACTTCCACCCTTGTCAGGCTGGAACAAGGCTCCCTAATTCTTCATCCTTTGCTTGAAAGCTGGGACTTTCATGCTCTCTGGGTGGTAAAGAATTTCCCTTCTCCATTCCTGTCAACAGAGACCAGCAGGGACACAGGACTTCCACTATATTCCTCTGGTAATGAGGCACTTCTTGCCCTCCCCACTGAGGTGGTATGGGAGGAAGTCTAGTGGACAATTAGGACTTTAGCCACAACTCAACAGTAAGAAGGCCACTCCCCTCATGGTGTCAGTGGAAGCCACCTGGGAAGCACTAATGAGGCACTTTGCTCCTCCTAGCAAGGAGGTATCAGGAGAGGCCTAGTGGGGAGCCTGAGCTCTCATTTGCACACAGTACTAATGAGGAGCCTCTCGCCTTCTGGGTTGATAATGGAGGTTGAGTGGAGAATCTGAACTTCCCTCCCTCACATGACAAAACAAGAAGGAGCCCCATCACCCTTTGGAGTAATGTCAGAGGAGGCCTGCTAAAACACAAATTTAAATAAGACACAGTCTTTTTTATTTTTTGAGACAGAGTCTTGCTCTGTTGCCCAGTCTAGAGTGCAGTGGCGTGATCTTGGCTCACTGCAATCTCTGCATCCAAGGTTTAAGTGATTCTCCTGCCTCAGCCTCCCGAGTAGCTGGGATTACAGGCACCCACCACGGTGCCCAGCTAATTTTTGTATTTTTAGTAGAGACGGGGTTATAGGATGATGCACAAAATGTCCGTTTCAGTCAAAAACCAATTGTCATACCAAGAACCAGGAAGATTTCATACTGAATGCAAAAAGAAAAACCTCACATGCCAAAACAGATGACACACATGTCAGAATCATCTCATGAGAATTTTAAAGCAGCCATTATAGAAATGCTTCGGAAAAGCAACAAAACACACTGAAGAACAGAAAATCTCAGAAAGGAGTAGAATTCACAGCAAAAATAAAAGTTGTAAAGAACCACAAGGAAATTTTAGAACTAAAAATGAGGTACCTGTATACATACATAACAACCCTGTACGTTGTGCACATGTACCCTAGAACATAAAGTATATATATAAAAAAAAGAACTAAAAATGATAAACACTGAAATAAAAAATACCTCAGTGGATGGGCAGAAGACAAAGAAAAGGATCATCGAACTTGAAACCAGAACAATAGATTTATATAAGCTGAACAATAGACAGAACATAGCCAAAAAAAAAAAAAGAAGCAGAGCTACTGGGACATGTGGGACTATAATAAAAGATCTAAATTGTTTGTCATTGGTGTTTGGGGAAAAGAAGAGAAAGCATGGGACTGAAAACATATTCAAAGAAGTAATGGCTATAGATCTGTCAAATTTGGCAAAAAAAGAAAAAAAGAAAAGGAAAAAGAAAAAGAAAAAAAAAGCCTAGAGATTCAAGAAACTGAGTGATCGCCAAATGAGATAAACCCAAAGAAATCTACACCAAGACTCATTATAGTTAAAACTCTGAAAACTGAAAACAACGAGAATTCTTGAAAACAGCCAGAGAGAAATGACACATTACCTAGGGGAGAAATATTATAAAATATCCTCCAGAGGTAATGGAGAAATCAAGAAATTCTTAGATGAAGGAAAATTAAGAGAGTTTGTCACCAGCAGATCTACCCTAAAAGAAGGACTGAAGGAAGTTCCTGACACAGAAAGTAAATGATGAATGTCTTGGAAACCAGGAAGAAAGAAAGAATACAGCAACAAGCTAAAACATGGGTAAATACAACACGTGTTCTCAACGTATCTAGAAGATCCATTGAAGACAATTGTGTTATCAATGGCAGAGGACAAAAGGATACAAAGGGAGGTAGGATTTCGCTGCTTCATTCAAACTGGTAAAATGTTAACACCAGTAGACTTAGGTAACTTATGCAATACTTACAAGTTAATATAATATCTGTATTAGTCAAGGTTTTCCAGATGAACAGAATCAACAGATAGATGGATAGATGATAGGTAGATATAGAAATAAATAAATAGTGATTTATTTTTAGCAACTGTGTCACAAAATTATGGAGGCTAGCAAATCCAAAATTTACAGGGTGTGCCATCAAAAGATCCAGTAAAGAGTAAATTTTGCAGTTCAAGTCCAAAGGCTGCCTGTTGCAGGATTCTCTCTTGCTCTGCAGAGGTCAGACTCTTGTTCTATTCAGGTTTTCAATCAGCTGGATGAGGCCCATCCACATTTGGGAGAGCAGTCTGCCTTAATGAAAGTCTACCTATTTAAATGTAAATCTCATCTCAAAACACCTGGATGGAAACATCCAGAATAATGTTTGCCTAAGTATCCGAGCATCATCATGGCCCAGCAAAGTTGAGCCTAAAATTAAACATTATAAAAAACTAGAAAATCTATACAGAGATATACTGAAACTCAAAAATACTATAGACAAATCAAAATTGAATTCTAAAAGATGTTCAAGTTACTAACAGGAAAGCAGGAAAAAGAAAACAAAAAGTAGAGAGAACAAACAGAAAATAAAAATAAAATGCTGGACTTAGGTCTAAACATCAGTAATTACGTCAAATGTAAATTGTCTAAATACACTAAGTAAAAGAAATAGATTGGCAAAGCAGATTTTAAGACATAATCCACAAATCTGCTGTCTATAAGAAACTGACTTCAAATATGATACACGTTGGTTGAAAGAAAAAGGATAAAAATATTTATTATTCAAACATTAATTTTAAAAGGCAAGAGTGGTTATGTTAATATCAGATAAAGTAAACTTAAGAGTAAAAAAAAAAAAAAAAAATTACCAGAGACAGAGAGAGACATTACATAATGATGAAAGGATCAATCCACCAAGAAGATACAGCAATCCCAAATGTATATATACCACACAACAAAGCTGCGAATATGTGTAACTAAAACTGAGAAATGAAAGGAGAAATAGACAAATCCACAATTATACTTGGGGACTTCAACACTCCTTTCTCAACAACTGATATAACAACTTGCAAAAAATCTATAAGGATATAGATAAACTCAGCAATACCATCAGCCCAAAGAATCTAATCAATACTTATGGAAGACATCATCTAGTAACAGCAGAATACACATTCTTTTCAAGTACCCACAGAACATATACTAAAACGTACCATATCCTGAGTCATAGACCAAATGTCAACACATTCAATGGAATATGTTTTCTGACCACAATGGAATCAAACTAAAAATCAATAACAGAAAGATTATGGGAATATTCGAGAACACTTAGAAAATAAACAACATGTTTCTAGATAATCCATGGGTCAAAGAGAAAGTTTCAAGAGAAATTTAAAAATACTATTAACTAAATGAAAAAGATGAGTCAACATATCAATATTTGTGAGACACAGTTGAAGTAGTGCTGAGAGGAACATGTATAGCACTAAATGCTTCCATTTAGATAGAAAAATCTCAATAATTTAAGTTCCTATCTCATAAAACATCAAAAAGAAAAAAATATATAAACTCCAAGCAAACAGAGGAAGAAAAAAAAGATAAAAGCAGAAATCAATACCATTGAAAACAGAAAAACAATTAAAAAAAAAATGCTGGTTCTTGGCCGTGCGAGGTGGTGTGCTCCCTGTAATCCCAGCACTTTGGGAGGCCCAGGAGGGCAGATCACTTGAGGTTCGGAGTTCGAGACCAGCCTGACCAACCTGGTGAAACCTCATCTCTACTAAAAATACAAAAATTAGCCAGGCGTAATAATGCGTGCCTGTAATCCCAGCTACATGGGAGCCTGAGGCACGAGAGTCGTTTGAACTCAGGAGGCATAGGTTGCGATGAGCTGAGATTTCGCCAATGCACTTCAGCCTGGGTGACAGAGCCGGACTTCGTCTCAAAAAACAGAAAGTGTTGCTTCTTGAAAAGATAAAATTGGTAAACTACTAGCAAGACTGGCAAAATAAAAAAGAGAGAAGACACAAATTACCATTATTAGGAATTAAAGATACGTCACTGCATATCCTACAAACATCAAAAGGATAATAAGAAAATTCTACAAATAACTCTACACACATAAAATTGACCCCTTTGATGAAATGAACCAATTATTCAAAAACAAAACAAAAACCAAACTACTACAACTCACCTGATACGGAACAGATTTTTGAATAACTTTATTATTATTAAGAAAATTGATATTATCATGAAAATCCTCCCCAAAGTGAAATTTCCATGCCCAGATGATTTTACTGGAGAATTCTACCAAATGTTTCAAGAGAAGTTAACACCTATTCCATATAATCCTTTCCAACTGAAAAAGCATAATCTTTTGCTCAATTGAAAGGAGAGAATCTTTTGCTCTTTTGAGAGGAGCAAACACTTCCTAACTTATTCTATGAAACCATTATTACCCTGATACCAAAACCAGACAGTGCAAAAAACTTACAGACTAATATCACTAATGAATACAGATGAAAAATTTTTTAACAAAATTGTATTAGTAAATATAATTTAGCAATATATGAAATACAATTTAGCAGTATAGGAAAGTAATTATACATCATGACCAAATGAGTCTTTTCCAGGAATACAAGACTGGTTCAATATTTGGAAGTCAATCAGTGTGATCCAATGTATTTGCAGCCGAAGAGAAAGCACATGTTTGTATTACTTAATGCAGAAAAGGCATTTAAAATATGTCAATACCAATTTATGATGAAAACATTAAGCAAATGAGAACAGAGGGAAACTTCTTCAACTTGATGAAGAGCACCCACAGCTAATATTTTACTTAATTTTAAAAAACTTCTTCCTTCTAAGGTTGGAAACTAGGCAAGGATGCCCTCTCACACCACTGCTATTAAACCTAGTACATCCTAAATCTGAGAATTCAAAATGCAAAATGCTCCAAAATTTGAAACGTGTTGAATGCTAACATGATACTTAAAGGAAATGCTCATTTGAGCATTTTGGATTTCCAATTTTCAGATTTGGGATGTTCAATTGAAAAGTATTATGCAAATATTGCAAAATAAAAAATAAATCCAAAATCTGAAATACTTCTGGCCTCAAGTATTTTGTATAAGGGATACTCAACCTGTCCTGGATAATGTAGCCAGTGCAATAAGGGAAGATAAAGAAATAAAAGGCACAAAGATGAGAAAGAAATGAAACTGTTCTACATAGGAAAATCCTATGAAAATATCAAGGAATCTACATTTTAAAAACTCTCTTAAAATTCTAGCGAATTCAGCCACTTTGCAAGGTACAAGATAAGCACACAAAAGTTAATTTGTATTTCTGTATGCTGGCAATAAATAGATGGAAAACAAAATTAAAAATACAGTACCACTTACAAGCACTCAAAAAAAAAAAAAAAAAAAAAAAAAGAAATGCCAAGGTGTAAATTTAACAAAGGATGTACAGAACTTGTATGCTGAAAACTTGTATACATTTATCCAAGAGAAATAATAACTTATATGTACATAAAAACATGCACACAATTGTTTAGAGCAGCAGTATTTGCAACAGCCAAAGGAAACAACCAAAATGTCTCTCAATAGGTTAGTGGTTAAATAGTTTCCATGGAATAGTATCACAGGTTACCACCAATACCATGAAGTACTACTCAGCAAGAAATAAGGCACTATTAATGTACATACAACTTAGATAGATTTCAAGGGCATTATAGTAAGTGAAAAAGCAATCCTAATAAGTCATATACTATATGATTCTTTACAGTTGACCTTGAGCAACATGTGTTTGAACTATGTTAGTCTACTTATATGCAGGTTTTCTTCTGCCTCTGCCACTCCTGAAACAGCAAGACCAAGTCCTCCTCTTCCTCTTCCTCCTCAGCCTACTCAATGTGAAGAGGATGAGAATGAAGACCTTCATGATGATCCACTTCCACTTAATGAATAGTAAATATATTTTCTCTTCCTTCTGATTTTCTTAATGCATTATCTTTCTCTAGCTCACTTTATTGTAAGAATACACTAGATAATACATAGAACATACTAAATGTGTGTTAATCAACTGTTTATGTTATCAGTAAGGCTTCTGGTCAACACTATGCTATTAGTAGATACATTTTTGGGGAGTCAAAAGTTAATACTCACATTTTTTACTTCTTGGGAGATTGGCACCCCTAACTCCCACATTGTTCAAGGGTCAACTGTATATATTTATGTAAAATTCCCTAAAATAAAAAAAGAGATGGAAAACTGATTGATGGTTGCAAGGGCTGGGAATAGTGAGGGGGTGAGGGGGTAGGTATGACTGTAAAGGAGTAGTCTGAGGGAAGAACTTTGTAGTGATGGAATAGTTCTATATTTTGATTGAGGTGATAGCTATGTGAATCTACATTTGTGATAAAGTAGAACTGTATAGACACATTGTACCAATGTCAAATTCTTGGTTTTGATACTATACTAAATTTACATAAAATGTAACCTCCAGGGGAAACTAGGCGAAAGCTACTGGGACCTCTGTATTATCTTTGAAACTCCTTGTGAATTTATAATTTTATTTTATTGACTTTTTATAGTGATGAATTTGTCACTAACTGAAGTTGGTAGCAAAACTTTAATATTTGTAAAGGTAATGGAGAGATTAAAGTTTTACCTGATGATGCTTTATTTCCTTTTTGGGGGAGGGGGGATGGAATCTTATTCTGTTGCCCAGGCTGGAGTGCAGTGGCACAATCTCTACTCACTGCAACCTCCACCTCCGGGTTCAGGCGATTCTCCTGCCTCATCCTCCCGAGTAGCTGGGATTATAGGCATGCACCATCATGACCGGCTAATTTTTATATTTTTAGTAGAAATGGGGTTTTGCCATGTTGGTAGAGCTGGTCTCAAACTCCTGACCTCAGGTGATCTGCCCACTTCTGCCTCCCAAAGTGTTGGAATTACAGGCGTGAGCCATTGTGCCCAGTCCATTCCTCAGTTCTTTATAATTCCTTATGTTGCAAAGTTTATGGTTCATTCAGCTTTCACTCTTGGTCAAAGTTTGATAGTGACCATGACTGTGGATAGGTGTCCAGGAAGAGCACAGTCACTGGAAACATACCAAATTGTATAGACTCTGTCTCTGTCACTTACTTGTGTTGACCTTTCAGCCAATTAATTTCTCCGTGACTCAGTTTCTTCTGTTATAAAATGGGCTTAATAATCTTGGCCTCATGGAACTATAGTATAGTCAGTCCTCAGGTACTATGACTAAACACTCCTGGATTTAAATTAGGGTTAGTCAGTCACCCGTCCCCATCCCCACCTTTGCTTTATAAGACACTTTTGTAAAGGAGTCAATACTCGCTACTACATATACTAAATTTCCCTCTGACAAAGGTTTGGTCAATTTTGTTCCAGGAGTACTACTACAGTTTTCCTCATTTCTTTCATTTTTGGTGCTTCCAGACTCTACGTATGATGAGAAAAAATAGATGGAATACTGGAAGGGAGAATGAAAGCTACTTTTTTTTTTTTCTCCCTCTGTCATCCAGGTTGGAGTGCAGTGGCACAATATTGGCTCACTGCAACCTCTGCCTCCTGGGTTCAAGCTATTCTTCCTCCTCAGCCGCCTGAGTAGCTGGGGTTACAGGCACCTGCCACCACACCTGGCTAATTTTTTTTTTTTTTTTTTTTTTTTTTTTTGCATTTTTTCTTTTAGTAGAGATGGGGTTTTGCCATGTTTCGCAGGCTGGTCTCAAACTCCTGGCCTCAAGCAATCTGCCTACCTTGGCAGGCAACGTATGGGGATTGCAGTTGTGAGCCACTGCACCTGGCCATGAATGCTGCTTTGAAAAGAAGAAACTTGCAAAGTTCTTCACCTGCTTTCTCATTCATTTCTCCTTGGGATGATAAAAATGTTTTTAAAACCAACAAAGAGCATACTTCACACAGTATACTACATGTTGCCAGTGGAGGATGTCCAGATTTTTGGTGTCTTGAACAAAGAATTGAACAAAACTCACAAACGAAACAAGGAAACAATGAAGCAACAAAAGCAGATTTATTGAAAGTGAAAGTACACTCCACGGTGTGGGAGCAGGCCCAAGCATAGGGGCCCAAGAGCCCAGTTGCAGATTTTTCTGGGGTCCAAATACCCGCAAGAGGTTTCCCATTGGCCACTTGGTGTTCACCTCATACAAATGAAGTGGCGGCCCACAATCAGTCTGATTGTGAAAAGCAACCAATCAGAGGCTGAAGTGAAGCTACAAAGTGGCACTCCTGTGCAAAAGTCTGATTGGTTTGCATAGGAGTACCAATCAGAGGTACTTTCAGTTTTCCATCTGCCATGCAGAAAGGCAGGGGGGTGGCAAAGGGAGTAGCCTAGCCTCTGGTCCTTTTGTTAGTTAAGTGTGGAAAGTCGGGGTTTTCCTTTTAATTTAGTTCTAGGAAGATAGCGTGAATTGGGCTTAGGTTCCCAGCTTCCAGACCCTATTCTCTTCCCTCATTGGTATTTTACACAACTTCTCTACTTAAATTTATTGCCTGGGCCACAAACCCACTCAGGTTTGTTTTAAAAGATGTGCCTGTGGGGATTCTTGTAAAGGTGCCCATGGAGAGACAGAAAAAAACAGAAAGTTCTGGGAACCAGCCCACCTTGACCTTCTTTCCCCACATCAGTTTCATTCTCTTACTGCTGCTGGCTTCCTCACCCTCTACTACATGAATTTGCTGTTTCCTAATACTTTTGTCTTCCTTTGGCATGGACTGAGGCTCCAGAACAAACAATGAGGCAATGTCTGCAGAGTGCTATCAAGATTGTGCAAATAAATACAATGGGCACTCATAGAAACTAATGTTCATTTCCATTAGAAGGCTTCATGGAGAAGGTGGCAATCTGAGCTGAACCTTGAAAAATGATCCCTAAGAAAACATTTTAGGCAGAGTAAACAACAGAGGTAAAGCTATAGAGACAGAAAAGAACAGACTGTGTAGTGAAATTGGCATGGACTCGCAAGGTGAGTATAATGTAGGGCATCTATAATGCCATAAACATGGCTCGAGTCACCAAAGGAAGTATGCTTTGCAGGAGACAAAAGGAAAGTTGACATAAGAATAGAGACTGCCTACCCTTTTTTTGGTATAAATTTAAGGGGTACAAGTGTAGTTTTGTTACATGAATATGTTGTATAGTGGTGAAGTCTAGGCTTTTAGTGTATCCATTACTCAAATGTGTATTATACCTGTTAAATAATTTCTCCTCCCTCACCCCCATCCACCCTTCTGATTCTCCAAAGTCTATCGTTTCACACTTTATGTCCATGTGTACACATTATTTAGCTCACACTTACAAATGAGAATATGTGGTGTATGATTCTCTGTTTCTGAATTGTTTCACTGAAGATAATGATGTCCAGTTCCATCCATGTTGTTGAAAAAGACATGATCTCATTATTTCTTATGGTTGAGTAGTATTCTAATGTGTATATATCCACCATATTTTCTTTATTCAATCATCCGTTGATAGACACAAGGTTGATCCTATATCTTTGTTATTGTGAATATTGTTGCAATAAACATACAAGTGCCGATATCTTTTTTATATAATGATTTCTTTTCCTTTGTATAGATACCCAACACTGGAATTACTGGATTGGATGGTAGTCCTATTTTTAGTTTTTTTAAGAAATCGCTATACTGTTTTCTATAGAGGTTGTACTAATTTACATTTCCACCAACAGTGTATGAGAGTTCCCTTTTCTCCATATCTTCGCCACCATCTGTTGTTTTTTGACTTTTTTTTTTCTTGAGACAGAGTCTCACTCTGTCACCCAGGCTGGAGTACAGTGGTGCAATCTCGGCTCACTGCAACCTCCGCCTCCTGGGTTCAAGCGATTCTCTTGCCTAAGCCTCCTGAGCAGCTGAAATCATAGGCACTTGCCACCATGCCTGGCTAATTTTTGTATTTTTTTTCATAGAAACGGGGTTCCACCATGTTGGCCAGGCTAGTTTTGAACTCCTGACTCCAGGTCGTATACCTGCTTCGGTCCCCCAAAGTGCTGGGATTACAGGCGTGAGCCACCGTGCCTGGCCTTGACTTTTAAATAATAGTCATTCTGACTATTAAGATGATGTCTCATTGTGGCTTTAATTTGCATTTTTCTGGTGATTAGTGATGTTGAACCTGTTTTCATGATCTTATTTGTCATTTATGTGTCTTATTTTGAAAAATTTCAAATATCAATCAATATTTGTAAGGATCGATAATGTAATTTATAATGAAATTGCTTTCTCAGCTATTAATGTTAACTATATCATCTTCATATAGCCTTATAACTCATGTGTGCTATTCCTTTTTCCTCTGTTCCTTTTATTTTCACTTTCCTTGTAATGTTAGTCTCTTTGTACTGATTTCTGAAGAGTTCATTTATGATTAAAGATGTTAACATTTTGTTTAGAAAAAAAGAAAAATGTCTATTCATATCCTTAAACTCATTTTTAAATTGAGTTTTATCAATTTTAATGGGGTTATTTGTGGGGTTTTTTTTTGTTGAGTTGTTTGAGTTCCTTGTAAAATATGAATATTAGTCCCCTGTTGTTTGCGTAGTTTGCAAATATTTTCTCCCATTCTGCAGGTTGTCTGTTTACTCTGTTGATTGTTTCTTTTGTTGTGCAGAAGCTTTCAAGGTTGCTTAAGTCCTATTTGTCTATTTTTTGTTTTTGTTGCTTGTGCCTTTGAGGTGTTAGTCAGGAATTCTTTGCTTAGACCGATGTCTAGAAGAGATTACCCTAGGTTTTCTTCTAGTATTTTTATAGTTGCAGGTCTTAGATTTAAGTCTTTAATCCATCTTTAGTTGTTTAATGGTAGTTCTCTAGTCATGTGGTTTATTTTCTGGTAACTTTTTTGAACCCTCTTTGAAGTCCTTTATTCATGTTTGCTAGCAAATAACTAAAAGAAAAGCAAATAGATCTCCCATTCATCAGGTGTTTTGTGTCACTGAATTATTGAGAAATATTACTTGTTTTTCCTGTCCTATATTATATTTATGCAATTGTGGCCATAATTTAGGACAATTACATTTATGCAATTATGCATTTCTAATCTGGAAATTTTTCCCAATTAAAAATGAAGGGAGAATGTTTTCAATCAACTAATTGCACCAAGGGTTTGTGAGATGGTGTCTATAATGTTAAATAAACTGTGATAATTTGGGTAATTGTTCAGCAAGCATTCACTCCTCTTCCCCTCACACTATAGGTGGGGTCTGCTTCACCAACCTCATGATGTTGGATGTTGCCCTGTGACTTGTTTTACCCAATGTAATGTTAGTAGTCATGATGTGAGCAGAAGCCTTAGATATGCTTGGTTCTTAATTTGGCATTCTTAGTGGCATGCTATGAAGAGAGAATGCCTCAGAAAGAACAAATACATACTGAAGAAACCTGAACCTAGCTGTAGGCTAGACCCAAGCCAGAAGCAGAGTCACTCAGCTAAGCCCAGTTTAAGTCACCTGTCCTGCAGTTGACCTGCAGATGCTTGAGCATGAGAATGAATGCTCATTTCTGTAAGCAACTGAGTTTGATTTGGTTTATTACACGGCATTATTGCAGCAATAACTAAAATATGAACAATGTGTTTTTATTGAATAACATTGAGAAACTTAGCCAAAGCTATAAAAAATAAACAGCGTATTGAATATATATATATTCTATATATATTTATATAGCTATAAAAAATAAACAGGGTATTGAATATATATATATTCTATATATATTTATATAGCCTATAAAAAATAAACAGGGTATTGAATATACAGATATTCTATATATATTCTGTATATATTCTATATATAGATATTCTGTATATATTCTATATATAGATATTCTATATATATTCTATATATAGATATTCCATATATATATTCTATATGTAGATAGAGAGAGTCATTATTCATGTGGATTTTTTTTTGAGGTGGGATCTCACTCTGTTGCTCAGGTTGGAGTGCAGTGGCATGATCATAGCTCATTGCAACCTAAAACTCCTAGGCTGAAGGGCTCCACCTGCCCCAGCCTCTTGAGTACCTGGACTGCAGGCCCATCCATCATGTCTGGCTAACTTTTTTTTTTTTTTTTTTTTTGTAGAGAAGTGGTCCTGCTATGTTGTCAAGTCTGGTCTTGAACTCCTGGGCTCATGCAATCCTTCTGCCTCAGCCTGCCAAAGTGTTGGGATTATAGGCACGAACCACCACGCCTGGCCCACATGGATTTTAATGCATGGTCCAGGAGCTGAACTCTGACTTGTTTGCTCACACATTGCTCCCTTGGAAAAAGTAGCTGTTGATCAGATTTGCAAGTAAATTCTGGTTGCAAGGGTGGATTAGGTTAGGTTTGGAAAAATCATTCCAAATCATGTGGTTGCCAAGAGTAACCTGGTTACCAGGGCTCTTGGTATACCAGTTCAAGTTCTGCCTCTGTTCAATCCTGCTTCCTTTGTTCTTCCATGGGAGTTCTTGAGATCTGTAATCCCAATGTCAACTCTATTTCCCAGGGAACCTGAATGAAGGCAGAAAACAGTATGTGGAGTATTTTTACCTTATATACGTAATATAGTTTAGATGTTTCATCCCCTCCAAATCTCATGTTGAGATGTGTCCTCCAGTGCTGGAGGTGGACCTAGTGGGGGATATTTGGGTCATGGGGATGGATCCCTCATGAATGGCTTGGTGCCCTGTTTGTGGTAATCAGTGTGTTATCACTCTGAGTTCACTTGAAATCTGGTTGTTTAAAAACAGACTAACTCTCTTGCTCCCTCTCTTACCAAGTAACATGCTAGAAGGGAGAAAACTTCCCCTTCTCCTTTTGCCATGAGTGAAAGCATCCTGAGACCCTCACCAGAAGCAGATGTTGGCACCATGCTTCTTGCACAGCCTGCAGAACTGTGAGCAAAACCAAATCTCTTTTCTTTATGATTTACTCAGCCTCAGGTATTTTTTTGTAGCAATGCAAATGAATGGGCACAATCTGTTAAAAAAATAGTGACTGGATAAGTGTTTACACACATGCACACACACACAGATAGACACACACTTGTAACTCTCTAGAAAGATACAATAAGTTGTTACAATGGAAAAGGAAGGAGAGATTGTCAATAAGAGGATTTACTCTTCTCTTGATACCTGTTTTCTTTGAAATTTTCTAAGAATTTATATCACTTTTTCAATAATTTAAAAGACAAAAACAAGTATGATGAAAAGGTGCTGTCGGCTCTACGAGGCTAGAGAGCTGAACCAAAAGATCTTCCAACTACAAGCCAGCTAGTTTTGCCAAGGACATGGTGTTCAGTTATACAAAATCCCAGAATATTTTAGCAGTAAATATGCCTAAACATCCAACTATAAAGATACACAGTCTAAGTAGTGCGAGAAAACAGCTTTTTAGTTCCCGAGCATTATTATTATTGTAATTTTAGATAGGATCTTGCTTTCTTGCCCAGGTTAGAGTGCAGTGGTGTGATCATAGCTTACTGCAGCCTTAAACTCCTGGGCTCAAGCTGTCCTTCCTCCTCAGCCTCCCAAAGTGCTGAGATTACAGGTCTGAGCCATCATGCACAGCAATTATTTTATTTTACTAATATGAGATCAATATAAATAAGTTAAGTAATGCAAAAAAGATTTTAAAAAAGAGTTAAAAAAGACTGCCAATTCCACTATATAGAAATAACTTTACTCCAGAAATCTTTCTGTACATATATACAGATGGAAGCATAGATCTATAAACTGGTGGAAGTAATTCTTAATGAGATCATATTCTAAATAAAAAATATTAAATTTAAATGTATTTGAGTTTAAGAGAAATACAATTTGCAGGGATGTAATGTTCTAAACCATTTCTCTACACTTAAGAAAAAAATTAATAAAAATCATTAAGAAGTTGAAGTTGTTAAAAATTACTTCCTTCCATTTCAAACAGTATTGATTGGAGTCCCTGCTGTGGAAAATGAGGACATTACTAGCAAAAGCTAACACTTATTGAGTGATTACAATATTCCAAGCATGAATCTAAATGCCTTATGTGCGCTAAGTCGTGCAATCCTTAAAGAAACCCCGTAAGATAGAGACGTCATTTCCATTTCTGTTGTTGTTGTTGTTGTTGTTTTTCTGTGACAGAGTCTTACTTCGTTGCCCAGGCTGGAGTACAGTGGTGGTATCTCAGCTCACTGCAACCTCAACTTCCTTAGCTCAAGTGATCCTCCCGCCTCAGCCTCCCAAGTGGCTGGGACTACAGGCACACGTTACCAAGCTTGGCTAATTTTTTTTTTGGTAGAAATGGGGTTTTGACATGTTGCCCAGGCTGATCTTGAACTCCTGAGCTCAAGTGATCTGCTCCCTTCAGCCTCCCAAAGTGCTAGGATTACAAGCATGAGACTCTGCACTTATTTTCATTCCCATTTTTTAAATTAAAGAATACCTAAGGTTCAGAAAGTTTACATGATTGCATAGGACCATGTCACTAAGGTAGCAGCAAAACTAGAATTCAGACCTGGGCCCAGAGCCCCTGGGCTCTTAACTTCCACTGCCTCCCTTCTCACTGGTGCTTGCATTCCCATTGATTAAACTTTTTTGTGTGTGCTGCCAAATTTGTATTATTTATATTGTTTTATGTGCTGTTGTCTTTTGACCACATTAGTTTAGTATTTATTCCATGTTTATGTGGATTTCATGCCATCCCCAGTCCTTTCACATGGATATTCCATTTGTGAGTTTAGTAATTTGTTTTTATCTTTTTTTTTCTCCCAGTAAGAACCTATGAATCCTCTATTCCTGGAGTTCTTTCAGATTTGAAAGGATTGTTTGAATTTTGGACATCTTGCTTGAATATAATCTTGAGTTATATGCTTTAGTTTTTTAAAGAAATTTTCCTTGTATATTTCTCCATTCTTTTAGACTGAATCATGCTGTGAAAAAGTAGACAGGCTGGGTATGGTGGCACACACCTGTAATCCCAGCATTTTGGAAGGCTGAGGCAGGCAGATCCCTTGAGGTCAGGAGTTCAAGACCATCCTGGCCAACATTGCAAAACCCTGTCTCTACTAAAAATACAAAAAGTAGCTGGGTGTGATGGCAGGTGCCTGTAATCCCAACTACTCAGGAGGCTGAGGCAGGAGAATCACTTGAACCAGGAGGTGGAGGTTGCAGTGAGCCAAGATTATGCCGCTGCACTCCAGCCTGGGCGACAGAGTGACACTCTGTCTCAAAAAACAAAACAAAAAAAGAAAAGAAAAGAAAAGAAAAGGCTCATTTTCTCTCCTTTACAGAGGATTTTCTTTTTCTACCCAACACCTAAAGAATACCTTCTCTTCCCTTCCCATTTATTTCCTTCTCTTCTATCTTTTGGTCTCTCCTCCCTCTTCTTCCACTTTCTTCTGTTCATTTTCTTTTTCTTTTTTTTTAAAAATTTCTTTATTTTTAAAATGTCATTTTACTAAGGTGTGGCTTTATTGTTGTTGATTTTTCTGTATGAAATGTTCTTTCAAGTTTGTATGAATGTTTAGTTTGCTGGAATTATCCTTTATTTGAGGTTTTTTTTTTTGGTAGTAATTCTTTGGGAGCTTTTGTTGTTGCAGGAACAATGTTCACTAGTGTCAGGATGCTCCTGTTGAATTTTGGGTGTGTGTGTTCCACATTCTTCATTGTTTCCAGTGTTTCAATCCCCACCTCCTTCTCCAATATTTTTATCTAGTGATTAACTTTATTGGTGATTATCTCAAATCCTTTTTCTACCTTAGTAACTCAGTTTATGTTTCTGCCCATTATGTTTTTAATCGATTTGTTATATCTATAATGATGTAGTTTTGGCTCTCTATGAATTCTGGCAATTTTCCATTTCTTCTCTTTCTGTTCTTTTCTTATCATACTGTTTTTAGCCTTTGTTTTATTTATTAACATAGTAGATTACCTTCTCATTTCTTTTCGCCTTATTCTTGCTTGGTTAGTGTTGTCCAGAACTTACCTTTGCTCTAACATATTTACTTCTTGATTCTCTTTCCACTGCGCCTAAGAGGAGCTGACTTTCATTTTTGTGACAAAATTTAAGATATCTTCTAGCACACAAGGCATGAATAGGAGGAAGAGATTACTCAGAGGAAATGGTGTCTAGTATTTGTAACAATACCTAGACTCTGCTATCATATCGGAAGTTTTCCTAATGTTCTGTACTGGGGTTATCATTAGGGCAAGCAATCTACCATAACAAGTAATTTTCAAACCTTATTTAACACAAAAAAAGTTTATTATAGTTTACTTATGCTATAGTCCAATGAGGATATCATGAAGGAAGGTAGCCAAAGTCATCCAGAGACTAAATTACTTCTATTTTTTGAGGCCACCATCTTCAACACGTGGCCTCCAGTGTCACTACAGACAGGGAAGAGAAAAATGGAGGCTCTCACATGCATCTGGATGTGGCATTGTAATTTTATTCCACACTGCATGGGCTGAAACTTTGTCTCACAAATGCTGTGTAGTTGCAAAGCACCTTAAAAATGCAGAGTAAATGTATACTCAGGAGGAAAGTTGAATGGGTTTGGTGAACTCATAACGTTCTTTCTGCCATAACTTCAGTTCCTATTTTGGTGCTTACAAAATAATTGTAAAGTGTGTAAACCCAAAATAAAATTCAAAGCCCTTCTGTGTCCCCACCAACCATCTGAACGGATCCTTCCTCTTGGCTAGGGCATTCCAAAGTTAACCTGAAAAACTGGTTCAGGCCATGATGGGAAGGGTTGGACATACCTCTTTATATCTTCCTCCATTTTGGAATTCGGGAAAAGTCAACTAGCATTAACACCAATACAGACCTTAAGTTTGATAAGAAACATTTATAATCTATTCTCTCTGAAGCCTCCTCCCTGGAGGCTTCATCTGCATGATAAAACTTTGGTCTCCACAACCACTTATCATAATCCAGACATTCCTTTCTATTGATAAATCTTTCAACCAATTGCTAATCAGAAAAATTTGAAATCTATCTATGGCCTGAAAGCAACTCCCACACCCCTTGCTTTGAGTTGTTCCACTTTTCTGGACAGAACCAATGAATGTATTATATATATTTGATTGATGTCTCATGTCTCCTTAAAATGTAGTGCCCAGACCACATTGGACATATGTTCTCAAAATCTTCTGAGGGGTGTGCCATGGACCACTGGTCATTCATATTTGGCTCAGAATAAATCTCTTCAAATCTTTTACAGAGTTTGATTGTTTTTGTTGACAATAATTTGACACCCAACATGGGGCCTCAGAGAAGACTAAGAACCCTGAAGGAGTTGTCTGAACCTCGAGCTAAGGTATCAGCAGGAGCTCATTGAAAGCCTCCTTGACTTTGAGTTTCTCCTCTGATAGAATTTGTAAGTCCACCTGAGCCGTGAACTTCCCTTTCATTGACTTTTCTTGATTTATTCTAAGCTGTTTTTTTCCCCCTCCTGGGAAAGTTGTTGTTTAGGATCCTTATTCTGGCATTCTAAAGGTCTTCTTTATTGTCTTTTTCTAAAGACAATAATTTTGATGGGCTTGTATGCACATTTGCATGTGGAACTGAACTGTTGTTTTCATAGATAAATGAAAGACCAAGTTTCCTCAGCTCCAGAGAGAAAGGGCATTTTGCTATTCCCAGCTGAAAGGTGCCCCTGGGTGACCAGGGGCCAAGTTGGAGTATCTGATGGGTTGACCTCCTGCAACATATGGGTAGCCCTACAGAGAACCCTCAACAAAATTAATTTAAAAAGGCAAGGAAATGCATATAGGAGCTGGTCACTTTGTATTTTGAGGCCTCTCAAAGGTGCTAGACCTCTGGAGAGCAAAACCAAGACATGTAAGAGGGTGGAAATGACTCAGTGGTGACGTACTGTGGAGTCCTGCCCACAGTCAGTACACATCAACTCACTTCAATAAACTCTAGGCCATAGCTCAGTTTCTCTCTCTTCATTTTTTTTTAAATTGGGAAACAAATAATCTAAGAGTGAGGAAAAACAAGGAGAATGACTCTCTTTTGAGTATACTGTTGGTTTTATGGTGCCTTTACTGGGAAGTGTTTGTGTAAAATGGACATATTATGGTCTTTTTGTACACATTTACATCACAGAAGAATTCAGAGCCCAAAGGTTGACCTGCAAACTATCAAGCTCTTAAGTTCTCTATTTCTCTATTTTATTTTAGGCCTGCATTAAACCTATGAGATATAAACCACTGTTTAGATCCAGCCAGTTTTTTTTTTCTTTGCAAACTGGTGAGTTTGTACACATGGCTAGAGTTCTGAAGTAAAAGCTATAGCATCTTTGTTTGTGTAAGTGTGTATGTGTGTGTTTCTGTGTACTTACACACATTTTGTTCATGTGTCTTGGCCACAAGGTACTGAATTGGTTTAAAGAGTACTCATAAATTAAATAGCCCAAATACTTTTCAAGTTCACGTAACTTAAGCCTTAAATAAATAGGCTAGGTTTAAAATTATTGGTAAAATAATTCTAAAAATGTCTTAGGAATTGTCAGCATTTTTGTTTGCGTTTATTGATCAAGCAGTTTCATAGTTATTTCTGCAGAATACTATAGGGTGTCAAAATTTGCCATAAGGGTTATAAACCTATAAGCCCAGCCCAAAACAGAATGATCTTTGTTTGTGTAATTTTTGATAAATAAGATGCTTAGGATTGTTGGTTTAATGAAAATATCTAAATACTGAGTTATTGGTAAAATACTCATATATTTAACCTTAAGTTTCTTACTTAGGTAAATACCTGAAATTCATGGGTTATAAAAATTGTTAATGGGAAAATAACTTTAAATGATGTTTCATAAATAATCTATTTTTCATAAATAATCTAGTTAAATTATTAAATAAATTAACCAGGTAAATATAATGAAATAAATGCTTGTAAACAAACATATAATTTAGAACCAAGGTTATATTAAATAATCGATATAATTAAATGTCTGGGGAAATTACCCAATTTTCCAATTTGAAAATTATAAAAAACACTTTAATAATGTGTTATTATAAAAGCCAATTCAAAGGTAATTTAGAGGTTATATGTAAAACAAGGCAAAAGGAACCAGGAAATAAGAGAGATGTAAAGAAAGTTATAGATATAAAGGAGTATTTTTTGGTAATAAGGGTTAAAAGTAATTTTATATGAGAAAGAACCTTGTATGATGAATTTTTTGTTCTGAAATAAGATAATTGGTTGTTCAAGAAAGGGATATTTAGGAAACCAGAAAGTCCAAACATGTCATGAACGGGCTATGTAAGTTGTAATAAAGTTGGTAAAAAGAAATTTATAAAAATGTTACGGGATCAAGTTGGCTATAATTAAAGAAAATTATAATAGCTTTTCTAAAAATGGGGCTTTGAAATTAAAAGTACACATACACAAGTATAGAATTGGTTAGAACAAGATTTTATTTAAAATATTGACTTATTCTAGGCCAGGCACGGTGGCTCATGCCCATAATTCCAGCACTTTGGAGGGCCTAGGTGGGCGGATCAGTTGAGGTCAGAAGTTGGAGATTAGGCTGGCCAACATGGTGAAAACCCGTCTCCACTAAAGATACAAAAATTAGCTGGGTGTGGTGGTGCCTGTCTGTAATCCCAGCTACTTGCAAGGCTGTGGCATGAGAATCACTTGAACCCAGGAGGTGGAGGTTGCCGTGAGTCAAGATAGTGCCACTGAACGCCAGCTTAAGTGATAGAGCAAGCCTCTGTCTCAAAGAAAAAGTAAAAAAAAAAAAAAAAAAAAAAAAAAAGAAAAGTAAAATGTTGATTTACTCTTAATGCAATAAATTTTTAATTTTTCAAACTCTAGAATCTGTTTGTTTTTGAAATTCTTCAGATTGATATCTCAGATTTTCAGCTCTTTCTCTCTTTTGAAAAGTCCTAGGATAGTAACTCTCTCCTTCACCTTTTGTTGGTTCCTGTAATGTTTTTCATTAATAATCTAAAGCAAGGAAGAGCACTTATTGAAAGCAAGCAATGAAAAATCTTTTGGAACTGCCTTAGTCTGTATGTCTGTTATATCTATATGTTTATATGTATCAAGTGGAAATGATATTTCACTACCAAACTATATGAAAGTGCTCTAATTAATTGACTTAAAGAAGAGTAAGCACTTATCAAACTGATAGAAGCTAGCTCAGATGCCTTTTAATTCACATGCCCTTGGTTATCTTTGGTAAGATTAATTCTCTCCAGTAGTTTAAAATTTTAAAGTCATGTTATGTTAAATAAGTAACCTCAGTGTTTTCACTGGGGATTAGATTACTAAGAGGTAAAATAGTAGGAGAGTAAAAGGTGTTTTTGGTAAAGTTCATTAAATCACAAGGTTGTGGTTTTTACTTAAAATGTGTATTTGTTTCTAGTTTAGAGACTATTTAAGAGTCACTTTAAAATGAAGGAAAAAATTATATAGAGAAAACGCAATATATAAAGAGAAAACTAAAAGATGGGGAACGAGAAACCTTGATTCTTGGGTGGCCATGTGGTTTCCCATCTTAAGGAGCTGCAGCCAGGCTGCATTTGCTTTTTGCTAAAGGTAAAAGTTACCTCTGAGACCTGTGGTTACCAAAAAGATAGTCATTGTGGGAGAAAGAAAAAACCAAGTTACTATTAAAACCAGAGTGTATAATATAAAAGGATTGTTCCATTTTGTAGATTGGTATCATTGGCATCTGGAAAATCCTTTACTATGATGGATTGTAAAAATAATTACTTTAAGGTTAATATCCTTAATTTTAAATGCTACAGAATGCAAAAACTTGTTTGGGTTGATGCAGGACCCAGAGCTCACTGCTAAACCATTTGTGAGTATATGTAATCCAAATGCAAAGGAGGTTAATCCTGAGAGAATATCCAGTCTAATGAGCTGGATAAACACCACTGTAAGGTCTTTTTACCTGAAGGAGACTGCCCAACACTCCCTATAAAATGCCAAGTGGAGTAGTCCAGATGAAGCAGCTGATATGTGCTTCATACGCAAGCCATGTGGAACTGGCTTTATAATGACCAGGATATTCTCCATTGAATATGCCTCTTACCTAGGTCTTGATAAATGTTGGGGTTAAGGAAACCCTTTTAACATGGGTACCCCAGGTGACACTACTTCCATAGAATTATATGACTGTTTGAGAAGCCTTACCAAATTTGCTGTTCTTCATGGGTCTTATAGATTCTTAATAAAACATTAGGATAATTAAAATGTTTAAAAAGGGGAAAAAATGGCAAAGGCAAAAGAAAGTCAAAGAACTTGCTCCAGAAAGGAGATAGAAATCTTTAAATGGTTATTAAGAAATGAAATAAATAAAATGAAAATTGGTGAAGTTAAAACAAAGGTCCTTACAACACTATTGAGGGATGAGTGAACCAAAGGGAGCCCCTGCTTGTTCCCCAACACTAAAGGGTTCTACATCAGTTTTCTGCATTTGCCCCAAATTGGGGAAATCTAAGAAAAATCAAAAAAGCAAAAATTATAATGAGAAAGGTAACATTGCCTGGGGCAATTATGAGGCAAATTAAGTTAAAAATTGACAGAAGATCCTGAGTCCCTTGGCTCAACTTCCTCCCTGCTGGGAACCCAAATCTTTGTACACCGTAAAAGGTAAAATGATCTGGGGATAGAAAAGAAAAGCACCTGGGACCAGAACATAAAAATATACAGGTTGATAGGATGATGAAATTTGAAATGTTTAAACAGGTTTTATGTAAAGTAGTTGTGACTTCTTTACCTAAATGTCTTATGAAAATAGGTACTGTATCTGACTAGGAGATGCTTCCCCTATGTAGTACTATACAAATGAAGGCACGTAAATCTGCCCTTTGAGAAATGATAATTGTACACTGTAAATGGGAACTAATAAGATTGCCTGAGTCCACAGAATATTGGGTAAAAGTTGGAATGCTAGTCGGGACAAATCCTCCACTTTATAGCCCTTCGTGAAACATTTATTGGGGTTTATGGCAAAAGACTGTGAGTACTTCCCAGTGACAACTACTGGACTAGAGATTTTTCACTGAAGGGGCATTTACTGCCTTGCTATGGAATGTTAACTGAAGCTATCCCTATGCTAATGGAAATAATGGTGCCCAAAAGAGTTCCATAATGTATTAGTCAAGGTTCTCTGGAGGGACAGAACTAATAGGATATATATAAATGGGAGTTTATTAAGGAGTATTAAGTCACACAATCACAAAGTCCCACAATAGGCTGTCTGCAAGCTGTGGAGCAAGGAAGTCAGTCTGAGTCCCAAAGCTGAAGAACCTGGAGTCTGATGTTCAAGGGCAGGAAGCATCCAGTATGGGAGAAAGATGTAGGCTGGGAGGCTAAGCATGCTTTTATATCCTAGCTGCACTGGCAGCTGATTGGATGGTGCCCTCCCAGATTAAGGGTGAGAGTCTGCCTTTCTCAGCCCCCTGACTCAAATGTTAATCTCCTCCAGCAACACCCTCACAGACACACCCAAGATCAATAGCTTGCATCCTTCAATTCAATCAAGTTGGCACTCAGTATTAATCATCACACGTGATAAAATAAAAATGGTTTACATAAGATCTTGCTACCTGGCAATGCAAGGAGGAGATATTCCTGAGCTGGGAGCCTCCTTTTTTCCTCCATAGGACTGACTCTATGTGAGGAGCTGCTAGATTCTACTGTGCCTGATAAACAGCTCTCATCTAACAAAAGCTACTTAGCATGTGAATGGCAGTTCAGAATGAATAAATGACATGTTGTTTAAAAGGCTGCTGCTCAGTTAAAAAAGAGTCAAGAAAATCTTCTGAGTTATTTATAGTTTAGAGCATTTGGGTGAAGTATGTCTTTGTAAACAAACTCACCTTTCTTTCTATCTGAGTTCTCTGAAATTTGGAAACTGTTTGTGATTTTGACAATATAGTTATTTGTGTAAGTTTAGTAAAAGTCTTTCCAAAGAGGACAATTAGAGACACTGGTTATTTTGCCAAGACTTTGACTAGAATAACACATTTTTAGGTAAAGTTCCGGCAAACCCAACTTAAAAAGTGCCTATATGGCCAATAAATTCTTGCTGCACTTTATGCAAATAATAAGGCCAAGTATAATAAGCCTAAAACATATTTTGCACACAAATTGGCCTTACTATAGTTTCTTTTAATAGAAAAGGAGGGCTATAGAAAGAGAAATTGTTTCAAAGGAAAAGTGTAACACTTGATACTAGATTTCAGCCCTGACTTTTTTTTGAGATGGAGTCTTGCTGTGTTGCCCAGGCTAGAGTGCAGTGGTGCAATCTTGGCTCACTGCAACCTCTGCCTCCCAGGTTCAAGTGATTCTCCCATCTCAGCCTCCCAAGTAGCTGGGACTACAGGTGCGTGTCACCAGGCCTGGTTAATTTTTGTATTTCTAGTAGAGATGGGTTTCATCATGTTGGCTCAGCTGGTCATGAACTCCTGACCTCAAGTGATCTGCCTGCCTAAGCCTCCCAAAGTGCTGGGATTATAGGCATGAGCCACTGCACTTGGTCTGACTTTTGTTTTTTGAGTGCAGATGGAATCATGAATTATTTATTGGCTGCAATAATCCTCTGGAGAGTATGAGATTATAATTTTTCTTCATATTTTTAGTTGGTGCCCTTATGGAATAGCTTCATTTCTCTGTTTTGACACACAAAATACTCTTTTGATTGTCAAAGTGTTAGTGTTATTTCTCTTTCCTTGTTTTACTTCCAAGGAAACAAAAATCATTGTATTTTGAAGACTAGAGATATGAATCTCCTGCATTTGGCATCACACTGGGCTTGATCTGTTTTTCACTGGAAATGCCCTGCTGCTAAGGCTGAACAAGCATCTTCCCTTCAGGCCCAGGGACTGTTGTGGAAAAGGTGGACTGGTGAGATTGTAAGGGCTGTTTTGAGGGATAGAATTAGGTTAGACCCTCCAAATCAAGAAGGGTACAGAGATTCCTAAACATTGGCAAAACAAGGGACTTTGTCTATTATGTGGCATCTTTGCATCCACCCCAACCATAAAGAATTTCTTGCTTCCTGTAGAATTAAAAAAAATAATTATGGGGAGGATAAAGATACCTCATGGCAAAACCTCCTGGGTATAATACACCCAGTTATGAGTTGTGAAAATTAATACATACTAAAAAGTTTTTTCAGAGCAATGCTCATGTTTCATATAGCTAATTGCTGTAAGTCTGTAATTGAAATGAAGGCTACATAGCTTAAGAGAAGTTAAAGACAGCTCAGTTTTGTAACCTCATCTTTGACTTTTTGTTCATTGGTTTTTTACTTCAAAAATTTTGTTTAAGGGGTGATGACTGCCTGTCCACATCCATTCTTGTCTGGCTTAGAACATTTAATTGACTGGAAGTCTTTTGAATCTAAATCCCTCAGCCATAGGCGTCCCATTGAGGAACAGGATGGGCCCCAGGTGGGCAGCCATGCCACCCCGGCAACATCATGGGACAATATAAACATTTGGTGGCCACTGATGTTGCCTCTGGCAAATCTTGGCCAGAAGGGGGAGAATGTAAACCAAAACTAAAATTCTAGGGCCCCTGTAGCCAACTGAAAGGATTCCTCTTCTTGGCCAGGACATTCTGAAGTTAACCTGAAAAACTCGTTCAGGCCCTGACAGGAAGGGAGGGTCAGACATGCCTCATGTCTTCCTCCCTTTTGGAATTCAGGAAAAGCTGATCAGCATTTAACATCAACACAGACCTTAAGTTTGACAAGAAACATTTACAATCTATTCTCTCTGAAGCCTGCTTCTTCTGCATGATAAAACTTTGGTCTCCACAAACTTTTATTGTAACCCAGACATTCCTTTCTATTGATAATAACTCTTTTGACCAATTGCCAATTACAAAAATTTTAAATCTACCTATAACGTGGAAGTCCCTTCCCCCTACCTTTAAGTTGTCCTTCCTTTCTGGATTGAACCAATGTATATCTTTTATATATTTGATTGATGTCCCATGTCTCCCTAAAATGTATACAACTAAGCTATACCCAGACCACCTTGGGCACATGTTCTCAGGATCTGCTGTGGGCTGTGCCACTGGCCGTTGGTCAGTCACTCATATTTGGCTCAGAATAAATTTCTTCAAATAGTTCACAGAGTTTGACTCTTCGTCAAAAAGAGTGAGTACCTTCTGGCTTCAGATCAGTTGTCCAAATGAGTGTGTCTCCCTGATAGTGAGTCCATCTCATAGTTAGCTTCCTCTATTGAACCAGTTTCTCCCATCACTCATTCCTACAAAATAGGATGACTCAGTTAATTTTACTACAAAAGCAAAGTACTGGACATAAAGACTAATTGCAGGCATTTGTTTGGCTTGATAGTACTAAAATTTGTACTCTTGAAAAGTCCTGGCTGAGTGTGTTGGCTCATACCTGTAATCCCAGCACTTTGAGAGGGTGACACAGTTGAATTGCTTGAGCTCAGGAGTTTGAGACCAGTCTGAGTGACATGGAGAAACCCTGTCTTTACAAAAAATACAAAAATTAGTCAGGCATGGTGGTGTACACCTGTAGTTCCAGCTGCTCAGGAGGCTGAGTTGGGAGGATCGCTTGAGCCTCGGAGGTCAAGGCTGCAGGGAGCTATGATTGGACTACTGCACTCCAGCCTAACTGACAGCCAGACCCCGTGTCAAAAAAAAGTCCCAGTATTTCAAATGCTGCTGTGACATCTTTGAGCCTCACAGGGTCTTAATGGCCTAACTGTGAGTTCCTTTGCCTTTGCCAGATATTCCCCAGACTCATCAGGAGAGGCTCACCACCTGACTAGTTCGCTTCTTTGCTGGAGCAGCCACACTCCACCTAGACCTCACCCTAATGGGAACCAGAAGGCAGCTCATCCACTTGTTACTACAAAGCCTGACTCCCACAGCCCTTGCTGGCTCGGTATACTCTCAAGTGCAACCCCTGTGTGTCCCTGCATGGCAGGCATCGTCCTTTTCCTCTGAGCTGTGAATGTATGTGACTGACTAACTGCTTTCATTCTCATCTGTCCAGTGTTGGTTGCCGCATGTTTGTCCATCTCATGCTACTCGGGGTGAAGGACCCCTCCTTCACTAACAGGGTGAATGGAAGATAATCAGAACAGGATGGTTAGGAGGCTCGCCACACCGCATTGCCCAACTTTGCAGCAGAATTTTGTATTTTTTTCTTCTGACCATTTTTGTTAAGAGTATGACCTTAAGGGGCACCTGTTTCATTATTTGGTTTAGTGTGTTTGTTTGATTGATGGTTCCATTACTTAAACGTTGTGGAGAAGACAGTTTTGAGGTGTAACTTTTTGTTTCAAAATTATAGACAATCATCTTGTAGAAGAACGTAGAATGACAATGTACGGGGGTGTTGAGGAGCAGTCAGCACCGATATCATTATCGGACATGAACGATAAATAAGACAGGAAAATTTAAATAAGAATGACCAGCCTGGGCAACATGGTGAAACCTTATCTCTACTAAAAATATAAAAAATTAGCCGGGCCTGGTGGTGCATGCCTGTAAATTGCTTGAGACAGAGGTTGCAGTGAGCTGAGATCGTACCACTACACTCCAGTCTGGGCAACACAGTGAGACCTTGTATCCAAAAAAAAAAAAAAAAAAAAAAAAAGACCATTTTTGTATTGGCATTTTAAAAAGGCCAAAAATAACTTATAGACTTAAAAAAATAACTCAGTACCACTATACCATATGATCGCTATGTCTTTTTAGTTTATGATAAAGTCTTATTCGTTTATGATAGGCTAATGTTAGTGCCATCAAAGACAAACTGGAGCTACTGAGTTCCAGAACAAATGCATCCCAAAGGGCATATATTTAGAGACTAACTCTACTTCTGAAGATTAAAAAATTGCTTTAGGCAGGGCATGGTAGCTCATGCCTATAAATCCAGCACTTTGAGAGGCTGAGGTAGGAGGATTTCTTGAAGCCAGGAGTTTGAGACCAGCCTGGGCAATATAACAAAACCCTATTTCTTCAAAAAATAAAAAAAATTAGCCAGGTGTGGTGGCATGTGTGTGTGGTGTTAGCAACTTGGGATGCTGAGGTGGGAGGATTGCTTGAGCCCAGGAGATTGAGGTTGCAGTGAGCTGTGATAGCACCATTGACCTCCAGCCTGGGGAACAGAGCAAGACCCTGTCTCAAAAAAAAAAAAAAAAAAAAAAAAAAAAAAAAAAAAAAAAAAAAAAATTCCCTTAGAATGTCTTGTTTTCTACTTCTAGAATACTCTTCAGGACCTATCTTTGCATGCATCTATGTAATATACAATGATTTTTATTATCAGTGCATTTTATCTCTCAATTTGGCAATTACAAACTGCTATCTTTTTACCTGTAAGTAAAACATAATGTGCTAGTCCCTATGTTTCATCTTGAGTCAAGTGCCATACACATCTGCCTCTGTGCTGTCCTGAATCAGCTGCTTGCACCTACATGACATGACCTACTTTTACTGCTGACTTTTTTTTCCTTTTTTTTTTTTTTTTGACGGAGTCGCACTCTGTCACCCAGGCCAGAGTGCAGTGGCACAATCTAGGCTCACTGCAACCTCTACCTCCTGGGTTCAAGCAATTCTCGTGTCTGAGCCTCCTGAGTAGCTGGGATTACAAGCGTACACTACCACGCCTGGCTAATTTTTGGGTTTTTAGTAGAGAAAGGGTTTCACCATATTTCCCAGGCTGGCCTCAAACTCCTGACTTAAAGTGATCCACCTGTCTCAGCCTCTCAAAGTGCTGGGATTACAGGTATAAGCCACCATGCCCGGCCACTGCTGACTATTTTTAAAAGAACACTCTGATATGGCTCTTCTCTCTCTCCTTCCCCTCCTCTTCTGTTCTTTTGTCTTGCTCTGCTTCTCCCACCTCCTTTCTTTCTCTTGCTTTCTCCATTTTCAGCAGCTTGTTTTGTGCTTTTCCCCTATGATTTTGACTATACCACATGGCCAATAAATCTTAGAGAATATTCATTTATTCATTCATTCAATGAAGAATAGTTTTTGATTACCTTCTGTGTCAAAAATCAAAGTAGGGACTAAGTTTATAGAAATGAAAACAACGGAATCAACCTTAAAAATCTTCAAAATATAGTAGGGAGACAAAAGAACATCAAAAGTACAATGAGCGTCATAATGAATATATTTAAGGATTTTATGGAGTACAGATGAGGGGCATCTATTACATTAAAATTCACTGAAAAGTGGAATTTAATATCCTTAGTTATTCACAGGAGAGCTTTATCCATTTGGAATTAATAAAATGATCCCATCTCCAGAGAGAAGCTTTCCAAATGTGCCTTCTGCATTATGTGACTCCTGTAACATGACTTGATAGAGATATCTGTTAAATAACCTTTTATTTTTAGCACCTTTTGGACAAATGTAGCATTTACATTTGTGATGCTGAAATGCATTACAAGCCAAGAGGGCCAGATACTTTTGTCATTCCCAATATATGATGTTCCCACATTTCCAGTTAGGGTTGTGATGATAATGTTTATTTGTTTATTTATTTTATTTTATTTTTAGATGAAGTCTTACTCTGTCACCCAGGCTGGAGTGCAGTGGCACGATCTTGGCTCACTGCAACCTCTGCCTTCCGGGTTCAAGCGATTCTGCTGCCTTGACCTCCTGAGTAGCTGGGATTACAGGTGTGCAGCACCAAACCTGGATAATATTTTTTTGTATTTTTAGTAGAGATGGGGCTTCGCCATGTTGCCCAGGCTGGTCTCAAACTCCTGACCTCAAGTAATCTGCCTGCCTCGGCCTTCCAAAGTGCTGGGATTACATGTGTGAGCCACCGCACCCAGCCAGTTAATGTTTATTGTGTATTGACTTTAATCATTGAATTAAATAATCATCTCAATAAATGAATTATCTTTTGCAGATTTAAACTTCCTTATTACTGAAAATGTAACTTAAATGGCTATACCAAAAGTTCAAGCATCTTCGATCTTATAAGGAAAGAATGTCTTCATATAACTCTTTCTCCTTAAAAAGAAGATGCTACTGTAACGATCTGACTGACACTCAGAACACCTGTGTGTAGTACTCTTTGTCCACTCAGTCGACTGTGAAATTATTCTACAATAATGTTGTTTAAGTTCCAATTTTTCCAGTTTGTTGTTTTGCATCTTACCTTATAGGCCCTACTTAATAAGAACTCTCAAGTTTGATACGTCAAAACAATTCCTCACTAGAGAGAGGGCAGATAGCTCTTGCTGTAGTTGAACAAAGACCTTTACTGCTCTCTAGGAAGGATGATCTGTTTGAACAATTATGCAGTTAGTCATGCATGCAGGTTTAATAACCGTTGATGGATCATTCATAAACTATCACTCTGCATTTCTTCTTAATCAGAGGGCAAGTGGAGTAGGCAACTTCCTAAGTGGTGCTCTGAAAATTCCCACACTTTGATGTCAATCCACCACCTACAATTTCTGTGTTAACCTTCTTAACCTTATTCCTTTGGGTTGGAAAAACTATTTGGTCTTTGGTGCCTCAAAAGGATAAGGAGAATGTTGACAGCAAGAATAAATGGATAACAACATTCCTATTATAGGATTGTTGGTCAAAACTTTCTTGACTTAAAAAACTAGGAAAAGATGCTCTAATTAATAAACTTGTGCAAAATACCTAAGATGATGATGACGATGGTGATGATGATGGCAACTAACAAGTATGAAGCAATTACAGTATGCTAAGCATGTTGCTAAGAGTTTAACACGGATTATCATATCTAATACTCACATCAACAAAAAGTTCGATGCTTTCATTATCTGTGCTTTGTGGATAAAGAAACTGAGGCTTAAACAAAGTTGAATAAAGAGCCACGGGTATTCGATTAATATGTATTCGGGTTGAGAATCTAACGTTGGATTTCTGACTCTGCTGTCAAAGCTCTTAACCAATGTTCTGCGAGTGTCCTGGGCTGCAGGAAAGAACAGCTGGAATAAGGACTAATGGGGCTGTTTTATATCTCTCTTCCCATTTCAGCTTTCTTCCAAATGGCTTCTCTCAAATTCTACTTTAATTGCTAATTTATTCATCCAGCAGCCACTTAGTGGCCACCAACTAAGATCTTGGGACTATGCTTGATACTGTGAATATAAAAATAATTGTTAGGTAGTTCCCTCCTTCAGGCAGCTCATAGCTCAATGGGACATCTAGAAAATAACAAAGAATTGTAGAAACAGCATGGCGAGGACCATGCAGGAACAAGCAAGGAGCGTTGGGCAAGTACAACTGGCACTGGGGAGATTTGATGACTGTCAGGGTGACACTACACTATTGTTTGAAGTTCCAAGAGGTGGCCAGGTGCAGTGGCTCATGCTCGTAATCCCAGTACTTTGGGAGGCTGAGACAGGGGGATCACTTGAGGCCAAGAGTTCAAGACCAGTCTGGCCAATATGGTGAAACCCTGTCTCTACTAAAAATACAAAAATTAGCTGGGCATGATGGTGGGCGCCTGTAATTTCAGCTACTCGGGAGACTGAAGCAGGAGAATTGCTCAAACACAGGAGGGAGAGGGTGCAGTGAGCTGAGATCACGCCACTGCATTCCAGCCTGGGCGACAGAGTGAGACTCTGTCTCAAAAATAAATAAGTTAAATAAAGAAAGAAGTTCCAAGACGTGCAGTCTTTTCCCTTCCTCTTTTCTTAGCTGTTCTTTACCTCATTCTTTCATCAAATAGTTAATGTAATTAGATTAAAAATAACCACGGGAACCATACAGTGGTTACAAGCTCAATCTCTGGTTACTGAACCTCTCAGAGCCTCATGGCTTCTCATTTGTACTTGTTAGGTTTGTTGGATATTGGTGAATATTAAATTAGAAATAATGTCATCACATTCTAACCATCCTTCCCTGCTTTACTTTTCAGAATAGCTCTTACCACTCACTGATATATTGTTAATCAGTTTGCTTGGCTTAGCCTACTCGTATGAACACTCCATGAAAGCCGGGATATGCTGGGCATGGTTTCTCACACCTGTAATCCTTGCACTTTGGGAGGCTGAGGTGGGAGAATTGCTTGAGCCCAAGAGTTCAAGACCAGCCTGGGCAATATAGTGAGAACTCATCTCTACAAATAAAACAAAATTTGATGGGCATGGTGACACATGCCTGTAGTCCTAGCTACTCAGCATGCTGAGACAGGAGGATCATTTGAGCCCAGGGGACAGTGGCTGCAGTGAGTTGAGATGTGCCTGGCAACAGAGCAAGACCCTGTCTCAAACAACAACAACAAACAAACAAACAAACAAAAAAAAAAAAGGAAAAGAAAAGGAAGCGGGAATATTATCTGCTTTCTTTATTAATATAACCCATATACCAAGAATAGCATTTGGAACTTAGTATTTGAATAAAGAAGATGGCCAAATAGGAACAGCTCCAGTCTCCAACTCCCAGCGCGAGCGACACAGAAGACCGGTGATTTCTGCATTTTCAACTGAGGTACTGGGTTCATCTCACTGGGGAGTGCCGGACGATCGGTGCTGGTCAGCTGCTGCAGCCTGACCAGCCAGAGCTGAAGCAGGGCGAGGCATCGCCTCACCTGGGAAGCACAAGGGGGAAGGGAATCCCTTTTCCTAGCCAGGGGAACTGAGACACACAACACCTGGAAAATCGGGTAACTCCCACCCCAATACTGCGCTTTAAGCAAACAGGCACACCAGGAGATCATATCCCACACCTGGCCGGGAGGGTCCCACGCCCACGGAGCCTCCCTCATTGCTAGCACAGCAGTCTGCGATATCGCGGCAAGGCAGCAACGAGGCTGGGGTAGGGGCGCCCGCCATTGCTGAGGCTTAAGTAGGTAAACAAAGCTGCTGGGAAGCTCGAACTGGGTGGAGCTCACAGCAGCTCAAGGAAACCTGCCTGTCTCTGTAGACTCCACCTCTGGGGACAAGGCAGTAACAAAAGCAGCTGAAACCTCTGCAGACGCAAACGACTCTGTCTGACAGCTTTGAAGAGAGCAGTGGATCTCCCAACACGGAGGTTGAGATCTGAGAAGGGACAGACTCCCTGCTCAAGTGGGTCCCTGACCCCTGAGTAGCCTAACTGGGAGACATCCCCCACTAGGGGCAGTCTGACACCCCACACCTCACAGGGTGGAGTACACCCCTGAGAGGAAGCTTCCAAAGCAAGAATCAGACAGGTACACTCGCTGTTCAGAAATATTCTATCTTCTGCAGCCTCTGCTGCTGATACCCAGGCAAACAGGGTCTGGAGTGGACCTCAAGCAATCTCCAACAGACCTACAGCTGAGGGTCCTGACTGTTAGAAGGAAAACTATCAAACAGGAAGGACACCTACACCAAAACCCCATCAGTACATCACCATCATCAAAGACCAGAGGCAGATAAAACCACAAAGATGGGGAAAAAGCAGGGCAGAAAAGCTGGAAATTCAAAAAATAAGAGCACGCATCTCCCCCGGCAAAGGAGCGCAGCTCATCACCAGCAACGGATCAAAGCTGGACGGAGAATGACTTTGACGAGATGAGAGCAGAAAGCTTCAGTCCATCAAATTTCTCAGAGCTAAAGGAGGAATTACGTACCCAGCGCAAAGAAACTAAAAATCTTGAAAAAAAAGTGGAAGAATTGATGGCTAGAGTAATTAATGCAGAGAAGGTCATAAACGAAATGAAAGAGATGAAAACCATGACATGAGAAATACGTGACAAATGCACAAGCTTCAGTAACCGACTCAATCAACTGGAAGAAAGAGTATCTGCGATTGAGGATCAAATGAATGAAATGAAGTGAGAAGAGAAACCAAAAGAAAAAAGAAGAAAAAGAAATGAACAAAGCCTGCAAGAAGTATGGGATTATGTAAAAAGACCAAATCTACGTCTGATTGGGGTGCCTGAAAGTGAGGGGGAAAATGGAACCAAGTTGGAAAACACTCTTCAGGATATCATCCAGGAGAACTTCCCCAATCTAGTAGGGCAGGCCAACATTCAAATCCAGGAAATACAGAGAACGCCACAAAGATACTCCTCGAGAAGAGCAACTCCAAGACACATAATTGCCAGATTCACCAAAGTTGAAATGAAGGAAAAAATCTTAAGGGCAGCCAGAAAGAAAGGTCGGGTTACCCACAAAGGGAAGCCCATCAGACTAACAGCAGATCTCTCGGCAGAAACTCTCCAAGCCAGAAGAGAGTGGGGGCCAATATTCAACATTCTTAAAGAAAAGAATTTTCAACCCAGAATTTCATATCCAGCCAAACTAAGTTTCATAAGTGAAGGAGAAATAAAATCCTTTACAGATAAGCAAATGCTTAGAGATTTTGTCACCACTAGGCCTGCCTTACAAGAGCTCCTGAAGGAAGCACTCAACATGGAAAGGAACAACCGTTACCAGCCATTGCAAAAACATGCCAAAATGTAAAGACCATCGAGGCTAGGAAGAAACTGCATCAACTAACGAGCAAAATAACCAGTTAATATCATAATGGCAGGATCAAGTTCACACATAACAATCTTAACCTTAAATGTAAATGGACTAAATGCTCCAATTAAAAGACACAGACTGGCAAACTGGATAAAGAGTCAAGACCCATCAGTCTGCTGTATTCAGGAGACCCATCTCACATTCAGAGACATACATAGGCTCAAAATAAAGGGATGGAGGAAGATTTACCAAGCAAATGGAGAACAAAAAAAAGGGGGGCTTGCAATACTAGTATCTGATAAAACAGACTTTAAACCATCAAAGATCAAAAGAGACAAAGAAGGCCATTACATAATGGTTAAGGGATCAATTCAACAGGAAGAGCTAACTATCCTAAATATATATGCACCCAATACAGGAGCACCCAGATTCATAAAACAAGTCCTTAGAGACTTACAAAGAGACTTAGACTCCCATACAATAATAATGGGAGACTTCAACACTCCACTGTCAACATTAGACAGATCAACGAGACAGAAAGTTAACAAGGATATCCAGAAATTGAACTCATCTCTGCAGCAAGCAGACCTAATAGACATCTATAGAACTCTCCACCCCAAATCAACAGAATATACATTCTTCTCAGCACCACATCGTACTTACTCCAAAATCGACCACGTAATTGGAAGTAAAGCACTCCTCAGCAAATGTACAAGAACAGAAATTATAACAAACTGTCTCTCAGACCACAGTGCAATCAAACTAGAACTCAGGACTAAGAAACTCAATCAAAACTGCTCAACTACATGGAAACTGAACAACCTGCTCCTGAATGACTACTGGGTACATAACGAAATGAAGGCAGAAATAAAGATGTTCTTTGAAACCAATGAGAACAAAGATACAACATACCAGAATCTCTGGGACACATTTAAAGCAGTGTGTAGAGGGAAATTTATAGCACTAAATGCCCACAAGAGAAAGCAGGAAAGATCTAAAATTGACACTCTAACATCGCAATTAAAAGAACTAGAGAAGCAAGAGCAAACACATTCGAAAGCTAGCAGAAGGCAAGAAATAACTAAGATCAGAGCAGAACTGAAGGAGATAGAGACACAAAAAAACTCTCCAAAAAATCAATGAATCCAGGAGTTGGTTTTTTGAAAAGATCAACAAAATTGACAGACCACTAGCAAGACTAATAAAGAAGAAAAGAGAGAAGAATCAAATCGACGCAATTAAAAATGATAAAGGGGATATCACCACCGACCCCACAGAAATACAAACTACCATCAGAGAATACTATAAACACCTCTACGCAAATAAACTGGAAAATCTAGAAGAAATGGATAATTTCCTGGACACTTACACTCTTCCAAGACTAAACCAGGAAGAAGTTGAATCCCTGAATAGACCAATAGCAGGCTCTGAAATTGAGGCAATAATTAATAGCCTACCAACCAAAAAAAGTCCAGGACCAGATGGATTCACAGCTGAATTCTACCAGAGATACAAGGAGGAGTTGGTACCATTCCTTCTGAAACTATTCCAATCAATAGAAAAAGAGGGAATCCTCCCTAACTCATTTTATGAGGCCAACATCATCCTGATACCAAAGCCTGGCAGAGACACAACAAAAAAAGAGAATTTTAGACCAATATCCCTGATGAACATCGATGCAAAAATCCTCAATAAAATACTGGCAAACCGGATTCAGCAACACATCAAAAAGCTTATCCACCATGATCAAGTGGGCTTCATCCCTGGGATGCAAGGCTGGTTCAACATTTGCAAATCAATAAACATAATCCAGCATATAAACAGAACCAAAGACAAGAACCACATGATTATCTCAATAGATGCAGAAAAGGCTTTTGACAAAATTCAACAGCCCTTCATGCTAAAAACGCTCAATAAATTCGGTATTGATGGAACGTACCTCAAAATAATAAGAGCTATTTATGACAAACCCACAGCCAATATCATACTGAATGGGCAAAAACTGGAAAAATTCCCTTTGAAAACTGGCACAAGACAGGGATGCCCTCTCCCACCACTCCTATTCAACATAGTGTTGGAAGTTCTGGCTAGGGCAATTAGGCAAGAGAAAGAAATCAAGGGTATTCAGTTAGGAAAAGAAGAAGTCAAATTGTCCCTGTTTGCAGATGACATGATTGTATATTTAGAAAACCCCATTGTCTCAGCCCAAAATCTCCTTAAGCTGATAAGCAACTTCAGCAAAGTCTCAGGATACAAAATTAATGTGCCAAAATCACAAGCATTCTTATACACCAGTAACAGACAAACAGAGAGCCAAATCAGGAATGAACTTCCATTCACAATTGCTTCAAAGAGAATCAAATACCTAGGAATCCAACTTACAAGGGATGTAAAGGACCTCTTCAAGGAGAACTACAAACCACTGCTCAGTGAAATCAAAGAGGACACAAACAAATGGAAGAACATACCATGCTCATGGATAGGAAGAATCAATATCGTGAAAATGGCCATACTGCCCAAGGTAATTTATAGATTCAATGCCATCCCCATCAAGCTACCAATGAGTTTCTTCACAGAATTGGAAAAAACTGCTTTAAAGTTCATATGGAACCAAAAAAGAGCCCGCATCTCCAAGACAATCCTAAGTCAAAAGAACAAAGCTGGAGGCATCACGCTACCTGACTTCAAACTATACTACAAGGCTACAGTAACCAAAACAGCATGGTACTGGTACCAAAACAGAGATATAGACCAATGGAACAGAACAGAGTCCTCAGAAATAATACCACACATCTACAGCCATCTGATCTTTGACAAACCTGAGAGAAACAAGAAATGGGGAAAGGATTCCCTATTTAATAAATGGTGCTGGGAAAATTGGCTAGCCATAAGTAGAAAGCTGAAACTGGATCCTTTCCTTACTCCTTATACGAAAATTAATTCAGGATGGATTAGAGACTTAAATGTTAGACCTAATACCATAAAAATCCTAGAGGAAAACCTAGGTAGTACCATTCAGGACATAGGCATGGGCAAAGACTTCATGTCTAAAACACCAAAAGCAATGGCAGCAAAAGCCAAAATTGACAAATGGGATCTCATTAAACTAAAGAGCTTCTGCACAGCAAAAGAAACTACCATCAGAGTGAACAGGCAACCTACAGAATGGGAGAAAATTTTTGCAATCTACTCATCTGACAAAGGGCTAATATCCAGAACCTACAAAGAACTCAAACAAATTTACAAGAAAAAAACAAACAACCCCATCAAAAAGTGGGCAAAGGATATGAACAGACATTTCTCAAAAGAAGACATTCATACAGCCAACAGACACTTGAAAAAATGCTCATCATCACTGGCCATCAGAGAAATGCAAATCAAAACCACAATGAGATACCATCTCACACCAGTTAGAATGGTGATCATTCAAAAGTCAGGAAACAACAGGTGCTGGAGAGGATGTGGAGAAATAGGAACACTTTTACACTGTTGGTGGAATTGTAAACTAGTTCAACCATTATGGAAAACAGTATGGCGATTCCTCAAGGATCTAGAACTAGATGTACCATGCGACCCAGCCATCCCATTACTGGGTATATACCCAAAGGATTATAAATTATGCTGCTATAAAGACACATGCACACGTATGTTTATTGCAGCACTATTCACAATAGCAAAGACTTGGAATCAACCCAAATGTCCATCAGTGACAGATTGGATTAAGAAAATGTGGCACATATACACCATGGAATACTATGCAGCCATAAAAACGGATGAGTTTGTGTCCTTTGTAGGGACATGGATGCAGCTGGAAACCATCATTCTTAGCAAACTATCACAAGAACAGAAAACCAAACACCGCATGTTCTCACTCATAGGTGGGAACTGAACAATGAGATCACTTGGACTCAGGAAGGGGAACATCACACACCGGGGCCTATCATGGGGAGGGGGGGGAGGGGGGAGGGGGGAGGGATTGCATTGGGAGTTATACCTGATGTAAATGACGAGTTGACGGGTGCAGGACACCAACATGGCACAAGTATACATATGTAACAAACCTGCACGTTATGCACATGTACCCTACAACTTAAAGTATAATAATAATAAATAAATTAAAAAAAAATAAGTGAATGAATGTCAGTAAAACATTTAGCAGAGTCTGGCTGATAGTAAACACTCAATAAAGATGAATTTTTATCATCATCATTATTATTATTTTAGAGACAGTGTCTTAAGGTCTTGCTATATTGCTCAGGCTGGCCTTAAATTCCTGGGTTCAAGCTGTCCTCCTGCCTCAGCCTCCTAAGTAGCTGGGATTACAAACTGCATCTGATTATGATTATTGCTCGATATATATATATTTGCATTTCAAAAGTGGTAAACCTTTACAAGGGAAAATTCACTAGCATTGTCTTGTGTGTCCTGTTTAGTTATCTTCTGCCCATTTCCATTTCTCCATCATTCTCAGTTATTTCACTAACGAATACCCTAAAAGGCGTTAAATGATTGGTTTACCTTTAACATTAGTATTTAAGAATTAAATGCCTGAACACACAATAAATTAAGAAAAGAAGGATGAATCCTTCATTGTCGGTTTGGAACTAGTGGTTGAAATATTGGCACCAGCAGTGGAGGTATTTTTGGAGAAGGGAAGTAACAAAACTCAGGAATGGCTGAGGATATTGTTTGTCAATGCTTTTAATTCTTTTTTCCCTTTCTGCACCTTTTAAATCGTACCATTAACCTGCTACATTCTGACTATCACACAGTCAGATGACATTTGTGTGTTTATAACATGAACGTTTTCTACTTTGAGATATGATTGCTTGTGTTGCCCTGAAGAAAATCTTCTTATCCACCTCCTCCTGGCTAGGGCAGGAAATGGCTATAATCCTGACACATACGTGGAGTTTGATGACTCAGGAGTGTGCTTTCCTTTTAATCAAAATCCTGACAAAGACATCTGTATTAAATCATCTCCTCTTATTTAGTTTTACTTTAAAATTTCAGAGGTGGCTCTGTTGTTTGAAGTCACTAACCTCGTTGTCATTTTCTGTATCATCAGAGAAATATGCAGAGACCTGTCATGAAGTTTCAAATCTAAACTGTCAATCTAGCCTGACTTTTTTCTTTTGGGGTAAAAATTGATAGGTATATTATTTGTACAATTGGAGTCTCTGAAAGAGATATATCAATAGTTAAGATTTCAAAACCTTAGTGAAAAGTTCACAACATCAACACATAAACTCATGTAGATCAGAAAATTTCAGAATTTATCTAAGTATAATGCCATATCTAGAAACTGCAGTGGCAAACTGGTAAAAACCAAATATGAAAAGTAAAATCTTAGACCCAACCAGAGAAAGACAAATTACTTAGAAGGATATAATGCAAGAGATGGCTGATTCTTGATTAGGAACAATGGAGGTCAGAGTAGACAGTAAAATAAATTTCAAAAAACCTGAAACTACCATTATAACTTTAAACAATTTCTTATAAAGTGAGAATATTCTTTAAAAATGGGTGTAATAAAGACTTTGTGATAACCAAGTGCTGAGAAACCTAGCGTGGTTTTGATCCCAATGATCACATCTTCATTTTACCTATCTGTAATATTTTCTCTATGGGATACTTGTTTTTATTGACTTTTAGTATTCTTTAACTTACAGTTCATCTTGTTTGCTGAACACCACTGATTCAGGAACACTGTCAAGTGCTTCTTTCCCTGACATAGCTTGTAAATAGCCACCAGGGCAGAAAGCTGTAAAAAAAAAGAATAAAAAAAAAATAACTCTTTGAAGATGATCCCAACTTCAAATAAAGATTAAATATGCGGTAAATCAATAATGATAAAACACTATAATAATTTTATTTCTGAAATGAGCTACTATATGAATGCATCTAAATTCATACCTAGTCTATTATAAGTTCACATTGTTTTAAACAATTTCTATCTCTTTGCATTGATCTGCATGCTTATTTCATTAAAAACCAAAAGAATTGTTAGTATTTGTCTTACTAAATTCTTTCTTTCTGTATTTTCTCTGTGAAATTTGTAAGTTATGTTCAAAAGGAAATAATTGTGCCAAAATAAAATAGTCTCTTCGGTTTTCCTAAACATTTCTACTGATACTGATTTTTTAAATTATTTTATTTTATTTTTATAGAGATGGAGTCTTACTATGTTGCCCAAGCTGGTCTTGAACTCCTGGGTTCGAACAATCCTCTTGCTTCAGCCTCCCAAATTGTTGGGATTATGGGCATAAGCCACTATACCCAGCCTCTACAGATACTATTTCGAAGAGAAGGGTAATACCATTTGTCCAATCAACATTTTTCCCCTGTGTGAAAGCCGACACATTGGGATATTCATCTCTATTTTTCCCACGTGTACATTTTTAAAAATTCTCAAGTGCCTTAGAGAAACACACTATGTGTGTGCGTATTCAATTAAAAATAAGACACATCAATTTCCTGCTCAAATACTACAATTATATGGCAATATTTTATTATTGTGCCTTAAGGTTAGTTATTATTCCCATTTTTGCAGATTCAGTCTCACAGCTTCAAATTCACAGTACCTGGCAGTAATTTAAATTATAAATGGTAATAATCAGAGAGCAGAATTATCATTTCTTTGATTCTAGATACAAACTTCTCTTAGCTGCTTTGGAAGACCATCATACCACTGAGTCATGTGTAACATTGTTTTACAACTAATACATATCAGTCTTTTACAAAAACTCGTGACTGGTGAGCTACACTTTCTCTTTTTGGTTATTAATGACAACAATACTTAGATGAAACTGCATACTAACTGAACATGGACAAATAAAGTAGTAGAAAAATATTTTTATTATTACAATTTTTTTCTTTTTCCTTTATGCTTTGTAAGTTTTACAACCATTATACTAATAAAAATGTACTTTTTCAGTGATGTGTTGGAGTGGGCTTGTACTGGTTTACAAGAGCTGATGGTTGGGCACCTATTCCCATTTCCAAGTCTAGTGACATCAGGTTGATAACTTGAAATTGGCCTTAGTGGAAGTATTTGCATTATAGGAAGTAGCAAATGTGACAAACCAGGGCTCTTGTCTCTTTAGACCTGGAGAGCTGGTTGTTAAACATTTACCAGCATACCACCTTTAGTATTGTATCAATGCTAATTTTCTGATTTTGATAATTATACTAAAGTTATATGAGGAAGTACCATTGTTTTTAGTAAACACACCCTGAAATATTCAAAGACAAAGACATTTTATATCTACAGCTTACTTTCAATAGGTTACGGTCCTGTGCCACGAAACAATGTTTTGGTCAATGATTGACTGCATATACAATAGTAGTCCCATAAAGTTATAATACTGTATTTTTACTGAAACTTTTCTGTGTTTAGATACATTTAGATCTACAAATACTTACCATTCTGTTACAATTGCCTACGGTATTCAGTACAGTAACCTGCTGTACAGGTTTGTAGCCTAGGAGTGAAACCACCTTTGCAAAGACTATGACAGTGAAAGAAGTCTAGCATGACTGACTCCATCTTGCTTCTAGCTTCACAGGCTGGCTCTTCTCACTCATTCCTGGGTGTAGACCAAGCTAACCATGGGGGGAATTTACAGTTTAACTTGGAAGTAAGGAAAATAATAATGCTTCTCTGAAACTAACCCCTTCCTTGCTCAGAGACTGAAGCTGCCTTTGTAAAACTAATACAAAGCCATGAGATTAGGATTATGGCAGGGGCCTGAGTTCTGCTAAAATGTAGGTATAGTTTCTATAATCCCTTATTGATCAGGAGTCATGTGGCCAGAGGTCACAAGATTTGTGACTTCCCCAATTGCTCTCCAATAGATAACATCACTGTTGTAGTACCTAAGATTGGACTTTCGAGATGTTTTTCAGACTTTTGCATCCTGGTAACTGACTGACCCCACCTGGACCTGTGACTCATGACTCAACCATTCCTGTGGCCTCCATCCAAAGGTGGACTTAGTGTATAAGGACCATTTCTGCACCCCTCTGGTTTCATCCACAACCAATCAGCAGCACCCGTTCCCTACCCCCACTGCCCACCAAATTATCCATAAGAACCCTGGCCTCTGAGTTCTTGGAAAGACTGATTTGGGTGATAACTCCAGCCCTTCCACTTGGCTAGCTCTGCATTAATTAAACTTTTTCTCTACTGGAATACTGCAGTCTCAGTGAATTGATTTTGTCTGTGCGGTGGGCAGGAAGAACCCACATTCGGTGACTGCAGGAGCAGTAGGCTATACCATATAGCCTGGGTGTATAGCAGGCTATACTATCTAGATTTGTGTAAGTACACTCTAATGTTCATAAAATGATGAAATCATTTTATGAGGCATTTCTCAGAACGTATCCTTGTTGTTACATGATGCATGACTATATATATATAAATGTATGCATATATATGCATGTTTGTGTGTGTGTGTATGTGTATAGTATATAGGCATAAGAGAGTTATGATAGGAAGAGACAGAGAAGGAGAGAATGATAAAGCAAATGTGGTGAAATGTTAACATTTGTGGAATTTGGGTAATGGTTATAAGGAATTCTTTGTATTATTTTTGTAATTTTTCTGTAACTTTGAAATTATTTCAAAACAAAAGGTTAAAAAGAAGTGTCCTTGAGGCTAGAATATAGTGGTACGAGAAACAAAGAATGGAAAAGAACAGAAAAAGCCAAGAACACATTCTTGAAAGGTGACATAAAGTAGTGTTTAGGAGTGTAGACGCTGGAGCTAGGCTGCCTGGGTTCAAAAGTCAGCTCTGTGTTATTTTCTGTGGTCTTGTCCCACTAAACCTCTGTGTACCTCTTTCATCTGTAAAATGGAGTAATAATAATATCTATGTAAAGGAAAACTGTTTCTCTACTTAAAACACTCTGACAGTAAATGTATGAGTTTTCCATAACAAGTGAATCTCTAATTTTCTGCAGACATGGGTGTCCTATAATTTAATTCACTTTTGATACTAACTACCCAGGGCTAGTTCAGACCCCACAGGTTAAGGGTTCAGTTCCACACGACTGCTTCCCATTTCAGATGCCCATCACAAGTAGTGAGTCCTCAAGTTACTCACACTTCTGTCTGATGTGGCTACAAATCCTGGCTTCTAACAACTTCCTCCTCAGGTTCGATCGTTTGCCATAATGGCTAACGGAACTCAGGGCAATACTTTGTTTACTATTAGCAATTTATTATTAAGGAGATTATGAAGGATACAAATGAACAGCCAGATGAAGAGGTACATGAAGTGAGGTCTGGAAGGTCCTGAGCCCAAGAGATTCTGTCCTTTAGTGTCAGGATATGCCAGTGTCTGTG